>NC_069095.1:9243656-9975120 GCF_947172395.1 Bicyclus anynana
TGAATATGAAACATGAATGATTTGCCTTTGAAGTCTCACTTGTTTTCGAGAAACCTGTCTTTTTAGCCCGAGGCATGCCAATGACAACGTACAAAAGACCCTGTCATATATTTACAAGTGTGACTTGGACTATGAAATGTTAAATGAAAAAATATCTTAAATTTAAAATTCTGTATTTTACATCAGATTTGGACTAAGTATCTGGTAAAATGAGCCGTGATAACCCAATGGATATGACCTCTGCCTCCAATTCCGGTGGGTGTGGCTTCGAATCCGGTCCGGGGCATGCACCTCCAACTTTTCAGTTGTGTGTATTTTAAGAAACTAAATATCACGTGTCTCAAACGGTGAAGGAAAAACATCGTGAGGAAACCTGCATACCGGAGAATTTTCTTAATTCTCTGCGTGTGTGAAGTATGCCAATCCGCATTGGGCCATCGTGGTGGACTATTTGGCCTAACCCCTCTCATTCTGAGAGGAGACTCGAGCTGAGTAGTGAGCCGAATATGGGTTAATAATGATGATGATCATCATCATCATTATTAACCCATGATCTGGTAAAAATAAAAGTAGAATTATATAAGGGAAGAATCGTCATCATCATCATCATTATCAGCTGATGGACGTCCTCTTGCATGGACTTCCAAGAGCATAAAATCTCATGAAATCACTTTTGTCTCAAATGTTCAAGCACTGACCGATTCGCAAGTACGAGATGATAATGTCAACTTTAATGAGGCAGAAATTGCATTTTTCGGACGGAAAAAGGACAGATGTGTTGAAACCACGTGGGAAAATAGTGAAATCTACTTGTTCCGTCAACTAGAACTAGAAATACCTACAATTTTATACCTATCTACTCGCTTGCTTATAAAGTGATTCATTATACGTATTAGGATAGATTAAAGAAGTAGGCGAAATATTAATTGATTGATGAAATTGTGAAAAATTCCATTGAAAATGTTTATCTTCAGACAATCACGTTGCTTGGAATTTTATAAAGAAATCGCTGAGATATTATTAAGTATACCCAATTCTTTATTGATCTGAATTTAATATTTTGTAAATATTTATAGTTATACCCACCTAACTGTATGGGGATATGGAGTATAGACCCGCCACGTGATAGTGTTTGACAGGATGATGGCTAAACATGCTTTTCGTGGCATGGGGGATCAATACCACAAATCAGGTCTCATTTTTACCAAGAATTTCTTGTCAGAACGAAGTGCACAATATTTCGCCTCCTACACAAAAGCTTCGCAAGAGGAAAAAAGCGTTTTCAGAAGAGCACTAAAATAATGTTGCGTTTTCTCAAAAAAAAGTATAATATGCGGTATTCTAAAATAAAAAAAATATTTGTGGAACTATGATGTTATAAGAAATCATATTTTCGAAAATAAAAGCTTATTTTAATGACTTATTTATCTTAACTTTATAGTTTGACAATTCAAGAGTTTGAGTTTCGAATTCATTCCTATTTCTCTCTATCAATTGCATCCTGATTAAGAGTCATAGATGATTCGATTTGAGACTCACTATCAATACAAGTAATAAAAATCGTGTAAGTAATAAAATTAAAACTATCGAGTAATAAAAATGTTTTAATGAAAAAGTTAAAGATTTACAAATTTGTCCTATTGACCTCTGAAATTCGATATCCTAGTTAGTGTCAATCATATTAATTATATTTTTTCTGTCAATAAAATTGCGACTTTCAATATTTTATTAGGTACAGTTCGTAAGGTAGGACTCAAAAATATTAACATTTTAGAATCGTTTTCGTTGTTTTTGTAAGACTTATTGGGCCAAATTTGCCACTTACTAAAATCTGCCGTCCAAGCTTCAGCCTATAAGCCTCCTGCTGGTAAATCCGCTACTATTGTTACACAATAGCGTTACAATACTAGAACTTACGACTTCAAGATCCAACGCAACGTAGGCTAAGCACTGGACGAACGAGGCACAGTACAGTGGCCTGAAAATATTCTGGTTACATACAATAGGAAGTCACAACGAATGGATAACTCGGTCAGGGTCTATTACTCTGAGACCAGATTCAATTAAACTAATTAAGTACATTCTCGGATATTATTGAGATGGTTTCATTATAAACAATTACTTACCAATTATTTTTATTAAATTTAATTTGGCATAAGAGTGTAAATGATAGTATATTTAGCATTAAAGCGGGGTGGTAAATATGATCATTGATACTAAAAGTAGTGTAAATATGATCATTGAAACTAAAAGTAGTGTAAATATGATCATCGATATTAAAAGTAGTGTAAATATGATCATTGATCGAGAAGAAAATAAAAAAATAACTTGCGGTTTCTTTACACCCACGTAGTTTTTGTTCTCGTGGGAATAAGGGGATAAAATAGCCTATGACACTCACAAATAACAAGGTTTTTATTGGTTTAAATTTTTTCCTACAACATCACAAACTCACTCACACACTCTTTATAATATTAGTAGGTAGAATACGGTAACCTACAACTTTCAGGTAATAATAGTGTAACAACACGTCAAGGGAACAAATCCAACAACAAAATGTGTTATTTTGTTAATTACTAACAGATATCAAAATATTGCTTACAAATTCATCACGTATTTTGCCTACCTGCAATGACTTGGCAAAAAATTTCAATTTGTAATTCATATGCATTTATTAAATTAGAATAACCTATCTGAATAATTATCAAAGCTATTAATGTAGTTAGCATTTCGATTGAAATATTATGTTTGAGTTGCATTCAGAGTTACAGACAGAAAAAAAAGTAAATTGAAAACAGCTGGCGAGTGGAACCTGCCATTCTCTTTTAGAGCTGCATACATTTTTTGTGCATTTATTTTAAATGTTCGTACTGTGATCGAGGCAGGGGCGGAGCTATTGCCGTATTTATAATGATACGGGGCTCCCGGACTACAGGGGCCTCTTACGTGTGAACGCAAAAATAAATAAAATTTGATCTACAATCTCACTTAATCTGGTGCTTCCCGAAAAAAAAACGTAAAAGAAACTGCCTATAGAGTGAGTAACTCGAGAAATTACAAAGTAAAAAAAAAAGAATCTGTTTTTTCCGAGCGTGCGCCGTGCGTTGGAAACTTTCTACATAGGTTAAGTCACTGTCATATTTATTTTTTGGTGAGAAATCTCCATTTGAGCCCCCAACAAACTCCCCTCAAAGGCACGCTACAAAGAACGCTATAAAATCCGGAATGAGGAAATCCGTAGAAGAACAAAATTAATCAACGTAGCCCAAAGGATTAGCAAACTGAAGTGGTAGTAGAGTCATATTTGTCGCAGAACAGATGACCGCTGGGGCAGGCGTGTTCTGGAGTGGAGACCACGTACCATCAAGCGCAGTATGTATGGGACCCCCTGAGCTAGATGGTCCGACGACATTAAGAAGGTAGTGGGAAGTGGCTGGATGAGGAAGACGGAGGAGTGTGGTGGGCGCTCTCAGAAAGGCCTATGTCCAGCAGTTGACGGATACTGGCTGATAATAAACCACTGGAAAACCCCCTCATCACACAAATAATTTGTAGTTGTGGGAATCGAACCCACGGCCGTGATTCACTCACTACCTACTGCAACACGCAGGCTTGAAAGCGTCTTGCTAAATGAAACAGTCGTAAAACAGATCAAACAACAAGTTAAAAAAAACCTTGGAAAAGGCAAGTCTATATAACAATCAAACAGTTTAATACGTCTGGGTCATTAACATAATAAGTAAACATTAAACGAAATAAGACGCAATATATTATTTAGTAACTTTTTGCTGAGTTACCAGTAGGTTAAGTTCAGGGGCGTAGCTACCGCCGTATCTGTCGTACCGTATGGGGCCCGGACTACATGGGCCTCTTACGAGTGAAAGCGAAAATTTGTAAAAAGTAATCTACAATATTATTTAATTTGGTGGTGAAAAAAATTAAAAATACTGCAGAAATGACAAAAGTAAAAAAAAAAAAAACATTCTGTTGAAAGAGTTAGTTAGGGTAGAGTAAATCAAAAACTAAAGAGATTTTTCGGGATTTGCCGCTTGTCTATAGGGCCCCCCAACTAATTTTGATACAGGGCCCCTCTAAGACACGCTACGCCACTGGTTAAGTAATAATAATATTATATCAACTTATAGCAAGAAAATGAGAACATCTGTGATTTCGCAAAATTAATGACAGACTTCCCACACGTACAGTTGTGTAGCTGGTATATTTTGAGTTGAGACCCTATGAATGAAAGGACTAAAACTCAGACCACAGTACGACGAAAAATAAAACTAGTTACGTTCGAGACAGTATATTAAAAATACAGGCAGGTGTTATACACCTTTTCTTTGATTAGTGATTACAATGTACCTAAATGACTACAAATCCAAGATTTTACTTCCTAGGAAATTGGCAACTCACTAGTATTACCCTGCCACCGTGGCATAACATCTAATTTCATAATATACCTAGTGTACTTACAATTCACATCCACTCTTATTCTTATGTCGATATTGTATTGCCTACTACTTATTGGTAATGATTGTATGAAAGTTTAAAAACATTAACCCTTAGACCATCATTAACCTGACTACGTAAGTCTAAATATAGGTGAGAATATATTCCCATATCTATGCTTCCATATAATAATAGTCAACCTTGCAGTTGCATGTGATTGTGTTCATTCATGTTCGGTATCGGAAGCACGGATAAGTTCAGGGTGTTGAATTGTTTATAAACAAACTGGTTTGATTGTAAACAGTAATTTGATAACAAAGCTAACAACTGTTACCCCAGTGCAAAAAGCTCTGCGTAAGATCCGCTTTATATTTATCGAGTATCTTTTTACTTAAGATCCGTGATAGCCTAGTTGATATAACCTCTGCCTCCGATTCGGAGGGCGTAGGCACTTTATATATCTTTTCTCTGGCGTAGGTTAAAATCCGGTCCGGGGCATGCACCTCTAACTTTTGTGTTAAGTATATTTTAAGAAATTAAATATCACGTGTCTCGAAAATCGTTAAAAGTTGTAATTAAAAATAGTAAAAGGTTACTTTAGAAACACAAGTAAAAATTACGTACTTTATCTATTTTTTCAAACGCCAAAAACACTGCAGCAATTTCGTGACGTCACGTGAACCTGAAGTTATAATAAACGTAGATACCTATACCTGGCAAGTTCGTTCGTACCTGAAGACACACCCATGATATACGGGCGTCGGGGGGAAGACGGTAGGAAATCGTGCGTGCGGGGAAGTGCATCAGCCGTGGATTTTTCATTCATCGCTACACGCCACCCGGCCCGCGCGGACCATCGGGAGTGTTACGAACGAAGTTGCCAAGTCAATACGTCAAATCAAACTAAAGGATGTCCGATTTTTTGCTTTAAACCGATCTAAATGTTTTAGCTCGCAGTTTTCCATATCGTTAAATACAGAGATGGAAATTACTATACTTTCTTTAGCTATACCTGCTTCCTCAGATTATTAAATTTTCTATTCTGAAACTTAACCTGACTACAACTGCAGTATTAGAACGCGTATCCAATGTTGCTCTAGTAGGATACTCGTATATCTTACTCCACATTTGGTAGGATCCTATAGATCCTACGGTAATTGGAAGAAGGGACTACAACCTATACCCGGGTCACAAGTTCCGGCATCTGCATGGTTATTCTCTAACGATGTTTTGTATAACTCGCAAGTGCGAGTTTCGAATTTATCGCCATCTTTCTCATTATATAGTATCGTAGAGAGAGATAGAGGTAACTTCGAAACTCGCATTTACGAGTTATAAAAATATCGTTGCAGAATAGCCTAGCTAATCGGCGTTTTCTCTGCCAAAACCGATTAGGTATATTAAAAGCTCCAATTTTCGAAAATTTTCTTATCCTGCATTCATGAGTATACTTAGTCCATGCACGCTTTCCTCGCAACCCTGGAGGTCAAGTGACAGAAAATACTCAGCATTCAAGCCGCCAACTGAAAAACTTCATTTCACAACTAGCGGACGCCCGCGACTACGTCCGAGTGAAAATCACAAATCCCGCGGGAACCATGGATTTTTCCAGGATGAAAAGTAGCCTATGTGATTATCATGGTATTATGTATCTTCGTTTTAAATTTTAGCCAAATCGGTGTAGTAGTTGCGGCGTTAAAGAGTAACAAACATCCAAACAAACATCCATACAAACTTTCGCGAGTATTAGTAACTAGGAATAAAAAAGTGCATAGGTACTGACACCGTATTACAAATACAGGAGTGCAGGGTTAGCAAAAACTCTTTTCGTCCACCATACCATGGCCGGAAAATTGGCTTTCGCGATAATGACAACCATGAATTAATTTGCCTAAATAAAATATAATTATTTAGACGCTATACCATTCGTACTTGCGAGGGAATTACCGCGGTTACTTATCATTGAGGAAAATCTGTTCCAAAGTAAGACGTTTACTTACATTTTGACGATATTTCATAAGTGAGTCACCGTTAAAAACCGTGCCCCCGCTTCTATCATTTGAATAATATTTTGAATTTAATTTAACTTTAATGAATTCTTAGTACGTACCTACTCAGATAACCATACAGCTACCAACCAGTCAGTTATTTACCTATTTAATAAAGTTGGTTAACGGACGTTTTCAATAACCTAACCTAAGATTACGATAAATAGCTCCTCAATTATCAGTAACAGTCAAACTGTCTTTACATAGTCAAACTATTTGTCAGTAGGTTATTGAAAAGCCGATAAGAACAGAAAGATAGATTTTCTTAACTTTAGTAAGCGAAATGGCGGATAGATAGGTTATTGAAAACGGCCGTTAGGAAGTATTAATTGTTGATTGTCAAGTGATTTAAGGATAAATAGCCAGACGTTTGTTGTTTTTAACTGCTATTGGCTTTTTATTAATTACTCGTGTCTGTCTAAATTGTTGTACGCCAGAAATAGCCGAATGCATAATTGAACAGTTAGTTTGTGTATTCTCAACAAATAAATGAACGAATGAATAGGCGGCCTATTAACAGGCTATTTCAATCAGATGGCTGCGACATAAACATAAGTATTGACCAATTTTTTCACTTAGTTTAGTAATACTCTAAAGCAAAGGTTCCCAAACTTTTTTTTCTCATAGACCACTTACTAATTTAACTGTTTCCGGTGGACCCTTGCTAAATTTCTATCCAAAACTCGACAAAAAATGTGATTAGATTTGCCTATCGGAAATTTCGTTGCAGCTGAATCAACAGCGAAATCATAGTTTAAAAGAAATAGTGAGAATTGATGACTTAATTAATTAATTAATTGATTCTGCTGTGAGTGGATGACAAAAAGAAAAATTGCCCAGGTAAAAAGTCATTTCGGCCAACTTTAATTTTTGATATACTCACAGCACAACGAAGCAATCAATTCACAAATTATTTTATATAGAAAAAATTTCGCGTACCCCCACTTACGAATCGTGAACCACCATTTTTATATTACGTCAACGTAGACCCCCGCCGAGTCTTCCGTAGACAACACCTAGGGGTCCAGTGGTCCAGGACCACTTTGAGAATCGATGCTCTAAAGCAACAAGGTATACTTAGTCCATTTGACCTTTTCTAATAATACACTTAAGGGTGAAGTAAATATTCCGATGTTGATGTAACTCGCACGCCATAATTAGGTATCATACGGGCGAGACAATTATAATATGCAGATAAGATATGTAATAAACTTTCCATTTTAATTACAGAAACGAGTACCCACATAAAACTCTTTCAATGGAGAGTAAACGATTCTTTTATTTCACGGACTGTCTTAACTTATTATTTTAGAAATTAATTCTAAATGCAATTCTTGCAATAAACTGCGGGAGTCTTATAAGCATATGCGCCGAAAATATAGTCATGTTTTTTTTTAAACTGTTCTGTGTTTATCAAGCAATATGACGTATCGCTATATTGCAACAATGTCTTTATAAGTAACTCGACAGTGCGAGTCTTGAATTCGTCGCTAATCGCATCTAGCTTTGTCTAAACCGATACTACAGACAGAGACAAATTCGAAACTCACCCTGTCGAGTTATGTCGGTGTAGCGTTACAGAATAGCGCTAGTGAACTGAGTTAATAAACCAAGAGTCTGCAATGACCAGACATACCTTATTTAATGAATGAAAGTTTGTCAGCTTATGCTCTTACCATAGTAATAAGTATGGTAGCCAATTATGAAGTTTCGACTCTGGTAGCAGGTTTCAAGGGTAGCAACGACATCGTACCGGAACACTAAATCACCTGGCGATACCACTTTGCCGATAGGGTGGTAACTAACCACGGCCGAACACCAACTTACCTAATTAGTAAGTACAAGATAATTGTGTCATTCAATGCCGATGACGATTAGTTTCCTTCAAATTCCGTCATTATATTGAGTTTTTTACCTTCGATAAAAGCTTTATAAACTTTTGCTGAGCGGCGCCTAGATGACAGTCAACCGAGGCTACTAATACAATATTTATTAGCTGTCTCATGCTTAGGCTAATTTATAAAACAAGTCCTGATTCCTAAATACACAGATTAAGAAGATTAATTTGCCTTAGTACTTTATTGAAGCTTTTTCCCAGTTAGGTCTTTATCCTATTTTCTATTGAAACTAATCATCAGATAAGAAATATGTTATTATATGAAATATGTTATAATGTGTCGTACTTTTTGTAAACGGATTTCGAAGTCGAACATCTCTCTCTGTAACGTTTTATCTACTTTACCAATGCCTTTCTGCTGTACCTTACCTTACCTTATCAGCCGATAGAAGTCCACTGCTGGACATAGGCCTCTTGCATGGACCTCCTAGCACATCGATCTCGAGCCGCCAGCAATGGTGTAAGGGGGAGGCTAGTACCAGTCAGCCTCCCCAACTGCCAAGCTCACTTGCTCGTAGTGCACCCTGCAGAGTGACCGACGAGGCTCTGGCGACCGACTAATGGCGGTATAACCATTCTCAACCGGCTGCATTTTTTATAAATAGCACAGGCCGGTGTCGGACAGCAGCGACACAGGTGCGGAAAAATCCAGCCCTGCGAATGACCAACCCGCATGCCCAGCGTAGTCATTCTTTGAGCATTAACCTTTCTGTTGTACTTTCGCCTAATTAATCCAGTTTATTGTTATACACCCAAGAAGGTAACTTTAATACGCATTACCTGCATTCTAATGTATTACAACCAACAACCAGACGAAATGAATGTAATATTTACATACTGACCTTTAATCCTTAACGAATTTTAATTAAGAATACTTATTGCGATATTTCAAAAGCAATAAACTAACACTACGTATTTATAATTTTGTGCATAAAAATAAATTGGTTCTTTCATGACTTCAGTTGAGAATATTCGAGAATCGTTCGAGGCCGAAGTCTAGAGATCGCTTTTGGTAAAGGTTTCCGGGTATCTATACTTATAATAAATCTGTAGAGAGGTCAATTCTGTACATGAAATATATTTCCAAAATAACTATCAGGGGGTGATTAGTGATCGATACTGATGCCAAAAATGCAATCAGTAAAATTTTTGTCTGTCTGTCTGTCTGTCTGTCTGTCTGTCTGTCTGTCTGTCTGTATGTTCTTTATAGAAACAAAAACTACTGGATGGATTTTAACGAAACTTGGTACAATTATTCTACATACTCCTGGGCAGGTTATAGTATACTTTTCATCACGCTACGATCAATAGGAGCAGAGCAGTGAAGAGAAATGTTGAGAAAACGGGAGAAGTTACTCAATTTTTTAAGCTTCCGTCGCGTGTACAGCCTTAATGGTTAAAGCTACATAGAAATCATGTATGACGGAAATGTTCTCCTTAAAATTATCTATAAAAACACAACAGCATATATATGTCTATCTTTTATGGTTGACTCACAATAGCACGTGTAACTCCCGATAGCTTAGCAGTTCGGAGCTTTCTAATTAAATTAGTCTACTTTTATGTTTATAACACTCATCACTCATCCCTAACTAAAAAAGTTAACATTATTACCTATTCAATAAAAAAGAATCATAAAAATCGGTAAAGAAACACCAAAGTTATACAAGAAATACGCTAAGCCATCGCGCGTGCATACTAATTCATGCTATATTATGATTTGTGTAACGGTTGTCGCGCTCGACGCGACTCGCGGCGGGGGGAATAAATAAAGAAGTGCAGCCTTAATGAGTAGGGTAGGGGTAGGGTAGGGTAGGGTAGGGTAGGGGTAGGGGTAGGGTAGGGTAGGGGTAGGGTAGGGTAGGGGTAGTGTACGGTAGGAGTATGGCAGGGGTAGGGTAGGGTAGGGGTAGTTGAAAGTTTACAACGACTTTCACGGGGACGAAGTCGCGGGCGTCCGCTAGTAATTATATAAATTATGTACATTTCATTAAATTACTGTCATTTTATTACAAGTACTCTGACGACTTTTAAACAGATTCAGAGTTATAGTCAAGTAAATATACGAAATGTTACATAACATTTAATGGGTCGTCGGTTAATTGGACGAAGATTAACAAAATATTTAAAGAAAAAATGGTCAATGTTGTAATATTCTTTTAAAAATATCTAATTACCATCTTTTTTTCTTTTTATTATAAAAAAAATATACAATAATCTTCTTTTATGGAAAATAATTAAAAATAAGTACGCTTTAATCCAGACCCTAGGGTCCGGAACTAAATCCACCAATAAACTTTTTTTTATGTTGAGGCTTGCGCTTGACAATGCCTGATGGAAAGCAATGATGGTTAGACCATCATTGCTTAGCTTACAAGCTCGGTGTTCTTCTGCATTCTGGCAAGAACTTCAGTGTCCTATAAAGACACTTTTGCCGTCCAGCTTACGGAGCATTCTACGGTATGACCACATCTCAAATGGTTCCAGCTTTTGACGTAAGTCTTCCACTAGGGTCTATGCTTCACAGCTATATAATACCATGCAATACGTATTGAAGTTCCGCTTTACCTTATTTAGGGTGCCTAATTTTTCAG
This sequence comes from Bicyclus anynana, assembly GCF_947172395.1. Classification (NCBI taxonomy): domain Eukaryota; kingdom Metazoa; phylum Arthropoda; class Insecta; order Lepidoptera; family Nymphalidae; genus Bicyclus; species Bicyclus anynana. The sequence goes on from NC_069095.1 coordinate 9,254,648, forward strand.
CTGCTGTCTTGGCCTTATTCTCGATGCATTCCCGAAACTTCATAATTAAGTAAGTCTGGCTTCGCAGACAAGTCCATTTAGTTATTACGCTTTATCTTATACATAACAATTTTATCTATATTCTGTACTAAGGTGAAAGCAATTACGAAGTTGTTGTCAACATTCCCACACTATCGGGCCGTCCTCATCGCACATGCGCTAAGGTCTCACAACTCGTGACTGCAGCCTGATCAGTATGCGATGCTTATTTGTTACTTGCATTCAACCATGGGATTTGCGAACGTATAATCTATAAGTTATTAGTGATTTATTTATAAACAATGAGCTAAGAGAAACTAAGAGAATCGAGGAAAGAAAAACACTGTTAAGGATTAAACTTTAAAGTTTTCTAAAGGTAGCCACGAAGTTTGCAAATTGAAGCCATACCTAATTCCTAATGATACACAGTAGAAAATACATAAAATTACGTTTTATAAATGGACAATTGAGGAGCGGGACTCATGAAACCTTTCAAAGTCACCACGATTCAAACTTAACTGGTTATCGTTCTTGCATATGGTAGGAGCATATACTGAGTAACTTACATCCTTCATAAAATTGAAAATTATTATAGGGAAAATATAAAAATTAATTTTAGGGAAAATATTTAAAAAAAAATGCTATAGATAGTCGGTTGACCATTTGAAACCTGATACATCCCAAAACCACCACAGTGCATCCCCCTATTTGCCTACCATACTTACGAGTACCTATTGTCCGAGCTTGGACTTTTCAGAATTTCAGAATTTTTCAGCTTTCAGTAAATGAGGCAGGTATGGCTATTACAGGCCCTCGTTCTTTAAACTCGTAATGTCTACTTTAGTCACACATCAAACAAATTCTTCAAACTATCTACGGTGACTTCATTATCAACAACGCAAAGATCAAAAAGTCTTATGCTCTGATTTTTTCCTCATTATGAGATTTAGGAGGATTAACTGTAACTCATGTCACAACTCACATTAAGGACATTCCACAACAGGTTATCGTCCATCTGCTGTCAATTGAATTTGCTTAATATATACTTCTTCATGTACCAGTGCATGTCACAGCTACCTGATCTCTTGACACAAATTTTTTTTATCAATGAAACTATCTCAAAATAAATAACTTATGAAACTAGTTTGTAGATTACATATATCTATGTTTGGTTTGCGAGTACATGTGTTGTGATACGAGAAACTATTTCACTTTACGATTGAACGTACCTACTTCTTTCAGTTTTTGTTTCGTTTTCCATTAAGTAAGTTCTGCAATGAAAAGTTTTATATCCCTAAAAATTAAAAGCTTAATTTAGCGTAATAGAACGAGAACTAAGACGTTATAAAGTTAATAACTCATTAAAAGTTTATAATATGTTAGCAGATGATTCTACCGTAGGTACTTACCTATTAGGTACGTATCTAAGTATGGAGTATGGAGTTGTGATCGTTTTTGGGAGGTTTCAAGGGTACAAACTCTCTACCAAGTACCTCATCATCATCATTAACAACCCATATTAAGCTTACTAAATTCGGTGAAGGAAAAAGATCGTGAGGAAACCTGTATACCGGAGACTTTTCTTAATTCTCTGCGTGTGTGAAGCATAGCCTAACTCCTCTCAACCTTTGAGGAGAGTCCTGCTCAACAATCATTATCAACCCATATTCGGCTGACTGCTGAGCTCGAGTCTTCTCTCAGAATGAGAGGGGTTAGGCCAATAGTCCACCAGGCCCAATGCGCATTGACAGACTTCACACACGTAGAGAATTAAAAAAATCTCAAGAATGCAGGTTTCCACCAAGTTTCACCAAGGCTAAGACCTAGTTTTTATAAAGCGTAATTTCCTATATTATTATTTCTATTCTATAAACAAGTTACACGTGGATTATACATTCTGTCCGTCCGTGTTTGTTCACGATAAATATGTTTACACGTTTTTTGATACCACTAAATATGTCAGTGGAATGGAAACCGATGTTAAGTAGGTAAAACTTATACAATGCAAGCGGATAAGGTATCACGAAATAAGGTACGAGTAGATATTAAATAACAGGTCAATAGTTCTATAGCCACGATCTAGATAGTCTGTCCTATTCATTATTTTAGTCTTTATTATCAACCTTACCTACTGTATGATATCCACCAGTAAGGACCAGTACCTAAGATGACATTTTTACATAGAATCTCAATTTCGTATAATATTACGTCAACTAGAATATCTCAAAGATTGTGAATTAGCCTGATGGTCGGTTTTAAGTTTGTTTAATGTTTTTAAGCCAACTTCTAATTTATACCTAGATTGGAATACTGAGAAACAAGAAACAAACAAATACACCTCTCTGACTGAGAGTTACATATTTGTAACTTTTGCCGTGGAAACCCTGGGGCCGGAGTCGCAGTGGCAAAAATTTAGGCACGTATCTATCTTTAGTATAAAATATCATTATTACAGCTATATATGTGTAGGATAGGTACTTAACCTAGATTAATAACTTGGGTACACCTATTGAGAGCAGTATCCTGCATGGTTAGACGGATTTTATTATTTCTATTTGAATACCCAGGAGTAGCAGGAATAAGTATTACAAGGACGTTGCAGAACGAGCTTTTAATTTTTTTTTAATTTTTGTTTTTTTTTGTTTTCAGATAAAATAATAGTCTTTGACACTCGCATAATTATAACTTGGTTGTGACGTCTGACATGGTAAATAAAGTCAATTTCCAAAATCAGTACAATTTCACAAACTTACGTACTACACCTTTTTAATAATTATTTATAATATTAGATTCGGTTATTTTGGGAACAGTACTAATATGCTAACTATGTACTATCATCGGGGATTCTTCAGAGATTGGAAAAAGAGGCATAAAATTAATGATTGAACAGCCATATACTCGTATTTAATAAAAAAAATAATTTAACGACTTGATCGCATCAGTTTCTTAGATAAAAAGTGTTTATAAAGTACATTTAAAATATTATTATTTTTCCAACTCTTATTAGCAATTTATTATTTTTAAAATTAATGATTCTTTATCCAGGAGCTTTTAACTGCACCTACTCGCAATATATTTTTAACATACTCACTTATTTCAAACACTTTTCATACAATAAACAGATAGGTGAGGGTCGCTTCTAATTCCTATCTTAGGCTATAGTGTAATTACCTGAAAACTGGTTCTTCAGATCGAGTTCCGTCATCGTCACGAACGTCCTAGAAAAACAAACTTCTACTAATTCATTCAGTTCGGTCAGTGAATAGGAATAAAATAGCCTTATTAGCATATTCATTAATGCGAAGTTAAAACGACGTTTGTGGTTCGCCGCGTCGGAATTGGAAATACCAACTAAAAGTGGTATTTGTTTATAATTAAAACACAGTCAAATATAGCCCGCAAAAAGCCCGCGAACGACGTACGAGGTTTCAATCTTTGCCTGTAGTATATATAGTAAGTATATATTTTTTTTTACAAGCCCTTGATTACAATCTCACCCGATTGTAAGTGCATTAAGCAATCTAAAATGGAAGCGGGCTAACTTGTTAGGAGTAGGATGAAAATCCACACCCCTTTTGGTGTCTACACGTACCGGAACGCTAAATCGCTTGGCCATACATTTTTGTCGATAGGGTACTAACTAGCCACAGCCGAAGCCTCCCACCAGCAAGACGTTGATCAATTAAAAAAATCTCAATCAGCCTAGCTGAGGATCGAAACCAGGACCTCCGTCATATAAATCCATAGCACATACCACTGCGCTGCGGCCGTCAAAAATATTTATGGAAGAGGTCAAATGTCATGCATACAATGCGTTCGGTTATGTAGTTATAAATAGCAACTAGCTGATACAAATTTCAGCCAAATCCATTCTGTAGTTTTTGCGCGAAACAGTAACAAATATCAATCAAATTTATATGCAGATATATGAGTAGCAGTGGCGAAGGTTGGAATTTAGATAAAGGTAAGCCGTCTCAAAGCGAAGGAAATTCATACAGCGTGATACTAAAGTGATTTTCAGATAGCATGGGTACTGTGACAGTTCCTTATGACGTTCATTATACGTACTATTACTGTAAATCGCGCCAAACTTTCAAGAGTGAAACGAACTGTCACCGTAAGCCCATGGTATCTGAAAAACACTGTAACTTCGATTTCTCATATACATATCTAGATATATTACAACAATGAATATGCAAGGATTTTAAAATAATTTTTGAATTTGCTTTCTTGAGCTGTGACTCAAAAATTAAAGTTAGCTGAAATAACTTTTTCCCTGGACAATTTTATTTTATTGTCATCCACTCACAGCATAATCAATTAATTAATAAATTCTCAATATATTTTTTAAACTGTTATTTCGTGGTGGCTGTTGAATCAGCTGCAACGAAAATTTCCATAGGTGAATTTAATAACATTTTTGTCGAATTTTGTAGAGTAAATTTTAGCAGGTGGTCCACCGGAACCAGTTCAATTAGAAAATGGTCTATGAGAAAAAAAAGTTTGAGAACCTCTGCACTATAGCAAACCCGCAAACTTTGCAAGCGAGACGTAATCTGAAAAGCAAACATGAAGGCATCCGTAAGCCTAATCTTAATATGATATGAGTACCTACAGCAGGTTATTGAACTAACCATACCGGAACGCTAAATCGTTTGGCGGAATTTGCCAACAGAATAGTAATTTACAATAGAAAAACCAGCAATAATTAGTTCATTAATTTTTATCAATTAAGCATGTGATGAAATTTAACTACTTCGAATCCATATTTCAATTTTTTATGCTGGTAATATGATTTTGATACACTATGATTTACGGAATAAAACAGTCATTAAATTCCACAACATGTTTTCTCAAATTATAAGCGGTAAATAGTAGATTGTTATACAAGGGGCTAAAAAGACCCATTATATACGAGGTATTTTTAGGGCCTGAGACGTAAGTCGAGGGCCGCCTAAATAGAAACCGAGTATATAATGGGTTTAGCCCCGCGTGTTACACTCTGCTTTTCACTACGATTGCGAGGAAATAAAATAGTTTAGTTCAATGTTCAATGATTTATTTAATTGAAAATTAAATGTACAAAGTCTACAATTTTGGATATTATGGGAGATGCTTTTACCCGGTAACATAATTTCCGACTACTGTGAAGATGGATAACGAGTATATGAGGTAAACGTGGGAGATAATAGTTTAAAAAAACTCCTTTCGTAAGTGAATCCATTTGTTGTTGTTTTCTTCACTTATTAAATTTTTCGTAGGTAAGTATTCAAGTAAATGCGTCTGGACTTTGATGGTAACAGATTGAAAATTTCATCCATCTCCAAATTATTATCACCATTCTCAGTAGATGAAGACACCAATAACAATTAATGTTGAAATATATGAAAGTTACGGTCACAAATTTACAATTATTTTCTGAATTAAATCAAGTGTGTATTATTTGTTTTTTAAATTCTCACTTTTTAATTTTATTTTTTTCACATGAGAAAAAGGCAAAGGTATTACACCGTAAAGGATGTCCCATGTCTTCAATAAAAAATAAATAAAAGAATGAACGCATTCCACAGACAAGAACGCTGCATTTATTTCCAATTTAAAGTTTTTTATTTATTTTTCAAAACAATCAGAGCCTTACCTATAAAGATTCAATTTCGAATAAAACCTCCTCCGTTTTATAGTAGGCTAGCACTCGTAACAGACAAGAATTAAAAAAACAAAATTACTTTAGCCCCTAGAGGCTAATATGCTTGTTTAGCCCCGCTGTGGAGTGGTAATATGACAGTGTTTTGAGCAAGAGTAGTGAAAATGAAATTATTAATACGCAACTAATAAGTTAATATTTACCGGTGTAACGGGTAGCAAAGTCGCAATATATTCGTAGTGCAATGCTACTCCTGCCTTACCTTATCAGTCGATAGACGTCCACTGCTGGACATAAGCCTGCATGGACCTCCAAGCACAACGATCTCGAGCCGCCAGCATCCAGCGGCTCCCTGCAACCCGCTTTATATCCAACACTGCGCTTTCCGGTTCGGGGTCGCCATTCCAGCATCTTGGGAACGTTCCCAACGTTCATCGACTCTTCGAACTATGTAGCCTGCCCATGCCACTTCAGCTTTGCGACTCGCTGAGCAATGTCAGTTACTTTGGTTCATCTGCGGATCTCCTCATTCCTGATTCGATCACTCGACTCGAGATCGTCTTTGAGCCTTCTAATATGGTAAGTGAGTCAGCAATGCAATTCAATCGGCCATATTTATAAACATGGGTTTATAAATATGGCCGATTAACAAGAAAAAAAATGAGGTTTGAAACTAATCAAACCTCATTTTTTTTCTATGTAGACGGGAGTCTGGACCTAATCATTACTACTTAAAGTTCACTTTATTTTGAAGAAAATAAAGGTTTTGCGCATTGTCAGGAACAGAAAAATAAATAAACAAGGATGAGGAAAAGAAATATACAACAGTTTAATAAAAAAACTATTCTAAAATAGGTAGCGTTTTTATTTGACGACAAGTTTAATATACACTCCTTTAAGATAAGTGGGTCAGTTTGCTACCGAAATAGACAAATAGGTATTATTACCTACTAATTAGTAGCCATCGGTCATTAGCGTATTAGCTGTACCGTTTGATGACTGTTCAACGACCGTCATTAAGCTCTACATACTAAAATTATCTCAAACGACATTCACAGACCGCCAGTGTGACATGCATTTGCCCCGTGCTTTGTCTGCGAATCTTACTACCAGTATTATGCACTAGCTGGTTTTGAATTTTCAAAATCGGTTCAGAAGATCCAGACTGTACCCCCTTTATCTTCACAAAATTTTAGCACTCTTTATTATTAGTGTAGAATAAAAATAGATAGATAAAAATAGTCATAGGTTAGTAAATCAGCTCATCGCCTCCAAAAAGTACAAAAACCTTGCGTATGGTCGAGTCACAGTCCATTGCTCTAGTGTATATACTCTAACTATCCCTATTTTTCTTTATTAAGTTTCCAGGTTATGGGCCTGCTTAAGTAATAACATTTAATTTAACAAAAAAGAAAAAACAAGGTTTTGAAAACCGTTATTACGCCAAGTTTATTATTCAATTAATTCTTGGATGCAATGGAATCGGCTTTTATCTTCACACAAAAAGTAGATTTTTTTTTATATATTGTAATGATAATGAATATTGTAAAGCATATTTATTGACGACTTTAAAAGAGCAAATGTAGAGATCCTTGCTTGCTGCTCAGCGCTTTCCAAACTGGTGACGTCAAACTAGACGTTTCAAAAATGCTTATTTTAGTCTACTTAAAATAATTATGAATTTTGATTTTGATTACATCTTTTACTGCCTGACTTCGTTTTTTTAATAAATGAAGAATTTTTATACTTTCATCGCCCCTATAGCTAACTTTTCTAAAATCTTTCCTTAATGGTCGATTAATAATAATACTAGAATCCTTTATTCGCTGACCTTTTTCAAATTTTGACTTATAAATAATATTTATTTTTTAACTAATTTTCAATTGAAATAAAAAAATATAGCTTTAGCAACCAGCTTTTTGTTGGTCAGGTTGTCTTGCGTTTTTATCCACTCATCTCTGTCTCGAGCTAACCTCCTCCATACTTTTGGTAAATGGTCGATTAAAAGTTAACCCTTGACTGAATTTTTGCCCACCAGCGATCGACCTTTTCTTAAGATTAAGAACGCCCAACTCCAGGGTGCTTTGTCAAGTAGTTGTACTAGCCTACATGAAATAAGCTATTTCATTTGAAATTTTAAAAGAACTCAATAACTTTTGGCCTAATCATTTAATCCGTAGTAGATATAGGTAGGTAGACAATATAGAATTAGGGCTCCAGCTATCAACCTCATAGTAGGTAGTTTGCTGATTAGAATGATCAATGAAGATAGAACGCTTATGCATTAAATGCTGCGATACCGTCATCGATCCTGACCCTCTGCGTAAACAGTACGTTGAAATCGAACACAAAATATTTTTTTTTATCTAGCTAACTACCGCGTGCTTTAAACATGGACGTCGGACGCCGGCGCCGTTCAGTACTCTCGCAACCGGCGACGAAGGCACGCGCCACATCTTTGTACATAAACAACACGACATTGAATTAATAAACTTTCGAAACTGAGTATTAGTGCAAAAAGTGTTTACTGCAATCGGGCTGTATGTCTTTAAACCTTTGCGTTTAAAAAAAAAAAAAGCGCGCGAGTGAAACTGTTACTGAAGCGTTCGTGGAACGTTTGTTTGAATAGTCGCACATAGCGTCATTACGGAGCATTCGGAATTTGAATTTGTGAACACGGGATTGGCGGATTTGGCACTTAGCTGGTGCTTATCGTTAAGCAGTGCATTGCGGGTGAGTGACATCTAGAGGAATCTAGCCGCGGTTTTATTTTTAACTCGTACTAGGCGCGGGATGCGCAGACGCATCTATTTTTGGTGCACGAGACGTTCACACCTATGTATAATCTGAATTACATTCTCGTGTTTCAAAATTATGCACCTATTTATATGTTACGAATACGTTTAGTACTGTTTCCCTATTAAAGTGTCCTGCGTATTTTGTCAGCCTGGAATTTATACATTATCAGTTCTTATCTATAATGTTCCAACAAACTGGTATTTTTCCTGCTGGTACCGAAAATTAATTGATATGACTGTATTTCCGATTTAGTTTGTGCGAAAAGTAGGTAGGTACATAGAGAAACATAGAGACACACACAGAGTACAGTAACGCAACTTTTTATTTTTCATAGTCTACCTAGGGTAGTTAAGTAAATCTTCAACTTAATTGGAAATATATCCTACCATCCGTCATATTCGTAGACAACTGATCATATTTTTAGGTCAATAAAATTTTGGACAAGTTGGTAGGTACGAAGATAAATAGGACCTACACAATCTATGGACCTACACTTAGACTTAAATAATATAACACACAGACGTTCGAACTGAAGTAAATATAACTTATTTTGAAACCGTCTAAACTCTAAGTTACACTTTTAGCTGTAACAGAAAGTAAGACGGCGGTTTAATTAAAAAAGTATAGAGACATTTTTAATAACTTCATAAAATATCAAGTACAAGAAAAAGCAGACAGAGCGTAAAGATGTTTGAATGAAAGTCACATTTTACTTACGTGGCGCTATTTAGGTATTGTTAAGTAATGCGGGCCCCGCGGTTAATAGGTTCGAGCCGAGGAGATAACGAAAACGTTTGCATAAAGCCAGCTAAACACGCTCAAGTACGAGGGGAGGTCCAAAAGTCCACGGAATGGAGATGAAAGAATGAGGGTAGAAATATTTTTGGAGCGATAACTTCATAGGGGAGGGCGAACCGCGAAAGCGTTACTGCGCTACTCTCCCGAGACATTTTTTAGAACTTACCGTCGTATGCGTGAACTAATCGTTACTTAAATGTCACTTAATCGCCCGCTGAGGGAGCGAACAAGTCTCGGATCCGTAGGTCATCACTGGCAACACGCACTGTTCGAAGACTTTTATCCAGTTAATGTCAAATTATAATACTAACAATAACAATAAACAAATAAATTGTTTACGAGTTATCGCCAAACTAGAAAGTAAATCTAGAAGGTAACTGCAATTATGGAGTAGGTAGTAGCAATTAAATTGATAACTGCTTAAATCCTTTTAAATGGGTGCTGTTTATGGTGATTGTTGTCCATTTCGCGGGCAAAGGAAAAACATTGGATGGTTTTTCACAACAACCCTTGCATTTCGCGAACTTTTTAACCACTACTCTCTCGACTCGTATACCGTCAATTTGTGCAGCGCGCTTTGTGATGGGGGCTGTGAAAAATATATCGCAATACATAGGATGGTATCGTTGTATTTTTTTGACTATACAAATCCCTTAGCGTGCTGCAGATTTTAAAGTAGATACTTGACCGTGTGTGGCTGGCTTAAAATGTTCCACCAACTGCGGAATAACATTACCAAATTATTCACTGTAACTCAAGTAAGTACGTATCGAGAATCAAGATCGATTTCATTTATGAAAAGTCTTGCGAGGCAGACACTTCTTGGGTTACTTTCTAAAATTTAACTCGACAATTTTTGCACTAAGAGATTCTGGTTCTTCATAAAAGATTGCCTAGACTAGGCGTCTTAACATCTACCTATCTAGGCATTATACTATGTGGTATGTGGGCTGTAGGTGACAGTTGCCGTATAACATTATTAATACGTACTATTATAGTGAATCGCGGCAAACTTTCGAGAGTGAAACGAACTGTCACCCACACCATGCTACAGTGGACGAGCTGTAGATGAAAACGTTCATTCATAACTTTTTTATACAAGCAGATAAGTCTCAGTCAGTTATTTTTCTGTCATCGATAATAAACATGTACATATAAAATTGAATTCTGTCTGTGAATGTGATTTCGAAATAACTGGATTTCTCATGTGCTTTTGTTTTGCACAATACTAAAATACAATCAAGCTTTCTTAAATTTTTTGTCAGTCTGTCAGTCTAAGCTAATACTGGAACTGCGGAACCGATTTAAATGGGTTTGTCACCGGTAGAAGGTTAGTGAGCAACTTACAAGCTAATTTTTATCCCGAAATACGTATTGTTGTACCGCGAGATTTGTAAAAGACTGATGAAGTCGCGGGCGCTAGTTATTAATTTACTAATTTGTACATAATATTAATTATTATCTTGTAAACAATTCCGAATAGTTGCAAAAATATTTTTAAAGATAACATACGCGAGTGGGTGTAGGAACTAAGCTAAATAAAAAAGCGCGCGTGAGTCAATGTTAGCGAAAGAATTCGCCAATTGATTCGTTTGACCTTACCACTGACTTACTGCGTATAAAATCTACCTACGTTAAATACGGACTAGGAGCCTGCTACAGCTAGACTTACCTCATTTTTGTAAGTTTGTCAGCCTATACTCATAACATAGGAAAGTACCATTTATGAAATTAGAACTGGTGGCTTTAGAAGACAGCAAGTTCCAGTTTATCAATCGTCCAAGTAAAAAAAGAAATATATAAAAAAAAATTCAACCGACTTCAAAATCACAAAAATGTTTCTTCTAAACTAAAAAGCGAAAAATAACTTTAAAAATTTTCCTCGGCATCCGCAATGAAGTACCACTTTAAGTGTCTCTAGCTAAAGATTTGCCTGTCTGAAGGTCTGGTGACTGTAGACATGAAACCTCATGATATCCCGTAGAAAATAATCAAAAAATTACGTTTTATATTTGGACAATAATTCAAGATCTGGACCCTTGAAATCTGATACCATTCAAATCCACTATGGATCAAACTCCATAATTAGTTTCAGCCTTCATTGTAACTATATTCAAATTACATGCAAATAAATAAATTTAAAATTGATTTGACAAAATGAGGTAGGTCTAGCTCGTACGTTCTAATACGAACTCCGATACAAGTGCAAAAACTTTAATGTGTGTACAGACAAGCAATTATCAATGCACAGTTCAAGGTGTTATCGCTCTGCACAAGTAAAAAATATTTGTTATTAGCGGATGCCCGTGACTTCAACCGCGTGAAACTCTCCTACTACCCTACCCTACTCCCACTCTACAGCTACCCTACCATACAGGGGATGAGTAGTGACTCAACACTAACCCTAACCTACTCCTACTCTACCCCTACTAAACCCCTACTCTACCCTACCCTACCCCTACTCTACTCCTACTATAGCCCTACTCTTTCCCTACCCTACCACTCAGCGGAAGTTTAAAAACGGAGTAACTTCTCCCGTTTTCCCAACATTTCCCTTTACTGCTCTGTTCCTATTGATCGTAGCGTAATGAAAACTCTACAATAACTTGCCCAGGAGTATGAGTTTCGTTAAAATCCGTCGAGCAGTTTTTGTTTCTATAACGAACATATAGACAGACGAAAATTTTACTGATTGCATTTTTGGCATCAGTATCGATCACTGATCACCCCCTGATAGTTTTTTTGGAAATATATTTCATTTACAGAATTGACCTCTGTACCGATTTATTATTAGTATAGATTACCAAACGCCCGTGACTTTGTTCGCATGGAAAAGCCTTACCTTTCGAACTTTAAAGAACAAACATTCTCACCTATTCCCTCTCCCCCGTTACAGTAAGATTGGCTCTCAATTAATCCAACAATAAGTTTTTACAATCCAAGTCGTTCAAGAGATTAGAGCGTTTATGCTAACATACAAACCAATGCTTCAGGTTTATAATATTAGTATTACCAAAACTAGATTCAGATTAGAAGGTTTACCTATATGTTGTAGTTAAAAAATAATAAATGATCATAGGTGACCCATAGTTTCTTTATACCATACACATATCACCATCTAGCCTGTTATGGGTACTAAAGAGATATCATGGGTACCGTGACAGTTGCCTGTATAACGTTCATAATACGTATCGTGAATCGCGGCAAACTTTCAAGAGTGAAATAAACTGTCACCGTACCCATGCTATCTGAAAAACACTTTAGTATATCTGATTTTATCATATAAATTTATATACTACATACAGATACATGTTCATTCCACAAATATTATCCAGTTGTGGGAAACGAACCCACGGTCGTGGATGCAGAAAGCCGGTCACTACTCACCACTGACGGCAACACGCGAACGTCGTAAGAGTATAATTATTAAAAAAATATTTTTTTTTAATCAGGGATCAACGTAAAACGAATATTTCAGAACCACCTACGCACAAACTGATGTTTACTTCTCTAATCTGCTAAGTAGTCACGCCAATCAGACACAGCTTTTCGCACAAACTGCAAATATTAGTATCAAATACCACGAGTAAACATTAATGGACGAATGGACGAGCCTGTGATAACCAGACCTTTGTTATTTTATAAAAACTGAAAGTTTGTCAGCTCATGATACTACAGGTAAGAATGAAAGGTACTACTCGTATGTATATTTCTCGGACCAAGGTGCATGTTTGGAACTCTCGTAAATTAATTAATAGTTTTAAGTTTTCTACTTTAATTATCACCGGTCATTAATTCATGACGTAACTTGACGTTTCAAAAGTGCTTGTCAATTGAGCCTAATTAAAATAAATTAATTTTGACTTTGACTTTGGACATTGGTGCTTTGGTATTTAGCAGGTTTCGTGGGACCAGAGTATTTGGTTTTTTTTGAGATGAGAAATCATTTCAAATTCGCCAAACACTTAGTCTAAGATCAATTGTATTAAGTCTCGTAACAAGCTAATGAATCTTTAATGACAACTGGCAACCCTTCTATAGACACTTGAAGTTAACCTTTAGTAGTATTTTTCGAAGGATTGCCATGAAGCTATAAAGGTAACTGGCGACTCAGGACATAATTTCTCATATTGAAACTTTCCTTTAATTGCCACCTCTGTTTGAACTCTATAGTTCCCTACTACTTATCGTGGTAGGAGTATGAGCTGAAAAAACTTTCAGGTTGTATAAAATAACGAAGGTCTGGCAATCACAGACACTCAATCTACACGAAAGACGCATTAAGTGACATATGTACAAAAAATATGTATAAAAACGTTTACGGTAACAAAATAAATACACACCTCTTTTCGAACGACGCTTAAAATCCAGTTCTCGGAGACCGGAAAATTCCAAAATTAATATTCCTATCCGTACGACAATTAAACGGATTGTTCGATTGGCTGTGTAAGACCATCTGGGATATTGAGCCTTGAGACAAAAAACTTGTTTCCAGTGAATGTGGTCACTAAACATGTTACGAACGTATTGTATTATACGACCTTTCGGTTTTTTATTTGCGTCCAGATAAAGAATGTTGCCTGTCTAAAAACCTGTCAAAGCCAGTCTGCGAAATTTGGCTACATACTCAGTGGCCACACGCTAGAGGTTTTCCGAACGCGATTTGCTAAATGGACTTTTTCATCGATTTTTGCTTAAAACTTTACTATTTTTAGTTCCACGACTTGTAAAAGTAACTTGACTAAAATTGTAGAGAATTTTATTTACAACAAAAATGTTTTTTTTTTTATTGAGAAATTAAGCTTAAGCTGGCTCCATTTCCGCGCTGGAGAGCCAGGTTGGTCCTCTGCGCAAAAAATATGCCAGCCCTTCTGTTACCAGTCGAGGCAACTAGCCGCGGTGAAATTATTCGTAAAAATTTATTAACACTGCGGCAATTTAAAAAAAAATATATATATAATATTTTAATTTATAACTTTAGGTTAAAGTTAAAGCACTAATTAGTCACATAACTAGGCTAGATCGTAATTTTATGAAGTACCAAATTGGTACTTTACAAGAGAGAGAAAAAAAAAAAAAATTTTTTTTCAAGATTGAGTTGAGGGACAAAGCTTCCAACCTACAAAACTTGAATTGACGCTAAACCCACAAATAAAATCCTAGAACTATAATTTAAACACGTGACTTGAATCAAGCGTGCTCCTGCGTTAGTTCTATATAAAACTTATTATAGTTATGAACTTAGTTTACTAACAACTAACAAGTTTAATAAATAACTAAAAATAAACAAACAATGTTTAGATGCAACGGTAGCCTACTCGGTGTTTTTTTGTCCCATTTTCCTCTGAGCTGGCTTAATGTCAAGAATGAACGATCGATGCCATCGTGAACAGCATGGCATTACGCAAGCAATAAACCGTATGAAACATTTGATCGCTTGCCCATTAGACTGCGCGACAAACAATAACCATTCATAACCAGTATCTGTACGAAAACGATGGGTAATCAATAAATATTATAGACCAAGAAGTGGCCTGAAATAGCCAGACAAACCTTATTTTATGAAGGCTGAAAATCAAAATCAAAATTTTAGTTTACGAGTACAAGCACTTTTGAAGCGTCATGTTTGTCTATTTGTAAGGAGTCTACCACCGGTTCTAGCAGGTTCTGCCTCCAAGCATCTTTGTCATTACGAATCTCATCAATTTGTGTAGTAACCTTGACTCGTAAAATATTTTTAACACTGCCTGAACTTTGTCAGCCTATGCTGCTACTATAGGATAAATAATTAAGCCTTTGAGTTTGAACTATAGTTGAAGTTTTTCGAGTTCAGTAGGTATAAAGTGTATTTTTCTTTTACATAATTTTCTCAGCATACCTAATACGAGAAATCATGCCCCAATTTCCAGTCACTTAGGTTCCGTGCTACCCTCCGAAAAATAACGTGAAATATTTTTAAAAAGAGAACTTTTAGTGTCTCTAGCAATGAGTTGTCTTAAAGTCAGTGAGACCATACACGACGGAGGAGCATTGCTTATCGAAAGGTGCTTAAGGACTCGCCAAGATGGTCACGATTCTCAATCATAAGAGGCCGACTGACTGGAGCGTGAAAAATTTCAAAAAATTGTTTCCTCCTACGACAATTATTGAGAGTCCTTCCGTTTCGATCTAGAACCTTCAGAATCCACGGTCCAAACTCCATATTTTGGCTCCGCATTTACTCAAAGTAGAAGAATGGACTGACAAACTTTCAACCTTCGTAAAATGAGGCAAGTCTGGCTATTACAAGCTCTTATTCTATTATATTATTTGTATTTTATTGTTTTTATACGAATATCGTTGACGTAGTATTTCTGTAACCATTTTTACAACTTACACAGTAGACTGAACGACTAGTGTCTAAAGATTATTCATCTATAATACGTAGGTTACTCTGAAGTTTATCTGAACACACTTTATAGATGAACTTCTGAGGATAACACAAAATACTTAGTACCTACGTCTATTTCGCGTTGCAATCCTTGGCTATTTATGTTGGCTGTACACGAACGAACAACTGAGTAGTTATAAGCAAACAAACAAATACAAACAAACCGCCAAGCTGCACTCGCCTGTGGTCTCTTAAAAGGTTAATGATCGTGCGATTGAAAGGCACATTTTAACTAGTAAGCTATCCATTAGTCATGGTGAAATGTTGAATGATTATCATAATTGAGTGACCGCTATCAAGTTTTAGCACTTTGCATAATACTAGCAGACAACCGCGACTTTGGCCGCGGGGAACCAATTATGAAAGTGGAGTATTCCACCATGCATCACACTAAAATTATGAAGGTCAAAGTTTGTGTGTAAGCGTTTATGTTTGTTCCTCATTTCTGCTGCGGCTACTGAAGCGATTTGGCTGAAATTTAAAATATATATAGATTTTACTCTGGATTAACACATCCCAAAAAAATCCATGGTTCCATGGTTGGTGAAAAACTGAATTCCACGCGGACGAAGTCACGGGCTAGTTGCTATATAACAATACGTTATTGAGTAACAATCATCCACCCAAAATGTCGTAAAAAACAATTCAAAAGTTAAACTTAATATTTCTTTACCAGTTATGTTTTAACGTGTATGAAATAAGTAAAAATAATTCGATTTCATTTACAGCCCGCATCTAAATCATTGTGTTTTTCCTGCAAGTATTACTTAAACCCGAATAGGTAATCCATTTTAAATAAATTCCTTCGATAATACGGGAAAAATTGGAAAACCATAGTATTTTTGCAACATCGCTTGTAAATTTTTTGCAACATTCTATTTTGTAAAAATGTAAATTTTTTGACGGCACCCATGATGCAATATACCTTTCAGCCTTAGACTAATAACCTATAGACCCGCTAACCTAACAATTTTTCACTACAAACGTAAGCCACTTCTGTGACTATATGAGCGTAAGAGCTAGACCGTAGAGTAGCGATGCGTCAAGGGCTCCCATTTCGGAGCACATAAAACGGCTTACGAATCGTGAGACTACACACTATCTATGTGTTATAAATCTATGCTAGCTCACTTTTCACGACATAAGTACAAAATACACAATAATATATTGTGCACGGAAATATGTAACATTCAACTACCGTCACTAATTATTATTATCATCTGTATTTGATTTTCCCACAGATAATATTGTTGGGTGACCTCGTTGTATAAGCCTCGCCAAAAAATTTTACTACTTTTAACGTGTTCAAATATTGTGTCAACACAGCTGTAGTCATTCAAATCCTACTAGTATTATAAATGTAAGAGTTTGTTTGATTGCTACTTTGTGTGCTTGTCATATTTGATCGTTTGAATGTTACACTTTTTGCATAGAATTGATCAAAAAGGCTGAGATGATTTTAATGAAGTTTAGCCAATTTATGTGTTCGATTACCACAAATGATAAAACTTTTTATAAAAATAATGTAAAATAGTCATTAATTTCAAAATGTTTGCAATAAGATGGTCTATTCTTATTTATGAATTGCTATAATTCCATCTATACTTAGAAGCGTCAAACGTGCCTCTGAGTGTGTACATTTTAGAGTGTACTAGATTTTAGCATATTTTATTAACATTATTTCAAATAAACAATCCTTATTCATTGCATGTGGTAACGCCATTCAATATGTTTACAAAATGAAGAATGAACAACTTCCACATAATTCATAAATTTTTTATCCTTACAAAAATAACAAAACAAATGCACTGTCCTTTCTCGGAAGTAACGGCGACCCTCGCTGTGAGGGGCTTAAGATTTCGGCACCTTTATACAAAACGACATAAATGTAAGGTCCAACCGAGAGTAAAGAATACTAGACAGAGAATAAGCGTTTGTATTCCAAGAGAGCTTATATAAAGCTTTTACAGTCGAATATCAGGATACTTTCATTGAATACTTTGCTAAGTTTTGATACCAATCTACACGATTACATAAATAACCAAATCATAAAATATATTCATCTTATCTAGATCAAATTGATAAATTACTAAATTAAAATCTCGGGCTCATAATATTATAGGTTGACAAATGCAGTGCAGCGTCTCATCGGACATGTAAGTAGCTGTTATAATTTTCAATAAAAGTCAGATAAATTAAAAACAATACAAAACGATTATTTTTGAATTACAACGGACGTAGCTAGTCAAATACATAAATTCATCAAAAAAATACAATTTATTTACCTCCTGCAGCTTCATTAATACCATAATCCCGTACAAGTTATGATGGTAATTAAGTGTAAGAAGGTTATTTATTTTAGTATAAGAAAAACGATGGTTTTGAATTTAGGATCACTGTTTAAATTTTTATTAGCTTATCGCTCTATTATTTCGTTAGTCTATGGACCTCACATTTGGCGCCAACCATTATAATGGTGTGAACTATTTTTTTGTACTATGAATGAACCATCGTTCATTCTTTAGTGAAATAGAAGATTAATGGATATGTTTATTGTTGTTGGGTTTATTTACACCACCCTTCGTCTACAATGCAACGTCATTGATATAATTTTTGTAGCTAATTTAATGGTAATATTAACTATTCGAAGTGATATTTTATAATTTGTTTTGTTTCTGTATTTTCATAATACCTGTGCAATATATGTCATATTTACTACCGAGGAAAACCTTAATGTCACTTCATACATTACAATTGACTACTTAATATTAAGCATTCAAAAATGCTGACTTGATTACCATAGATAAAACGTAATATATTACCTATATGTATAAGTACCTACATGCATTTAAATACGGTACATTGGAAAATCCAAAATATGCCTAGTACACAGTTATGCTCATTAGGTCCAGTGGTTAACATATGTGGCTTTGGACCACGAGTTTCTGGGTTCGAATCTTGGGTCATAGAAATACGTACTGAGCTTTTCAAAACTCAAAATACATTTATTTAAATTAGGCTTAGCTTACAAGCACTGTCGAAACGTCAGGTAATAATATTATTAGGTGATAATTATTGGTTGGATACTTAAAATTAAAGTAACGAGGGTTCCAAACGCACCTTGGTACGAGAAGAGCTCACAAAAAACTCAGCCAGGGTTTTTTTTTTTGGGTTATCACCATTTTACAAATTTATCTAGAACTAAGTACAATCCAATTCGTTCCAATCGTATAGAGCAATCCAATTCAATACCAAGCTAATAATAATTTTTCTATACGCTTACTTTTAATTTCTTTCTTCTAAAATATTTTCAGTGAAAATTCTCAGCCCGGAGTTGTGAAGTTGGTGGTGGTGTTATAGTGGTCATTAATTTAACATTATCACAGTAATCCCACCAACCCGTATTGTAGCAGCGTATTGGGTCTAAGCTCCATATATCTCTCCTAAAACAAGGGAGGCATGGCCCTGTAGTAGGCAGTAAAATAGGTTAATAATGATGAATACACAATATTGATTTCTTAAGTGTTAACTGTAAAGTGAAAGTTATTTGATCATTAATTATTCAAAATACATTATGAGATACCATTTTAGTACCTGTCGCTATAATAAATATGTACCTATGCAAATTACACGTACTTATATACATACTAGCGGACGCCCGCGACTTAGTCCGCGTGGAATTTAGTTTTTCACAAATCCCGCGGGAACCATGGATTTTTCTGGGATAAAAAGTATGTGTTAATCCATGCTATAATATATCTCAATACCAAATTTCAGCTAATTCGGTTCAGTAGTCCAGGCGTGAAAGAGTAACAAACATTCATATCATCAAAATCATCAATTTTCGCAAATCGTATTGGTGAATAAAAATTTTAATAAAAAAATTCAACCGACTTCCAACTCAAAAATTAGCCTAAACTAAAAAGCAAAAAATAACATCTTACCTATGTGCTACCCTCTGATCAGTTTGAAGGCGGTGCCAAGCCAGTGATGTTTTAATTTAAGCCGTTTAAATTACAAAATTTCTGTGGTTCTTTCAGAAACGGCTTTAATTAAAAGATGACACTGGATTGGCACCGCCTTCAAACTGATCAAAAGGTAGCACATAGGTAAGATGTTATTTTTTGCTTTTTAGTTTAGGCTAATTTTTGAGTTGGAAGTCGGTTGAATTTTTTTATTAAAATTTTTATTTTTTAATTTTTAGTGTTAGCACACTCACTGAGTGTAACCAAAACTGATACTAATAACCTTCGAGAAGTTCTCTTCATTGTCCTTCGTCTTCAATACCAGACCCTTAATTCAGTCACAACCCATCTAGGTGGAATATTCTCAGCAATACAAATTCATAAAGTCCCAACAAAGGTAGCTACTGTGAACCGTCGAGGAGTTCCCTTCATCTTCGTCACCAGACCCCTAATACAGTCACAACCCATCTAGGTGGAAAGTTCTCATCAATACAAATTTATCAAGTCCAAACACAAGGTAGCTACTGGGAACCGTTGAAGAGTTCTCTTAACTGTCCTTCGTCTTCATCATCAGACCCTCAATACGGTCACAACCCATCTAGGTGGAAAGTTCTCATCAATACAAATAAATCTAGCCCAAACAAAAGGTACCTGCTGTAAATCGTTGACGAGTTCCATCGTCTGATTTTCGGCTTCATCAACTGATTTTCGCGCTAAAAACGTTAAAGCGAATTGGGTAAAAATAATAATATTTTCTTGTTTTATACCTATTTCTTTAGATTTTCCGTATACTTTAATTGACAGTTCAAACTCATACGAGATTTTTTGTCACTTTTAGGCAAATTGACATACTTAGCACAAAATTCCCCGATACTATGAAAAGCTATATTTATTTTGACATAAAACGTTAGTTATTTAACCAATGATTTATGACGTAAATAACACCCTATAAGATTATTTGGTTAATACTGGTTTTTCCTTGCTAACGCGCATTATCATGGACGTTATACGCAAAACATGTGAACGCTCATGCAAGCCATTGACGATCAAGTATAATAAGCGAACACGTTTCATGTATGTGTCAAGTCAAGCCGTCATGCACGCAGTGACCAACACACGATCAGTTATAGCCGTGGGTGGTGCAGAAACGTGGGTATACTTTGTTGTGGGCTCTTCTCGGACCAAGGGGCGTTCGTAACTTTAATTTTAAGTTTTCGAATAATTATTATCACCATTATTACCTGACGTTTTGAAAGAGCTTGTAAACTAAGCCTATTTGAAATAAATTAATTTTGATTTAATTCCACCGCTAAAAGTGAAAAAGTAAATAACCATTTATTGTTCCTATAATAATTTAATCTACCAAATGCAATCGGTCCCCATGACGCACGAGTAATTGCAAATTTAGCATCCCGGGCTCCCCTACTACTAGGTACTAAAACGGGTCATACACGACCGCGACGTCAACCTTTAATTTTTTTTTAATGAATATTTGCCATATTTTTTATAATACGACCAATATTCCCATTCTCCTCCAACTAGTCGGGAAAGACTGTACTGAGTGGGAGTGGGTTTATTGCATTATCACGTTTACTGAAGTATGCTGGTAAAGCACTCAGTATGGACCAAATTATAAGGCAACTATGCACTTAAACGTCTGTAATTGTGTGCAAGCTTTCGTATAGAGAGCTCGTGGAAAGTCGCCGCGACCACATTCCTTGCCGAATGCTATTTATAAATAAACGGAGGCAGAAACAACCGTGCCATCAAAAAAGGAAAAAGGATTAGGCGCTGTGCTTAAATATGCTTCTAGAAACTTTAAGAACATTTTTATACATAACTAGCTGACACCGCGCGGTTTCATCCGCGTGGTTCCCGTTCCCGTAAGAATACGCGGATAATATATAGCCTAAACCTTCCTCGATCAATGAGCTATCTGTCACTGAAAGAATTTTTCAAATCGGACCAGTAGTTCCTGAGATTAACGCGTTTAATCAAACAAACAAACTCTTCAGCTTTATAATATTAGTAAAGACACAAACACGGGTGTCATGAGCTTCCATTGTCATTGTGGAAAGACATAAGTTTCCTTTTTAATGATGCTAGATGATTATAAATGTGCATTGGCTATCTAATAATACTGAGGTAGATAAACACTCGTTGCTCTTTGAAATAAAAGTATTTTAAAAGTTAATTTAAAATAAAAATCATGGTTTAATAAAGTTTTTAAACACATCTATCTATACTAATATTATAAGGCTGGGGCATCCTTCAACTCTTCAGATAAGTGCTTTCTAAGAAATTCACGTGTCTCAAACGGTGAAGGAAAAACATCGTGAGGAAACCTGCATAGGTACCTTGGAATTTTCTTAATTGTCTACGTGTGTGAAGTCTGCCAATCCGGATTGGGCCAGCATGGTGGACTAAGGCCTAACTCCTCACATTCTGAGAGGAGACTCGTGCTCAACAGTGAGTCAAATATAGGTCGTTATTGAAGGAATAGTTCATGTAACTACTTATTATGTATCTACACAATCACACAAATAAAGCATCAAAGCAAAGTCGCTTGGAAAATGTTAAGCATAAAGCAGATTACGTGATAAATTCCAGATCGATAAAACTGGAACCTGCAATACAAGTGTTTTAAATGACATAGAACTTGAAAATTTACATAGCATTAAGATTATGATATAAACATAATCTTTTTCGCATAATTAACACAGTTGATATTTTGCAATCGATACAAGTGCAGTGATTTGAGTATTGTGATCAAAGAGATTATAGTAAACTACGCGCAAAAATATTGTTCAGATATATTATCAGATTTTTAACTATTATTCTACCAATTTTAATAGTATAGTTTATTACAAAGGACATTGGTGTAATTAGGACCTATTATTATTAGTAATTTTCATGTTTGAATACAGATTTGAGCGCTTAATTTATTAATATGTGATACAGACTTAACTTATTAGACTTTTTTGGTAAAATATTCGTGGTAGTAAATGTATCTACTTTTTTGTGAATATCATAACTTTGATAGAAATGTTTTAATAGAATACTTTTTTATTAATTTTTTATTAAAATTGATATTTCCCCACTCTATTAATAATAATATAAAATTGAAAATAATGAAAACCCCCGAATGTCATGAAATTATTAATTACATTCTCGATCAAATCATCAATCTTTCAGTGCGCTTTCATTTAAGACCCCACTCGAGTATATGTATTTGCAAACATTCGGTTATTCTTCCCTTCTTAAGGGGTTAACCCCCAGAACTTTCAAATGACTTAACTGATTTTCATCAAACATACCTAAGAACACTCTCACATAAGTCACACTTCATACAAAATAAACTAAATTGAAATCGCTTCATCCGTTCGGGAGCTCTGGTGCCACAGACAGACTGACGGATATTTATACTTTACAACACTTCTCTTTTGGTGATGAGGGTTAAAAATAAATGTTTAGATATGTCAATTTACTTTGCAAATCACATTTGGTCAATATTTACATTGAATCCGGTTATACTGTACACTGAGTTCGTTTGTTAAGTCTACACTTATCTCCCGAAGGTCCCGTACATTGCTACTTTTTATTTGATCTTTCTTATTACGAGGTTATCAAAGTTAATTGCTCAAATATTCAACAACATTGCCTTATCTGCTATGTATGTAAATACTTACGAATTAAACAATCTCAGCGTGACATCTTAAAATATTATTTTTATTCACAAATTGGTAAACATTTGTCTCATATTTACGGTGCATAATAATTATATTTATACTCACCACGAATAAATAATATTAATAATACAAATAATGCCAAATTGTCCCAAGAGTTTCCTTATTATGTTCATTACTGTATCGCTCATTTTAGAAGGAAGTCTGTTTAGGTCTTTAAAACAATGTTTATAACAAATTCTGTGTATGTATGTCTGTGTTGTATAATAAATCATAATATATAATTAGTGTTAATATAATGTAACTTTCTAGAAAGTTCTTGTGCACAAATGTATAACTCAA
Organism: Bicyclus anynana; assembly: GCF_947172395.1. Lineage (NCBI taxonomy): Eukaryota > Metazoa > Arthropoda > Insecta > Lepidoptera > Nymphalidae > Bicyclus > Bicyclus anynana. Next base: position 9,278,330 of record NC_069095.1, read on the forward strand.
GGAAGCCAAAGAAGGCACACCAGAGAGTGATTGTGTTATTTCAGTATTCGCTATCAACGGTTGTTTATCCCTGAGTTCAAAGAGTTCAAACACTATCTGAAGTTAAATGACGCCAAGAGGGCATGGCCAGGGCTCGAAAACAGTTTGAAATGTTTAATAAATTTAAATCATTGGCTGTACATTGACTAATACTAGTTCCTTGACACGTCTGTTAAACTTACGCCTTTATTATTTATTTCAAGTAAATCAAAGTTGAAAATGTCTCTACCAGATAAGTTAAACTATAATCCAGACGAAGACTTGGCATTTAAAGGCTTTAGCCAAGAGTTCCACGGTATGTAGATAAAACTTATTGATTACTTATTCTTACTTCGTGATAGCCCAGTGGACATAACTTCTGTCTCCGATTCCGGAGGGTGTAGGTTTGAATCCGGTCCGGGGCAAGCACATCCTACTTTTCAGTTATGTGCATTTAAAGAAATTTAATATCACGTGTCTCAAACGGTGAAGGAACCTGCATACCTGAAATTTTCTTAATTTCGTGGTGGACTAAACCCTCTCATTCTGAGAGGAGACTCGTAATCAACAGTGAGCCGAATATGGGTCGTTAATGGCGTGATGAATACCTACTTATTAACACTACATTTAAAATGAGACTTACGGTATTCGAATTTCGAAATGGCAGTAGTTAAACTTAACTAGCAAATTAATTACATTCACATGATAATTGAATGGACTTGCTTGATCCTAGTTAATATTATGGATCACATTGCACGATTCAGGACACGAGCCATAGGTACTTACTTCATTGTTTTTCATCGTATTGTCGTCGTTGCGATCGTCTAATATGGTGTTTTTATCGTATTGTCGTTGTTGCGATCGTCTAATATGGTGTTTTTATCGTATTGTCGTCGTTGCGATCGTCTAATATGGTGTTTTCATCATATTGTCGTTGTTACAATCGTCTAATATGATGTTTTCATCGTATTGTCGTTGTTGCGATCGTCTAATATGGTGTTTTCATCATATTGTCGTTGTTACAATCGTCTAATATGGTGTTTTCATCGTATTGTCGTTGTTGCGATCGTCTAATATGTTGTTTACATCGTATTGTCGTTGTTACAATTGTTGTCTAATATGATGTTTTCATCGTAATGACCATGACAAATTCATTTTACATCAAGCGGCATAGATTTTCGTTTTTACTAACATCATATTCCAATCTATAAAACATAATTATGTTAATTAACGGTTTTTTCTTAAAATATTGTTTACATGCTTTTTTTACTCTCTACAAGTTAGCCCTTGACTATAATCTCATCTGATGGTAAATGATGATGTAATCTAGGATGGAAGCGAGCTAACTTGTTAGGAGTAGGATGAAATCCACACCCCTTTCGGTTTCTACACAACATCGTACCGGAACAATATTTTTTTTATAAAAACGCTTAGCGGCACGTCTTTGTCGGTAGGGTGGTAAATTACCACGGCCGAAGCCTCCCACCAGCCAGACCTGGACCAATTAAGAAAACCGCAATCGGCCCAACCGGGAATCGAACCTAGGACATCCATTTGTAAATCCACCGTGGTTACCACTGCGCCACGGAGGCCGTCAAAACGTCCATTTTTATATTTATAACAACTACAATACCAATGCCAATGTACGTAAAATGACGATAATATTGTAATTTCGTTAAAAAAACAATGCCTAGAAGATGAGATATCACTAAGTAAAAATAACAATAACATTGGCCATATAAAATGTTTATTTGCATTTATCTACGTCACGTTTTGGCCCCAAACGATATGAGTTATCGGTTAGGGTCAAAACGTGACTCGACACAAACACCCCACGCGAATCCAAACATTATAAATCAAATGTAACACACATTCAGACAGACAACTGAACGGTCATGTTATAGATTTATTTCACTTGGACCTGTAGGTTTCGATTGTGCAGGTCAATGATGTTAAATATTGTTAGATGTGTTACTAGGTCATTAAAAATGAGGCGCTCAAAAGAGGAAATTTCCACATCTGTATGTGGTCAACGTTATTTAAACAAATAATACCTAAATATCGTCAACAATGTAGAGTTGTGTGTTCAGAAAGTGTAAAAACTATATATACATAAATAAATAATGGAATTAAAGACAAAATTGTGCATGTGTGCGCTCAGTTTTGTAGCCAATTATTCGGATCACTTTTTGCGGTGATTTTGTAGGGACGTAACCGATCTATTGTGTAAAAATATCATTGGTGCAGGTCGATTGGAGCAAAACACTTATGTTATCGTTTGTACCGACTTTCACGATAACGACATTTTCTGTTTTATGCCAATAGTCAAGTTATCTCTAATAAGTAAACAGATTACAGTTTATAAAGCGAAAGCTTAAACTATAAGTGAGATGAAAATGGATAGTAATGAAGATTAATATTGAAAGTAGACTCCTCGCCACGAAAAGAGTACCGTAGACGCGGCGCTAATGTCTTATTGGTGCTCATTATCATTTGGTAATGGCGGTCTTATTGTCATTTTGTGTAAAGCGCTGTAAATTTTAGTTCAGGTTTTAGCCGCGGGACCTTTTTCTGAATTTTATTTATAAATACCGGACGCCCGTGACTTTTAAAACCCGCGGGAGCCATGTATTTTACATGGATAAAAAGTAGTCTATATGTTGCTCAATAAACTCCTCTGTCTTCCAGTGAAAGGCCCGTTAAAATCGGTTCAGTCGTTCTAAAGATTAGCCCGGACAAACAGAAAGACAGATAAACGTTACTATCATGCCCTTGAAAGTGAATAAGCTTCACGTTTAAGGGCATGAGTCTTAAATCTCAAGAATTGGTCATTTCACCGACACCACATCGAAATAGCAATGCCAGCAATGCTAGAAATAATCGTGGGGTTAGAACTTAAAAATTCCTTGGACGTACTTTGTCACAAAGATCTTTACTATAGAAGCATTACTATTAAGTATAAAGATTTTACAAAACTTGTGCTTATTATCTAGCGAACGCCCGCGACTTCGTCCGCGTGAAATTCAGTTTTTCACAAATCCCGCGTGAACCATGGATTTTTCCGGGATGATGAACTTAAGTGTTAATCCAGAGTAAAATCTATTTTCATTCCAAATTTCAGCTAAATCGCTTCAGTAGCCGCAGCGCAAAGGGGGAACAAATATACACACACTCACACACTCACACACACACACATCGATCGTAGATCGTTAGATGGGCCTCAAAGCGTCGCGGAATTGTCATTGGTTTCGCACATTGAGTACGTCATCACTCGTAACACATTTATCTTTATTAATGTTGTGGTTTGTGTTTTTACATTTCCAAATTAACACGAAGGCATAATTAAGGGATTAAAAAAAACCGTCAATATTTTTTTAGTCCACGTCCAACATGTGCTTGTTACGTACTAAGATAAGATGTGCGTGCACGTCTAAGTAATGACATAAAATTGTGCGTTCTTTAGTATGGAGGGGCCCATCTAACGATTTATATCGATGCACACACACAAACTTTCGCCTTTATAATATTAGTATGATGCTAAATCGCAAGTACGTTTTGATCTCATAATGTATACTTTAATTTTAAATTATCCACTGCGTAGAATGTCTAAAACGTTCTACAAATTCAGTTGTTCAAATAAAAACACAAGTCCACAATGTATTCGTTAAAGCCTTGACGCAACTGGGTATGGGTAGGTACGTCTGTTTCACGTGTTTCACGGACCAGTAATTTATTGTAATAATTGTGGAGTGTACGTACTCGTAGGTACGCCGAATCCTGATTACTAACGTCTTTCAATTTACCAACGAGCATTGTATTATACCGAACTATATACACCTAATGTCTTAACAATCCATGTACTAATATTACAAACTAGCTGGTGCTTCGCGGTTTCACCCGCGTGCTTACCGTTCCCGTAGGAATACGGGGATATTATAAAGCCTATAGCCTTCCTCGATAAATGGGCTATCTAACACTGAAAGAATTTTTCAAATCGGTCCAGTAGTTCCTGAGATTAGCGCGTTCAATCAAACAAACAAACAAACAAACTCTTTAGTTTTATAATATTAATTACAAATGTAAAAGTAAGTGATAATAATAGCCGTGATAGCCCAGTGGATATGACCTCTGCCTCCGATCCCCGAGGGTGTGGGTTCGAATCCGGTCCGGGGCATACACCTCCAACTTTTCAGTTGTGTGCATTTTAAGAAATTAAATATCACGTGTCTCAAACGGTGAAGGAAAACATCGTGAGGAAACCTGCATAACAGAGAATTTTCTTAATTCTCTGCGTGTGTGACATTTTTAGAGTCGCATTTTATGGCCTATCCCTCTTATTCTGAGAGGAGACTCTTGCTCAGCAGTGAGCCGATTATGGGTTGATAATGATGATGATGAAAGTAAGTATATCTGTCTGTCTGTTACCATTTCACGGCTAATCGTAATCTACTGAACCGATTTAAGTAGATTAAAAGTATAGACATAAGTTGGACCTTAGAGCAGAACATAACTAACTTTTTATCTCAGAAAAAAGGCTGCGTCCAAAATCAATGGTTCCTGCAGGATTTATAAAAAAAAATCACGCAATCGGAGTCGCAGACATCCGGTAGTCCGCTAGTTATATAGAAATAAGATAAGATTTATTGTTTTTTTTTTGTTTGTTGCAAATAGGCTTCGAAACTACCGACCGCACCTAACTACTGCACCGATTTTAAAAATTATTTCACTAACAGAAACTTTTTTTATATCACCTGTTTATTATCTCATCTTAAAATTACATTACTATACTAATTAAAAAAACATATTTCACATTTTAAAACGAAAAGGAAGCGACATTTTCAGCGTGTAACATTGGCTATAGGTAAGCCCCGCATTTCCACTGGTAAAGGGCACACCCTTTGTTTTTTTAAAAACTAGGCACGTTTTTTTTTATAAAGCAATGTTATATCATATAATGACGTCACTTTTAAGTGAAACTGTAAAAGAAACAATCGTTACATGGTCACTTTTAATGATTCGTAAACTATTGGTGGAATTAAATGTTCCAATTAACTAAAGTAGGTAATGAAAACAGTCTCTAATAATAAAGACATTTTTGTGTTAAACAATACGGGTATATTATTTTGTTGGTACAAATATGTCTCCTCATTTCGGCTCATAATTCCGAAATTAAGTAATTCCTAGTATTAACTTCCACTCCTGTGCAAATAAAAGCCAGACCTGGACCAATTAAGAAAACCTCAATCTGCCCAGCCGGGGATTGATGCCAGGACCTCCGTCTTGTAAATCCAACGCGCATACCACTGCGCCATGGAGACCATCAAAGTGGCTGTTATGATATAGGCCTATTCTGTATATCTACCTATTTTTACAGTATCGCGCGATATGGTAATTTTCTATTTTTACGTAACCTTCAATAACAACAACATTTTAAAAAAAATCATGTTTACTATTGTTATCAATGACTCTACACAATTAAAAACTTATATAAAAATTATAGAGCCAATGTAACGTCGCAAAAATGTAAGTTCGCATACTATTCAAAGTTTATTAAACAAAACAATATAAATGTTAATTATTTAACTCATTATTGCCCATAATGTAGGTACATTGTGATAATGTCTGTAACCACGCTGACCTCGAACGTTCATAGCTTCGTTATAAAAACATTTCAAGTTCGTAGTGATGATTTTTTGCCGCGTGCGTCGACACAAAATTACTTAAACAGCCATTAATTTGCGGCTCTGCGTATTGCGTATTACATTTACATCACAACTGATGTATTGTAGCTATGCGCAGAAACACATTTTCGGATGTTAGCGACGTACGGAAGACAATTACAACATTATTGATGACATTACAATCGCATACAAAATTTTCAATAATTTGACATCTATAATGTATGTACGGTTCAGGAACGAGCTAGGAGAATCTCTGCATGATCGGATCAGAAATGACGAGATCCGGAAAAGAACCAAAGTCACCGACATAGCTCAACGAGTCGCGAAGCTGAAGTGGCGCGAGCCACATAGTCTCAAGAGTGAAGATATTGGATTGGCCAAATCGGTTCTGTAGTTGCGACGTTTATGAGTAACAAACGTCCAAAGAAACATCCATACAAACTTTTGCGTTTATAATATTAGTAGGATTAAGATTTTATTCTATTCTATAATTTATTAGAATTAATCCATTAACATTCGAATACAAAAGCTTGATGCACATGTATGTTCATTCATGCATCATCATCATCAGTGACAGAAGAGTTGGCTCATTTTTTGTGCAAAGGATCAGCCTGTCAAACGTGCAAATGCAGCCAGAGTCAGTATTCTTGCCACTCTGCATTTAAGCATTTAATAATTGCCTAATTGCCACTAATCATATATAAACACTATAACAAAGCCGTACATTAATAAATACTCGTAATTCATCATTTGCAACTGAAAAATTCTATTCACTCGGGTACTCACGTGTACCGCTCAGAAGTTACGGCATAGTGCTCAGAGTTATTTTCTGATATAGTAACAGCCTTCTAAGCATTATTCACGTTGGTTCATATCACAGGTAAATTTTTTTCAAGGGCTTGTAGTCTATAAGCGTTGTATCTAAGCATTTAATAATAAGCCTAACTGACATGTCAAAAGTGCTTGTAAACTGAGCCTACTTGAAATAAATGACTTTTGATTTTGATTTTTTTTTGAGCCTATTATGAGATATGATTTTCACTACCTACATACATCCTGCAGACTTGACGATGAAATTGATCGTGATGGCCGATGACGTAAGATTTTCTCTCAGAGATAACTGTATGTCATCAAAATGATGATTTTTTTTATAAAGCTAATTCAATGTAGCGTTGTATTTTTCCTCTTATCAGTGATAACACGAACGATATTGTTTTCATTCATAGAATTGGAATTATATTACAATTTAGTCACCTTGCGCCTATTCCACGCCCGGATAGTACTGCATTCCTATTCAATTAATTACTTTTGTACTAATTAATATAATGCACCAACACACCATGAAATAAAAAAAAATCTTGGTTTGCTTTAAAGGTCTGTACCCTAAGGGTAAAAACCTATTGCTAAAGACTCGATGTGTGTCCGTCCGTCTTTCTGCTAGGCACACTTCACAGATTATATTATATTTCTATTGTAGCTATAACAACAAATATTAAGAAAATAAAATATAAATATTTTAATAAAAAAATTAAATCGACACAAAACTAAACTAAAAAGCGAAAAATAACATCGTATGAGCTACCTTGTGATCAGATTGAAGGCGGTGCCAAGCCAGTGTCATGTTTTAATTAAAGCCGTTTCTGAAAGAACCTCGGCAATTTTGTAACCTAAACGGCCTCCTCCTTAGAAGTCGGTTAAAAAGAAAACTCCTATACAACAAACATATGTCGTTTTTTTTTCAGTTTTTATAGAAAATGGTACGGAATTCTTCGCGCGCACGTTGAATTTGCACTTGGCCAATTATTGAAAGACGTACATACATATTTATAGTTTCATAACGATTTTACTTTTAGATATGGAATGCCCTTCAAGCTTCCGTTTTCCTTACCACTTACAATGTCAGGATCTTCAAGTTATAAGTGACTAGACCTCTTCTAGGCTAACGCGTTTTAATGTATGCATCATCCCTTACTATTTAGGCGTAATTGTATTCAAGCGTTAGCTTATATCGTTAAAAATACTAGTCCGACTCGCCCACCGAGGGTTTCATACGTAGGTGAAGGGTCCCCATTGGCGTACACAAGGTTTTCAACTAGGGTAGACATTATGTACAAATTGTACAAAATTCCTTATTCAATAGAGTTAGCGTGAAATCTATGAAGTGCACGCCACTGAGTGTCCCATATAGGTATAGGCATCGAATGGCGCAGTTTTTGTCGAGCTTTTTCCGAAATTCAGCTTCAAATACTTATTTTTTTTATATTTTTACCCGACTGCGTCAGAAGGAGGGTAACATTTTTTTTCGAGCGTATGTATGCGTATACATATATGCTGCATATGCGTATGCGTATGTATGCTGCTGGGGACAAACAATACTTTCTTACATACAAGCATAAAATGAAATATCAATGTTTGTCACCGCACCGCAGTCAATTTAACTTGAAATGTATTACCTTGTATGTACCTACTTTTGAGATTTTTTCCTGTACATAGGGTCTATAACGATGTTTGCCAAATTTTGTAGTTCTATCTAGATCAACGGAAAGTACCAAGAGTTTTGATTACCTTAAGAGTGTCGAAATGAGCGTTTTTTGATGAATTAATGAGTTTTAATGAGATACACACAATAGAGTTTGGCCTAACCCCTCTCATTTTGAGAGGAGACTCGAGCTCAGTGAGCCGGATATGGGTTGATAATGATGATGATGGTGATGACCAATAGACAAATAACCCATGTCGTGTTCCAGGGTTCACGATGGTGCACCGGGTAGCGACGGACGAGCGGCCCTTCGAGACGCCGTCCTCGGACGAGAGCGGCATGGGTCGCAGCGACTCCCCCAGCGACGAGTCCGAACCAGAAGCAGCTCTGGTACGTCATAACTTCTCTTTTTTTTATTCTTTACAAGTTAGCCCTTGACTACAATCTCACCTGATGGTAAGTGATGATGCAATCTAAGATGGAAGCGGGCTAATATTGGAATAACTGAGTTACTTAAAGTATAGATAGTAATGTATCACTAACAAATAAATAATTTAAATAAAATAAGAAAACGCATGTTTTTTTTAATTTGTTTAAATTATTTTTTAAATATGGCGGTCTCTACTTTCATTAGTATCTACTGGTATTTTATTTCTGTCAAAATTGATAAGCTAGAACTTTTTGATACATGGCCAACATATTTTTTCAATAAAAATAAACATCATGAATTAAAGTCATACTAAAGTCAACAGGATGTCACCAATACAAATAGTAAGGCGTTGTACAAACAATAGACACTGTAATCTTACCGACATGAGCAAAGTCACCTTTCGTTTTCGCAGTGTACGAAAGCTTGTGCCGTTTTAACCACATTTTTCACTGAAGATCCGCTTTTATTATTCGTAACGTATGCCTATCCCACAGATTTTTTTATTCTCTACCAGATAACCCTCGACTACAATCTTATCTGATGCTAAGTGATGATGCAATCTAAGATGGAAACGGGCTAACTTGTTAGGAGTAGGATGAAAATCCATATCCCATTCGGTTTTTACACGACCAAATAAATCCTATAGATATTAGATACTTATCCCGATAAATGGACTATCCAAAATAAAAATATTTTTTTTATATATACAAATCAGTAGTTCAAATATTAGCGCGTTAAATCAAACAAACTCTTATAGAAGCGTATGACTCGCTCTTAGTTTTTTGCAGTAATTGCTAATTTGAATGTTGGAATAACAACAATAAGTCTCAGAGATTTTTACACAAGTTTTCACTCGTTTCTAAGCGACAGAGACGATTATGTCGTATGGCGATAAAGTAGTGTCTACGTTTGTAGAACCCCTAAAATGCTGACATTTGATTAGTCTCCGATTGGTTAGAAATCCAATCGCGGCCAACCCAAAAAAATAAAATAAAGTGTTTTATCTTCGCTTTTAAAAGGCAAACAATATGCCGCCTTTCGTTCCATTAAATTTGATATGGTATTAGATTCTTTTAAAACATATTTAACAATCATAACAATTTTGATCGTTGGCTATCATATCGGCTCGATTTTGTTGAATTTTGAAAAAGTTGAACCAAAGATCATTGAAGAAAATAAGTGTAAAAAAATCCAGACGGATAAAATCGACACAAAATCAGAATGTACAGAAGCTTGCAACTGTGGGGAACGAAAACAAAAGGAAAAAAATAAGTGTAAGTGTTAGAATCCATTAAAAGTATACCATCATCTTGGTAGAACACTTAAATAAAAATAACAACACATTCAAGAAGTTTACACGGAATATGACGGCATTACAGAAGAAATTGCGCTGGCAGAGAAAAATTCGTAAAGTGACGGAGAAAATCATAAATGTGGCCCTTATCTCAACGATCACAGTTGCTTGTGCTGAAATCGCCGCAACCATATTAATTATTTTAATGTTTTAATTCATATTATTCATATACGAGTAAAACCTAAACGAAAAATGGCAGCGCGAAGAGCGTTACACAGGGGAATGGTATTATTGAACAGAACTCTGAATTTTACTACTAACGCTATCATGTGGATCGCTTTTGCGGTTGGAATGTACGTTATTTTTATAATATGATGATAACACTTGAAAAATATGGAAAAATCGAGTTATAAAAACAAAACTGAAAAGGTCCAAAAATGTTAATAAAGAAGTTTTCCGATTTTACGTTTTTTTAATGTAATTGTTTTAATATACTATACAATTATGTTTACTGTATTTTGTATTTAATTGAAACGATACGAGGATTTTTTTTTTCTTAAGTAGGTATTTATTTTAATTTGAGGATGGTTTGAAGCTATTTTATCAAAGCCTTTCAACAATTTCTACTGGCACCATCATGGGATGGAATGAACCTATGAATATGTAATTTAATACATTCATAACACATACGAGTATACTATTTACGAGTAAAGTAAATTGCATCAGCTCACTGCTGAGCTCGAGTCTCCTCTCAGAGAATGAGAGGTGTTAGGATTAGGCCAATAGTCCACCACGCTGGCACAATGCGAATTGGCAGACTTCATACACGCCTTGAATTAAGAAAATTCTTTGGTATGCATTTTTCCTCACGATGTTTTTCGTTCACCGTTTGAGAACGTTATATTTATTTTTTTAAAACGCACACAACTGAAAAGTTGGAGGACCGGACAGGATTCGAACCCATCACACCCTCCGGAATCGGAGGCAGAGGTCATGTCCACTGGCCTATACGTACGTAAATTAGAGCAATACATAAGCTCAAAAAAAGCTCTTTTTATAGTCTTTGTGGCACTGGCAAGGTTCACCCGATATAGCCACTCGACTGATAAGGGCGGGTGCTTAATTGGTAATATTGATAGATTGGCTGTGCTCTTAATATGTATAAGGTAAAGTCAACACCATATCGGGTAGCAAAGTCAAGTGATGTCATAGATGCGACCTCTGAAGGTCTTTTGATACTTTTACTTGTACTGTTTTCTGTGCTGTGCAGTGAACCCCACTAATAATAATAGTTAACGTCCCTAAACGCGAAAGTTTGTGTATGGATACGAGTTTATAACGGAGATGAATAAATTAATGTATCTTTTATCCCAAAAAAGTTTCCCAGTTCTAGAGGGTGGAAAATTTTGGAAAATTGACAAATTGGTGAATTTCCCGCGGATGATCGATACAAGAATTATTATTTTTACCTACTTTTAGTTTTATCTTTAATCTGTTAAATTAAACGACTCTGTTATCATAATGAAACGGTATTTGAGGCTTCATCATATTATAAAATAACTTATTTTCTATAGTTACGAGCATAGAATTATAAGTACTTGTACCTACTCATAAATCTATGGTTACGAGTCACACAGTTTCAGAGTTTGAAAGTGCCGGCCAACAAAAAAAAAATGGCACGACTCGTTAGAATGAGCCATTTGGAGCAATAGTACTAATATGGCATAAAAGTAGTCAGGTGGCTCTGAACCAAATTATACAGGTTCGATGATTCGTTATTTTCATACATTTTGTCGATTTTCAAAAGTGCCCGCTAAGAAAAAAAACTAGAACTACAATCTTTGTGCAATACTAATTATTGCTCCAAATTGGCAGTTCTAACGATAAGTATAAGCTTTTTTTATTTTAGACAAAATACTTAAACAGTACCTTGTACAATAATATAGGTAGCTGTTACGCCTCTATCTAGCATAAAACTTTCATTTCAATTAAACGGACAGTTTAGAAACGCGTAGATCTTTTGATCACACAATAAATTTCTGAACGTTACAGAAATTACACGTATTCCTATGTCATATAGAACTGCCAAAGTTCTGTCAAAGTTAATAATATAAGAATATTTTATAAACTAAAATAAATACCTATCTGCATATTACTAACGACGCGACAATTGTTATAGAGATGTCTGATTTTGAAATGAGAACTCTTTGGGCAGGGTTTGGGGATGTGACGTCAGCGGTCGAGGAACACCTTGTGATGTATCATTGCTTCTTTTACTTATTACCATCACCTAAGTTGTTATTCAGATTTCAGCTTATTATTAACTCCCAGCTGAATAAAGGCCTTCACTCTGAGAGGTTTCAATATGTCGCACCTTCAGAATTATAGAGACCTAATCCAACATTTGACTTTTAGTCATAGAATGCTGTTTTTCAAAAACTAGTTTTTTTGCATTAGGTCTCTATCATTCTAAAGGTGCGATCTTGCCCATAGTTAGATTATTACGTTGTTAGACAAGCTTAGAATAGTTTATATGTATATTTATATAATGAACAAGATTTTTATTGGAGTAGGTATATCGAATGGCTATATGCACGGGCGTGTAACAGCAATGCTGTCCACTTCTTTATCTTGACAGTGACTGTGATCTATGTTAATATTTTTTTTAGTTGTAATACAATAATTTAAGAAAGTTATGTGGAAAAGTACTCTTTACAACAAAGTGAGCTCAGCAGTGGGCCGAATATGGGTTGATAATGATAATGATGATGATGATGGGGGGGGGGGGGGGGGTTACGGGGGAACAAGGGGGAACTTGCTCACCCGGTGATTTCTTACAGGCTGATGATAATGAGCAACTAGGTCATCTCCTCCCAAAATTCGGGTGGAGGTCCAGACCTCGAGGCTATGCCCGGGTAAGATAATAATGATGATTCTGACGGCCTCTGTGGCGCAGTGGTGTGCGCGGTGAATTTACAAGACGGAGGTCCTGGGTTCGATCCCCAGCTGGGCCGACTGAGGTTTTCTTAATTGGTCCAGGTCTGGCTGGTGGGAGGCTTTGGTCGTGGATAGTTATCACCCTACCGACAAAGACGTTTTAGCGTTCCGATACGATGTCGTGTAGAAACCGAAAGGGGTGTGGATTTTCATCCTCCTCCTAACAAGTTAGCCCGCTTCCATCTTAGATTGCATCATCACTGACCATCAGGTGAGATTGTAATCAAGGGCTAACTTGTAAAGAGTAAAGAAAAAAAAATGATTCTGACGATTACTGTTTCGCAGGTGGTACCACCAGATGGCGGTTGGGGCTGGGTTGTGGTGGCGGCTTCTTTCATGTGCAATTTTGTGGTGGACGGCATCATATTCTCTGGAGGATGTCTCTTGGAGCCGATAGAAAAATCTTTTGGGGTAAGTTTTACTATTTAGTTTTCATTAAGATCTGTCTTATCTTTGTATATACCTACATAAATCATTATGTAATTAATCTTACTAAAGGTATGTACCTATAAATGCGAAAGGTCAGTCATCACGAAATCTCGAAAATCACTTGACGTAGGTACATATATGAAATTTGGCAGGGAGGTAGTTAATAGATAGTAGACATTCGCTAAGAATAGATTTTGCAGGAGGGCCAGATTAAGGAGGTAAGGTCCGCTAGTAGGTACGTAGGTATATACCTACCTATTATAAATAATAGGTATATACATATATATGTATACCTATTACTTACAACATGTCATGTTTTAACTAAGTATATGTACCTACCTACTTAAATAAAGTATGACTAGTCGATTCTCAAATCTTATCAAAATTTATATAATGCTCTTAAAACCAATGATAATTTTATACTATAGATAGGTTACGTTCCTACTAAATCACCGCAAAATATGATCCGAATTTAGCTACACCCTTTGATTATATATACGTCTATATGTATAATCAAAGGCTAGGCCACTGAGCGCACACATGCACAATTTTGTCTTTAATTCCATTATCTATATATGTATAGTTTTAACACTCCCTGCACACACAACTCGACATTGTAGCCGATATTTAGGTAAGTACCTAGGTATTATTTGTTTAAATAACGTCCGTTGTTTAATAAGGGACTAAATTAAATTAAGTCAATTTTCCACATTTATCCGCCTCAGTGTAGATGCGCTAGTGCCTTATCTCTAGTATAAAATATTGCTTAAAACCATTGAATTACTATGTACCTACAACGTATAATAATTCAATGCTTAAAACTGATTAACTATAAAAGTTTTATGACGCAAAACAGTTTTACAATAATCTATTGATTTAATAAAATATAAAATTAGAATAATTTTTCTATATACATATATTTTGAAGATCAATCCAAAAATCTGATGCGCACTATGTATAAATAGGTATTCGTCATACACGTGGCGACCACGCCCTCACAGCGCCCGCGCCGATCGCGTCACAACCGTGCCTCCAAATAATAATCAGTTTAGAAACCATTATCCTCAACATATTTATGCTATAAGTGCCTGTGAAGGCGAGACTGATATCTGAAAAGATGAAAGCCTATATAACGCTTACGATGGGTACTCGTATATAGTGGTAAATTCTATTGGGCGGAGTAGGGTCCTAGTAGGGGAAGAACCGTGATAGCCCAGTGGATATGATCTCTGCCTCCGATTCCGGAGGGTGTGGGTTCGAATCCGGTCATCACATGCACCTCCAACTTTTCAGTTGTGTGCATTTTAAGAAATTAAATATCACGTGTCTCAAACAGTGAAGTAAAAACATCGTGAGGAAACCTGCACACCGGAGAATTTTCTTAATTCACTGCGTGTGTTAAGTCTGCCAATACGCATTGGGCCAGCGTGGTGGACTAATGGCCTAACCCCTCTCATTCTGAGAGGAGACTCGAGCTCAGCAGTGAGCCGAATATGGATTGATAATGATGAAGATGATGAGGTTCCTCCGCCTAAAGGTAGGTAGGTACTCCGATTTACCTACTAAATGTATTAAAATAGCATGGAAGAATCCCGATAGAAAACACTCATTACAAGTTAATCTTAATAGTTTAGCATTTGTAAATGTAATTTTTATAAAAAAATCGGTGGTATAAGTAAATAAAAATGTTGAAAATGATTTTTACTTAATTTTAAGTAATATTTATTAGGTATTTACAATGAATATAAGCATTGAATACAACTACGTAATACTTTATTAAAATAATCTTGTCAGGAGTTTAAGCTTCATTGGCTTCATTACAAAACCACAGCAAAGGCGTTTTTTAAATTGCCAAACTATAAAAACACGATAAATTTAATTTATTTTTACATTAAACAAATCTGTTGTAATTTTAATACAAACAATCACATGTTTCAAAAATGTTTAGAACATCCTACTTCCTACTAATATATTAAACGCGAAAGTTTGTATTGTGATGTTTGGATGTTTGTTACTCTTTCACGCCTCGACTACTGAACCGAATTATTAAATTTGGTATTGAGATATATCATAGCATGGATTAACATATAGGCTATTTTATCCCGGAAAAATCCATGATTCCCGAGGGATTTGTGAAAAACTAAATTCCACGCGGACGAAGTCGCGGGCGTCCGCTAATTTTTTAATAATTCTTAACGAATTACCATAATTTTGCCTATGTAATTGGTAATTCCATATAATGAAAAGTTATAACTTAAGTAGTTACATTTAATTTATATGTTAATGTTTGTTATTTAAATTAAAAAAAAAATACATTAATAAGTTATTAATCTGTTTAGTTGTTTAAGTAATTAATAAGTAACTTATCAAGTAACTTATTAGATGATTTTTCACTTTTACCACAGAATAGGTTGGTAGTAGTTAGATATTAGGTAAATATAAATTATCTTTGATTGTATTGAAAATGTCGATTCATTCTTGACTTTACTACATGTCTATATTATTTTTCATTATTGTTGAAAAACAATAGTTAATTTGTGGTTTTTAAAAGTAGATAAGTATCAGGGGCGATGGGCCCTAACAACACGAATCCTATCGGGCTACCTTTTAAAAATCCATACAATTCATTATTGTACTCGTAATGTATTTTATAATTGAACAGCATTTCTACAATCTGTACAATAAACGCCTCCAATGCGCCAAAACGCTTCTAAAAAGAAGCAGTACATATAAATAAAATAAATAACACTGTAAGAACGTAGACGTATACGAGACTAATAAACACATGAACGGGTTACCTTTTCGAAAATTTCAGCCTTCGCTACTGATAAGTATAATATGTATGCCTATGTATGTACCTATAGTCTACTACCTACAGTCGTCGAAGTTCATTGACTAGAGTATTTTAGCGAGAAAGATACCGTTCGTATGAGGTTTAGCTGTCACATATTTCATATTTGTGTCATATTTCAATTAGCGAAGAGACGATAATCACCAGTTTTTCTTATCGTGACCCAGTTCTTCGGAGTAACCTTGGAGAGATGCCAGTATCAATTTCTGTCACATGAAAATATATCTAATACGGTACTGATATCTCATCTGTTATTATGCGTATAGTTTTGAAATATAAAACTTATTTCCGACAGTTTGATATAATACTTCCTTTATGTAACGTGATATAAAACCTTTAAAAATGTTATTAGTTCCGTCATTATAGTCTGTACATATGTTACTCGTACAGTAACCAATAGGGATGACGGATCCTTATAAACCTATTCCTACATATTCATTAAGGTAATGAACGAAATTAATTTAACGTTGGTACCTACTTATCTGAAAACTAGCTGAAAGTGCGCGGTTTTACCTGTGTGGTTCCCGTTCCCGTAAGAAAACGGGGATAATATATAGCTTATAGCCTTCCTCGATAAATAGGCTATCTAACACTGAAAGAATTTTTCAAATCGGTCCAGTAGTTCCTGAGATTAGCGCGTTCAATCAAACAAACAAACTCTTCAGCTCTCTTATATATTAGTATAGATACTGAATGGGTTCATTATTAATCATAATTTGACAACCCATATATGGCACATATTTTACTATACTAGCCTCCTCTAATAACGGCGAATAAACGAGCAATTTTCTCGGAAACTGTTCGAATGATTTTTATACATATAGCAGTTTCCGGGGCTGGGATGTTAGAGAAATATTTAAACATTTAAACGTATACGTTAAAATACATGCCGTAAAGGATGCCGTGTGAATAGCATGATATAAGACGATGATATAAAATTGGTTCTGAGAAATCTTTCGTCAGTCCCACTTCTCGCGCACCCAACAAAAGCACAAGTGAGTGGTGAATACTCGCTCTATGAGTTACGTTTGTCGGCCGCCACAACAATGTCGAGACTCGACTTCGAGAGTCGGCGATTACCATAATGTTAAGGCCAAGGCCTAGACGCCGGCGCCTATTGGACTCATTCATGTTCCCTGGTTCTTGTTTTCAACATTCACGATTCTTGTTTTTCGTTATAACAGCTCTGCATTCTGTAAAGCTACATCTCTGTCACATCGGTTGTATCCATGGCAACTTCATTGTTAATTTTGACATCTTATAAACATTAAATTCGGAACGGAATAAGACGTGTTATAGGCGACTAGTTCATCGAAAGTAAAAAGCGGAATCGCCCCAATTTCAGATGCTCAATTCACTTTTGCGCTTCTAACTTTCATGATTACCGAGTCTTATGTAAAACGAGAATTCTAATTTCTCATTTAAGTAATGAGCGTTTTAATTGTGGGACCAGATGTTTTGAGCTTTCTCTAAACATATTATGTATTTATCTGTATATTCTGACTTGAGTTACGGTGGGAAGCGTGACTCAAGTCCTTAGTCACCAGTTAAACTTAGTTACTAGTGTTCATTTTCTTGTAATATAGCATTTCATCATCGTCATCATCACCATCATATCAGCCGATGGATGTCCACTGCAGGACGTAGGCCTTTTGTAGGGACTTCCAAACATCACGATACTGAGCAACCTGCATCCAACGAATCCCTGCGACTCGCTTGATGTCGTCAGTCCACCTGGTGGGGGGTCGACCAACACTGTGCTTACTAGTGCGGCGTCGCCATTCCAGTACTTTGTGACCCTAACGTCCATCGGCTCCTTGAACTATGTGCCCCGCCCATTGCCACTTCAGCTTCGCAACTCTTTGAGCTATGTCGGTGACTTTGGTACTTCTGCGGATCTCCTCATTTCTGATTCGATCACGCAGAGATACTCCTGCTATGTGACTCTGAGCATTTGTTAAACATAATGAACCGGGTTAAAAAGTAGCGTATTTCAATGGTCTGAATTAACTGCTAAATTGACCGCCAACCGCATTGGAACAGTGTTGAGGGCTTAAACCATGCCAAATCTCCTCTACCATAAAGAAGGACCTGGCACTCTAGTGAACCATTCAAATAGGCTATTAATGATGACTCTTAAATAGTCAGTAGGGAATCGATTCCATCAATTGCAGTGTGTTGTGACTCTGTTCTGCTGTCTAAGTCTGTATTGCATAAAAAAAAATCTGGCTACTGTCTACTCATGAACAAATGGTGATTACACCATCAACACCATACGACACCTTATACTCTGCTATAGTTAGCTTTTTACAAACTTTGTCATACCCCAAATTCTATAGCAGTGCGTTTTGAAATTAGCTGTTCCCATAAGGTATAAGAGAAATCTAATATTGTCGTATTCTAGTGTCTTTTGCAATAATTGTATTCCGATCTAGATTGTAGTCCAAGCTTTACACGAGACAATATGACGTCAGAAAGAGTTGCGGTCGCGACGGGTGGCTTGCGGCCGCGGGTCAATTAATTACACAATTTACGCCACCTCGCCGCGCCAGCCTGAGCCTGCACGTGGAAATATTCCGCCGACATATGAGCACTCTAACGCCGGCCACAGACGGTCAAGTATACAGCATACAGCGCTGCCTGGAGAGAGCGTTGGGATGTAGACATGCCCCCGGCACGTATGACTGTGAGGTCGGATCCTCACAGACATTACACACACAGGCGAGCCCGGTAATAAAAACTCCGCGTGTTTCCCAGACCGCCTTCTTGATTCCCTTACATGTTATTTAATCGTATTTCTTGTCCCAGCCCCTTGTCACAGAAGGGGTCTGGGGTTGTGACATCACAACACGACGGATGCCTTTCGTCTTCCGTGGCCCCGGTACCAATGCGCTCCGAGTGACTCAGTGCCATAGCCGATGAAAGGTTGCCTCTGAGGAAACGAGGTCCATGTCTTCGCGCGTATTTATTATATCGTATCGATGTGGGCAGTGAAAATATCGAAACCATCAATTTTAGCGACGCGGACGGCGCTATATAATGAGTATAATGAGGTATACTTGAATGTCTGTGGCGATTGTGAGCTACCAAAAGAGGGTAACATAACACGATTCAAATAAAAAAATCCATTATTACACTTTCAATTCGTTATTGCGTGTCTTTTTCGTTATACGTGACATTCGCGATGTTATTTATGTCTATGTAACACCTGACATGCGTAGGTATACTAAAGTAGCAGAAGTGTTATAAATTGGGTAAGATTTGGGCGGAGTATTACGTTTGCTATCTCCCTAAATGTACGGTATAGCTGGTGACTATATACTTTTAATCAGCTACATTCCAACACCTGGAATTCCCTGGATTAAAGTGTTTTAATTACTTAGGTACCGGTATTTAACAAACATCGATTTACGATGTTTTTCCTTCATCGTTTGAGGCACGTGATAACAACTGAAAAGTTGGAGGTACATACTCGAACCGGTTTCGAACCCGCCCGCCCAATCGAAGACAGAGGTCATATCCACTGGGCTATAACGGGTCTATTAAAGTTAAATAAAAGCTTATAATGAAGGAAAGGCCACATCGATAACGTTTAATGTCGCGCCAAACAAACATGGAGCTTTCGATTTGCGAAAGTGCAGTAACCCGAGTATTAAGCACACGGCGCACCGCAGTCACAGATAGGGTTGCCAACCGTACTATCGTTATCAACCCATTTCGGCTCACTGCTGAGCTCGAGTCTCCTCTCAGAAAGAGAGGGGTTAGGCCATAGTCCACCACGCTGGCCCAATGCGGATTGGCAGACTTCACACACGCAGAGAATTAAGAAAATTCTCTGGTATGCAGGTTTCCTCACGATGTTTTCCTTCACCGTTTGAGACACGTGATATTTAATTTATTAACCGTACTATAATATATAGTATTGTCCTATATTTTGGGTATGCGTACCTGCGTGCGTATATACTGTTTAAGAAATTTATAGTACGCAAAAGTACTATATTTTTTTACATTAATTTTCAACATAAGCAATAAGTGTGCATAGTATCCGAACCTGCCCCTGTAGAAAAGTGGGAATGACATTTGCTATCGACAGGTCGCATGAACATGATCTGTCATTCCCATACATTTTTCTAGTTTTCGAAGCGTTTGCGATTGTAGAAAGAGAATCGAGTGCCACTTGGCTAGGGGGGCTGTCTATTTAATCGTTTGTTTTTTTATTTGTTTTAAAATTAAATGTCAAAAACCATGTGGTACTTTAGATGAAAATTTCTAGAAAAATGCAAGAGATGCTATATTACTAATAAATATAGTTTTCCTAAAAATAAATACGCAACAAATATAATTATCTTCGTAGTCTATTTTTTGCTTATTCCATAAAAATACTATATTTTCTTTAAGTTAAATAATATTTTTTTCAACTTAAATCTGAAAAAATGTTGGCAACCCTAGTCACAGACGGTGAGGGCAACGTACCGAATCGGCCTCGAAGCGGCGAACTTGCATTTTTGATCTGTATCATTAAGTGGAAACGAGTGGATTTTAACTTATTGCCAGATTGGCTGGATATCTTGTACGGCGCACCGGTACATGAGTGTGATAACTTGAAAACTTTATCAACACACTAAAGGACGCCCGCGAATCAGTCCGCGTGGAATTTAGTTTTTTACAAATCCTACGAGAATCATGGATTTTTTCGGGAAGAACACTTATGAATATTATTTATTTAAACGGGTACATACCACTATAAAATGACGAGATTTTTAATGTCGATATTTCGACCCAGTTGCATGGATCGTGGTCACAACGGGACTGAAATAAATAAATAAATAATATTCATAATGAACAACCACGAAATAAGTTTAAAATCATTAACATATGCTACTTGCCTATGTGTTAATCTAGAATAAAAATATCTATTTACATTCCAAAGGAGATGGTCCAAAATTGGTTGGTGGAAATAAAAGATTGAAAATATATTTTTTTAACTATTTTCGATTATATAAATATACGAATTTACTTTAATTCTTTCGAAATAATATTCTCTCCCTAGAAATGCAACACTAATATGGGTAACAATGGTGAATTGATGACGTTTTCAACGCAATAGTCGTTTTGACGTTTGCTACCAAATGTCATGTCATAGTTGCTTTTAGGGCGCCATCTTATAACTCAAAAACTGTTTTTAATTTTATTTATTTCTTTTTATTTACTTACATTTATTCACTTATTTAGATTTTAACAAATACCCTGTATTATTTAAATTAAACCCCTTTCATTCTGAGAGGAGACTCGAGCTCAGCAGTGAGCCGAATATGGGTTGATGACGACGATTTAAATTTTAATGATACGGAGTAAAAGAGTCGACCTGAAATGGACAGGGCTCCTCTCAGCCAAATCGCTTCAGTAGCCGCGTAAAGGAGGAAACAAACATATTTAAACTCTTACACACACACACAAACTTTCGCTTTTATAATATTAATGTGACTGACTTACGCCCGCGACTCTGTTGGCGTGAAGCTCTTTACAAATACCGCGGAAAACATGGATTTTTCCGAGATAAAAAATAGCCTTTGTTCTGCTCCAAGGTCCGATTTAACTGTAAATGCTAAATTTTATTTAAATCGTTTCAGTGGTTTGTTCGTAAAAAGATGACTAACAGGCAGACAGATTTACTTTCGCATATATAAAGTATTAGTATGGATTCTTGGAATTGAAGAATGATTGGTTGGATATCTTGTAAGACTTGTATGGTACACGAGTGTCTTATCATGAAAAGTTTATGTACGAACACATTCTTGAAAATAAAGAATGGTTTGATATATTGGTTTTGATTTCCCGTGAAAGATTAACCATTGCATTTTACAAAAAGTATAGCCATTCCATAGATTTATAACACATAGATAGTGTGTAGTCGCAGAATTCGGAAGTGCCCCGAAATGGGAGCCCTTGACGCATCGCTCCGCTACGATAACTACGCTCGTGTGCGTGTCGCCAAGTAAATTAGCTTAGCTACGCTCAAATAGTCACAAAAGTGGCTTACGTTTGGAGTGAAAAATTTTTAGGTATAGCGGGTCTATATGTTATTAGTCTAAGGGCCATTCCTTCTCCACGAGTTATTGAGTTATGACTATTTACGAAATCTGGTAAATACTTCTATCACACATCTTACACCTCAGCTGCCAACGTATCGCCAAACAAGTATGATGCCGTGTAGAAACCAGTATCGGTACTCGGTAGAATCAACTGTATCCCTTACAGGCAACAATATTTTACCAAGCTAACTTACATGCATTTAAGTTTTATTTTTTGAAATAATAATTATAAGCTAATACTGCTTTACACTGTGTTGCAGTTATTATCGGAAATAAAATCTTACACGCATTTTTTTTTCTTTTATTATTATTATTATTGATGAAACTTACATTGCACCTCAAAAGAGACAATAGTTAATTAATCTACATAGGTACTCGTAGGTACATATTACATAGTCAAGCGAAGGCGAGTGGCAGAAATATGCACAAATGCTCCGGACAATAATGTTAAGAAAGGAAGAAAAGGAAAAAGAAGAGAAAAAGAAATGGGAAATACCCTAAAGGCAGTTAGCATGATGTAATGCCATGCAGTTCCGTGCTAACTCTGACGATAATAATATATAAATAAAAAAATTAAATAAATAAATTACATTACGCAAAGTGGATTAATTTTGTCAATCTAAAACTTTTCTATACCAAATACATTTGTTTTTAAACATTGTATTGTGAATATAAATTTACAATATAAAATACAAATGTATTTTAGTTATTCTTAGTTAGTACCTAATTCATTTGCTCATCAACTAATGTGATAAGACTAAAAATGCATATTGCATCCTATTATGTGAAACTAACAATGTAACTAAATATTAAACTAGTGAAACTGGATTCAATAACAGAACTTGATTGATACTTAAAAAACTCTACCGTGACTCTATTTTTAGTAATAAATTGATGTCGCGACAACAATAATAGTTATTACTTTACCATTGAAAATGACACTTACAAAATCTCTGGAACGTGAGTTTATTTGCAATCCAATAAAAAGTCTTAAAAGCTGTGTAAACTATTATGACGGCTATAATAATGACGGCGTCCCGCGTCTGTGTTGGTATTAGTAGCATCTATAAGTTTTTGTGGGTACAATTAAGAAAAAAACTTGATAAGTGTGAGTCGTAATCGTCCACAGAGAGTTTCGTACAAATAATTCTTTTTACTTATACTTAAAAAGCTTTTCCTTAGGGATCTACAATACAATGTTTTGATGTCTCTAGCAGAGTTGACAATGCCTTGCTTTAAAACCAAGAACCCTTGATTTATTGTGAACAACGAGTATTTTTTTATGATTGTCTTTGAAAAAAATCGATGAATTTTAGCGGAAATGAGCTCCGGAACTGTAGACTCTACATAAAACGTACGTAACGGGACGTAACGGGTTGATTGTTGAAAGGGATGATGACAGTTTTTTTATATTGTATATAAATTAAGAGTATGCTAGTAGTAAAGCAATTTTGTTGAAGTAACAAGATATCTGCGATCATTACTTTCGGAGCTACAGGGTTTAAATGGTTCTGCCGCGGATCCCTAAGATACGCCCAAAATGGCACGAACTAATGACGTCGTAGGTTTATAATGATCGTTAGATTTTTATGGGCGTTCAAACAAAATTATTAATATCTTTGTTATTTGTGCTTATAGTTTATTCATTAAAATATGTCACATTTAATGTGAGGAAGCTAAGACTGTATGAACTTTCATGTAATTACGATACAAGATTTTTAATTCATTTTTAAATTTTTTAATCTTATTTATTTTGCAAATATCACGTTAATCTTTGCTTTTATGTATAAATTAGTTAACATTGACCTTTACCTACCCGAATGTATCATAAAAATCAAAACATTAAAACATCATCATCCCCATTAACTTCTAGTTGCTTCGTTTCTTTTTGATATTGGTTAAAAATAAGTTACATAACTTGCCTTCATACTGACATAATGCACCTTTAGGTATCTATTGAAATTTTTCTTTCACAATTTGAAACTGTTGGATATTCGCCAGAACGTTAACAAAAACCGGTTTATATTCACGTGTGGGAGGAACGTTTATTGCAATCGTTTATTTCTAATTCTGAATCGAATAGCTGTCGGATGCAAAAAAGATAGGTGTTGCAAATGTTTCAGGCTTGCTGGATTAGTTTTATTACTGCGTTTATTTTTCTTGTTGGCATCCAACGGCGGGCTTGAAATTGTTGGTGCTATTCTTACGGTGGTGTGTATTAGTGATGTAACGAATATTCGCATACATTCGCGAAATAAATGCGAATTTTTTGCGAATATAAATTTTCATTTTATGTTATAGTTGGGTAATAAAACAAAATTCATTTATTTCTTATGTTTTTTAATGTAATAACCTCGTACTTGCATCATCAGTCTACTCTTTATCATTTATTTATTTAAATTTGGGCACACAGATTAATTAATAATATATAGATGGAGCGTACAGAACACGACGGTGTCGTAGCCGCTCCAAATACGAAATACAAGAGCGAATACATTTTCGAGACAGTACGATACGAAGCGTCGCATCAGTAACTTTCAATGTTATTCAAGTAAAATGGCGTCTTGTGTTTTTAAATATTTCAAAAACTGTTTACAAAAATATACATACAGCCGAACGTAGAACCTCCTCCTTTTTGGAAGTCGGTTAAAACCTTAAGAAATAAGAGAAAGAGTGTTTTTAAATTGGTAATTATTGATTATTAATTATTATATTAATTTACTTAAATTGTTGTTAGTGTTAAATTTTGAAATACAAATTATGAAAAAAGTTTGTATAAGCGGCTGCCAAGGAGACGCGTGACGTTTGTTTTTAATGGGTTTTACCGGCTTCAGTACGTTGCTTGTAAAGACTCACTCTGGTTACTCTGTGTTTGGGCAATGAAGCTTAACAATCAAATTTTCATAACAATCAAAGTGTAGTAGCAAGCAGGTAATAAGTTAAATTAAAATATCAAGAGTAATTGCTAAATCATTGACCAATGGAGCTGGGGTGCGATTCTGTTATTCTACACTCGTTGGCGAACTTTTCGTCTATAACACGTCTCATCATTCAACTTTGTTTAAAGTATGGCAAAATTAAAATGTCACTAACAACGAAGTTGCCATGGAAACGAACAGCGTAAATTTATTTACTAGCTGACGCCACGTGGTTTTACCCGCGTGGTTCCCATTCGCGTAAGAATAAGGAGATAATATATAGCCTATAACCTTCCTCGATAAATGGGCTATGTAACACAGAAATAATTTTTCAAATCGGACCAGTAGTTCCTGAGATTAGCGCGTTCAATCAAACAAACAAACAAACTCTTCAGCTTTATATATTAGTATAGATAGAATGCAGGGGCTAAGGTGATAACTAACTTAGCGTGTTTCGTCCAAGTTTTGTTAATCATATACGTACAACTTGTGATTGGGAACCAACTGTTAATACCTACAATATTAGTTAGTGCCTAATGCTATTACATTCTCGTATTACGCATAAAACACTCCTTTGACAATAACAAATAATAAAAATATTATATAGCGCAAATCATGATGTTTATCAAGTTAAACGTAAACAAGAAATAAAGTTTGCAATGTTTACGTGAAATAAATTGTAACTGATAATAATAACTAATGAATAAATGATTACGTGTCATGCATAAACATAATAAACAAGCAGAGTAAACAAAATGCAAAATATATTTACCTATTAATTAATACAGATTAACTTTAACTCCGTACAGACTCTTAAATCTAAGCTTTAACCTGTTTCTAATTGAATGCCATATTTCAATGGAGATTATGGTTTTGGTATGAAAAACACCAGGAAAGAAACTTTGTAATAATAAGTAGAATGAGATATAATAAATTATTGAAATAAAAACTTTAAAATATCAATAACTTTCTCTAAGTTAAACGGTTTAATTATTTAAATAGATTTATTTATATTCAATATTAAGATCTTTGCTTTATTGATTGTAGAGTGGTGTGATGACTAGTACCTATTTATTTATTTATTTATTTATTTATTTATTACCTACCTAAAACTTACTTATTTATTTTTTTATTTTAGTAGGTACATTATAAAACTCTTTAATTTAAAAATATGTTTTACTTTTAAGTACCTTATGTTTACTTTAGTAGAAGGAGCTTTTTACCATAAACTCTTATCTCTTCTTGATGATATTTTATACTAGAGATAGGGCACTATCGTATCAAAATAGAGGCGAGAAACTTTTCTATTAATAGCTTATTAAACAACGAAAGTAATTTAAACACACAATATCTAAATATTGTCTACAATGACGAGATGTGTTTTAAAAACTATACTTATACGTATACATAAATATATAATGTAAGTAAACACAAAACTGTGCATGTGTGCGCTAAATTGGGATCACTTTTTGCGGTGACTTTATAGGCACATACTCGTAACATATCCATAGTATAAAATAATCATTGTCTCTACTCAGTTACAAGTTGACGGTTAGCCCTTCCCTTCAAATATTTCGACATGTGGTATAACATGTGGTGATAAGCACGAAGATAATGTAAAAATAACCATGTTCGGTGCGGAAGTTTAATATAGGAGAAGATAAAAAAATAATATATATTTCTAGATAGTCATTTATTAAAACTGCGGTATTAGCCGTTATTCATGAAACATCTGTTACAATCACACACCAAATATGTACGATATTTTATACTATAGATACGTTCAACAAAATCACCGCAAAAAGTGATCCGAATTTAGCTACCCCTCTGTACACATGCAAAATTTTATGTTTTTAATACTAGCTGACGCCGCGCGGTTTCACCCGCGTGGTTCCCGTTCCCGTAGGAATACGGGGATAAAATATAGCCTATACTGTGCATGTGTGCCTTCCTTGATAAATGGGCTATCGAACACTGAAAGAATTTTTCAAATCGGATCAGTAGTTTCTGAGATTAGCGCGTTCAATCAAACAAACAAACAAACTGCTATATAATATTAGTATAGATTTATGTATACTTACATAGTTTTTACACATCCCGAATACACAACTCGCCATTGTCAGAGTAAAGATGTGCCATTGTAGACAATATTTTGGTAGGTATTATTTGTCTAAATAACTTTGGTTGTTTAATATGTGACTAATTTAAATAAAGAAAATTAGCACAGAAAACATATGTACAATTAGCCTCCTTTGTTCGCCTCAGTTTTGACGCGTTAGTTACATATCTAATAGTATAAAATCTTTATTAAGTATCATAATTTACCAAAACAATTACGCCATTTTTTTCGGGTTTGAAATGACGCAATTGTCACTCGTGACTGCTTAAATTTGACGTCAAACGGATTTAACCACTATTAATTTTAAGTCTTTTCGGGATTTGACAAAATAGGTAATAATAAATAATGAATAATTATGGAAATTTTGGAGTATGATAAATGCTGACTTATTAAGTAGGTATGGCATGTTATAAATCCAAGCACTAAGCACACCATGTACCTACCTACAAAGATTTTAAATACTGTTAGATGTGTCACTAGGTCATGAAAAATGAGGCACTCAAAAGAGGAAATTTCCACATCTCAATGTTAGTTATGGTCAACAAAGAACGTTATTTAAACAAATAATACCTAAATATCGTCTACAATGTCGAGTTGTGTGTTCAGGAAGTCTAAATATATATATTTTATATATATATAATTTCAAATGGTTTAATGGATTCTTACTGACTTATGGGAACACATATATACAACTACGTTAGCAAATGTCAAATAGATAAAAGAAGGCTTGTGTATTTACAGTAAGAGCTTTGCTTATACGCAGAAGTTGTTACCTAAGCCTGCAGTCCCGTTATACTAACACGTGGTGAATGTACAGACAAAGCGTGCATCAATACTAAAGTAATCTTCGTTAGTGCCAGTACATAGTAATTTACATAATGCTAGTAGACACCAAAATTGAGCTAATGTTACTCGCTGATAAGGTAGCTTTCCATTGGTCTAATAATTATCTGTTTAGTGGTGAATATAACGGTAGGCTAATAATATTTTTTTTTCAAATTGAATTACGCTGTAGTGTGTCATAGAGAGAGTCTCTATTTATTTAAATGACGTTGCGGAGTGAATCTTCTGTAAGTACTTGTACATATGTATTCTGTGATTTAGGCGTAAAAACGTCAAAAAAAAACAAACAAAGAGTCTCATTTGCATTTATGCCTAATATTTGTAAAGATCTAGAAGATTATAAGGTTCTTTAAATTTGCTTCAATCTATTCAGATACGTAATCCCCGGTTTCTTATACGAGATGGGTTCCAACCACGGTCACGGGAAACCTAAGGTAAACTCTAGCATCATTGGTCAAAATAATGTCCCTCTAAACCGATGTCCAAGTCTTCCCACCCTTGCCTTCTTTATCTAGCTTTAAAGGCTTCTGCGCTTGCCTAATCCCTTATGGACCTGAGTGGGTAATAAAAAATATAATTAGGTGTAGGTAGGTCCAGTTTTGAGTAAGAGTGGCCACAAGTAGGAGAGTAGGAGTGATAGAAGCAGGCGTTACATTGCGGAAGTTCATCATGAATATAAAATTATTTATTTATTTTGCTATCATCCGCAAAAAGCCCACGAACCCATGCGACAACGTCACTCAGGTCCGACGAAATACTCTCTACGTACGTTTCACTCCGAAACCGGAGCATCCTCAAAAAATGTTGACTCTACAACGTGCAATTGCAAAGTGTCGTATTCGACCTTTGCTTGCTTTGCTTTTGAAGCAAAGGGTGACGTTGTCGCATGGGTTCGTCGGCTTTTTGCGGATGATAGCAAAATAAATAAATTAATATAAGTATAGAGTAGGAGTGGTTTTAAACCACAGTATCGATCATGATGATTGACAGTTATTGTTAAGAACATTCCTATCTTGGTGAAGAAAAAGTTCAAAGTCATTTCTCCACAAATCTTCCACTTCCCTTATATCTGTGTACTTAAAGGGACTTCCTATTCGAATAACGGTCGACCATAAACGTAAACTTTCCCATGAAAGTTCACTTTTATGGTTAAACGAAACGAAACGGTTAATAGCATTGAATTAAACACGAGCTTGTCTAGACATCGACGTTAAACCATGTTACCAGTAGAAGCTACGCTTTGTGAAGCGACATAATTTTTATTAGTTAACATGTTTAAATTAAAAAAAAACTACACAGTCAATATGTGCAGTGGGTAGTGTTGACTATGCTTACTGCAGACCGTGAATTCGATTCCCACAACTGGAAAATATTAGTATGATGAACAAGCAAAATGGATGATTTCCAATCGTATTACATACGTTATATAAACCTTTATATATTGTACAAACAATTCTTGTAATCGGTTAAATCTTAATAACTAATAATATCTACACGTTACGCTTATTTTGAGGTTTGACGGTGATGTGTGTGTATTGTCATAATATAATTATTTATGTATGCCTGATTTCTCTTTTAGTGTTTATGTGTTCTATTTTTTTCAAGGGCAAGATTATTTCATTAATTATTTTAAGTAAAACTTACAAGAAATTTGTGCTACGATGTATATTTTTTCGACATTATCAGGGGAGACCATTCTTTTTCTGTATAGGTATTACAAAATTCATATTTAGAAAGCGTTTAAACGTTTCCCAAACATTTTTATACATACATCCAGAAAATACCAAGTTGAAATTAATAGCAATCGTATCGCTTACTCAATTTGTTGGGGGTGAGGCTTTGTAATTGCGTTGCGGTGCTTGTATGGGTATGCAGTTATAGGAAAAACATCGATATGTCGAATGAATCGTCTTACTGTAGAACTCTAGCTTAATATACGTGCTCGTATTAACTTATAGTATATGAATGTAACCCATCAAATATTTGCTCAAGTTTTGCAAAGTATAAAATAAGTAGTATTTTTACATACCTACACCCCGCGGTTACACACGTACAAATATAGTCAATTTAACTCGCTGATAATATAACTTTTCATTGGTGAAAGTGTTTAAAAATCGGTTTAGCTGTTTAGCCGTGCAAGCGTAACAAGCAAACAAACCAAATCACGTTCGCGTTAATTTGACATACATACTAGGTACCTAAGTTTACTTAGTTTAAAAGTGTGAAGACGTAGGTAGAGGGAGCTACCTAGAAGTTTTAATTTTATGTAAGTAAATGTTTGAAATGGATCAATGAGGTCAACGTCCGTGCATAATAATCTCAGTGTGACGTGAGTACATGCATCATTTAGTTGGCTTCGTGCGTTTTACATCGATTGCGACCGCGTTATACCCACAAAGTTACCTCGTTAATGCGTTGCATAGTTTAGTCGAGCTTAGTCTAGTTGTATGAGCTAGTACTTAGTAAAATGAAATGCTAATAAAAATCATTTTGGTTCCTAATCTTTATTGCTAACTAACGGACGACTGCAAACAGACAAACCGCGGGAATGGTGGATTTTTCCGAAATAAAAGTAAAGTCTGCTCCATAACCTCTATTTTTCAGTGAAAGTACCAATAAAATTAGTTTAGCCGTTTCAAAGATTAGTCCTAGCAAACAGACAGATAGACGGGCAAAAATTTTCAAAAATTTGTCTTATGTTTGAGTTTTCAAAACATCCGAAACAACAAACCAGCTTAAAAAAAATTGTAATTTTCGTTTGAGAAATTGTAAAATAATTTGATTATTTAACTGATTTGCTACCTTATAAACCAAAATTTAAAAAAATAATTTAATAAGTAAGTAGTTACTAAATCTTTAATCGTACCTATTAGGTACAGCTTAAAATATTGTAATCTTCGTTCGTGAAAAGATCTGGCAGATAAATCACAAAGTCCGTTTCAATCTTTATTTGTGTAAAAAATTTTAGCGCAATTTATTGCGCTAAAATTTTAATATTAATTTATTATAAAATAAAATTTAAATTTTATTTTATAATAAATTAATATTAAGAATAATAAATTATTATTTATAATAATTTATTATTCTTAATATTAATTTATTATAAAATAAAATTTAAATTTTAAATTTTTTACAATTTTTTACACTTTCGAATAAATTAATATTAAGAATAATAAATTATTATTTATAATAAATATTATAAATAAATTATTATAAATAATAATAAATTATTATTTATAATAATTTATTATTCTTAATATTAATTTATTCGAAAGTGTAAAAAATTGTAAAAAATTTAAAATTTAAATTTTATTTTATAAAGTGTTATCACGAATGCCGCACAATTATTTTGCCTCACGAAAAATAAGGAAGACAATGGTAGTAAATGTCAATAATTAAGTAAATCAAATGCGATCTATTAGGTACGAGTCAGTAAGCGCAAGATTATAAATCTACCATCAAGGAGCTTGATATAAATCCGTGTTCCGGTTATGTAGATTCATAGTGAATATCATTTTTAGTGTAATTAAAATACACGGATGCAACATGTGTAAACTGATTTGTCTGTCACCCAACAAGGCCAGTGGGTCAACGAGAGAGAATCGTATAGGCGGAAATAACGCGCACATACCTATGTCTAACTAGGAAGCTGTTATACTTCCTTTTTTTGTCGGAAACAATTTTGTTAGGAGCAGTGGCGGAATCTATACTAATATTATAAAGCTGAAGAGTTTGTTTGTTTGTTTGTTTGATTGAACGCGCTAATCTCAGGAACTGCTGGTCCGATTTGAAAAATTCTTTCAGTGTTAGATAGTCCATTTATCGAGGAAGGCTATAGGCTATTATATTATCCCCATATTCCTACGGGAACGGGAACCATGCGGGTGAAACCGCGCGGCGACAGCTAGTTGTGAATAACGGTGAAGGAAAACATACATGAAACCTGCATACTAGAGAATTTTCCTAATTCTCTGTGTGTGTGTGTCACTCAAATATTAACTTTTTTACGTTTTTCTTTATATTTAAAAGTAGATATTTTAGGCAGCTTAAATACAACGATAAAGCTATTCTCTATATTCTCCCCTGCACGACGTGGTATTTTATTTTCAAATACGTGCGATACTTAAGTCGTCGTAACGTTTTTAGTAGGTCCGCATCTGTCGAATTTTGGTAATTTTTGGGGATTTTTGAAGGGCGGGGCTTATCGGGGCGTTTGTCTTATATCTGGTTGATATCATGGGCGTTAAGTGGTTAAGCTGGTATGTAATTAATAATTATCTACTAAATTAACTCATGATTATGTACTAAATTAAGTCATAAAAGATTATTATTACTTAATAAATATATTGTACTAGCGGTCGCTTGACTTCCCGAATATGGCCATAATCCGGCCCTCTTGCAAATTACGTTCTTAGCGGATACCTACTAACTATAAACAACCTCCCTGCCGAATTACATCTTTGTACGTCAAGTGGTTTTCGACCTTTCGTATTTATATGTTAAGATTATTTTATCGAAAAATAATTGGTTTATTTTTGTTAACAGGCAAACAAAAGTCAAGTGGCGTGGGTGAACTCTCTGCTGTCTGGATTCTACCTTCTAATGGGGCCCTTCGTTTCCGCCTTAGCTAACAGGTGAGCTATTTCTTTAAATAAATTATTTTTTTTTTTTTTTAATGAAACAAACAAGCTCATCTTTTATTTTTTTTATTCATTTCAAGTTAGCCCTAGACTGTAAGTGATGAGGCAATCTAAGATGGAAGCGGGCTAACTTGTTAGGAGGGGGGTGAAAATCCACAACCCTTTCGGTTTCTACACGACATTGTACCGGAACGCTAAATCGCTTGGCGGTACGTCTTAACCGTTAGGGTGGTAAGTAGCCACGGCCGAAGCCTCCCACCAGCCAAAAATGTATTAATTAAACTACCTTATTAAAAACTACCTGCAGACGCTATAGCACCTAGCCACCAAAGAAGGAAGGTAAAAACTGTATGAATTTTCATCTAATTATCATGAAAGATTTTTAATAGATTTTGAAATTTTATAATCTTATTTATTTTGCTAATATCCAGACAATCTTTGCTTTTTATGCGTAAACGAGTTATCATTGACCTTATTTATCAGAATGTATCATAAAAATCAATATATTCAATTAAAACCTAGTCATCATCCCTATTCCAAAATATGTATAATTACAACAAACCCCTACAAAGTAGATTTGAACTACGTTACTTTAAAACCTATAAAGTCCTCACGGGGCTTTATTTTAACACTAACGTGTGTGTTCTCTTATTTTTTGTATCTTTATTTTGTGTCCAATAAAGAATTAAAATAAATTAATTAATAAATGTTTCAGATACGGTTTCCGCCTGGTGACAATAGTCGGCAGTGTACTCGCGAGCAGTGCGTTCGCTCTATCGTACTATGCGACCGGCGTCGTGTATCTCTATCTTGTTTATGGTGTCGTGGGAGGTTGGTTTCAAATTTTTGTTAATTATTACTAGCAGACGCCGCGCGGTTTCACCCTCGTGGAACCCGTTACCGTAGGAACGCGGGGATAAAATCCCCCCTATACAGCCTATAGCACTCGGGGATAGTGTAGCTTCCCAACAGTGAAAGATTTTTTTAAATCGGTTCAGTATTTTTTACAATTCAATATCAAATATTTCCTCTTTATAGTATTAGTATAGAAGTATATTATTTTTTATTAAATTTATGTCAGTTAATTTTTACAAAACACGATAGCATATAGAAACCTAAAAATAAAAAAAGTTCAGTATACCAGTATCGCTAACAAGCGACCCACGACATATATCGTAAAGACAAATCGACCAATCGTGATTAAACCGGAAATATCTCCCTCTCTTTCTTCCCAACGCAACGATAGAGAGAGCGATATTTCCGGTTCAGCGCTATTGATCGATTTATCTTTGCGAGATAATGTCGTGGGTTGCATGTTAGGCCTACAAAAAAAAAATATAGGACAAAATCAATGATGATAAGTGTGCTGTTTGAGTAAGTATTTATACTATTTTTGATAATTCATCCTACGTGTGGCTTTCATTTGTTGAGGTTTCAGACATGCAAGAGTGGTTAAGATAAAAAACAAATCGACTTTGACGAGAGTAAGACAAAAACAAAACTAACTCATGCAGTTGATGAATATAACAGACGACTTCGTAGTTAACAATGTTTTAAAACTCAGAACCATCAATAGATTTGAAAAAACTGCACGTGTTGATACGCGCGCACTGAAACCGAATATCGTCTCGTCTCCTTATGATTAATTTATTATGTTCTCTTTTTTAAATAATGACGGGTGCTATCTATTCATCCATTTCTTTCTCTGTCTACGGATTAAAGCTGCAAAATGCCAAATCACAACTTCGATAGTAAATAAATAAAAAATTGGTTATTTCGGTAATATCAATCGGTAACAATTAATTAAAGGCTTGACTCTTATTTTAAGAGTTGTAAACCCTAAAAAGCTCCGCTCTTCCTTAACAAGCCGCAATGAAAATATTTAAAATTAATTGATATCAATCAGTCGAACGGAAAGATTTTTTGTAGGCGAATCGTTCGTTGATGTTGTATTTTAAGAGAATCTCAATGCATTGCTGAACACTTATCTAAAGGGTATTTAGAGTCTGATATAATTATATTTCCGATGTAGGTAATTAGAATTACATAACAATGAAGTACCATTTTGCAGGTATCGGGTTATGCATGATCTACATGCCAGCGGTGTTAGTGGTTGGTTTCTACTTCGAGAGATGGCGCGCGCTAGCCACCGGCCTCGCGCTTTGTGGCTCCGGTGTCGGCACCTTCGTGTTCGCGCCCCTCACCAGGTATCTGCTCTCCAAGTACGAGTGGACCACTACTCTTGTGATACACGCAGGTACGTTTCATTTAAAAAGACAAGGTGAAGAGTTGGACTTGAAAGACTACCACCCGCATTAATGGGCTCAACTGACGCAGTGATAATATGACCTCTGCCTTTGAGGGCATGGACCTTCAACTTATCAGTTATGTACCTAACTACCTGATTAAGGAATTAAATATAACGAGCCCCAAGCGGTGAAGGAAGAACATCCATCAGCTAACAAAATACTACCCTTTATTACTATTCATTGATCTTCCTTGAACGTAGAGTTTTATGGGGCTTCAGTCCAGATACCTATCCCTTTCTATGTTATTCAATCTTCAGGAGCGGGCTGTCACATTACGCCTATAAGTGAATCGATCTCCTGGAGCGGGATGACGCGCAATGATGTACTTAAGTTTAATTTAACTTTATAAAGTCATGTAAAGCTTATCTTTCGCGCTCTAAATTACATTACGTGTAGTTAACAGAACAAGAATTATGTTATTTTTCCGTACTTCGCTACATATGCCTGCAATACCTGAATTATGTGTCCTTTTAACCAAGTACATTTTTTTCAGGGTTAATTCTACTATGCGTCGTTTTTGGCTCCCTGTTCAGGCCAATCAAGCCAGTTAGAGTGACATTGGCCGATCAAGTCGAAGAAGAGGATGCCTCGCGCCGTCACGAGGAAGCGGTAGAAAAATTAAATTCAATGCTCAAACTTCATAGTAAACTTGATTCTGGAATATCTATGCCGAATGAAGTGAGGTTCACGAACAAAGTGAGCCCCCATACATGGATGGGAGTCGCCAACAACACGCGCTACCCAACCGCTGAAGAAGTATTTCGCGGCAGCAACTCTCATATCAGCAGACGATCATCTGCTACAGCGACAACGTTGAAAAACCATCTTGCAAACAAACCGATGTTCATTGCCGTCCCGGTTGCAGAGAAGGACGAGCAAGAAGACTCAAACAGTAACCTTGAGAACGTTGAACCTTTACTCTCCAATCCTGTTAAAGTTGTCACCAGAGATGCACGACCACGTCGATCGCACTTAGACTTAGTTGCGAGACCGTTTTATCGTGATGATATTTTCTTTGGAGGCAGTTTGGCTAGACTTCCGCAATATACTTCTCGCACTTCCCTCGGCTATCATTTAGCGGTAACTCATGTCCCTACACAGGAAGACACTCAAGAAGAAACTTCTGGCAAATGTCAATTGTGTCCTGAGGCTGTAAAACGTGCTTTGGCTACAATGTTGGATGTTAGCCTATTCCGATCACCGACATTCGTAATTCTTGCCGTCAGCGGTTTCTTTACAATGTTGGGCTTCTTCGTCCCTTACCAGTACGTTGCGGAAAGAGCACAAAACGGTGGCATGAGTGACGTTACATTCTTAGTATCTGCTATTGGAATATCCAATATTATGGGACGTGTCGCCTGCGGATCGGTGTCATCTATGCCGAAAATGTCTCCATTGTGGCTAAACAACATTGCATTAACTGCTGGTGGAATTGCTACTATGCTCAGTGGATTAGACTATAGCGACGCATTTCAGTTCGGTTACTGCGCTATATTTGGACTTGCTGTAGGTAAGAAATTACTATAGAAAAGAAAATAATAACGTATTAGTATAATCTGCAGGCCTAACATTCGACCCACGACATGTCTTGTGAAGACAAAATGACATACTGTCGACCATTAACGCCGAACCGAAAATATCGCTGCCTATCTCTTTTGTTGCGATATAAAGAAAGAGATAGTTATATATCCGGCCGCCATTGGCTGACTTTGTCTTTTTCTTTTCACGAGATTTATGTAATGGGTAGCATGTTGGGCCTACTGACATTTACATTTTTCAATGCAATAGCAATTAGAATTAGAATTTGTTTTTGATGAGACAATAACTTTTATGCATTTGTTTGCAGCGTGCTTCGCTTCTCTGCGATCAATTCTGGTAGTGGAGTACATTGGATTAGAGCAGCTGACCAACTGCTTCGGCCTTTTCCTACTATTCCAGGGCATAGGAGCGCTTCTCGGTGGACCCATTGCTGGTGAGCATTACCAACTATTTTCTAGTTACAAGTTTATTGAAATTACCCATTAAGATATGATACGGCTAGACGCCGAAATGCAGCTACGTCTAGATTCAGGTGGTTAGAACTGTGTGTGGCCTTTTATTCTTGGATAAATCACTAGATACACCAAAAACAATCGGCTTATGAGCCGATTATTTTGGGTAATACTAGGTCTAGCTGTTATCATTAGGTATACGCATATATAGAGGGGGGCAGGTTGCCCGTGCCCACCCGAGGATTCTGGGCTAGCGATATTTAATTCGTTGCTAGAGTGTACACAATTCTTAGTAGAGAAATAAATAAACCCTATAAAATATTATGATCAAGTTTAACAGTCTTTTGTATTTACAGCCGCTCTCATCGACTGGACTAGGGAATACGATATCTCGTTCTACGTCTCTGGTGGATTCCTGCTATTCTCTGCTGTCATGTGCTATCCCATTGACTACATCAGCCGCTGGGAAAAATCAAGGAACAAACTTGCAGCCTCGCCAAAAGTATGAATACTTTCATGCCAAAATAGGTTTTTCCTATAAGAAGTGAATTAAGCTATGTAAAAACTGAAAGAAAAACGAAACTGACCCTGTAGTTAGAGTTAGGTAAAAGTTGCTGCAACGAGATTTGTACTGTAATTGCGAATACAAGTTATGCTCCTTTTTCTTTTTTTTTAATGACAAGTTTTTATAATAATCTAGGTATCTTTAGCCCGTTTTAGGTGCTATTGGTATTTATAACTATAATTATAGTAATAATTTTATTATTTAATATTTCATCACCAACACTGCCCGATTTTTCCATATTTTTGATATTCTAGGTATTTTTATATATAAAGTTGAAAAAAAATCGTAGAGTTCAAAAAATATAGATCATTTAAAATAATTCTCCCAAATTTTATATACGTAGGGTATAATTTTCCTATTTTGTATCTTGTACTTTAATATCAAAAATAAATAAATTAAGTAGTTTATTGTACTTAAGTACTTACTATTTACATTTGTTACACAATTTGTAAAGCTGAATCTCTTTGAGATGGGATTTTATAAAAATGTTTTTATATATTAGGTACCTACAGTACATATCCTTTGTACTTAACACATCACATATTTGCCATAACTATTTACGGATAATATATTAAAAAGTGCCTATCTACATTTGTGTAGTAAATTATAATAATATAATCTTTGATATTTGAACAAAATGTTTATACTTATGACTCTAATACTATGTATAAAATATGTTTAAGGGAATGTCATATTTTTTTTAAATTACCTTTCCGTGCAGTACATGGGCCTAATAATATGGGAATTCTGCAAAGGAATTCAGTTTATTTATGCAAAGACTCAAAAGAGTTCGAAATATGCATTTAAAATAGGATTAGTAGATTGTAAAGTACAAAGACTCGAAATATTTAGTAGCCCACCTGTATCCTTAATACGAGAATTGTACGATCTTATTCCAAGAGATTTCCTTACGCCTATCATCTTGTTGCTAAATGTTTTAAATTAACGTGTATTACAGTACTGTGTAAAACCTGTTTAAATAATATCTTGTTCAGGACAAAATGGCATATTGTCGACCAATTTCGCGCTCTTTTTCAATGCGATTATAGGAAAGAGAGAGCTAGAGCTATATTTCCGGTTAATTGGCCGACTATTTTTTTTTCTCTGCACGAGTAATGTAATGGCGCGCACGTCTGCTAGAGAATCGTTAATCGGCATTTACTAATCGATTTTAGCTTTCTCTAGTTGCGTGATGCGTCAAAGTGACATCTACCAGCCGCCTCATCTTACATTGAACTAACAGTAAAAGTGCAAATATAAATAAATATGCCAATTCAAGTTTACATTGTCCATGGAATGTCAGAAACGCATTCTTAAAATCGTCACTTTATATTTATAACATTTGGGAGGTACCTAATAGGTATCTACCTACCTATTAAACTGGCGTTACTATTTGGATTCACGGTAAATATTCAATTCTCGTACTACAGTGGTACAGTATTTTTTAAATGAAAGTACTATGTAGATCTGATGCCAATACGTACCTTTGTCTTCTTTACAGAGTAGAAAATTAAGTATTTTAACGCAGTGTAAACTAAACCAAAGGCCTAACATGTGACCAACGACATAATCTCGCGAAGAGAAAAAGCCATGGTTGACCAATGGCGGTTGAGCCGGAAATATCGCTCGCTCTTTCGCAACGAAAGAGAGATCTATATTTCCGGTTCGGCGCTAGTTTGTTGACAATAGGCACCTATTTAATATATAATTTTGTATCCACGAGATATGTTATTGGTTACAAATGTGTGGTTTAGGAATTCAAAAAATTCAACTTAAGGGCTTGCCTAGGTAGGTATTAGAATTTTTCGTGCAAACTTTTAACTCAAATAGTAAATAAAAGACTTAAAAGTTTGCATTAAAAAATATAACTTGACTTGACTTTAAATCGTTGTTGATTAAAAACTGAAATCTTTGAAGTCCAAAAAATCTTTTGCTGAAAACGTTTTCGAGGTCTTATTGGGCATAATCATCATTAATCTCTTTGAACATTATTATTGAAATTATTAAAGGGTTGGCCCATAATATTGCAAGCCTACGACCACATTTGCATCGATAAAAATGTTCACGTGGGAAAGATTGTAAATTTATTGGGCATGGGCAAGTGAATGGTCACAGGCTAAGAGCTACGTTTACACTGGTTTACATTTCATTATTTTATCGTCCAGTTAGTAGATAAGTACTATTATTGTCTTATGGACTTCGACGACGACTAGTATACCGGCAATAGTTATTTAGTTCTATCTCTATACATCTACCTAGTAAGCATTAGTAGTCGGTAGTAATTATTGTAAGCCTGTTGCCTTTATTCCTATTATTTTGCAATGTTAAACAATTACAGTGTAAACGTGGCCTTATAGTTATTTGACATGACAAATACAATACGACTCATTGTGACGTCATTTCCGCCATTGGTGCTTGGTGCTAAATTAACCTATATTGAGACTATATTGTATCCTTATGTATTTTGTATGGGTGTGTACTTTTTTAAGACTATTGTTATATTATAGGCAATGCATGAGTGCAAATGAGTGATTTTATTTAGATTTTATAGTTAGGTACATATAATATTATTGTTAATGTTATTCATGTTTGTGCCTTATTGTATAAACTATAAAGTGATAGTTATTTTATTTTCAGATACCTCTTAATTAGTTATCGAAATCCATACTTACCTACTATAATATTATTAATGATGAAGTAAGTCTGTCTGTCTGTTGGCTTTTCAAAACTGAAGCGTAACCGCTGGACCGATTTTGATGAAATTTGATAAAGAAATATTGTAGTAAAGTTCTCCATTTTTCAAGTTGTACCTACCTATTTATGAATACTGGTGCAATAATCATTAATAAATAATATGATTTAAGATTTATTGAAATTCGATCCCAAAGGATGTTGGGGCGATTATGGCGGTTAAGCCAACCATTTCTCAAGTTATATTTTTTTAAAAATGGTAGGTTTATAGCCGATCGAATAGCCGATACTGGGAATGTAAGGGATGAAAGATGAGGTACACTGATTTTCTCGCAGACGAAATCGCGGGCGTCCGTTAGTATTAAATATAGCTTTGCTATAGGTTCAGTTATATTTAAAAAGTACTTGGGAATGTTCCAAATACCCCATGAACTTTACTTATTGTTTAAGATACCTACTATTTAGTTATTACAATTAAAGTTAGCTTAAGAAATACGACTGTGGCTGTGGTCTTTGTGTAATTTAGCAAATAAGAAATCATAGTCATAGTAGGTAATAAGGTACAGGCACCGAAAGGATAACGCCGGCTACAGACGGTCAAGTTTTTTAAAAACTTCAAGTAAAACTTTTTTGAGTAAAACGGTCAAGTTTTACTCCGTAAAAAATATCGAAATGTGATTACTTATATATATATTAATTTATATGATGGGTAGCAGCGACGGTGATCATCATTTTGTGGTAGAGGAAACACCTCAAGCAGATCTCAGGACTTGTGATCTTGGGTGTCGGTTTAGGGATCCCTTTAGAACACTCACACTCACCTCTCCTTCCCGACATGTTCTCCGTGCCCACACTACACAATTTATGATCAATAGTACAACACAAAACATTATTGCACATAATCACCAACGCGACTAGCAATGTGATGATCACGCAAATCATCAAATACCCTTCTAAAAACTATCGCTGTCGTAACAACTTTATACAAATACTTACTTTTTATGATAAAATAAATAATTTATATATTAATGTATATGTATAGAAATACCACCCGTACTTGAGGAACTTGTAGGTAACATATACCTACTTGACCGTCTGTGGCCGGCGTAAGGAATACGAATATGTAGTTTGTAAAGTTGATGAGTTCAGATCCATCTGTTAGGTATTTTGTGGTGTACCGACCTACCGCGTCTTGTTTTTATGTAAGTAGGTACTATACCTACATACTTTAAAGTGACTATGATTTTCAAACTACATTCATTAATCAGTGAATAATATTTCTAAGTCTATGCCACAGTGCCATTAATATGCGCGATTGACATTTGGGTATTTTGATTTTTGAACGATCGTCAATCAGCTGGGGACATAACGATTAATAGGCCCT
Organism: Bicyclus anynana; assembly: GCF_947172395.1. Taxonomy (NCBI): domain Eukaryota; kingdom Metazoa; phylum Arthropoda; class Insecta; order Lepidoptera; family Nymphalidae; genus Bicyclus; species Bicyclus anynana. The sequence continues at coordinate 9,320,061 of NC_069095.1, forward strand.
ACAAACTACTTTAGTACTTTAGTCGAATACGAACAATTTTTGAATTTACCGCCCAAAAACTGTTCGTACTCGACTAAAATACTAAACTAGTCCGAACTAGGCATTACGGCAACGCAAATATATTGCTATTTATTTCTAACTATACAAGCCTGGATGCGATAAAGTTAAAAATGTCAATAATATAATTTTATGATAGTTATTGAAACAATTTGTTCCTTTAAATAGTGAAATACTGAAATAGGTACCTACGTTAAATTAATTTAGAATTTACGCAAGGTCAGATTAGTTTCAAAATTCAAACCCAAATGTTTATAATAAGTGAAATGTATGATCAACTTGCTTGCTTAATGTTCCGAATTATTTATAAAAAAAAAACGTAATGCGAGCGGGTAATATACCTTCCTACTATTAACATAGAATAAAATAATACGTCCGCAGAAAATTCGTATGTAATAAAATCATGTTGTTACTCATCTTTGTTTCATTCTACTTGAAATACCTACACCTAATCTAGATGCTCGTAAGTACTAAGTAGGTACTCCTCGTTGGTCTGGTAATCTTGTGGGTCTTGGGGTTATTTGACCATCTATCAAATCTATTCTTTTGTCCTGACTTCTGACACCATTTCGACGTCCACGTCCGCCATGTTCGCCGCCTTGTCGGAATATACAGGTCGTGCGGATTAACTTGACACCTGACTCTAATGTTTATATTGTGTTTGGTAGCCAGATGTCAAGTCAATGCGCACGGGTTATACTAATATAGCATTCAAGCGTTTGTAAAGACTTGAAGATTGCGGACTTCTGGGTCTGCTTGCCAAGTATGTAAGTGTAGTAGCAAGTTACGGCATAAGTCACATATGAATCTATGGCCAAGTACCTACTATAGCTTTTTGAGGTAGGGTGATCACACGGTAGTGATGTTACCATAGTAAAAAGTGTAACACCACTGAAAACATCTAAACAAACAAATTGAAAATGAGGGTACAAATTTTACATCAAATAATAAATTAAAACTTTTAAACCTTCCCTATAACTCAACTAAACGAACAGAAATACATTTTTATATAGGTAAACTGATATTAAATTTGATACGAGTCAAATAGCCTATTGAATACCTAAAGTCATCCACCCACTATCGCGGTTAGACTGGCATTTACTATGTAATGCGGATTTTCTTCTTCACCAGAGAATTCTTGCCAATGAAGGCAGTTCCTTACAAGGAAGATAAATAAAACTACACACTGCAAATCAGATGTTATATTTGCATATATTTACAAAAACATAAATCTACGAATTGGAGTTGGGTCCACGACGACGGCCGAAGGTCTGTACAACATTCACAAATCTGAAACAAAAATAAAGTGTGAAAACCACATAAGGGCTCTATTTGATTGACAACCTTAAGAAAAAATCAACCAAACTCAACTCAAAATCTCAGAACTAAAACCCAGGACCTCTAGATCCAAAACCTCATCAGCTAACACTGGACCAATGATGCAAAAAATGCAATCAGTAAAATTTTTGTCTATCTATATGTTTGTTATAGAAACAAAAAGTACTCGATGGATTTTAATGAAACTTGGTACAATTATTCTTCATACTCCTGGGCAGGTTATATTATACTTTTCATCACCCTATGATCAATAGGAGCAGAGCAGTGAAGGGAAATGTTGGGAAAACGGGAGAAGTTACGCCATATTCAAACTCAAAATCATCGAAACCGATTTTGAAATTTCTTTTACTAATAAAAAGCCACGTTATTTGCGAGTGCCATTAAGACATTAGCGATGCGTCTGGGGGACTTCTTTCATCAAAAGGACTTTAAAGTCTCTAGCTACCTGCTGGTCAGTGTAAATAGACAGTGTCTGTGCCCTGTGGGTGTCTGCCACGCTACTTGTCTGTGACACACTGTGTCTGTAGATATAAATGGACCTTAACTCTGTAAATTACTTATTTTTATGATGTATCGATACCAAGAATTCTGCAAAGAAAGTCACGGGCGTGGACTAGTTAATTACTAAAAACAAATGTACCTCCTGTTGTATTGAATCCTCCTCTTAGCACGGCCAGTCTTCTTCTTCTTTTTTTGTTGCTTCTCAACTTTGGGTGTTTGTCCTTTTACTTTACCTATATTAAAAAAAGATGTTTTAAAGTTCTACTTTGCCATTATGAAAGAATAAAATCTTAAGGAGTCTATACAAAGAAACAAAATATAGGTTAGATAATAGGATGAATTCAAAACTTTTCCATTTGAGGTTCAAGCTATTTAAAATGAAAATTGGTAAACTTGTAATTCAAAGAAACAAAGTTTCACTTCATCCAAACAAATTCATTTACTGTAACAAAGTCTTAGGTATGTTTAAACTGTACTACAATGTGATTTTGCTCTTTGACTATTTAGACTATGGACCTGTTTAGCACCCAAATTTACCAACAAAAAAAGTCTGTCGTTTTTTGAGGGGGAAAACTCACACATTAAAAATATTTAACACCATTGAATATATTCTGTGTCCATACACCACACACAACTATAAATTTGACTTAACACATTGCTTAGACTATTTACAGAATATTCAGTTACTTGATAAATTTTTTGCTGTTCCGTCAAAAGAATCAATTTTTTTTTAGAAATTGTTTTAATTACAAAATTGATAAAATTAAGGCTGAAATAATTACAAATGAAGGTTACTCCATCCTTTACTAAACTACAAGTTCTTGACAATGATTACAACAATGAAAAATCGATTCTATGTTTTTTAACACAAACACATTAAATCATTGATTTTTGATCTTTGTCAGAGGGGTAACAGTTAGCGAGGCAGGTCCTGTTATTAATGGTCGAAGGATATTGATTGTCTCATTGTTTCAGTTGTGTTTATCCATTGGCATTTGACCACGGGAATTGGGTCAAATGGTCCCTAGTTAGGACTGATCACCTGTCTGACCTCGTCCCCTCTAGAAATATAACTATACTTATCCATTGGCATACCTTACTTTCTAAGGTATGGACTTTAAAGGTGAATTTATTGAATGGAAAAACTGTCACATTTTAAAACACAGCCTCACAGTTTGGGGGCTCTTCGGCATTTGGCAGCCATGCCATTTATAGTTATGCCACTAATCCTAACCTCATCAATTTATATTTGTCATTGTATTGTGCCAACATACAAAAATATTTATATCTTATTTATTTATCCTTTTTTTTTAATTTTTAACAAAGTTGATAAAATACAAAATGAAAAAACACTAAACTGCCCAGGCAACCGGTGGTCATTGTTTCAGAGTGAGGAACTGAGGAACCTCCTCACAATACGCACCATCTCAAGAATAACCTTGAACCAACAGCTTAGCGAAAGCTTCTTGAGATGTGCCAACATACAAAAATATTATTTTTATTATAACTATTAGTGTGGGAAAAAGACAGTGTAGCTATGGTAATGCTGGAGTGAGCACAAGAGTGATCTTGTGCTATAAAGTATCTCCTACATGAATGGCTAGTCTCTATAATATTTGTATATGTGGCCAAAACAAACATTATTATTTAAACTTACCAGCACGAGCCAGTGATCCGTGCACTTTACCACCAAGCAGTGGCACGGTCAGGTCAAGGTCTGTGGATGCCAGCTCAGATACAAGGATGCCATCTTCGAGTGGGGCACCGAGCGCAGAGAGTGTGAATTCCTCAGCGCCAATGTCTGAGAGTGCTCTTACACGATCCTGCAATAAGACACAATTTTTTTTCGTCATAAACTAGCAGACGCTATGTAGTTTCACCTACATAGTTTTGTTCCTGTGGGAATACAGGGATAAAATATAGCCTATGTTACTAGGTGATAAAGCAGCTTTGTAATGACAGAAAACTTTTTTAGTCTCAGAGCTGCAATTAAATTTTTTTTGTATAAAATATTAATATAGAATCTAAATCTATATTAAGGGTACTTTGAAGTAAGGCAATAAATAGTGCAATCATAAAGAAGATAAACAATTAATATGCCAATGCATCAATAGATTGAATATAGTCCATGAAAACACAAACATTAGCTTTTTCAAGCTCTGCAAGATTTCCTAAAATTTCAATGACTATGGATTACATTTGAATAATAATTCATGTAAATACTTGGTTGTCTGTAGGCTAGCGCGCCTCGAGCTAGACGAGATAATCCAAGGTTTTGGGACGTACGACGTAAAATAATCATACAAAGGTGTAATATTACTCACCTTGATCTGTGCAATGGACTCCTCTCCATTGACATCAAGAATGTGCGTAGACTGTCCTCTGATATGCAGCTGCATCTTGAGGTGAGGTTACTGAAATAACACGAACGGCATGGTTGTGAACAGAACTTTTGACGTCAATGTGTTACCTTTCAGTGTATACAAATACATAAAGAACTTGAACACTCATTTTACCTAAAACACTAATATTTTATATATTACAGAATTTTATAACTAAATAGAATAGTATTTAATAAAATAATAAGAAAATTGCGATGGACTAACCTATCAGCCAAATCTGACATACGAAAGAAACAAAGATGGCGGAACAGGAAGCGGATCTCATACGTTTCGGATACTCGTATTAAATTACAGAACATGAAAATAAATTTAATTTTTTATTTAATTAACATATATTATTCTACAGACGATATATGTTCTTTTGTATATTTTTAATATTGTTTTAAAATATTCAGTGCATTGTCGAATTCACGACTTGGTTAAAGGTCTGTGGTCTAGACATACTATCACAGTCATCACAGCTTGTACATAGGCAAATTTTCTGTCACAGGCCATTAAAGTGATACCAAATTAATGTAATCTGTATTACAATTTGCCTATTTATGTATAAAAATGTAGTTTATTAGATAGAAAAAAATTCGCCGGCGAAGACGAGGTCCCCGATATTGAACGTCACCCGGACGTGGGTTTTCTAACTCACGATCTTGGAGGCGTCCGGACTAATTCACTCGGGTCACGGTTACCCTCTCCCGAATCCTCTAAGCTGAGGTCCGGGTCTCATAGGAGACGACCTTAGAGAGTCGTTTTTTAGTTCAGTTCAGACCTCTGTCTTTATTTCAGCCTTCGGGTCTCATCAGGCGATGCTTCTGCGCTCGCCCAAACCCCCAGTGTCGCCGTAGTGGTCCCAAATGATGGCTCCAATTGGGACCACTACGGCGCTTACTCAACACGAAAAAAAAAGTCACTTAGCAGACGATGGAACCAGTTATTTTTGAAAATTCTCTGCGTGATCGAATCAGAAATGAGCAGATCCGCAGACGAACTAAAGTCACTGACACAGCTCAGCGAGTCGCGAAGCTCAAGAGGCAATGGGCGTACATTATAGTTTGATGGACGTGGGGGTCCTAAGGAACGGAAACGCCGCACCGGAAAACGCAGTGTTGGGCAACCCGTCACGAAGACATCAAGTGGGTTGCAGGGAACCACTGGATGCTGGCGGCTTGAGAAGTCCATGCAAGAGGCAATAAGGACGTCAAGCAGTGGACGTCCATATTGATGAAACAATACACACATCACTATCGAGCCCCAAAGTAAGCTTACTGATAGCCTGAATGTAGGCATCACCATTCCAGCACCAGCGTCCGTCATTGTCATCTCTATATTGTATTGTTAGTTCATGTTGACTTGAAGTTTCCGAAAATCTCACAAAAATATTCAAAGGTTGGTCAAATACTTACCCAAATAAGATGGTAACTGCGTTAGCAAGTGGTAACCCTGATTCATTCGCTGTTGTAAAGTTAGTGATGTCACAACACAAGGTTGATTTGGCCTAACCGGCCTAACATTAATCTGTGTTTGTTTGGCCTCGTATGTCATTAAAAATGTTGGAATATAAAAGATAGACGCAATTATAAACTGCACATTATATTAGCTAATTCATTGAAGTCGACTTCTTTAATATCTTACCAAATAAATTAATTTTATTTTTTATACAATCGTGTAGTCATCGATTTTTGAACGAAGGCCTTTATTTTATGTTGGTAATTCTGACATTACACATTTACGCTCGTGATTGGATATCACAAGCGGTTGACGACTTGGATTTTGGAAATTGGTTATTGGAAGCCGACGAAATGATCACATTGAATTAAACCAGAAAATATGTAACTATTTGTAAAAAGCGAAGTGATGTAAAATGGTTAAATAGAGGAATAAAAATCTAGTGTCTGCAAACATCTATCATGCTGTCAAAAATACTTCGCCAGTTCCTATTTATTCTGATACACTTTGTTGTGAAGATACTTGTTGCAGTTCAGAATATTTATTACCAATTTTGTGAAACACGCATTTTACCTGATAAACATGTGACGAAGAGAGATGTTCTAACATTATTAGATAGTGTGCCAAAGTTGAAGAAGAAACTGAAGCATTTAGTGGTATTGGTAGACACTAGTGTACATTCTATGAGTGATCTTGCACTTCTGGTTATCTGGAGTCTTATAGTGGGAGTTCCTTTCGTCAGTTTTCATGATTTAACAGGTAAATAGTAAGAAAATTACCATAGTTACCTTAAGTTATTTGAATGATGTAATAACTAATTCATATATTTTTTCAAGTCTAGTAGCTAGTGTAAAGCTTTAAATCATGATGTCCTGGGTTCGAGTCCTGGAGTAATAGTTTCTTCCAAAAAATCCTCAGTAAAAGTTCTCAGCCCTAAAATGTGGGAGGTTGTTAATGTTACACTAAGCTTCATATTTCTTTTAAATTAAGGTAACCTTAACCTTGTAATGGGCCATTTATATAGCCTGATCATGATGTTTTTTTTGTTATTCTTTACAAGTTAGCCATTGACTACAATCTCAGTTAATGGCAAGTGATGATGCAATCTAAAATGGAAGTGGGCTAACTTGTTGGGAGGATGAAAGTCCACATCCCTTTCGGTGTCTACATCACACCAGAATTCAAAATCTCTTGGCAGTACAATTAAGAAAAAAGCCCAACTGGGGACCCCAAACCCAGGGCCTTCCTCTAGTAAATCTACTTCCCTTACCACTGCACCATGAAAATTATTTTATTTTTAATGTATTTTGTTTTTTTTTTGTATTACAGGCCAATTAAAAAAACATGAAGAGGACTTATTCATGGAAATAGAGAGAAAAAAGAAAGGTGTCCCTGGTTGCATTAAGTGGTCAAATAAACCAGATTTAAACGGTTACACAAATGGCACACAAGCAAACACAGTTTATATTAATATATTCTCACAAAATGACGGCAGACAGAGAATAGTCCAGTGCGTAAATCTTTTAGCCAAAGATAGATTAAAAAGTAGAAGATGTTCCGAGGAATACACGGCACAGGAGTTTAATGATGCTCTAATACAATTGTACCCCAATATACCAGACCCTGAGTTGGTCCTATACACAGGGCCTATGTGTTGTACATATGGTCTTTTGCCCTGGCACATAAGACTTACAGAATTTATCCAGTTGTCTGTCAACCATAATGTTAACATCAACAGTTATTTAGGTGCTCTGTATAAATACAATAAATGTGATCAAAGATTTGGCAAATAATTAAAGGAATTGTTAGTTATAAGACATTAATTATGTACATTTGTGAAAAGGTTGTATCTGTGCATTGTTTAAAACTTTACTCATATATATATAGTGAATGCAAAAAGTAATCTTTTGGAATTGTTTGTGTAAACTATTGGACTGATTTTAGAATTCCAATTTTTATAGCCCCAGGGTAACTAATTTCTAAAGAAATGTTTCTATTATGAGATTCATGTTTCATTCACTGATTACCTTTTAGAAATGCATGGTTACTATAGTCGGATGCATAACTTATGACGCATTGAGAATTAGCTGCAAGTGTGTCAGTGCAGGTCATACATAAAGGATGTGGATGCATAGCCGCTACGCCCTTAGGTTACCGCTGATACCTAAAATATTGTACTGTGCAGCTTAAAGTACGATGTTCCGAAATGTCATAAAGTTTGCATGCATAATACTTATTATACAGTCATGATGATAATATTACCAATTTTTTTTTAAATTTTTAACAAAAAGCTTTCAATGTTGAAAGATGTTTTACAGAATATGAATAATATAATTTATTATCACAGTACAATTTGTCACTGTAGTTACTATTATTTATTGAATGATGTAAATTGTAGATAATATATTTGTACAAATATGGAATATAAGTTATATGCTTAATAAGGTATCTTTTCATTGATCTCCTTAGTAAATATTGCAACCCATGTTTGCGACTTAACCAAGGCTACAGACCTTCAGGCTATCAAGGCTACAGATCTTTCAATCAAAATTATTAGAAAAAAAACGATACAGTTACAACTGATGTAACAGTTCGACTGTACAGTTAAAACTGTAGGTCTGTTGTAACCATTGCATAGGTTTTTGAAAATTTGTTTAGAAAAACGATTACTGTACTTTGTTGTGTTAACCAGTTAGTCGTTAAAATGTAACTCGTGACTACGTGTAACGACTATACATAAATCCCGCGGGAACCTAATGAAATTATGGGTAAAAATTATAATCTATATTTATTCAAGATTTCATCCAAATCTGTACACTATTTGAACAACGTCACGGAGTAATAAAAAACAAACTTTCGCATAGCGTATTTTATGGTGTGAAATTCAAATTAATTTTTAGTGTACCACGCATTTACAGTGCCTCAAACACGTTTAAACGAAAAGTTTTTCCCATGTGCTTACCATATTGATGAGACTGGCGACAAGGAAGCTAGTTTAAAAAATATTTATTGATATATGGTCCAAGATCCGGCATTAGAAGTATAATATACCCTCATCTGTTATTCATTAGTGCTATGAAATAAATGTTAGATAATTTTCAGTGGCACATTGCAAATAGGTTGTCTAGTTAAAAGGCCAAACACATTTTTCATAAAAAATCTAAGAAAACATGAACTAGATGCAAGGCAACCTAATAAAGTTAAATTAAGCATAATAAAATAAGTTTTTATTTGCCATATTAGACGACTAATTATCTGACGAGGGTTATCTCTATAAACATTTTTTTCAACTGTTTATATCTGGCAACCCCACAGTTGCAATGTTAAAGCTGGCCTTTACTTTTTAATTCTTTTGTGTATATATTGTTTTAACTAGTGCACGAATGTTTTTAATTAACCAATGAGGGAAGGAGATTAAATAAAGTAAAAAAAAAAAAAAAAAAATTTAAATTTATATCCCAATAGTTATTTAATATCCCAATTAAATAACAGATAAGGGTATTCTTATGCCGGATCTTGTACTCTGTTCGTCACGACCTTAAAATTGTATATTTTCTTATCGTATGACTTTTTATCATCATTGATTTTTATAGATCAATTGACTGAGATATTTTAATAGGAATATAAAAATAAATTAAAAATCAATTCAGAGTAATAATTTTATTGTAATTATTACACGCTAATTGCAAACGAAATATGCACAAAACACTATTTACATTTGAAGCAATAATCTCTACAGCCACCAGAACCTGCAAGAATAAAGAACACTAATTTATCACAGTTCTTTGATATTTTTCATATACCTACATTATCATAGCAATTTACATTTGATTATTTGAATTGACGTTGGTACTTGTGGAATTCAAGATTAATAAAAACCCATCAATTTTCCTTCTCAATAAATTTGAATAGGTTAAAATTAATCGTATTTTTTATTAGCTTGGAAAACTTATTATATAGTTCGATTAGATTAATTATAAATTATTTAATAATAGGGTAGTTGACTCATTTCAAATTTAATATAAACAATATTAATTTCGTGTAATACATGGAATAAGGGTCTGAAATATATCGATATCAATTAATAAAAGTTAAGGATTTCTTTTAGAACTTTATTTAACTAATATTTTGGTCAAACTCTCTATTTGTATGGGATTTATTGTAGTGACGTCGTAAAATGAAACAGTTGAAATATAGACTGTCATGGCCGACAGGCGTTTTAGCTAGTATTGTTAAAAACACATTTAAAAACTAAAATTTTCATATAATCTCGTCTAAAAAAATATGAAAAAAAAAAGAATTTTTCAGTCTAGTAGAACTATATGATCATTTAAAAAAAGCGTCAACTAGCCTATTGTTTGAAAGGTTTAATTATTATTATAATTTACAACACTTATGTACATACTGGTCGATTGGAATATAAATTAACAAGGGATGAGATTTTTGTCACATGATTAGACATAACTGATAAAAATGGAAATAAAAATACCACCTGAGCAATTGGTAACCTGGTGTTCATCGGCGATGGCGGGAATAGCTGTCGTGGCGGTCGTCCCTAGAGCGCTCATACCTATCGTAGTCTCGAGACCTATCGTAAGACCTATCCCTCTTGAAACTATCCCTATCGTAAGATCTCTTATCGCGCCTACGAGATCTATCTTCGGACCGATCTCTACTTCTCCGTCGTCCGGACCGCGATTCGTAACTAATCGAACGTGATCTTTTCGAACGTTTCTTCGGTCTGTCATCGTCCGATTCTTCCCTATACTTCTCTTTGTGCGACTTCTCGTAATCCCTACTTCTAGATTTATGTTTGTCGTAGTAATCATCCTTTTTTCTAGACTTGGATTTTTCTATTTTCTCGTAGTCGTCTTGATGTTTTGACTTGGTGTAACTTTTTTCACTGGATTTCTGATATTTTTCTTTTTTATTTTTCTTCAGTTTCTTTTGGGATTCACTAGAATTAGAGCTTCTGTGTTTGCGTTTCTTGGGGCGAATGTTCTCTAATTTGACTTCGGGATCACTTTCCAATGACGATTTGCTGGAACTAGACGAGGAATCATCTTCGGAATCACTAGAACTCGAGTTGGAACTGTCTTTGCTAGATTTGCTAGGTTTCTGCGGGCTCGGTGTTTTGTCGTACTTGTTGTTCTTTCTTATTTTCTCTTCTGGAATCACCTCTAATTTTTTTGGACCATCTACTTTATCAATGGCTTTGTGATTCTTTTTATCTTTTGAAAGGCGACGTTCCGGTTTTTTCTCGGGCGTATCACCTTCAATCGGAGGAGGCGGTGTTGTTGACCCTAAAAATAATAACATCTAAATAAAAAAATATGCCCGCTTACATACCTACTTACTCCGTACACGGCATGTCAACTTTTTGATTTAAGATATTATGTTTTAGGAGATCACTGTTAGACTTGCCGTGTAGTATGGATCAGGAAATTGGGCAGCAAAAGGGACCGACCATTAACAGAAGAATTAATGGAAACGAAATGCGTATGTTGAGATGGATGTGTAGTGTGATTAGGATGAATAAAATGAGGAATGAATATATATAAGGGGGAAGTCTGAAAGTGGCACCAGTGACGGAAAAGTTGAGGAGTAAAAGCTTAGCGTGGTATGAACATGAGATGCGGATGAAAGTCATAGTATCAGAAGAATGATTGAAGTTGAAGAGAAATTGCAAGTTTTAGGACACAAGAGGAAAGGAAGGCCAGAATGTTTGGAGTGTGTGAAAGAGGATATGTCTGTAAAAGGAATAGTTGACGAATGTTAGAAGCGAATGAAAGAAATAGATATACCTATTTTGCCGACCCCACTTAAGTGATAAGACCATTGATATATGAAAGATAAGACAAGTGTGATAAGAAAAAGGAATTGATGAAGAAGATGATGATGACGATAACGATGATGATGATAACGGTAATGATGATGATTATTTAAAGAATACTCACGAGGCTGTTTCGGTCTCTCTGGCGTGATGTTGACAGGCGTAGCGGGGTCCTCGCCGCTCTCTCGTAGCTCAGCGCGGCGAACTTCCGCTTCTATGTCGCGCGACGTTCGCTCGAATTCCTGTTTCTTTCGCCTTATGATATCCTAGTACATACAAAAAGCAATAAATAAGTTCTAATTGAAAACTATACCCCGTACATATACAGGGTGCTCGGGAGTATTTCCCATAACTCTAGGGTTATATTCTTCAAGGAAAATTAATTAAAAATGTCTAAGGAACATGTATCCTAAATTGAATATTTTCGAAGTAAAAAAATATTTATTTTGTAAATAGATCTAAATTGTGTCCCTTATATCGCCTCCTTATATTATGACCTAGCCAAACTTATTTATTGATAAATATCATGAAGCAGCTTACTAGTGAAGTGCGGAGTGCCAGTTGCAATATCACATCGATATCGACAGTCTTACCTACGATTACGTATTTTAAAATGCAATGATTAGATAAAGGCGTGTGTTACATGGATAGTCGGAATTATTTGAATTACTTTGTATAAAAACATAAAAAGTTTTCTTTTTAGTTAAAAAAAAAGATATGCAGTTCGGCTCCTATAAGTGAACTTGTCAACACCTTGAAGTTATGGAAATACTCCGGAGCACCCTGTATAATTACATTGTGATAATGGATACGACCCCTGTCTTCGTTTCGGACGGCGTATAGGTTCGAATCCGGTACGGCACCTCCAACTTTTCAGTTAGGTGTGTTTGGTGTCATAAACGGTGAAGGAAAAACATCGGAAACCTGCATACCTAAGAATTTTCATAATTCTCTACGTGTGTGAAGTGTGCCAATCCGCATTGGGCCAGCGTGGTGGAAGGCTTAATCTGAGAGGAGACTCCTGCTCCGAATATGGGTTAATGATGATGACACATATAAAATGGAGACATAAGGACTCTAGTTGCGGGAATTGAACCCATGACCTTTGATGCAGAAGGTTGGGTCACTACCGACATCAAATAATCATCAAATAATTGTTGCAATAATTAATCATTATGGCAAAATAATTGTCTAATTTAAAATATTTAAATCTGTTATAAACAAAATTCTTGCTAAAATTAAAAGTGTGGTTAAAAAAAAAAAAAAATTAAATCTAATTTGCTTATTGTGCGAAATTTTTCACAAACAGGGTTCAGATTGTGGCCACTGTCATTGACCATTGTGAACAGAGTGCATTAGGTATTGAACTTACTAAGGTCATTTTACGTCGTAAGGTCAAAACAATAAATTATTAAGCAAGTTTTGCCACAACAAAATGGTATTTTTACCCGCCTGCAAGAAGGGTTATGTTTTTCACCCGTATCTAGTATGTTTATATGTAATGTTCTTTAATACCTCATATCTTCCAAACCGGTGAACGAATTTACGCAATTAAGATATCGTTAGGTTTGTCTTAATAACCCAAGTGTTCTTAGATAGGTGAAGTTAAAAAAAACCAACACGACGGCTGTGAGACGCTATAGATTTAGGGTGAATATATATATTTTTTTTCCATATAGATATGGGTATCAAATTCAAGGGATCATCAAGGACTTCAAAATGGTATGTCATGACAATATTAAAAATCCTACAATGACTAGGTGCGAGCAGGTGCAGGAGCAGGCAGTCGGGCTATTTTATTATTTTTTTAATTATTGACTTGTTTCCATCTAGTTTCAATTAGGCAAAACTTAACCCTGCTAAGATTTACTAAATTTATTCGGAAGTAATAACTTAACATTTAAAATACAAACCTAGGTTTTTGTTGTATATTCATATCTAGGTATTTCCTCATTTTGTAATCTCGTAGGTACATGTATCTAGACAAAAATAACATAATATACAGTATCAAGTTAGAGATAAAAATCTCAACTTTGTTTTCATTGAAATTTTCATCGTTTTGAAATCGAAATTGAGGAAATGCGTATCAAATTGTTCTAATTTACGAAATACTTAGTATTTTAAGTTTGAAATCTAAATGGTATTCATAGATAAACGATATAAAAGGGAAAGTAATATTTTGAAAACCAACACAAGAAGGTTAATAAAATTAATAGATACCGCTAAATATTAAATAATAATTGGAATACCTACCTAGGTCAAAATAAGCCAAATCAACACATAACATTTGCAATATAAGTAGGTACATAGTAAGTACCCACACGTAATTAATGTCTGGTCTGCAAATTAAACCTAGGATTGTTTGTGCATTAATTATTATTTTTATCATTATTACACTATTGTTTAACTTTAACTCATTAAAAAAAGAAGTTACAATTTAAATGACCATGACTTGAGCTTAGTTTTTTTGTTTTGGTTGTTACTATCTCGAAGTTATTAAACAGCCGATGGACGTCCACGGCTGGACTTAAATGGACTTTCAAACAAAATGGTCTTGAACCGCCATCATCCAGGATGTCCTCAGTCCACCTAGTGGGGGGTCGACCAACACTGAGCTTTCTGGTGCGGGGTCGCCATTCCAGCACCTTGGGGCTCCAAAGTGCATCGGTTTTTCGAACTAGTTGCCCTGCTCATTGCCACTTCAGCTTCGCGACTCGCTGAGCTATGTCAGTGACTTTGGTTCATCTGCGGATCTCTTCATTTCTGATTCGATCACGCAGAGAAACTACAAACATAGATCGCTCCATCGCCCGCTGACTGACTTTGAGCTTTATGGAGGGTCACAGTTAGCGATTAACTAAAACTGAAATGGTTTTGGGGCGTGAGCGATCATGGTTTGAATTCTAGGTCGAGGTGTGAAAAATTGGTTTCTTCTTTCAGAAAAAAATCTCGTTTGCTTAGTAAGTTGATGGTGCCTCGGAGAGCACGTAAAGCTGTCAGTGATTTCACGCCCCGATTCCAACGCCGATTGTAGATCTAGACGCCCAAAAAACGTTCTTTACGAACCTGACGATCACATAAAGAACGATAATGCTCCCCAGGCAACACAAACACAAGCTACATAGCGTCTTCGCCGGCGAAGACGAGGTCCTCAATATCTGACGTCACCCGGACGTGGGCAGTCCGGCCAAAACACCCTTTCCGAAGGACCCTCTAAGCCGAGGTCTGAGTCTCAGAGGACACGTCACTAGAGAGCTCCTAGAGAGTTGGGAGGAGGGTAGTTTATCAAAGGTTGTTGCTGACCAGATGTATTTTTTAATGATGATTAATAGTTATACTACTTAACAGCCACAATATCCTACAAATTGTGTGGCACTTTATCTCGTTCCGGCGCTCAGATTTTTTCATTTTCTGGTAGGTAGAATATTCGTAAATAAAAAAGTTGATCGTCTCATCGAGATGAAGCTATCTATACTCACGAAAAACTGTTCACTGATAGTAATCAGTTGTAAAAAATGTTTTACGGATCCCTGACTATTTTTTTTACACAATTTTGTACGACACTAAGCATATAAAGGTAATTTTAGAATTTAAACTATCGTGAGTGTTATTCATATTAATTGTTTATGAAACACGGCTGACAAACTGAGAGTTTGGATCGTGCCGCGATGCAAGAACCAGCTCATGACTAAGGGCCCCGTATGGGTTCGAAACTAGTCGGGCATACTCCGACGTAATATCACGTGAGTTTTAGCCGTGTTTCATAATCAATTAATATCATATAAAGGTAAACTATAATAACGAATTATGATTTTCTATAATAAACATTATATCTTTAAAAATATGCAATTTGATAGAAAACAAAATAAGTAAAATCAGGATTTTTTAAATAATTAGGTAGGTAAAAAAATAACGTGAAATAAGAACCTGATTGTATGACGTCAAACGATGAAAATGATGATGATGAAGTCAATTGATATTTAAATGAAGTGGACCTATATGGGATTCCTAAAAATGCGTGACCTTGGTTTTTCGCTCTCTATAATATGAGTGTACACATTCGTTATCAAAATTTAAATTAATCATTATTATTTTATCGTATAACTATAATGTATTGTTAGGGTTCCGTGTAGGTGATATTATTATCATCATCATTTATAAATTATTATTAAAAATCTGGGAAATTCGACTAAAATCACAAATAAATAAATAATCAATTATTATTTAATACTTTAGAACAATTCAGGAGTTTAAAATTATTTTTAAATATTAAACCGTCTTCCAAAAAGGAGCAGGAGGTTCTACGTTCGGCTATATGTATGTATTTTTTAAATTTTTTGGGTTGTAGTTATGATATTTTTTTTTTTCAATACAATCAATCAATCAATCAATTTATTTCTTTGCAGATACATACAAGTTAGCCCTTGACTACAATCTTACGTAAGTAAGATGATGGTAAGTGGTGATGCAGTCTAAGATGGAAGCGGGCTAACTTGTTAGGATGAGGATGAAAATCCACACCCCTTTCGGTTTCTACAAGGCATCGTACCGGAACGCTAAATCGCTTGGCGGTACATCTTTGCCGGTAGGGTGGTAACTAACCACGGCCGAAGCCTCCCACCAGCCAGACCTGGACAAATTAAGAAAATCCAAGCCCAGCCGGGGATCGAACCCAGGACCTCCGTCTTGTAAATCCACCGCGCATACCACTGCGCCACGGAGGCCGTCAAACCTACGCCTCTGAGGGCGTAGGTTCGAATCCAGTCCGGTCCAGGTCGAAGGCAGAAGTCATATCTACTGGGTTAGCGAGTAATAAGGGCCTGTAGCCATGTGGCACGTCAATTCTCTTTCTACAAACGCTTCATTCCCATGCATATGTTGCTGTTCGGAGGCCGTAGGTTCGAATCCGGGCCAGGGCATGCACCTCCAACTTTTCAGTTAAGTATGTGCGTTTTAAGAAATTAAATATCATGTCGTGTCTTAAACGGTGAAGGCAAAACATCGTGAGGAGGAGGAGGAGGAACCTGCATATCTGAGCTCGCTGATAATATAGCTTTTCATTGGTGATTTCATTTTTAATCAGTTTAGTGGTGTAGGCGTTTAGAATAACAAACTAAGTCACATTTGCATTTGTAATATTAGTCACGATTTTCTACAGAATTGATATATGTATAATAACAGGCTTTAATAATTATAAAATTGACGTAAAGAAACTTGAAACGCGCAAGTCACGTGAGCCGCTAGTAAGAGTATACTTTAAAGGTCAAAATCAAATCAAACAACGAAATCATCATATTTTTGCATCAAAATTATCTAAAAATTTAATATTTTGAATAACCCCCGAAGGTCATGAAATTAATTATTCCACTCTCGATCAAGTCTTCAATAATCTCTTTCAGTGCGCTTTCATTTGAGACCCCATTAAACAAAATCAATCTTAGATGGATCAAAACGATCCGTCGAGAGTTGAATTTGCAATGCGACTACTTGAAAAGTCCACCTAAAATTTCTTTTTGGCACTCATTTAGTGAGGACGTTTTTGGGTTGCTGATTGTAAGTCTATTTTTCGTTTGTCATTGCCGTATTATCACTAAAAGTAGTCTGCTAGTCGTAGATCTGAATTACAAACATCCTTAACCCATCTGTTTAATGGATGTAAAGTAATTTGTATCAAATATGTTTTGTTTTTTGAGGCAACCTACTCGCAATATATTTTTTTTAACGTAAGTACTAAATTTGTCATGAGACACTTTCATCCATTAAGGTGAAGGTCGTTTCTAATACGAATCTTAGACTATAGGTTAAAACTTTAGATAGCAGACGGGTATAAAAACCGTTGACAAAATATACATAATAGCAAGCGATTTACCCAGGACAAAAGCATCAACATGAATACAGATTTCTAAAAACTAGTAATAATTACAAGATAGGTTTTACCTGTTCCTCTACTGTATTGTTTCTTATCTAGGTGGTCTTAGCATAATATTATTCAAAACGTTAGAATTTAAATTACACTATTTTACTCGTAAAATTACGTTTTGAACGTTAAAACAGGGGCGTAGCTAGCGCCGTAGCGCCGTATCAATGATACGGGACCCCCTAACTACAGGGGCCCTTTACACGTGAAAGCAAAAATTAGTAAAATGTAAGCCAAGGTGCTTATAGAATTTTCACTTCAGAAAAGTAAAAAAAAAAAACAATTTTTTTTTAAGCGTGCGCCCAAAGGTTGGAAATATCCTACATAGATTAACTGTCATTTTTGTTTCTTTTGTGTAGAAAATAATTTGAGCCCTAATTTGATACGCACGCTACGCCACTGCGTTAAAACAAGTGTTGTTAAATAGTAGTCGAGTTAAACAAATATAAATAATAATTAAACTAAATAAAAGTTAAAATAGTACGGTTATCTACTGGAGTGCTTGAAATTTTTATTTAATAAGTTTTCTTGGAATCCTTTCATATCATGCCATACAACACCTGTTTTTGTTCTTTACAAGTTAGCCCTTGACTACAATCACACCTGATGGTTAGTGATGATGCAATCTTAGATGGAAGCGGGCTAACTTGTTAGGAGGAGGACGGAAATTCACACCCTTTTCAGTTTATACACGCCATCGTACCGGAACGCTAAATCGCTTGGCGTTACGTCTTTGTCGGTAGGGTGATAATTAGCCACAGCCGAAGCCCCCCACCAGCCAGACCTGGACCAATTAAGAAAACCACTATCGGCGCAGCCGGGGATCGAACCGAGGACCTCCGTCTTGTAAATCCAACAAGCATACCACTGCGCCACGGAGGGCGTCAAAAGGTTTAAAACGTAATTTTAATAATTATTTAACATAATAATAAATAAATTAATTTAAAAGTTTGGATTAGTTAAATTTATATACGTTAATTAAAGTTTAAACGCACGTGAAACCGAATGGCACAATGAGTATTTTAAATTTATTTAATTACAGTTGCTCAATAGAACATATCAATATCGATAAATTTCACGTTACTGCACATTTTATCAATTGAATACCGTGATTAACTTATTTATATTATTATCAGAGCACAGTATAATGAAATCACTGTGATAAAAACAAATAACACATTTTAATTTAAATACTGGCGGACGCCCGCGACTTCGTCTGCGTGAAAATCGATGTAAACTTTCAACCCCTATTTCACCCCTTCTATTTATATTTTCGCATATAATAAATAGTTCGCTAACCATTTTACAAAACTAGCACTCAAAACATGAACGATTTATATTAAGAAAACTTAAACCCCTTTTTAATCATTTAGGGGCATAATTTTGAAAATTCTCAAATGAATTTATTTGAAGTGTTTTTGTAGTATTTAAATACCAATTTTTACAAAATATGTAACTAGTAAAAGAAGAAGTACAAACTTTCAACCCCCCTTTCGATTTAATTTTCGCAACTGAAACTATCTTATTACTCTACACTTCTATTCGATATATTATGAGCTCAAATCGTGCCAAGTTTCATTTAAATTCATTCAGTAGTTTCAGCGTGATGCCCGGTCAACAAAAGGCACGGACAGTCAGACAGAAAAAAGAAAAATATTTTTGGTTTCAATATCCAAATTTTACTACTAAAATTTTCAAAATATTTTTTATGTACAGAATTTGACGTGTTACATTTTTATTATACGTAAGTACCTATAAATTGTTCACATTTTGACGACCATAAAAAATTATCCATAGCCCATTACCCGACTGTGGTATAGGTTAAAGCGTTTTATAATGGATAATAAAAGTCAATTGGTTTAAAGTATTTTTCATAGGGAAAATCTCTTAGGTAATTTTACCTGATTTAAGAGCAACGTACCAGTATCGAGTACCTACATTTAAACTTTGTATTTTTACTTGATGATTTAGAGAATTCCAAACACACGCTATTAATTTATTTTTTTGTGCATCACTCATAAGCTAATTAACTGGTTTTCGCGGGTAGTTTTTTTTTACGATAATCTGACTCAGGTCTTTGACTCTTTGACTTCTTGAGCCCAAGAAGATACCTACAGTAAAAAAAAGAACCGTGAGTCAGCTCCGACGCACTGTCATTCGTTCATCAAATTTATATATTTTATATTTTTTCATACCGGGGGCTATATATGAAAAAATCCCTTCAACTCCAAAAAAAATACGGGTATGCTTTAACAAGTATGTGTAAATTATAAATATACATAAGTATCATATTTTTTTGTTACCTCACAACTTCGTTATTTATTAACGAATTTTGAAAATAATTTTTCGTTTGAAAGAGTGTACTTCCAGATTGGTTCCATTAAATTTTCACAAAAAACGGTCCATAATAACTAAAATAAGTGAACAAATTGCCCATACTGTGGCGTTTACGTTCACTATGCTTGGACACACTAAAAATAGAATAAATAAAATCTTTTAACAAAAAACAAAGATGCATATATGCAGATACTATAAGAAGCAAAAAATAACATCTTACCTATATCCTTTCTATTGATCGGTTTGATGGCGGTGCCAAAAAAACGATATAAACTTT
Source organism: Bicyclus anynana (assembly GCF_947172395.1). Classification (NCBI taxonomy): domain Eukaryota; kingdom Metazoa; phylum Arthropoda; class Insecta; order Lepidoptera; family Nymphalidae; genus Bicyclus; species Bicyclus anynana. The sequence goes on from NC_069095.1 coordinate 9,340,163, forward strand.
AAGAGACTATTTGGCAGGTCTTCAAACCGACTTTATAATTGTCGGGCCCGGTCATTATCATCTGACAGTGATTCATCATAAAATTAACATTATTACCACCAACCTGCATTGGAGCAGCATGGAGTGTCTGTCTGTCAGTATGGAGAGGGGATATAGAATCCCCTCTCCTGTAAGGGGCTGGCTCTGTAATGGTCGTTAAAATAGGCTCATAATAATGAGGCTCTAATCCAGAGTTTCCCAAAGATTTTTGTGTCGTAGACCTCTTGCCATGTTTTTCCGTGTTGGGTAGACCCCCTACTAATTTGATATTGATTTTCTGTATCCTACAACTTACACAATTTTATAAACTTGTATAATATTTTTTTTTACTTCATAGTTACTTTTAAAATAATGTATATGTTTTGATATAATATAATACTATCAGTGTAGTCATAGCCTATAGCTTTCCTCGACTATCTAACACTGAAATAATTTTTAAAATCGGACCAGTAGTTCCTGAGGTTAGCGCGTTCAATCAAACAAACAAACATTCTTCAGCTTTATAATATTAGTATAGATTGCTACCTTCCTCCCGGCCCCCGCGGACCATCGGGAGTGTTACGAACGAATTTGCAAAGCTATAGTGAGTTATAAGCTTAAGTATAGTATAGTCACCTGCAGCTGTTGATCGGTGACGTCATTGGTTTCCTCTTCGCTGTCATCGCTGCTCTCGTACGCGCCAAGCCCTGCACACACGCGAGAGCGTCAATACGAATCCAACACGCAAATACTACGATTTCAATTACCTTTCTTTTTTCGCTTTGAACGATAAGAACGCCTTTGTCTATTTATCTATCTATCTTTTCTGTGTTTTACGTATGTATGCTTCTTTTATTTTGCAAATTTTATGATTAACGTAACTGTTCTTTTTTCGTATACCATAATTTCATAAATATATTTGTGACTATAAACCTAAATATACATTGTAGGTTTAGAGTAAATTTATTAAGTGGGAACTTACCCCCAAGTACATAATCTAAATAGCCAAAAAACATAATCTAAAAAGTCTTTTTGATAAAAAAAAAGTAAAATTCGTTCTTCCCATGAAGTTTCAAAATTAAGGTAAACCAATTTTTGTTATACATACCTACCTAGTATGAGCAAGTTGAATTAACTTATGTCACAAAAAATAATAACAATCAATAGCATCTTAAAGTGTTTATCTTTGTACAATAAAATTTAACTAAAAACCTCCTAAAAATGTAACCTACACAAAATAAAATTTCTGCTTAGAATATTTTTATTTGTTGAATTATGTCACACTTGTTAATGTCCTTATATGATAATGCTAATTGCTAATTTACCACTATTCTTTAGGATTTCTTCGCCAGAACTACATTTAGTAGGTATTTTTTTTTAAAGTAAAAACAGGTATCTAGCTCATTTAGTATTCAAGGAAAATATTTCATGATTATGGTTACGTACTGGATTTTGAACATTAAAAACTTGAATTTTTTCGACACCACTTTGTATAATTATTATTATTAGTTAAGCTACTAAAATCTATAGCGCTGCGGCCTTGATTTTTTAAATTAAATTTTTGGACTTATTAAGACACACCTAAGCGATATGCATATTTAAATGTAATTTTCTTTATATACATAATATCTATTTAAATATTATCGTAGAATACGTTTAAATATACCCACCTATATTTTCAAAATAGCGATTAGGTACATTTTTTTAAAATAAATGAAACTTGTGTAGACACAGCCTTACCAATTGAATTCCAAAAAAGCCAATATGTTCATAACTATAACCATATTGATGGTGTTAAGCTGAAAAAAGGTACAAGACATGTATATGGTGGCTTTTACAGTAGTGGCAACAATTTAGACTATATACTAACGCGTTAAAATAGGAAGCGGAAGGAACTCTATGTACTGTTTTTCATACTAAATGTTCACGAGAAAAGCTGATAATTCACAAGCACTAGTGTGCATTTCATAAATTCAAAAATACATTGCCTAATGAGGACTTCTTTATTCTCTGCGCTAACTAATATCGTTTACATAAAATTTCTTATATCCATTTAAATAAAAACCAATGCCAAATTACGTTGTTATTTTATAACTCAATAGCGAAGAAAGAAGCCTAAACATTGATTAGGCTTACGGACTATTTAGTAGATGGTTTATGTGAAGTTTGCACAAAATAGGTCAAGTGGTTCTACATTTATCAGATTTTTTGTAATAAATGAATTTAGGGGTAGGGTAAAGTAGGGGTAGTTAGAAGTGCAATTAAGTCAAAGCGAAGCTTGACCGGGTCAGCTAGTTTATGTAATAAATTACAAAATTTTAAGAAACAATTTTAACTTTGTTTATTTATTGCCAAGCACAATATCTTATATGTTTTTCTTTTGTTTTACGTTTACGAGTTTCTTATTAAAATCATTACATTTAGCAGCAGCCTGCATAATTTAATTGGATAATACTTTTTATTGTGCATATTAAAATTGTTGGTGCAAAGTTCCTTCCGCCGGAGGGAAATTACGTTTGCAATGTTGTAACTTTTATCTCGCAGCATCCATATTCCTTCAAATAATCGTAAACATACTAAAGTAGTAAGTAAAATGATAATTAAAGTTAAAGTAGTGTACACAATTTGCGAGATTGTTCACAACATATTAAACAATTTTCAGCGCAACAATAGCAATAAGTAAATTAATTTTAACATTACAAAACCACCATACACACGATTTAAGTATCTGGCACACTCGTTTTTATTAAAACAGGATTTCAGTAAAAAAAAACATATTTTTACACAATTGAAGTGTAGGTAGGTATATAAGCTACTAAATATGTAGCTAAATGCATATAATATTATATTGCGTTTACTTACATATATTATTGTTGTACGAACTACAATATTAATATTTTTGCAGATAAACGGTTCACCTGAGCTTTAGAGGCATGCAAAATGCAAAGCCCTGCGCACGTCATCTTAAAGCACAGGTTCCCAAACTTTTTTTCCTCATAGACCACTTTCAAATTTAACTAGTTTCGATAGACCCCTACTGAATTTATATCCATAACTTGACCAAAAATGTGATTAGCTGAATCAACAACCACCACAAAATGACAGTTGAAAAAACAATAAAAAAGACTTGATTACTTAGTTAATTAATTAATTGTGCTGTGAGTGTACGACAAAAAATAAAATTGTCCAGGCAAAAAGTTATTTCAGCCAACTTTAATTTTTGATATTTAGTTACAGCACAATGAAGCAATGCATTCCCAATTATTTTATTTAGAAAACTCCCTATTCAGTATGAAACCAAATAAATTTTCGTGGACCGACGCTTTCGTATCGTGAACTCCCATTTTTATGTCACATCAACGTAGACCCCCGCCGAGTCTTCCGTAGACCCCTGGGGGGTCCACATGGACCACTTTGGGAATCAATGCTTTGAAGCATTTATTGTTTATTAATTTAGTTTTTCCACCGGCAACTATATCCTTCAAACCGCAACATACAGCGATGCTATGATGCTTGGAGGCAGTATAACTTGAACAGTCTGAATGGATGATTGACTCTCGAACTAGCTATCTCTCTACAATGACGGAGACGGGGACCCAGGTACACCCCCGTATAAAAGTATGTGGAGATAATATTACGATGTACCTAAACAAGGATCTGGTTTAATAAAAGTATGTTTCTTGAAAAAAATCATTTTCGTTATCACTTTTCACGTTTCTTGCTCAAAAAGTTCGACGGTGTACCAAAACAGCGAAGTAACATTTGAAGCTGTATTATTTTTTTGAGGCACCAACAAGTTTCACAAAAAAGAAAACGAACAAACAAACCAATCTTCAAAAAATGTCGTCAAATTACTGAGGGCAATTAGAGGAGAATTAAAAATGTTGTAAAACAATTGTAGCAAAAATTTTTAATTTCATTATCAAAGAAGAATTATTAAATTTTATTTTTGATATAAGTCTAGTGGTTAGGGTAGGCCAGAGCCAGGGAGGGACAACTCCTCCTTGTTTAAAAAATTGTACACCTAATTTATAATGGCACTACTCACACTTAATATTAATACAATGTAATCTTATGAAAAGATTAAAAACAATATATTGAATTTGACATTTAAATCAAGTTTATTACATGCTTACGTCAACATTTTTTGTCACATAAAATGCAAACTATTATAAAAATACGTATGCAGAACGTAGAGGAAACATAAATCTATGATAACAATAAATTGCAAGGCAAGCTACAATTATACAGTTATACACACCGGTTTCTATACGTGCGTTCAGGAATATGTATATTCCAAAGGTCTTGACGGTCTCCGTGGCGCAGTGGATTTACAAGACGAAACCGAAAAATGAAGATGGTAAGTGATGATGCAAACTAAGATTGAAGCGGGCTAAAATCCACACGCCTTTTGGTTTCTAAGGCCTAGTTCGGACTACTTTAGTATTTTAGTCGAGTACGAACAATTTTTGGATTTACCGCCCAAAATTCGTTCGTACTCGACTAAAATACTAAAGTAGTCTGTACGGCCTTTATCGTGCCGTAACTCCAGAGATTAGCCCGGACTAACAGACGGACAAAAATTTATAAAAGTTCGTGTTTTAGTATCGTGTAAATAAACATTTGAGAAAATGGTTATTTTGAAATCACAGATAAGACACTTAAATTTTTCATGTACGAGTACCTACAGATTTAGACTGTTCTTTTCAGGTAATACCTACATTCATCATTTGTATTTGTATTTATAAGCGAATTCAAAAATAAACAATACCAAATCGTTCAATGAACATTAATGTGTTATTAGTTACTCGTAGAATAAAAAAAGTCGTCAAATAAAATTGACAAACTTTATGGGCAGTATATACATTTCAGTATAGATTTATTTATCCATTAAGATCAAAGTGATAATCATGCTAGAACTGTCAGAATAAAATGTACTAACACAAAAACATGTAGCGTTTTGCACCTGTAAAGTATTTTTATTTTATGAATATTTTTTGTAACAGCTGCGTTTTAAAAGCTTTGAAAACACTAAAAGTGTCGAGGTTATTTAGTTATTATAATTAATTAGATTTTAAGATAACATGCATTGAAGGCACTCAGTTTAAAAAAATAACACAAGGTTTTACAACAAATTAAACAAAAATCATAAAGCCGAAATTTAACAGAGAATAAAAAAAAAAAAACAATTAGATTTTATCATAAACGCAAATAATAAAGCAATTTTATATAATGCTAGCCGACGACTCGCGGTTTCACTCGCGTAGTTTCCTTTCTCGTAGGAATACGGGGATAAAATATAACCTATAATACCCGTGGATAATGTAGCTTTCCAACACTGAAAGATTTATTCAAATCGATTCAGTAATCAGTATATCCAGAGATGACCCCCTACAACACTACAAATGCTGGGAAAACGGGAGAAGTACCGTCGCTTGTGCAGCCTTAATGGGTGGGGAAGGGGTAGGGTAGGGTAGGGTAGGGTATGGTAGGGGTAGGGTAGTTGAAAGTTTACATCGAGTTTCACGCGGACGAAGTCGCGGGCGTCCGCTAGTGCATACTATTAATTTAATAAGTACATAATACAATGCTCAACAGTGTCGACTACTCGCCAGGTATGTGACGGCCCTTATGAAGGTTGTCATTTAGAAAATTTAATTTATATTTATAGATGAGATTAATCATCATTTTATTTTCAAGGAAAAAACATATTTTTTTTTCATTGTAGTTATTATAATTTGTGTAATGAAAATTAATTGATACATTACTCAATTGCCTACATGTCAATAGGTTTTTTCTAACCAGCCATAAATATTTTTAATTGAAGAATTGTATATAAATTATAGACATATACTACACATTGTGTATTCGTTTAACTCATTCACTAGACATAAACAATTTTATAGATTTTATTAAATTAATTAAAAAGAGTACATTAATGATTATTTGTTATGCAACGCAAATTGTCGATAAATATATGAAATCGATACCTGAGAATTTCTCGAGAAGACAAGAGAAAAAAAAAATCAATCGTATTCATTTTAACTCTGCCAACCGCCACTTACGTCAAATTGACACTTGAACCTCTAGCCATGTTATATGTGGATTCCCTTTGTACAACCGCTAATGAAAGCTGTATCGATAAGAAATGTTAAAAAATTGCATGTTGTATCCATAAATTACGGGACACCCTGTATATAACAGGTTGTCCCGTAATTGATTAGACAGATATTTTCATTTGTTTTTTTACCCGATTGCATGAAGGGTTATGTTTTTTTTTTATGAAGGGTTTTATTATTTCATATCTCTTACGTAATTAATATATCGTCAGATTCGTCTTCATAACCATAATGTTCTTAGACAGGTGAATTAGAACATGTTGAATACTTTGATACCCATATTGTATACGGAAACAATATGGGTATCAATTTCAAGAGGCATCATGAGGATTTCAAAATGGTATATCATGACCATATTAAAATACCTACAATTAGAAAAACGTTATTTTTTTTTAATAATTACTTTTTTTAGTCGAGTGTGCGAGATACTTGCGTAAGGTATAACAAGGGGCCACTCACCGAGCCCGCTGGCGATGGCCGCGAGAGCCTTGGACTTGCTCGCCTTCATAGCGTTGAGTCTCGACGCTTTTACCATATAAATAAAACCAACATTAATAACACACTACATGTATTTCGCTCGACATCTGAAATAAGACTCTGTTAATATACACATAACACATCACTGGTAACACTATGCACTAATGGTAAAGTCATTACTTGTTCTCGGATGTATATCATAGGCCCTGAGGTTGGGCCTAGGGCTGGGAGACAAATACCTTGTGCGGCGATATACCGCGTGAGTTCCTCCTGGCACAGCGCCGCCACCTCGCCGTCGGTCACCTCCAGGAGGATTTCTGTTAGCGAGCGCCGGACGCATAGCATCTGCAACGGATAACATCGTTATCAACTCATATTCGGCTCACTGCTGAGCTCGAGTCTCCTCTCAGATTTTTATTTTATTTTCTTCAAGTATTTGTTTATTTATTCATATTCAGGCAATACCATATATTTTACATTATACAGGGTGCTCGGAAGTATTTCCCATAACTCTAGAGTTACATTCTTTAAGGAAAATTAATTAAAAATGTCCAAGGAACATGTGAAAAATGAATATTTTCGAAGTAAAAATATTTCTTTTCTTAATACATCTTAAATTGTGTCCCACATACGCATCTTTATAATTAAGACGTTGTTAAGTTTTTAATATGCAAGGGTAAATAAAGGCGTGTGTTACATGGATAGTCGGAATTATTGTAGCTGGAATTAAGAATGACTAAAGTCCGTTTCATGAAAGAAGTCTAATGTCTTAATGGCGCTCATTGTCATTTGGTAATGGCGATCTTATTGTCATTTTGTGTAAGGAGCTGTCAATTTAAGATCAGGTTTTAGCCGCGGTACTGCTTTTGTTAGAAATTGGTATCACCAAAATAAACACTCACTAAATTATGTATCCTCCGAGTATATATAATCTATGCTTAAGTCTATTGTCAATCTTCATCCTTTCTGCTTCTTCCGGTGTCCGCCATTGTAAGTTGTAACTTGTAACCAGTGTGTGAGTAATAAAGATCCGTAATTAAATCCAGTAAAGCCGTTTCTTTTTAATAGGTTATGGGCACAGTAAGCCCGAAATTAATATTAAAGTAAAACGTATAAAGTAATTGAATACAAATTAACAGTGATGGCTAGTTCGAGTTCCAGTTCATTCCTGACTAGCGTGCCCAAGCTGAAGGGACGCGAGAATTATCACGAATGGGCGTTTGCAGCGGAGAATCTTCTTGTTCTGGAGAGCATGGATAAGTGCATTAAAGAAGAGAGTCCAGAATTAGTAGCCGCAGAAGATGCAAAAGCGAAAGCTAAGTTAATTTTAACAATAGATCCATCTTTATATGTCCATATTAAGGACGCTTCCAGCACAAGGCACCTATGGATGAAGCTGAAAACCATGTTTGACGATTCAGGATTTTCAAGAAGAATAACATTATTACGGAATTTAATTTCAATACGCCTGGATGACTCTGATTCAATGACAAATTACATTACAAAAATAATGGAAACAGCTCAGAAATTGTCCGGAACCGGTTTTACTGTTAACGAGGAGTGGATAGGATGTTTGATGTTGGCAGGGCTACCTGAAAAATACTTTCCCATGATAATGGCGATAGAACATTCTGGAATCACCATTAGTGCCGATGTCATTAAAACCAAGTTAATCGACATAGACAATGAAAGTAGTGTGGCCGGAAGTGCATTCTATAATAAAAATATAGGACAACATGGCCGACAACTTAATAAAAAATTTGTCAGACAAGGCAATGAAATGTCAAACCGTCATGGCGCCGGAGATGCCGGATTATCTATGAAATCCGATAAAAGTAATATCATTTGCTTTCGGTGTAAATCGCCTGGACATTATAAATCACAGTGCAGGAAACAACCAATAAAGAAAACGAACGCGTTTTCCGCAGTGTTTTTAAATGGAAACTACAGTAAATATGATTATTATTTAGACAGCGGTGCGAGTACGCATATGACCACGGATGTAAAAATCGTGCAGAATGAGTGTTTTACACCTAGCACAAAAGAGATAATTACAGCAAATCAAAGTATTATGCCAGTGTTGTGTTCGGGTGACGTTGCAATAGTTACTTTGACTCCACAATGTAAATATGAAGTGATTTTAAAAGACGTTCTATGTGTACCTAACCTCACTACGAACTTAATATCAGTAAGTCAACTTATCAAAAATGGCAACAGAGTGGAATTCAAAGAAAAGTGCTGCTATATTTACAACAAACTCAACAATTTGGTGGCCATAGCAAATGAGATAGATGGTGTATACAAGTTAGCCATAGAACATAAACAATGTTTGTTTACATCAACTCCAGCAGTCAGTAGTCAAGTTTGGCATAGGAGACTGGGTCACTTGAATATAAACGATCTGAACAAAATGAAAGACGGAGCAGTGACAGGTATGTCATATACAGACAAGTCAGATATAAATATACAATATACATGTGCAGTGTGTTGTAAAGGAAAACAATCTCGCTTACCATTTGGCCATACAGGAACAAGGAGCAGTGCAATATCATTCATGCAGATGTGTGTGGGCCGATGGAGACCATCTCGATTGGTGGAGCAAGGTATTTCCTAATTTTTGTTGATGATTATACCCGTATGGTTCATATTTATTTCCTTAAGGCGAAAAGTGAGTCATTTAAATATTTTAAAGAATATAAGGCGATGGTAGAAAACCAACAAAACCAAAAAATTAAAATTTTTAGAACGGATAATGGCTTAGAGTTTTGTAGCAATGAATTTGAGAACTATTTGAAGCAGGCCGGCATTCTTCATCAGAAGACTAATGCATATACTCCTGAGCAAAATGGTTTAAGTGAACGTATTAACAGAACCATTGTCGAGAGGGCTCGCTGTTTATTATTTGATGCAGGTCTAGATAAGAAGTTTTGGGCAGAGGCAGCCAATACTGCCGTCTATCTTAGAAACAGGTCAGTTGCATCAGGCTTAAATAATAAAACGCCATATGAGCTATGGACAAATACAAAACCAGATTTAAGTCATGTAAGAATATTTGGCAGCCAGGTGATGGTTCACGTGCCAAAAGAGAAGCGGCTAAAGTGGGATACCAAGTCCAAAAAGCAAATTTTAGTTGGATTTGCTGATAATGTCAAAGGTTACCGGGTGTATGATCCTAGTAAAAGATGTATTACTACGAGTCGAGATGTAATTATTCATGAGAATATAGAAAATCAGCAGGACTCATATGTACCAGTTTCAGTTGGGGATATTATCCAAACAGAGGAGTCGAGCAGTGATGTTAAGAGTATAGACATAGAAATTAAGAAGGAATCTACGTTGAATCCAGATCTTAATATTTCTTCGGAGTCAGAATATCTTAACGCTATGACTGATTTGGATACCACCTTAGAGCAATCTCAGAAGCTTGATGAGCAAGCAGAAGATAAAGGCCCTGAAGTTGAAAAGCGTACAAGAAAAATACCAGAGCGCTACGGTTATACAAACCTAGCTACCACATCACCTCCAGTTATGAGTTGTGATCCCATTAGTGTTCAGGAGGCTTTAAAAGGACCTGACAGAGACTATTGGATTGATGCAATGAAGGAGGAGTTACAGGCATTTGAGGAAAATGATGCATGGGTCCCCGTGGACTCATTACCCAGTGATAAAACCTTAGTGAAGTGTAAATGGGTGTTTAAAAGAAAAGTTGATAGTGATAACAGTGTGCGTTACAGGGCACGTTTAGTGGCTAAAGGCTTCACACAGAGGCCAGGTATTGATTATGATGAAACTTTTTCACCAGTGGTAAGACACTCTACCCTGAAATTGTTATTTGCTTTATCTGTACAATTAAGTTTAGAAATCACTCATTTAGATGTGAAAACAGCTTTCTTAAATGGTTATCTCAAAGAGGATATCTATATGGTCCAACCAAACATAAATTATGATATTGATAAAAAAGTAAATATTGTAAAATTAAATAAAGCAATTTATGGGTTAAAGCAGTCCTCTAGAGCCTGGTATGAGAGAGTAGAGCAATGTTTATGTGAATTGGGGTTTAAAAAGAGTAATTTAGAGCCATGTGTTTTCACAAAAATGAATGATAAATGTAAAATTATTATTGCATTGTATGTGGATGATTTTTTTGTTTATTCTAATAACAAACAAGAGACTGATAATTTAATTTCTGTATTGTGTTCTAACTTTAAGATTAAAAATTTAGGACAGGTTCAGCAATGCTTAGGCATGAGAGTTAAAATTGATAAAAATTCTAATTCTATTACCTTAGACCAAGAGCTATATGTTGAGCAGTTGTTAGAGAGATTTAACATGATTAACTGTAAAGATGCTAGTACTCCGATGGAATGTAAGTTAAATATCAATAAATCAGAAAGTTTTGATGGTAATATTCCATTTCAACAGTTAATAGGTAGTCTCATGTACTTGTCAGTCCTTACAAGACCTGACATAACTTATTGTATAAGTTTTCTCAGTCAATTTAATAAGTGTTATACTAGTGTCCATTGGAATTATGCAAAGAGAGTACTAAGATATTTAAAGAAAACTAAAAATTATTGTTTAAAATATGTTAAGGAAAAAGCTGATCTTGTAGGATTTGTTGATGCTGATTGGGCTAGTAATATCATAGACCGCAAATCCTATACTGGCTATTGTTTTGTGATGTCAGGCTCGGCTATTTCCTGGGAGTGTAAGAAACAAAAGACTGTTGCTTTATCAAGTATGGAGGCTGAATATATGTCTATAGCAGAGGCATGCAAAGAGGCTATGTATTTAAGATCTTTGTTGTATGAATTAACTGGAAATTCAAGTTCTGTAATTTTATATAATGATAGCCAGAGTGCTCAGAAGTTGGTGGCAAATAATCATTCATATCATAGAAAAAGTAAACATATTGATATTAAATATCATTTCATTAAGAATGCAGTTTGTGAAAAAATTATAAAATTGGAATATTTGCCAACAACAGCCATGCCTGCTGATTTTCTTACAAAGGCTTTAAGTATAGATAAACACTATAAATGTATGGGGGGTTTAGGACTATGTCAGATTTGAATTTGTTTAATTAATGAGTTTAGTTTATTTGCTGAAGTTGGGGTGTTAGAAATTGGTATCACCAAAATAAACACTCACTAAATTATGTATCCTCCGAGTATATATAATCTATGCTTAAGTCTATTGTCAATCTTCATCCTTTCTGCTTCTTCCGGTGTCCGCCATTGTAAGTTGTAACTTGTAACCAGTGTGTGAGTAATAAAGATCCGTAATTAAATCCAGTAAAGCCGTTTCTTTTTAATATCTTTTATGAAAAGTACTCTACATAGAGCGAGGCAATGATTGTCACAGCAGAACACAATTTGTATACACACCACTTCCTGCATTATCTCCTCTTTGCTCTTCTTAATAAGAGGAGACTTGGGTTCTTCTACGAGCTCCTCCGGTTCCTCAGGCTGCAGTGCTGGCTCCTCGGTCTGACTCTCTTCCACTTCCTCGCTCTCTGATTCTGAGTCCTGTTTAAAATAACATAGTTAAAGTTACTCAAACATTTTCCTACACTTAACAGCCTGGAAGATATCAAACCCAAGACCTACGAAGACCACCTCTTTTTGTACTACTTCATCTTCTTATTTGTCTGTTATGTTGTTTGTTTCCTTGTTTTGCGGCGTCCAAATAAATAGTATATAAAAATGAATGGCTGTTTGTTAGTCTAGCCAAAACTCAAGAACGGCTGAACAGATTTATCTTAGTCTTGAAATGTTCGTGGAGGTATAGGGAAGGTTCAAAAGGTGAGAAAAATTAGAACAATTGCCGGGAAAAATAGGGTGCGGTAGGGTAGGGAGAGAATCGGTATACATTTTCATTCCACATGATGTGAGAAGAAATAATGGGTATAGAAAGCTACCATTAAAAAATAGATATGTGCTAACGCGGATCTATATGTACAAATTTTTCAAGGAACACATCTTCCTAAAGTTGTTTTACTGATCTCAGATAAAACTAGAAGACAAAAAAAGCGTGTGTTAGCTCCGACGCACGAATGGAGTTTACTCTTTCAGATCTACTGTCTAAATAGGCGTATATTGCCCTGCAGCATATACTATGTACATCTCAATACCTACGCCTAATAAGTGAAAGGTGCGCAAACGAGGAGCAGCAGGTAGCGGCGTGCACGCCCGCCAACAGCGTACACAAGCGTGCTGGCGCGCTAGGGCACGCCCGCACGTCTAGTAGCATGCTTGTGCACGCTGTTCGCGCACGGTGAAAGGTGCGCAGCATAGGTTACGCACAAAAAACGTAACGCTGGCATTCGTTCATCGAATTTTACTGCCCATATTTTTTTCATATATATACAAAAAATGTATTTTATCTGGTCCACCAGTGACTCTTGCAGCATTTACACAAATACAATCTAAAAAAACACAAACACAAGGCTTTGCACAATCAAATGAAGGTAGACACGGCATGCATATTTCCGTAATATTAAAACAAATTAACAATTACATAAAATCAGTTTACATAAGAAAAAAAAATACAAGATAAATACAGTAACAAGAAAAGGAAACATTTTACAACTACTATTTGAATATACTATATAATACAAAAAATAAAATGGAATTTTATTTGCGATATGTCCTTGGTGAGTCTTTGTGGATATCTATAGACCAACTAAGTGCGTTATATAATTTACATAGCCTGGGCATAGTAGAATAGGCGCCAAAAACAGTTCTAGTGTGTTGCGGTACGAGTAAAATAATAGCTTTGCGAGGGTATCTACTAGGTGCCCAAAAGTTAATTTTGCTTAGAAGATTGGTCTATCTGGTTTCTCAGTAATTTGTATAAGAATGTGAGATCTAATAAGTCCCTTCTTTTATCGAGCGTCAAAAATCTAAAGTGCCCTTATACAGTAATGGATTGGATGGATTAATTAATTCTAATAGATTCTCAAGGAGTAAACTCCAAAAATAAATTTGTCATTATACAAATTTATATAAATTATAAAAGAGCAGTATTCCATTGTTTATATTTCTCTTGTCTGCGCTGATAGATAATTTTCTGGCATGGGATTTTAAAATACCGCAAGTCGACGCAACGAAGCTCGAAGCTCTAATGGGGCATTGCTTTGTGGTAAAGAAGTTACATACAAATTTGCTCTTGGCTGGTATGGCAGGCTCCCCGCCGGCCTCCGCCTTGAGTCTCGCTAACTCCTCCTCCTCCAACCTCTTCCTCTCTAGCTCCGCGATCTCCCGCGCTTTCAATTCCTCTTCACGCTCTATTGCTTTTTGTTTCTCGCGCTCCATTTTTTCTAGGCCTGAAAAAAACACAAGGCCCATGTAGATAGAGGTTTAGATACTTGTCTAGAATTTCAATGTGTGAGTGATTCTGTCTGTGTGAGCAGGATTTAAAAGCAATAATCGTATTTTAGTAGAGAGAAAAACTCCGAGCAGAGTCCTGGACTTGTGACTTCAGGATGTAGGACTAAGGAATTCCTTAACCACCCTACCGACAAAGACGTACTGTCAAGCAATTTAGCGTTCCCGTACGATGTCATGTAGAAACCGAAAGGGGTGTTGCTTTTCATCCTCCTCCTAACAAGTTAGCCCGCTTCCATCTTATTGCATGATCACTTACTACTAACTAATAAAGAATAAAAAAAAAATACCTTCTCTAATCCAAGCTGGTAGTTGCCTTCGTTTAGCAGCATCAATAGTCGGAGTGATGACAGGTGACGGAGGCACCACCGGCTCTATCACTGGAGGTATCATAACAGGCTTTTCTCTGAAAACAGTATCAAGTATTGTTATAGAGAGCAGCTTAAATATAAGTTAATGTTTGTACAGATGTTGATTAAATTTACAATAATGAAAACCATTGAAAACTGGTTAATCATATTTTAACAACAATCAACATAATATAGGTCAAAGAAATATGGCCACATAACTAGCAAAACCCCACAATTTTACCCATGCAGTTCCCATTTCCATGGGCGTATAGTGATAAAATATATTACTCCGTGATAATGTAGCTTTCCATGGGTGAAATAATTTTCATATCAGCCCGTAAGTTTCAGAGCCTATGCAAACAAACAAAAAACCATCTTTCTGGTTTTTTATGTAGTTGAATGACATAAAGAACGGCCAAAAACTTTTAGTTTAGTAAAAGATGGAGTAATGTTTCATTTGTAAGTAATAATAATAATAAGCCCTTTATTCTGTGTTAAGAAATTACAATTATATATACAATACATTTTGTTTTCATTTTTTTAAAGAATATCTCTTAACATAGTGTGCCTTTCGGCATAGGCCTCCTCCAGCGACTTCCACTGCTCTCTCTCTAATGCGACCCTTCTCCACTTTGGACCTGCTGTGAGCTTTAAGTCATCCTCCCATCTAATGAACTGTTTACCCCGATTCCTTCTGCCATCTCTAGGGTACCATTCCGTCACCAGTCTGCTCCACTTCCCCGTAGTGTCCCTTAGCATGTGGCCTGTCCATCGCCACTTTTGCTGGTCGACACGAGTTAAAACATCGGTGACCCCAGTTTTAGTTCGAAGGTCAGTGTTTCTTACCCTATCCTTTTTCTTGTGGCCAGTCATGCTCCTCTCCATGGATCGTTGGCACCTGGCCAGTTTAGCCCTTTGAGCCATGGTGAGCGCCCAGGTTTCATTTGTAAGTATTTCTACCTTAATTTTATCAAATTTGTAATATAAACAATTTTTAAAAAGAATCGATTCTTTTGATGGAACAGCAAAAAATCAATCAATTAATCTATTATTCTATGTATATATTCTGTGGAGTCTACGCCTGTGTAGACTCCACAGAATATATAATGTATGGACACAGAATATTTATTGGTGTTTAATATTTTCGTTGTGTGAGTTTACCTTGTCCCCCTCTAAAAACAACTACTTTTTTTGTTAGTGAATTTTGGTGTGAATCATGTCCATAGTCTAAATAGTCAAAGC
This sequence comes from Bicyclus anynana, assembly GCF_947172395.1. Lineage (NCBI taxonomy): Eukaryota > Metazoa > Arthropoda > Insecta > Lepidoptera > Nymphalidae > Bicyclus > Bicyclus anynana. Next base: position 9,355,757 of record NC_069095.1, read on the forward strand.
AGAACTCTTAGAACCCACAAAAGCTTATTAGTATAAGCTCTAGAAGATATCAACTATGATATACTGGGCATCAGAGAAATGTGAAGAGCAGACTAAAGGATAGGACGAGATAGGATAGACGATAGACAAGAAAAGTACATATTATACCAAAATGGAGAACCAGGCTGTCAAAAGGGAGTAGGTTTCCTAATAAAACAGACTGAAGAAACACCTACGAGCTGGAGGAGGCCTATATTTTATTATTAGTGATTGAGTTACCTAGTTCTATTTCTACTGGATTTGTTATCTCTATTCTTGCTCTTGGAGCGTCTGTCTCGACTCCTACTACTACTCCTGTTTGTCTGCTCAGCTTGAGGTGCCGTCCAATATCCGTGCTGGAATGTAGGCCCTGGTGCTGTGCCTGTTGTATATCTGTAAAATTTTAAATATGTTTAATATTAAAATGAGCATCCAAAGGATCCAAAATAACATACTAAGGACTATCATGGATGCCCCTTGGTTCACTTGCAACAATGAAACCCACCAATACCTTGAAAAGCCTCAGAAAATTTCTGTTGGCACTTTAACAACAAATACTTACATACAGAATAAAATAAATACCTGGCTGGGGCTGCCTACAACAAAAAGAGTGATTGTTTTTGCTTTGCTTTTGGTAGTCATAGACAATAGTATGGAACTCTTCCTGCACAAGTCTGACTCGCACTTGGCCAGTTGACAAGTTAATCTATATAAAATCTATGACCAAGTATGGAAAAGGTGTAGAAATAAAAAAGAAGATATATCTATAACATCATAAAATTCAAAATTCATGTATTTGAAGTATGCTTAGCTTACAAGCACTTTTGAAATATGATGTTTCTACAATCACGGACGCTTAGAAAATTAAAAAATGTATGAGAATGACATTTGCAGCCCCAGGTCTGTCTGTGTGCATTGACTAATGCCCTACCACTGATTCAAAAGGCAGAATCTGTTGGGAAGAGACATGCAACAAACTCAACAGTTGCTCTTAAAAACAAGGATACTCACCCAGGCATTGGTGCAGTGTTGTCTGCTGCAAAGCCATCCATGATCGGTGCCATGTTCATTGATGGATCTGCAGCAATCTTGGAGTCTCCTGGCCCACTGCCAGGCCAGCCCCAACCTAAAATTGTACAAATTTATCATCTAATTATGTAAAAATTCCATGTAGAGATAAAATATGTTAGCATTCCATGGATTCATTTTTTTTATTCATTCAGGATTTAGTGTGGGCCATTGTGTTTCAAAGAGAAAAAGGTAAGGTTCAGGACATCCTTGACAGTTAACTAACACTCCCTTTCTCCGCTCATGTTTTTCTCCCTGCCTAGCCAAATTTGGTATGATCCTACTAGAGCAGCTTTGGATACTCTTTCTAATTTAAAACAAAACTTGCTGCCGTTCTAGTGAGGCCAAGGTCTTTAAGCAAGTTTTAGAGATTTTGCTGGTAATCCTCTTGTGCCTACTTCTACAACATACAAACTCATTTTTAGTTAGTTCACAATATGTATTCACTTTCATACTGTGGTTATTCTGAATGATTGTCTCCCATGGCACAGTAAGCTCTACAAGAACTATCTGTTTAGTTTGTATGGAAAAAAGGAAAATGTCTAGTTTAGATCTCACAATACCGATATCCTCTGGGATTCTTTGCTGGTGGTAACTAGCCTAAGAAAACCTCAATTAGCCCAGCCAGGGATCGAACTCAGGACCTCTATGTTGTAAATCCACCGCGCATACTGCTGCACCACGGAGGCCGTCAAATTTCCACCAAACAAACTCTTCAGCTTTATAATACTTGTACAGATTAATCAAATTCAATAACACAATTTTTCCAACAAACCTTCGGAAAAACAAACATTGACAATACAGAATTTTAGGTACTAATCTGTACTTTTTCATACTTCATAGAGTTCTTGAACTTAGATGGTTGTACCTAATAGATGAAACTCATAAAATCTTGGCAATGAAGGTGATCCGATTAAATACTGGTTGGTAAATACTAACCCCATTGATTCCATGTACCTCCCCATGAGTTAGAAGAGGCGTTCCAGTCAGAGCTGCCAGCATTAGACAGTTCACAATTGGTTTCCGGATTTTCAACTTCCATCGGAGCTTCGCCTTCTTCCTCTGGTTTCGGCGGCGGAGGAGCCACAATGGCCGCAGCTTCCTTCATAGCAATCCATTGCTGCGCCAAAGCGGCCCAGTCTACCTGACTAGAATCTACATTTTGATAAGCAGTAGGATTTAAAGCCCACTGCGTAGGATATGCAGAGTTTGCGGCATCTTTTCCGGAGAACATGATGGCAAATTGTTTACAAGTATCACTTTGTTAATCTTACATTTAAAACACATTTAAAACATTTCATTAGCGTTTGCACTTAAAAATTATAATAAAGGCATAGTTATTGCTTAAAATATGTTTGCTAAAAATTAAAACAATTTACAAGTGCACACATTTTTCCATTACAAAGTTTTTTTTTTTAATCTTGGTTGTAAACCATAGACAAAGAAAAGATATTTTTTAAACTAGAATAGATTAAATTTTTATATCTATTTGTCTATGATGCAGATAAATAAGTCTTTACATTTTAATGTAGAATATATTAAACTAAAAAATTATTTATTTTAAATTCAATACATTAATTAATAATGTCTCTTTAGTTATTGATAATAATTATGTACTTGAATCATAGATACTAGATGATTATTTTTAGTTAGACTATTCACTACTAGATGGCATTGTTTTAATTTTTTTTAATTGCTAGGTACCTGCTTGAGTTCTAGTCTTTTTAATTCAAATGAACTATGAGGTGCCTACACCCCGCGGTTTCACCCTCGTAGTTCCCGTTGCCGTGAGAATACGCGGCGAATATATAGCCTATAACACTCAAATAATGTGGTTTTTTTAAAAGAATATTTGCCATATCTTTTTTTTTTAAATATGACGAATACTCCAACTTCCCTCCAACTAGTCGGGAAAGACTGTATTAGTCGGGTATGACATTAGGCTAATGGGTCGGGGATCGAACAACCAACCCTCGGTGATGAGTCCGACCACTCTTACCTTTGAGCTATTGAGGCTCTTGAAGTCTTGAGGATTGATAAAACAATATTCAAAATGTGGAGTGGTAAAAGAATATACAAAATCGGTTCAGTAGATTGAGCTAGTTTGGCTAATGTCCATTACATTAGCCAAACTAGAGACTCAAATCGCCCGGCAAATTAAAAACAATTCCCAAAATTATAATGCAAACAATGGATTATCTCAGTTGAATATTTGCAATTAATTTTTTGAATTTTGTTGTTGTTGTTTCTTTTAAATTGTCATGTTGGTTTATTTTTTCATATATTTTTTTTTAATTTGTCAGGTGATTTCAGTCTCTATTTTCAGTAGCCAAGTTATTTTCACTATAATTTCTTATTTTATCAAGTTTCTCATCTACGTAAAGATTTAATAAAGGCAATCATTGAGACCGTCAGTTCGATGGTAAGTTTTGGGTTAGTTTTGGGTGGACAGCTTTCTGTCAAAAAATGTAGGTAGGTACTTACCAAGCAACTTAATATTTCGATTTTCGGTATAGATAGAGTTCAAATTAGGTAAAGTTAGCGCTTTACTATTTGAACTGTGGCATCACTTAACGCCTGGAGAGCATTGAGATGGCATTTAAGCGCTACCCTCAGACTATAGAATGGATAATAATAATTAATTAATTGCTATCCAGCTCGAGTGTTCGTAAATATCCCTGTCCCATATTTCTCCACAGTTCCTTTTTCTCGGTAGGTAGATTTATCACCGATTTGCGGATATTCTGAAAAAGCTACCTAAACAGGCTCATAACATCGATCTCCTATTATAAAGTGGATGCACAATCAGCGACCAAAAAATGTCCCCACTCAATGAGTGCCAAACACAACTTTTTGGCACTCAATTCAAGTACCTAGTCGCATTTGCAAATTCAACCTTAAACTCAATCTAGGTTGAATTTGCTCTAAATTTGGGATTTTATTGAATATTGGATTATATTTAAAGGCCTTTATTATAATTTTCTTTACCAATAATTCTAAAATTGTCAAAGCAAAATTGGCCAGTTTTTAAGTGAAATTTTTTACATGATTGTGCGTCCTTTGCCGCACCTTTAAAGCCGTGATAGCCGAGTGGATATGACCTCTGCCTCCGATTTCGGAGGGTGTGGGTTCGAATCCGGTCCGGGATCATGCACCTCCAACTTTTCAGTTGTGTGCATTTTAAGAAATTAAATATCACGTGTCTCAAACGGTGAAGGAAAATATCGTGAGGAAACCTGCATACCAGAGAATTTCTTAATTCTCTGCGTGTGTCAAGTCTGCCAATCCGCATTGGGCCAGCGTGGTGGACTATTGGCCTAACCCCTCTCATTCTGAGAGGAGACTCGAGCTCAGCAGTGAGCCGTATATGAGTTGATAACGACGTGCGTCCTTTTATTATAAGAAGTCAATGGCTCGTACGCGAGGGACCAGCCGATGTTGAGTCAAAACTAAAAAACCAAGCGCTGTTACGTGCATAACGGCACTTTTAGTCTTAATTTGATCTAACTTTGGCGTCCAAAAGACATTAAATTATCTTGTTATTGTCGTGTGCGCGGCCAAGTGAAGTGTTAGTGAACTTTCTTTTGTTTTTTAATTGATTAGCTATTAGTGCGATGAATCTGAATCTCAGAAAAAAATGGAGTTGTTACCTCATAACTTCGTCATTTCTTAACCAATTTAGAAAATTCTTTTTTCGTTTGAAAGAGTAGATATACTTCCAGATTGGTCCCATTTAATCTTCATGAAAATCGGTTCAGTAAAAAGTGTGTTAAAATATAAATAACGAAATTGCCCGTACTGTGGTGCTTTCGTTTACTATGCTAGGACCTGCTAGAGTGCTAGGACACAATAAAAACAGAAAAATAAAATCTTTTTAACAAAAAAGTCGAACCGACTTCAAAATCACAAACATAAACTAAAAAGCGAAATTAAATGGATTCGAGTATGGCTTTAATATACTTGTAGGTCCTAGTTACTTAAAGTTCTAGTCTTTTAATTCTATAATATTCGCAAATAAAACAATACATTAACATATAATATTAATTTATTTTCCAGTTTTCACACAATAGCAGTCATTCTCCGAGCATAATTTTAAATTCCTCACAGCACGAGTCACACTTGGCTTATATTAATTTAGACAGTGAGCCTTTTATCACATCTTTGAAGTGACAAAATAATTGCATACTATTTCTTATCACTAACACGTATACAACGCAAGTCTTTTCACATACAATACTTATTTTACAAACACTAGGCTTAACTTAAAGCTAATAATGGTTCTTCTGGATCATGTTTTTGGCTAGGATACTTAGAATTGCTTTTCTTCCACTGCTCTTTCTTGCGTAGCATTTTTTGTTTCGTCGCTTCTAACTTTGATTTAGCTTTTGATTTCTTTTTAGGCGGGCTCGGTGTTTCGAGTTGTTCTAACGTTTCTATAATGTTTTTAGGTTTCGACAGTACATTTCTGGTTTCTTCACTGACTTCGTCTAATGTGGCGTTTTTGTTAGCATACACTACCACATAGTGTGAATACGCTTGGTTAGCTGGAGCATTAATATCAGCGAAATCTCTGAAATTAGCAAACTGATCTTGGTTGTAGTTTGGTCTAGGATTCGCTATGTATCCAACATTAAGTGACGGTCTTCCATGTCCATTGTTGTAATAGTTATTGTAGCCATCGCCGAATTCTGCTGATTCCTCGTCGTTTTGCGCAAAGAATGTACCGCCTTTTATGATGCCGAAGTTTCCAGAGCCAAGAACACTCGTGCTTGCATCTACTAATTGCTCAGACGCCGCTGGGGTGTTTTGTTTTCCGAATCCTTCTAATCCCTTGTAACCATTAAATAGGGGAAAGTTTAACAACGATCTGTAAGAATTTGGTCGTTGGCTATATGCTGCTTCTTGGCTGCTAAAGCCCAATCTGAAGTTGTTTTGCTGCTGTCTTGGTTCGAAGAAGTTGGCGAACGTCGGGAAGAAGTTCTGTGAGTCACCGACTACTTCTATAGAGTGGTCTGTTTGATCGGCGGCTGCGACGGAATCTGGGGCTTGTCGTACTTGTAGATTTGGCGGTGGGACTACTGCTTCTGGTATGATTTCTGACGATTCCGCAGCCAGATCTCCTTGCTCATCTGAAACAATTGAAACTATTTTGTTATTTCTTATAATGTTGCTAGTAAATTGTTTTATTTATGTCTTTTACTCGAGACTACCTCTAAGTTCTGTATCTATAATATTATGCATTTAGATACCATCACGCTTTATGGTACGACCACACAATATACGGTGGACGTGGAACATAGTTGCTTAGATAGTGCAGGGGCCTAACCACAATCTCATAAATCCGTAGCGATTCTATAATATTTCGACATTTGGCAGCCTGAGGATAAGGGGAGGGGAAAGCAAGCTTATCGCAGAATTTGATAATTAACTCTTGATCAGAAGATTTTCACTTTGTATGTGTTTTCTTGTTATGTTTATTCATATAGTTAATCTTTGTATATTCGTATTTAAATGATGTATAGCTTGCACATATAATACTTTTTAAAAGCTAGTTTCGAGTACCTATCTGAAATCTACAGAATTATTTCATTAATAATTATCGAATAAACAATGAGAGTGTCGGGAAGCCTTGCTGAAACATTGCATTTGCTTATTTATGAATTATGTATTAGACCTTATTACGTCGATTATACTTGTAAATGTAGTTTTACGACCGGTGGGCGTAGGAGTTGTGCGAGGTTTGAATAACTCATTGCAATCGTCAAATTGACTTGTGTATCTATTGTCAAGTATTGCTACTTGATTGTGCGTGTGTCTAGCGAGTAGTATCAAGTATGTTCTTCCTGTTCGAATAAGTAATGTGCTGTGAGGTAATAGAGGAAAGCTAACGTGAGATAATTTCCGTATTCTCGGTGTCTTGTTAAGAAACATGGCTCAAGTCTTGAATTTGTGGTTTTTATTATGCATTAGCTTTTCTCTGCGGTTTTATTATAGCACAAAAGCCTTAATCTATCCATACATGTTACAAAATCATTAATCTGAGTACGTAAGTTATATTTTTTCCATTAGGTAGGTAATTACTGTTTTTCACAAATTCTAAAATAAACATTTTGAACTTTTATCTTTTACTGTTCCTTTGTTTCCTTTTTATTAATAAATAAACGGTCCGGTTTTCATACAGTTTTGCAAATTAAGGTAAATTTGGAGCAGGCTTTGTGTAATTCACAAAGCAATTGATAAGTTTCTTTTTTTTATATACTTCTAAAACTGAATGAAGCTTATTCATTGAAATGAACAAAAAATTTGAAAAAGAAATGCAGGATGCAAGTAGAAACAAAACTTAACTAAATAGCATTTACCCACACAGGTAATTTCATATTAAGTAAATGTAAATTTGATGCATTATATTATTTTATTTATTAATATATGGGTATTAAATGTTAGATTGCAATGTATAACATTGCGATCTAACATCTAATTTCATAATAGACAAAGATTGTATTAATTCTGTTTCCTTAATTATGATTTGCGAAATAGAAAAACAGAAACCACGTCTGTAAATATTATTAAACGTTATGTAAGAAATAATTTGATTAACACATTAAATACAAATAGGCAAAATAAAATTGATTGCAACATGTTATTTTATTAAATTAATTTAATTCATTGGTCATCACCTCATCATATGATAAATTTATTAATAAATATCAAAGGCTCATTAAAGGTACTATTTATCAACGCTCGTCTTAGAATGAACCGTAAATTGGCTTAGTATGGGTTAGAAGAGTTGAAGAATAGTTTGTGGAAAATAAAACAGAAAGTATTAATTTAAATATAAAAATTGCTTAGACGGACACATAATGTCGTAAAGTTAAGTTCGTAGGAGCACGTTTTTAGAATAGAACTTGGAGTAAAGTCTCAACCCATTGGGTTGTTACCGCAAGTGCAAAAAAGAATATAGAAAGGCAATATACGAGTAGCTGGTACCTAAGAAGAAGTAGGTACCAGCTACTCGTATATTGCCTTTCGATAATATACTCGTTTATAACCTTTGTATTTTAAGGAAAACTTTAATAAGAAGAACTTATAAGAAAATCGTACATTGATTTTCAGTGTTAACAGCGTCAACATAAAAGCACAAAGTTGTTTGTAAATACGAGTATTTATTGCCTTAATACAGTTTAAACATAGAAATATTATTACTTAATATAAAGTATAAGATTATTTAAAAATAAAACAGAACTTCACGCGGATGAAGTTGCGGGCGTTGGTTAATATTAAAATAATTGGAAAAAGAAGTCTAAAATATTAACAGCTCATTGCTTTAAAAAATCAAAGCCTCTTGTACTTATAAAGGCTTAATGACATTGATGTTATAGGGTTAACAATAGGATTTTGTTCAACTTATACAATATATTTAAATAAATACCTACAATGTGTTGTAAGGCTTAAGTTTAATCAATCCCGAGTAAGCCTTTGTGTCGGTTCGTCATGTATGTGGGTCACGATTCGCAAATCACGAACCAAGTGACACATACAAGTTCATGGAAGAACAATTAATTATTATCGAATCCTTTCTAAACGCTATAGTTTAATACTACTGAATGTGATCTAAAACCTGAAATTGAAGAACCCTGTTATTTTTTTTTTATTTACAAACAACGTACCATATTTTGATAATATCTATTATTATTCGTTATAATCGGACTATTCTGTCCAAGTAAAAATTTTGTTCCCGTTTAATAGATAGTCTTATACATGAGAAGGAAAAATGGCACTGATATACTTCCTTGGGGCACTGTTTCTACTTATGTTTTATAACCAACTGTCTCGATGATAACATAATAATAGACCTAAAGATGGTTTTGTGATTTGAGTTTAGATGAGTATGTAGTAAATGAAATTTTAAATATTTCATATCTATATCTAAAAGTTTAAATGTTACGTTGTCTTCTTGTAGTGTTTGTCGCTTCACCAGTACCATGAGATTTACGGAGAAACTCGCATACTATTATGTCATGTTAGGAACAAATATATTATTTGCCCGAAGATATCATGCGTGTGTTTAATGACTTGAAGTGCTTACACTTATCTACGTATACGTATGTTAAGTTTACTTTTAAGTTTTAAGTGTGTACGTCTTTAGTGTCAAGGATGATGGACATCCACTGCTGGACCTAGGCCTCTTCCAAACAAAACGTTCTCGAGCCGCGAGCATCCATCGACTCCCTGTAACCCACTTGATGTCCTCGGTGGCTAGTGGGTGGTCGACCAACACTGCGCTTTCCGGTGCAGGGTCGACATTCCAGTACCTTGAGACCCCAAAGTCCATTGGCGTTTCCAACTATGTGCCCTGCCCATTGCTACTTCAGCTTCACGACTCGCTGAGCTGTAGCAGGGCCTTTGGATCTTCTGCGGATCTATTTTTGATTCGATCACTGTCAATTGTACTTCAGTGTAGTCAATATCAATTACAATGGCCAATATGTAATTTAAATGATCCAAAATAGAAATATAAATATCATATCTATCACTGAAACATTAAAGTATATTGTGACGTTTTATTTAACTACCTACATATAATGACACATGATGGCGACATAATGATATGATAAAACGTAGGAAGTTATTATAAGCACGAAATCGAGAACAGATTAAAGCAGTTCCCGAATGCAAATATATTTATAAGAAACAGCTAATAGATATGTGAGAATAAAATTAAGTATAAATTAACATCTACGATCCTCAAAGCCTAGTAACCTCCGACCCGCTATCATAATCAATATTTGCATTTCTTTCAAAAACAAAGTGTATTTTGAAATTGTGCCATAGGTCAGGAGAAAGTTTTAGGTTAGCAGATAATAATGACGATATGTCTGATTTATTAGAAATACGTGACTGCGATTTTACTATTAATATTTGGTCACGTATTTATAATGTTGTATTTTGAGGCTAATTGGCTGATTTCATAGGATTCTGTTTTCGTGTTTTTTCAACGAAATGTGCATTTATTATTCGTATTACATCGATTGTGTTGATATTATGTTAATTTTGCCGTGAAATTAGATGTTACAGATTGTTGACCAAGAATGGACATGCTATAATAGGTATTGATGCGAAATCTGGCTTACACAAATCGATTAAAATTCAGTATACAACCTTTCAATAGTCAAATGGATTTCAAATAAATATATTATAATTAAAAAAATTAAAAATCCCGACTGCACTTAAATTTTGTGTAGTGAATAAATAACGTTTTTCTAATTATACGTTTTTTTTTAATATGGCCATGATAAACCATTTTGAAATCCTCTTGATGAGCCCTTGAATTTGATACCTATATCGCAATATTCGAAAGATTTTTTTTTACCACGAGTCTATAGCGTCCCACAGTCGTCGTGTTGGTTTTTGTTTAATTTCACGTATCTAAGAACACTTGGGTTATTAATGCAAATCTAACGATATCTTTATTACTTAAATCCGTTCAGCGGTTTGAAAGATATGATTGAATAAAGAATATTACATTCATACATAGGTACATACAAGATACGCGGGAAAAACATAACCCTTCTTGCTTGCTTGGTAAAAATTAATTAAATGCGATGTCAATTAGAATACAGTGGTAAGGTGTCAGAATTTATCATTAATTCGTTAGGTATAGAATATCACCGTAAAGATAAAGACGTACCGCCAAGCGATTAAGCGTTCCGGTACGATGCCGTGTAGAAACCGAAAGGGGTGTGGATTTTTATCCTCCTCCTAACAAGTTAGCCCGCTTCCATCTTAGACTGCATCATCACTTACCATCAGGTGAGATTGTAGTCAAGGGCTAACTTGTAAAGAATAAAAAAAAAAAAAATAACCTCAAGACAAGTTATATAGCATTATGCGTAAACCCACGCTTGAAAGTAAGTTTTTACTTTGTTCTAAGTAGCACGTAAATGCCATAAAATATTTTTGGCAGTAGCGTATTAAATTTTGTAGGGGAAAGCTAGACTCTGGCCATACGTGTTAGTGGATGACCTAGTTTTATCGTAATGATACATGCGTGTTACGTGATCTTTATGTAACTTATGTTTTATAGACATTACCAAAGATGGCACGGGATCATACAAACATGCTGAACATCGAACGGATTAAGATAAGAATCTAAGTAGTGGCTCAATTAAGACCGTTTTCATAAATATTTTTTTGGTCCGCTTAATTTTTGCGTAACAGCACTTGCAATTATTTTGTTTATTATTTTAAGAAATGAGCTGTTTCTTGATTTTACTGTCTTATTATCCCGTTTCCGTATTTTTTTCGGGTCAAATAGTAACTTCAAAACTAACAAAATGTTAAGAATGGCAGATTCGATCGATAACTTGATCACGTGACCTGTCTATTGAATGACATTGTTCATTTTCGAAGCATTAGCGTTTGTAGAAAGAGAATCGACGTGCCACATGGCTACAGGCTCGGTATAGAACAGACTGGTGGTCATGACGCTACATATAAGTATACATCAGTTTATTCTGCTCATTACGGTTATTAGATAATGGTGAAAAAAGTGAGTTTAAACCAGCTTATTCTGCTGACTGACAGAATCGAGTTTTTAACTGCAAATGCCTATTTGAAATAAATGAATTTGAATTATTAAACTGCAGTAGATAATATTATGTTATTTATAGATTAGACCACAGTAGGCAGTAGTCTACCATGGGTAATCAATGGTAGTTACATAAATCAAGCTGCAACGGTGTAAGACTATGGTTCAGTATATTATTACGTACCTACTGTAACCACTTTTCTCGGCACTGTGATGACATTCGATAACCCACAAAAATTACCATAACGAAATGACATACTACCATGTGAGTACCATCACACACACATGGTTACATGTGAGATGGATGGACGGATGGAAAGATGGTGTTTTATTACCCAAGCGTTTTTTAAATACTTGTTCAAGAACTTTAGACATCAAGAGTCTTTAAAGTAGGTATGTTTTAGATAGACTTGAAGACTCCGGTCTTTTTGACTAACTGCTTATAAAATAGATTGAAGTAATAGATTTACGTGAGTATGACGTGTGCAATGCACATCATTAAATTAAATTGGCTACATGATGACACTGATAACCTGAACGTTAATTACACAATGCAGATATATAAAATAAAGCTTTTATGACTTATAGGAAGAAAAAAGCTTTAAAGCTTCTAAACTCTTCTTATAAAATACAACAATACACATATCAAAATGTTGATCTAAAAATGTAGCTGACGTTATGATAGAAGAAAATTCAAATGCATAACTTGTAGCTACGCTATTTAGATAACGCTTGAATCAAGAAAAGTAATCTATAGTTACATTTTGTGATTGATCAACTCATAAACTAGAATGTGAAGCACATTAGATAGTGTGAGTTAGACATTATGACCATTAAAATTGTGCGACTATTGGTCAAAGCGATTTTGGTCCTCGGGTAGGTTCTCTCAGGGCTTCTGCGATCAACAAAGCCTCTAGTGACCCTACTTCCGACTAATTAAGGAGCCTAGAGCAGGTACATAATCACCAAAAATTGCGGCGTAGCAAATCTCGTTACGCTACAGAAAAAAAGGAGTAAACTTATTTAAGAAAGCTCATAGAAGATGGCTTTATCACAAAAACAATGGGCGAAGTTAATTGATGTCAAATTGTGTATTTGTAAGATAAAATAGCGGTAAAAATAATAAACAAGAGAAGAAATAGCACAGGCTGCCGTCCTGTTGGAAAGAACAACGTAATAATTTAGTCTTAATTGTAATGTAGGCACAATACTTGTATAGCCCGAGGCAGTCAGGAAAACAGCGCAAATTGCTTGAGGAAGCGATTACTTAGAAAATAACTGGCTTCTAGTCTAACAACAATTACACAATGGTATTGAATATCGTTTACTTTACAAAAAACACCTTAATGCATATGTGAATATTTTAATTAATATCTTTAGGGAGAAGACGAAGGTAATGAAATTTGGTACAACACGGTTGTGTACCAATGTATATTAAATGTTTGTAGGTAATAGGAGAGATTCGCGTACAATGTCAACGAACCAATGCTTTCTAGGCCAAGTACGCAAGAGGACAATAAGAGAGGAAGAAGAAGAGGGTTGAGTGCATCCGTTCTTGTAGGTCATCATCATCATCATCATTATCAACCCATATTCGGCTCACTGCTGAGCTCGAGTCTCCTCTCAGAATGAGAGGGGTTAGGCTAATATTCCACCACGTTGGCCCAATGCGGATTGGCAGACTTCACACACGCAGAGAATTAAGAATTAATTAATATTTCCTCACGATGTTTTTCCTTCACTTTTTTGAGACACGTGATATTTAATTTAAAATGCACACCACTGAAAAAGTTGGAGGTGCATGCCCCAACCGGAATCGAACCCACACCCTCCGGAATCGGAGGCAGAGGTCATATCTTTCACAGCACTTGTAGGTGCTGTTACTATTATTAATAATCATATCTTGTTATCAATCCTGGTTTCCATCTCTTCTAAATTAGCATGGAATCCTTGTCACCACAATGTGTTTAAAGGGACATTGCAGTCAAGCGTTTAACTATCTCCACTCTAGAACTTTTCTAGGACCATCGTCTCTACAAGTATTGCATGACCGTAGTTTAACACATAAATTACATCAAACTCAACCTACTAAGAGAACAAAAGTTTTATTGCCCCTAATATAGCACCATAAATATACCTAGTATTACATAACGACTCATCTTTTAAAATTGCCTATTGACGAAATGTGGAGCAGAATCGATTGTGTCGACAGTCGCGGTGTCAACGTAATGGGCCGTAAGTTAGTATTATTGAGTATGTTAAACTGTTTTCGTTTTGTTACGCTAAATACCGTACATTTGTATGTAACTCGTGCGAACTTATTTGTAAGCTGTGGTAACTAGGCGTATTGGCTAATCGTCGTTGTCATCTTCGATGGACCATTGGCTATTGTTCAACATTGGTCCCTAGCACAAATTTTGTTCTGGTGTTTCTTCTACTGGCTCATAAAGTTAAGTGTTCAGTTAGAGCCATCAGGGTAATATCACCTAAATGGAACTTTTCTTTTTTTTTCAATTAAAAATTAAATTAAAAATTCAATATCTTCAAAGCAAAAAGAGATGAAGAATCGAGGAACAAGAAAAAAACTGAATTCATTTACTGAAGTTAAAACGTAGGTAATATAATGACGATCGTGAGAACAGCATTAAAAGTTAATGGAAATCTGTCTGATCAAACTTAAGGAAGCTTTAAAGAATATAATAATAATTAAAGGCCTGTCCGCGCGTGTTGCTAGTAGACATCTGAGTATAAAGTTAAATTAAAATGTTGAAAAATCCTCCGACAGTTATTAATTTAGAAAAGAAGTAAAGGTTTTCTCTAAATTATATTTTTTAGGAAGTTCTTTGTAAACAATAATTATTAAAAGATTTATTTATTAAAACCCTTAACTTCATCATTTTACAATTAAAAGATATCAACACAATCATCTTCTTTGGTGCGTCCGACTAGCGTTGCCGATTGAATTCCTTACATTTTAGCAGACGATATAAAATAAGCAATTATTCTTTGTAGATAAAGTTCCAGTGACGATGGTTATGTTACAATTGGAAAAATGCTTAAATTTAATGATCATCGTACATAGTACAAAAACCGTCTCCTGCATTTCATCTTCCTATTAATAGATCCTTCTATCTATACTAAAGTTATAAAGCGATAAAGTTTGTGAGGTTCTAGGGGTAGTCTCTCTGGATCTACTGCACCAATTTTGGAAATTCTTTTACTAATAGAAAGACACGTTATTTGTGAGTGTAATAGGCAATAACTTATGTATTCCCGCGGGAATAAAAATGCGATTATGTGGATAAAACCGCAAGGCGCCTGATGAAAGATGAGTTGCAGACTCATCTTTCATCAGCTAGATCTTACGGCGGAGAGACTGCGTTAACGTTATTACATAGGAAACTACATACGAAAACTGTATTATGCGCACATAACAGCGTATGAATTGATTAAAGCCACAACAGTTACGTAGACAATCAAGTTGATGACCACCGTTGCAAAGTTTAAGAGTCGCTCTCGCTGTACAATCGTTTGCATAACACATAATGGAACATATTAGTCGCGTTCTGTTAGCGCAGGGTTGCAGCACAGGTTCTAGATATTTATGTTCTAGTTATATCTATATACTAGCGTTTGAGCCGTGATAACCCAGTGGATATGACCTCTGCCTCCGATTCCGTGTGGGTTCGAATCCTGTGCGGGGCATGCACTTCCAACTTTTCAGTTAAGTTCATTTTAAGAAATATCACGTGTCTCAACGGTGAAGGAAAATTATCGTGAGGACATACCAGAGAATTTTCTTAATTTTTAAATTTCTCTACATGTGTGAAGTCTGCCAATACGCATTCGGCCAGCGTTTGGCCTAACCCCTCTAATTTCTGAGAAGAATCGTGCTCAACAGTGAGCCGAACATGGGTTGCTAATGATGATGATGACTAGCTTTTACTCCGTATTTTCACCCGCGTAGGTAGTTCCCGTTTCCGTATCAATGCCGGGTTCACTGGCGGTAATCTCGTGAGCAAGCAAGGTCCAAGTATTTGGTACTTTTTCCTTTTCGGCTTTAACCAGATTATCGTCATGTGGACCAGTAATATCAAAAATTATTGCACGACGCTCTGACCGACCGACTAGCACTATAACAGGTCTATTGGCCACAATATACCTGTCAGTGATAATCGTTCGGTCCCAGTAGAGCAATGCACTACTATTTTCAAGAACTGACGCTGGGTCGTACCTATAGTAAAGCATCTCAGAATCAATAAGGCCATACTGAAGAGCAAGCTGTTGGTGGATTATCTTGGCTTATTATGTCTATGCAAGTATTCGCCGTTAGCAAGATGAGAACATCCGAACACAATATGGTTAAGGGACTCCCCAGGACGATGATACGCTCGATAGAATGATGTCTAGAGTGTCACTTTTCAAATGTATCTCGTCTTTATAACTTCGTCCATAATTGCAGATAAAACCCTCGGTTTCCTTATAGAGTTAACCGAATTGCAACCAAGATACAGATGTTATTTGATCTACATCCGGGCGTGTAAGGGCCTTGTAGAATCCTGCAACTCCTTGCTTTTCCATACTGCTTCACGATCTGAGTTTCTAATTACTATAGGCTTGCGTCAGTTCTCTATGCCTAGGGGTAGCGGGTAGCTTATTTCTTAGTACATAGCAGGCTGACTGGAATCGTCGAATACTCTATAATGTTTCTATCATTAAAGGCGTTTATCAAAAGGTTCTCACCAAGCTATGTGCATTGGGATAGATTTCTCATATTATCACGAAGCAAATATATGAAGACTACGCTGTAAAGTCTATTTAAACCTGCTACTTCACAAAGCCATCACACTCCAAACTTTATAGTTGTTGTTTATTGTGGGAGCATAATATATAGATTTACAATCTTTCAGTTACTATAACATGACGTAGACTGAGTCATCACACGCTTTGTGTATAGTTAAACTTTAGAAGGTAATGACCTTCTGAAAGAGTGTCAAAATAAATAATTACACGCAAACATTATAGCGCCATTATTATTTTGAACGCAGGAAATTGAAGCTAATGCTTACGGGAGTCATTAATTAAAGTATCACAATTATAATTAATAGTAGGTAGGTAAGTACGTTTGAATATTGCCGGTACTGTAAGTGTAAAATAACTTTTTGTCTTATGAGTCAATAATAAGACATGCTTCGTCCATGAGATGTCAAGCAGACATCATAGTCATGTCAGTTTAAGAATTAGTTTGCAAATAATAATTAATGCAATTAAAATTTGTATGCAAATAATTTACTACAATTAAGTGCCGCATATAATGAATGAACTTATTTTTAATGCCATTTAATTTGTAGAATGTAGCAAGTCACTCAATACAGTGAACAATTTTATGTTTAATGTTTATACATATAAGTAGTTGTATATAATGATTTAGTAAGTTATAGACTTTTCTCATATTTATTTACTCATACTATGTAGGTACCTATAGGTAATCAATATAAGGGATTAAGTAGTCGAGTATATCCACAAAAAAAAAGCATCAAACAATATGAAATCAGTTTCAATTTTAAAAATAAAATAATTTTTTCCATAAATGTTTTTCGCCATATATCTAATTTGCATTTATTTGTATATATGTATATAATTTTGTATTTATTTGTTTTTGTAGATAAATTCTTCTTATATATAAGTACCTAAAGGTTCTGTTTATTTCTGATAAGTGACAGCTTATTGGTTGCTTGCGTAAATTACGTAATTTGTACCTACTAGTCAATGGGTTGAAGTTGTCAAGTCAAAGTGAAGCTTGATTGGGTGCCCTAGTTGATTTATATGCCATGTTCATTTCTAAGCAACAAAATTGTGACAACGCCAATGTGATTTTTGCATTTCATCGTCCAGAATCATTTTTGCTCATATACGTACAGATGTCGCAACAAAGCACCGTGTCGACCATCGTGCACGATCTCACCTATTCATTGTCGTTGCCTGTCGTGTACATGACTTTGAGTGGACTTCCAGCGTGACGAACTTCGAGTACATTAAACAAAGACATTGAGGTTCATGCACACATGTCAGTATGCGAGTTTCTTGTCTATAGTAGGTATCTTACTAATATTATAAACGCGAAAGTTTGTAAGGATGTTTGTTACTCTTTGTACCGAACCGATTTGGCTGATATTTGGAATGGAAATAAATATTACTTTGGATTAACACATAGGCTACATTTCATCCTAGGAAAATCCGGGGTTCCTGAGGGATTTGTCAAAAGCTAAATTTCACATGAATTTTTATTTAATCAATATAACACGTCCGCTAGTGTTATACAGATCAAATAAAAATTCATTTATTTCAATAGGGCTTAGTTTACAAGCACTTTCAAAACGTCAAGTAATAATATTATTAGATAATGGTGATAATAATAATTAACAGTATTACTTACTGTAAAACGTTGTGTATTCTGTAACAAAGTTTCCATAACATAAACTCAGTAGAGCTATTGCTCTACTACTACGAGTCAATCAATAAATTGACTCGGCAATAAATTTATTTTAAATAAAACTGTATGATGATAATAATACTTATCGGAACTCATTGTCTAAACACGGGAAAGTGTCATGATTTATTAATCCAACTTCGGTTTGCTACTTATAATAATAATAATTTATTTGAGCAAGATAAACTTTTTTAAGTTTGACCCGGACCTATATCTTGGACCTCAAGATAACAAACAATGGAATAACCAGACCAATAAAGCAGTTACCGACAAAAATGATTGAAATGTAGAAGATTGTATAAAGCGTATTGCTCCACATCTTAATCACGCGTTAACTGACGTGTCTAACAAAATTCCAGATTACCCGTGACATAACTGAGACATAACTGAACGTAATATTTTAAAGATTTTGTGATTTTCTATACACTCGAAATGTTCTATTAGAGGTACGAGGCCTCAAGGATTTATTTGTTTGGTATTATTACTGCACGAATACAATGAACTAACTCAAAGAGCGAGGTGAACAAATTTGACTTTTAGGCTTTAGTAGGTAGGCAAGTCAACGGCATTCCGATGACTCATAGTAGTTTAGATATTATTTACCTAGATAATTATTGTATCAAGCGTAACTTATCAATTAATATCTTTTACGAGCATGTTAGCTTATCTTATATCGGAAAAAGATAACAGTCCGAGAGGTTATAGCGCTTTTGGCCATCTTGCTTAGTAAGAATTTAGATGGAATAGATATTATACTAAACTATTTCTTTTATAGATTTTATAACAATAAGAAATTGCTGCACAATAACAACAACTATTTCTTTTATAAGTAGATGTTATTGTGCAGCAATTGCTTATTGTTATAAAAGCTTTAGTTTAATAAAATAAAATCGAAACGTAATCCTGGATGACAAAAGATTGTTGGTTGGTTTTCGATATCTATATCATGGTCTAAAGTTTATCACCATCCGTTTCACTCATCTCATTTTCTG
This sequence comes from Bicyclus anynana, assembly GCF_947172395.1. Classification (NCBI taxonomy): domain Eukaryota; kingdom Metazoa; phylum Arthropoda; class Insecta; order Lepidoptera; family Nymphalidae; genus Bicyclus; species Bicyclus anynana. The sequence goes on from NC_069095.1 coordinate 9,374,913, forward strand.
TAGAGATTTTACATGATCAAATACGCGTTCTAATTTTTACTTTATACAATTACCTAGTGTGATAGCACCTTAATCTGATGTGTGAAGATGAGGCAACACAAATAAACGATATAACCAGGCATCCCTTTGAGTGGTTAAGTATTCAAATAAAGCTCTCTTCATTTACACAACATTCAGACAGTAAATAATTATTCTAATTTGTACGCTCTTTATGCGATTGCCTGAAGAAAGTTGTATGCATCATCTCACGGTGAGGTAACACCTACGATTAATAGGCATCAGTAGGATAATAAATATTACGATTGTAATACAAATATCAAAGAGGAAAAATATTTTTTCTCAATAATAACTAAATATATGCTTTAAAATTGTGTTTAAAACTATTTCATAATCAGCCGATGGACGTTCACTGCCAGGACATAGGCCTTTTGAAAGAAAGAAAGAAAGAAAGAAAACTTTTTGTAAGGACTTCCAAACATCACGATCATATCCAGCGAATCCCTGCGACTCGCTTGATGTCGTCTAGTGTGGAGTCGCTATTCCAGCATCTTGGGACCCCTACGTCCATCGGCTCTTAGAACTATGTGCTCTGCCCATTGCCACTTCAGCTTTGCGACTCGTTGAGCTATGTTGGTGACTTTGGTTCTTCTGCGGATCTCATTTCTGATTCGACCACGCAGAGATACTTCGAGCAATTATGTTTGTTTCATCGCCCGCTGTATGACTCTAAGCCTTCTTAAAACTACTTACTAAACGTATACTTAAAATTATTATAGCTTTTGAAACAAATAGTAAAATTGAAAGCTTTTAATTATATGTCTACTACTTAGTAGTGATTCTAGTGCGATTATATCCATGTCATTAATCTGGTCAAAGCATTCACTAAACTTTTGTAATAATCAATGTATTATAAATAAATCAAGATAAAGAAGACATGACGAGTGTAAATGTATATTTCGTCACTGACTAGAGAAGCTTTCGTATGTATGAAAGACGTTCTTTTCACACCTTCGCGTTCAAGTGCGAAATTAACGGACTGGCTTATGTAAAGTGGAGAATTGAATGCAAACATATATAATGTATCCGTATAACCGACATCACAAATAGTAATTTACTATACGAGGATGAGACGTTAGTGAGATGCTTATTTATCTTTCAATGAAAAATTAAAGCTTGACTTCGATTTCATCTTATGTCATCTAGTTTACAGGGCGCTAATTTAGCACCAGTGTTATTAATGTTATCTAGTTTATAACGCGCTAACTTAGCAGCAGTGTTATTTATGTCATCTAGCTTATAACGTGCTAACTTAGCAGCAGCGTTATTGATGTTATCTAGTTTATAACGCGCTAACTTAGCAGCACCGTTATTGATATCACGTAGTTTATAACGCGCTAACTTAGCAGTAGCGTTATTGATGTCATCTAGTTTATAACGCGCTAACGCCGCGTTATTTAACTTACTAATAGCGAAGAATTCGAAACTCTCACTGTCGAGTTATAAAAATAGTTAACGCATTATGGCACTGGTTCCTGGTCTTAATTTATTCATTAAATTTTCCAGAGTTTAGGCAAATAGTCGCGAAATTTCCCAAACGAGTTGGATTCGACGGTCCACCTCGTTACTTGAGTTAATGTTACTTCTAAGTTTTATGGTCTTTGTTGATAAAGAACGGAAATCGAATCAGTTATCAAGTTATCTAAAGTTGACAGCCCCTTATATTTCCTTCGCTTCAAAATTGCGTGTTATGCTAGTAGCCCGTACTATGCGTTGTTTACGATGGCACAACATAATGATCAAGCGAAGCAGTGGACCATAAAGTGCAATGCGTGTAATATCTTTATTAACTATAAAATTTTATAGCTTACTTACAGTACATTGTGTTATTTGTTTAGTGAATAAACATTTCAATCTTATTTTATTAAGAATGATAATTTGTAGAAACAGAATGATAATTTGTAGAAACAATTTTACGGCGTAGGTAAACGACGCAACAGTTGTGTTTTCAAATGTGCTACTGTTATATTATGATGTTACTTCAGAATGAAGAAGATTACTAAAATGAAGATGCTAACGGCTAACCAAGATAATATACCAGTTAAAAAAGCTCAGCAATTATGTTAAACCATTTCCACTGTACATAGTCTGCAGATTAAATCTACTAGCGGAGTCGGTCAAGTTTTTCTTTGACTTATGTGCACTTCTTCCTTACCATGGCCGTAATCTACCCCTGTCCCTACCCCAACCCTACCCTAAATTTAATATAGCCTATAGCACTCGGGGATAGTGTAGCTTTCCAACAATTTTTCAAATCAGTTCAGTAGTTTTGTAGTCTATTCAATGCAAACAAAAAAATAAATTAGTATAGATTATAGTATAAAACTTAATAAGTTATTCGATAATGGATAGAGTTAGCGATTCAAAAAACCATGATACACTATCTTAAATAGGACGCTATTGGCTATAAAACTTTTTACTATTGCTAGTTACGTTTTGACGCTTACTGTTCGTGTAATTTTACCAGTGTATATGTTTTGTTAACCAAGGTACAACGTTTTGGCGGCAGAAATGAGCAAGTTGGATACTCAATTAAATCACATAGAAAGTTCAAATACCTACCTTTATTTACCAAATGAAATGGCAAAGCCATAACGCACTTTCTTTGCCACAGGCAAGTTACATAAATGTCACGCGTTAGTAGCTTATGACCTTTGCAGTCATTAGATTAGAAAGATGAATTCCACAATGGCGAATGATGGGAAGTAATTAGCTTTATCAAGATGTAATTACTCTTTAGACCACCACGTATAAAATTGCCTTTTGAACGAAATTATGCAATGGATAATACAATACGCCAACTATTGAAGAAAGAGTATCTCGTTGTTTAACGATAGATTTCATTTAACAACTTATTAGGTTGCTCAATGAATCAATAGAAATAAATGAGCTTGTATAAGCATTTCAGAATAAGTAATAGCTTGTTATTCTATCCTTGAAAGTGACCGCACAAATATTTCCGTAACTCGACGATAATGCTAATCTAGATTTCTTTGTGGGTCAATCTACAATATTGCACGAGAATCTAAAACACGTTTAATGTTAGCCTAAAACTGGTTTTCAATGCTCTAATTTAGATCAAGCGCCCCACAGAGTTGTTAAAATAATAATTGTTTATTAAGATAATACGTGGTTTTCATTGACCTCACCTATTAGTTATGTTTATATTCTAAGTGCATTATATAATTAGGAGTACAAGTTCTTCTCCTAAGTCATTGACTTTTGGCTTCTTCTGCTATTTGTTAGGTTTGAAAATTTACTGCTCTTACCAGACTGTCTTTTCATTTGTAATACTTATTGCGAGAACTAGCTAGAGAAGGGTTTTAATGACTGGGGTTAAATTAGGACAGTTAATTTAATGACCATCGGATGGACTAAATTTATGGTGTAGGGAATTTACAACGTGGACATGTGTCCTTTTATTCAACTTTGCATGACTACTTTCGAAGGTGCGTTTTCTTCTTAGCACTAGTTTATCAAGCAACAGCTATGATAAGCGCGGATGATAGCAAAATAAATAAATTATTATCTATTCATGATGAACTTCCGCGAAGTAACGCCTGCTTTTATTCAAGCAACAACTATGTTAAACTCCTTGAATATACCTTTAGAGACGTTTGAGTGATGCCCTCATTAAACATGAGATTACAGACACAATCTGTCTTAATCTCTGTCTCTCAGGTTCATTGGCGGCATTGTTATTCCTAGGATGTTCTGCAAAGTGCTTTTGGGCAATGGTTTATTATTAAACGTTATGTAAACGATTTGTTTATTCCCTTAATTATACATTGTAATATTAGTAGCGTCTATATACATAACACTAACAAACACCAAAGTTACAATAGTTACTTAAGTACTGTAGACTACATAATTATTATTATCATCAAAGATCATTTCCCATTACTTTTTCTAAATGATTTCCAACAACGCATATCCAATGCCCATCTATACCGCCTTTGTAATGTAACAATAGGTATTTGCATATAAGTAACATGTGTAATCGAGAAAGTTGAACATACGTGTTACATGTAAAAAGTGACGAAGGAAGTGTCGTGTGTTTATAATATAAAAACGCCAATACAAAACAAACAATAGTAATTAAAAGAAGTTATTATGGCCTTATCAGAGTCAACATCATGATATTAAACTATTGCATGTTACTTGGATATTTACCATAAAATGATACAGCAATGCTCAAGGTACGTCGTCTTCCTGTTGTCTGTTTGTTTATATAATGTATATAAGTTATAAGATATGATGAGCTTTAAGTTATTCTTAATATTATTACATATTGAAAAGAATTTGCTGACCGCATGTAAATATACATAAATAATATCCAGTCTCGAGGTTATTTATGAGAAGTTGTTGTATTATTAATTAAATTGTATACCTTACAGTATTCGTAAAAAAATTATAGTTAGCTCTATTTTTCAAGAACTTCCTCTTGTGTTTTAATCTTTTTTTCATAATCGATTAATAAACCCCCCTTTTTATTGTTAAATACATTGATTTAAAATATTTTTTATGCAATTTTTGTGAGCGGAAGTTGTTTTTTTTTTTCAAAAATTTAAATTTTTCATGCTAAAAAAGTGTGTGAAAATAAAGCAAATACATTAGCGGCGATACAGGCTGATTCCTGTCGAGTTACCTTTTAAAAATCCATATATACATATTCATAATTGTAATGAATATATACTCGCATGAATGGATGTATGAGAAATTTGAGTTTGTATCAAGCGGTATGAATTTCATTTTCTTTAGTACGGCTTGCCTTCGTCAAAATTCCATCATTCGCCACTGAAATACATACAAGAATCTGTCTGAAATTACATTAGAGGTATCTATAAAATACATATTATTATTTATTCCTACATTTATTTTCAGATTTTTTTGTTGTTTTCCAATTAAAATAAAATTAATCTTTATGATATTTAAATTGTACATTTATAACAACTACTGTAGGCTGTGTCAACAATTTATAATGATGCATGGTAACCATGAGTAATATAGATAAATGGTAAAGATTATCAAGTGTTTTACATTTGATGGAGTAGGTGTCTGTTTATGGAGATCTTACTCATGCAATAATAACATTGTGCATATTTTGAATTAATAAGCAGTTTGCACATCGCAAATGGTAAAGAGACTTGTAAAACAATTAAGGTTACATGGATTTTTTTATTTGCATTCTCAATCTAATGTAGTCTGTACATTACCATGTATGTACATTTAATGGTACTGGGAAAAATAAAGGAATTTATATTATACCTACTTATTTGAATAAATCTATACTATTAATATAATTAGGTAAAGTGTGTGGTGTTGTAGGGGGTATTCTCTGAATTTACTGCTTGATTTTGAAAATTCTTTTACCACTAGAAATACACTTTATGTGTGAGTCATAGGCTATACTTCATCCTCACGGGGACAAGAACTACGCGGTTGAAGCCGCGGGGCGTCGGATAGTATAATATATAAAAATGTCATGTCTCGGTGTCTGTGGTCGCACTCCTCCGAAGAGGCAGATTTTTTTTGTATTATTAGGCCGAAATTTTTAGCTATTTTTAATTTTTGGCTGATTTAAAAATATTTTTTATGGATCAGTTAGTCACTAAAAGAGAAAACCGCACTGGAAAATCGAAGTGGCCTTGTAAAAAATGTGTTCAAAATATTTTTTTTTTAAATGCAAAAAAATATTTTTTTAATTTTAAAAGTAACATTTTTTCTGAACAATATGTAGGTATTGCTTTTTTCTACACACATTACAGGGTCTAGTATTTTTATTTAATTTGACACCATACAGAGAAATAACTTGCATTTATTTCGATATAATTTTTTGCTATTACTTTTTAGTAGTTTAATCTAAAGAGCGCGATGACTTGAGAAATCACCAATCAAGGCTGGCCTACGAAATTATTTTCAACACTAACTTCATGCTTTGATGGATCACGCAAGTGATGTTCTGATAACGAAAACTGATTTCAACAGTTATTGTAAAGATGTCTTATTACAGCGAACCGATCTATGGAGCATGCAATCATAATATGCTATGTCCCGACGTGTCACGCTCAATTTCAAAGTCACTCAATGAGACGACGTGAATGTTAACATCTCTGGCTTGTAGTCAAGTTACACATCGATTCGCTTTAGTCTTTCTTCAAACGCTATAGCTACGATAACTATAAAATGTATGAGAAGACTAGCGGACGCCCGCGACTTCGTCCGCGTGGAATTTAGTTTTCACAAATCCTTCGGGAACTTCATTCTTTCTTTCCGGAATAAAAAGTAGCCTATGTGTTAATCCATGTTTTGATATATCTCAATACCAAATTTCAGCTAATTCGGCTCAGTAGTCGAGGCGTGAAAGAGTAACAAACATTCATATCATCAAAATCATCAGTTTTTTTTTGATTGAACGCGCTAATCTCAGGAACTATAACTAGTCCGATTTAAAAAATTCTTCAGTGTTAGATAGCCCATTTAACGAGGAAGGCTATAGGCTATATATTATCCCCGTTCTCCTACGGGAAGGGGACCACGCGGGTAAAACTGCGCGGCGTCAGCTAGTATATTATAATTGGGGTATCTAGTTAAATATAAGTCTGTGGTCATCATATAAAATAAACGCTTCTCAAATTGACATAGTGACATAGTACAGGACAGTAATGAATTGCTTATTACTCGTAAATCGTAACAGCAGGTTGGTGTAAGTTGAGTAATAAAATGTGGGTATGCACTACTTTTATATATCAGTAGGCCAATGATTAACCGGTAAAGTAGCTGGTCTAATAATTAATTGTATGGAGTATCTAAGTATTGAGTTAATATATATTGTATAATAAAGGCAAATGTGACGATATGTTTGCTAGCTTAGCTTAGTCTCATCACGAAGGGGTTGTTTAGTTATAAAAGCTGTGTGTAAATTAAATCTAAAGGATTGTCGGGAGTGCAGAAATGTGATGGTAAACTATTTAGAGTGATACAGGAGGTGTGTGGCATAGAAGCCCGTTTACCTAATGTAGCTTAGCTACGTCTTACGAACTGATGATAATAATTAATTAATAAAAATGTTTCTTCTTTGCTTACGCTTCTATAACAAAAAACGCGCCTTTCAAACGTCTATCTGTTATAACCAAAGTCAAGCCGGTTTACCAAAATAAGAGATCTATACGTTATAAACTTTGATAGGACTTGAGAAAGCTTTCGTTTATAACTAAGAGGTTTTGATTTTAGTTCTCTACTATTCACTGTATTATTTTAGTTAGACATGCGTCATGGTTGAAAAAAAACACGACTAAATAGTCATGACATTCTGCTTACTCATTTTCAAAGAAGCTTTATACTATAAGGACAGCTTTTCTTCAGAATAAAATCGGTTGTCTGTAAAGTCGGTTTACTGACAATAGTTGAACGTGACAACGTCAAAAGAAAATACTGATGGAATGGTTGCATTTTTTAAAATAAAATGTTCGTTTTTCTAAAATACTGTTTATTAGTCTTCATAGACCAGAATATACTTTATTTCTTGTAAAAAAAGTTGGCAACCCTAGAGCGAGGGAACGACGTGTGATGTCATCTTTGTATCGAGTGTGCACCCGGCTTCATCAAATTATAAGTCGTTGTCACGTCAAAAGTATTATTTCAGAGGGATAAAAAATATAAATAAACTTAATGTCAATTGTGCAGCAGAAAATTGGATTGAATCAATGAAAGCTATTAATAGCTTGTATGACATAAATCGATACATTTAAAACCTCACGTCTTGCAGTATTACGAAGATATTCCGTACCTGTAACAAAAAGTGTATAAATAAATAAATGAGCCAAAAATTATAATTATTGTTATCAAAGCCAGTAAAACAAGTTAATGGTGTAGTGTATTATTGTAATTGGTAAAATTTAGTTAAAATTTAGTTAATGTTCATTGCTTATTTCCAAAGTTTTTGTAACGAATGGCCGCCCTAGGCCCAGGCTTACTGGGCTTTAGGATAAATTCGTCACTGCTGCTACCTCCCAAAGCAATGTATATGGACAATTAAAGAATAATTTATGCTCTTGCCAAATTCGGCTATAAGCACGAAAGTGTACTACCATTTTCTATTATAATTATGTGGACACAACAGCCACTATTATAGTAAGCTTTTTTGTTATCATCTGATAAAGGTTTTTTATCTAATAAAGTAATTATTTAAAACTTGTCTGTCACCATTAAGTAATGCTTCTATTGTTGACTTATTACGCAGACTGAATTGTACTGGGCAAAGTTTCACATTTGAATAAATAGTATAATTAAATTTAGCTTTTTTTGCATTTGTAAATTATCCGCACTATTTACACTAAACACCTTGACCGTATTTCAATTAAGTGTCAATACAGATGATTGTTAAACCAAATGGAAACTCGTTTGGCGGAAGGTGTGCATTATTTATTGGTTAGTAATATTATTTATGTATTATAATCCACTATGCAAACACAATATGTATTATGTGTCTTTATGAATCTTTCAAATCTTCAGCCACTGAGGAATTTTGGACCCAGCCGAAGCCGAGTACTGCCCAGCCGAGATGAATTCGGCGGTTCCTTCCTCACTCGTTCTCGTATTATGTCCTTAGATAAAAGTATTCGTCTACAATTTCGGGTGCAGCGTAATTACAGGCACATGAAGCTTAATCTACGCCTCAGGTTGACGTAAACAGGGCAGTACTTCCTAGGGCGTGTTCATTGCATGCCCTGCAAAATGTTGCTTGGTTTATATGCGTCGAGTTTCCACTCATCGCATATAAACCACTCAGGTGGGTAGGTGCCAGGTATTTGCAGATTTGAAGATTAAATTTACCCAACGATTTACCTAACCTAACCTAACCCAACAGGGATAGCCCGGCAGCCCGCCTTAGCCGCCTTAACTTTCCAACTCCGGACTACTAGTCCCTGCAAGAATTTTCGGTAGCAGACCGAATATTCATGTAAGAATTAACAGCTCAATGATTATTCTGCAGGACTTTACAGACCGAAGTCATATAGACATACCGCTACTAGACCAACAGAGAAGATACTAGGTGTTTTTTGCATGCATCTACTTATTATGTTTTGCATACCTATGAGGTTTAGTTATTAACAAATTCAGAAGTATTTTCGGAGGACAGAGAATGTTATTAACAAAAATCTATAGGTAGGGGAGACCGTGGCTGGTTGTGACATTGTAAAAACCATTAAATTATTATTAATGGAGTAAGTTGATGTTTTTCGGGCATTTAATTTTTGTATGTGTATGTTTTATTTTTTATTTATTATTATTTTTGAATTATTTTGTTTAATTATTTTTCTTTTGTCTTCCCTTAGATGCCGTCTTGTTTTTATGTTTTTCAGGTTTTCATGTATGTATGTATGTATGTGTGTATGTATGTATGTATGTATGTATGTATGTATATATGTATTTATTTGTATATATGTATGATGTAGTTAAGTATAGTCTATGTATTATTATTATGTATTATTGCTTTGTATTTATGTATTTAAATTACTTAACTTTTCTTATTTTTGTGTGCGTATACCCGAATAGGTGCTTACATTTTTTTTTTCTCTTCCACAGTGGTTGTCTGGAAGAGATCGCTCTTTAGCGATAAGACCGCCATTTGTACATTAGTTTCTAAGTGTTATTATAAGTTATTGTTTATTTTTGTTTTTAATGTAGAATAAAGTATATTTCTTCTTCTTCTTAATTTTTATGTTTTGTTAAATTGTTAAGTATATTATTGTTATTGATTAAAGTTTTTTGTATTTAAATTATTAATGTTTTCTTTCTTTCTTTCTTTTTTTTTTTTTTTTTCTTTTTTATGTTATTTTTGTTATAGTTTGTATTATTCTAATGTATGTATATTCTAATGTATGTATTCTAATGTATGTATAGCCTGGGAAGACGAATTGGGCAACTGTAATGTCTTCCCGGGTATTGATTAAGTAAATAAATAAATAAATAAATTTTTTTTACAAACTGTCATATTTTTTAATTGGTTTGATTGTTTTACCCGAGTATAGGCTTGTTTGATAAAATAACTATCCAGGATCATTATTTAAAATAAAAGTTATATTGTAGACTAATAGTATTGACATAAATGTGTGATTTGTGAAAAAAAAAACCGTGTAACATTCAACCCCGTGCTTGGGGCTGGTTGTTACACTACATGGGGCAAGTTGTTACAATAAAAAACAAACGTATTATGACTTTTTATTAGGAACAATCATCATAGTTAGTTACTTTTCTTAATTGAAATAACATAACATACATCTAGAAAGCAGTATATATTACAAAGAAAACATAATAATCTAAAATGAAACAATGATTTTCCTGTCCCATCTTCTTTCCTGTAGATTTCCACCCTTTGGCTGACTTTCCTTTCTTGGATTTTTTTTCCTTTTTTTACTCTATTCCAGTGCCAAAGCATTTTTCTCTGGCGTATCTGTTAAAAATGCTGATTTACGAGATTTTAATTCATATGCAAACCTTACAAATCAGCAGTTTTAACGCATACGAATAAAAATAATCCAAAGTCTTTTAGCTGCCGCTTGTTTGGAAATGTCTGTAGATATTTCTCCCCGCTCAGTGTTTCGTACATACGTCCTCATCCTATAATAAAAGCATAACACAACTTATGTTAGTTGGCTACAAGAACTACGGGGCATGTCACAACCTGCCCCGAGCAAATGTAACTTTTAGCCCCAACGCCAAAACTGACTATTTAAGGTTACGCAGTGAAAACATCAATAAATATAGCTGTAAAAACGCAGATTCATTGCAAAACGTAAGCATTATTGAGTAAAATTCACAACAAGGGTATCTCTGACACTATCGAACATAGCTTGTAAACCGATATTACTAAAAGAGTAAAATTTTACTAACCTGCAATTTTAATGAAGGTATGCTCGAGCTCTTCTCACAAAAATGCTGGCGTTTTTGGCTCTCGCGGCACGCTAGCCGACGGCGGCAAGAGTATTTGTCTCTTTCTAACGTCACTATTGCGCTTTCTGTTTCGCGGCAATTGCCACTGTAACAACCTACCCCTGTAACATCCAGCCCCGGTCTCCCCTAAGTACTAAAGCAAGCGAAGCTGCGAACAAAATCTGCTTGAAATATATTAAGCTTTAACTGATTTCTCATTAGCTAACCATAGTCGAGGTTTTTCATAACAATTCTATGTGAAAAAATCACATGATAATGCACTTATAATTAATGAACGTGAGAATGATCTTACTGTAGTTATAATTTGAAACAATCCCTTTATGCTGAGTGTTGCGTTAAAATTATACAAGGTTTATGCATTAACTGATTCCTAAAATGTTTTTTAGATGAAGTACTTACTGTAAGTACGTTATCAAGGGGCTGAGATCTCGATCGTAAGACTTACTCATTGTTTTATGTAGGTAAAGTCTACAATATATATATACGTTTGGTTGAAATATAAATTACAAAAGGCCTCTGTTGCTTATTTGATTTTAATAAATAAGCTATTGTTGATAATTATGATTATGGTATAACAACAATAGGGATGATGACTGTTTTTTAAATTGTATATAAGTTAAGAGTATGCTAATAATAAAGCAATTTTGTAAAAGTAACAGGGTATCTGCGATCATTACTTTCGGAGCTACAGGGATTTAAAGGGTCAGATTTGCGGCGCTGCCGCGGATCCCTGAAAAACGCCCCATACAAAGTGGCACGAACTAATGACGTCGTAGGCACTTAGTGATAGTTAATTTGTATGGGCGTTCAAACAAAATTACCAATATCTTTGTTATTTGTGCGTTTATGTTTATAGTTCATGTATTAAAAAATGTCACATTTAATGTAAGAAAGCTAAAACTGTATGAACTTTTATCTAATTACAATAAAAGATTTTTAATAAATTTTGAAATTTTATAGTCTTATTTATTTTGCAAATATCCAGTTAAGTTTTGCTTTTTATGTATAAATTAGTTAACATTGACCTTATTTATCCGAATGTATTATAAAAATCAATATATTCAAACTTAGTCATCATCCCCATTAAAATGATATATTTTGTAGTAATGCTCGTATCAACTTTTTAAGTATAATTAATATTTATTGTAAAATCCTTAAATAACTTTGGTATCCTGGCTCTGACTGGCCAGTGACTTCCCGATTTCCAAAAATCTTTTTTGTTGTTAAAAATTATCTTATTTTCTTGTAACACCATCTCGTAGAGTTTTGAGATTTTACATTCTCATAATAAATACCTCAACATTGCCTTTACGTGATAGTACCAACATCGAAAAATTATTAGATGTCGTCACCAGGAGGTATGTAAGAGTAACGCACGCCATTGACGATCAATTATTCTCACGTTTCTGCAGCATCCACGACTATAATTGATCGTGTATTGGTCGCTGCGTGCATGACGGCTCGACTTATAAAACTTCTTCGCTGCCGTTTGCGCTGCAGAAACGTGAAAATAATTGACCGTCAATGGTTGACTTTAAGTTGAAAGTTTTAATCATCAACCAGTGAAGTTATAGCTAGACTAAATTTAATTACATATTTTTTACATTATATATGGTAGAATATCAGTATACATATATTGCTTACAACTTGGTACATATTTATGTTTGCATTCTCTTCGTGTTCATGACACAGCTTTCTATGAATAAGCCACATAGTTTTCTCGAATTTGCACACAATGCGTGTGGTATTGACATTTTTTGTTGTAAAATCGTCATAGAAAGCTTTCCTCATTCTTACTCATAAATTACCTTACGTTTCATTTATCAATTAATCAGGAAGTATTTGCGATTAGATTTAGATACATCGTATAGAGCGGGAAAGTGGACACTGACGTTTGGCCTTATCCACAAGCCGCTCAGTGAGCTATGGAGAAGGCTATGGATAGGATTCTCTCTCTGGAGAAAGAGAGGAGAAAATCTGTAACGACGAAATCCTCAGACTAAATACATAAGGACTAGTATCGCACCCAAATTCACGAACAAAATTTTCTGCCATTTTCTAAGGAAAACTAGCTTAGATTTTATACATATTTTAAACTAAACTAGCAGTTTTTGTTCGTTTTTTACACCATATAACTACATAAAAAGGTATTTTTACGGAGGTTTTTTACCGACGGACACGATTTTAAACTATGAAACATCGATTCTTTAGAGACAGTGTTTATAATCGCATAAGATCGTTGATCATATACGTTGACAGAAAAATAATGTCTTGCGAGGCAGGTCTTTATCTAATTAGTCTGAGACGAAATCCTTAGCAGAACGAGAGCAGCCATAAGGGTAAGCAAACTGAAGTGGCAGTGACGCCTTCCAGCTCGATGGTCCAACGATCTCAGGAAGGTAGTGGGAAGTGGGTCTCGCGCGCTCTTAAAAAGGGCTATGTCCAGCAGGTTTTTTTTTTTTTTTTTTCTTTACAAGTTAGCCCTTGACTACAATGGTAAGTGATGATGCAGTCTAACATGGAAGCGGCCTAACTTGTTAGGAGGAGCATGAAAATCCACACCCCTTTCGGTTTCTACACGGCGTCGTACCGGAACGCTAAATCGCTTGGCGGTACGTCTTTGCCGGTAGGGTGGTAACTAGCCATGGCCGAAGCCTCCCACCAGCCAGACCTGGATAAATTAAGAAAATCTCAATCTGCCCAGCCGGGGATCGAACCCAGGACCTCCGTTTTGTAAATCCACCGCGCATACCACTGCGCCGCGCATACCTACCACTTTACGCAGCGCACGCAGCGTAAGCTCTCAATAGGAAAAAATCCCAGATTTTGAAACATCCTCCATTGGTGCTCCGCTGCTATTGGTCTTAGCGTGATAATATATAGCTTATAGTCTACCTCGATAAATGGGCTATGTAACACTGAAACAATTTTTCTAATAGTAATAGTAATAGTAGTAGTTCCTGAGATTAGAGCATTCAAGCAAACAAACAAACTCTACAGCCTTACTATAATGTTAGTATAGATTCGAATTTTGTCGAAATAAATACACAGCGTATTTGTTATTCAAAACGTAAATGGAACGTTAAGAAATTACAGTGCTTGAAGCACTTAATAGTACACTTACAAGTAAAATTAAAGCGATGATAGTGCTGGTAGATGTGAAGTGTTATAGGTCAAACTCTGAATGCCGCGAACCTCACGTTTGGTCGTGAATCCCAGCAACTCTCAGGCTCTATGTTAGGTCGAAAGGTCGGTCATTTTTCGACGACTGGGATATGACCTCCGAGTGTAAACATAATACAAGCTCATTGTTCAATCAACCGTTGAATTGAACAATGAATTGGAGTGTTGTCAATTGAAGCTCGAAAGGTAAACTTTAAACTAAAAGGCTAAAACTACATTTTTTACCATCATATGCACTGCCCACCCTGACGGCGCATTATGAACCTGCATTAGAGAAGGAATTTCTCTACTTTGTACTATTCATAGGTATGTATAATAAATAGGCCAATGATCATATTGTAGGTACCTTAAATCCAAATAACTACCTCGTTGGTCCAGTAGTTGACCCAAATGGCTTTGGACAACGAGGTCTTGGGTTCCAGTCCTGCGTCAAACTATGAAGCTTTTCTTTTTTATTAGAAATTTTCAGACGAGAGTTGGGAAGGAAGTGTTACACCCCCGGAGAGCACGTTTAGCCCTTAAAGACGTACCGCCAAGCTATTTAGCGTTACGGTACGATGTCGTGTAGAAACCGAAAGGGTTGTGGATTTTCATCTTCTTCCTGACAAGTTAGCCTGCTTCCATCTTAGAGTGCATCACAACTTACCTAATTGTAAAGAATAAAAAAAATATATTAATTTGATTTAAATACGTAAATAATCTACATAATGCTACCAAATCCCAGCGGTAAAAATATCAGATTACATACATGTTTATTACCGTCATTCGTAAAACCATGTTGTAACTTAATACCAACTTAATACATGCTCGGGTGTCAAAAGAAATTAGTAAGTGCTGTTTATCAAAAAGACTTTAACTTTATTTTGTTGTGAAATTTTTAATGATGACCATAATATTATTATTTTCATCCGAAGGCCACCATTATAAATACTTATAACTAGCGGACTTCGTTCTCGTGAAACTCGATGTAAACTTTCAACTACCTCTATCCTACCCCTATCCTATCCCTAGCCTACCCCTAGCCTACTACCTCTACCCTACTCCTACCTACCCCTACCTTACTTTTCAAGTTGATTTTTTACACCTTGCGTCCGAAAAACCCAAGTATCTTACGGAATCCTATTTTTTTCCAAAATAAAATTTAGCCTATGTTACTTGTGGATAGTGTAGCTTTCGAATGGTGAAAGAATTTTTAAAATCGGTCCAGTAGTTTTTGAGCCTATTCATTACAATCAAACAAACAAACAAACATACAAACAAAGTTTTCCTCTTTATAATATTAGTATAGATATAGATAAAGAGGTAGAGTTAGTGAATTTGCAGGGAGTAATTTCAGTAGTAAGCGACGTTCTTTTTTTAATTTATCTTTTCTGATTGTATAAGTGCCAAAGGATCCTTAATGGGACCTCAGCGGGATCACTGAGGGTTTTGGGCGAGCGCAGAAGCATCGCCAGATGGAGCCCCAAGGCAGAGACAGAAGTTGTGGCAGGAACGATTCTCTAAGGGTGCCTCCTCTGAGACTCGGACCTCGACTTAGAGGGCTAGGCTTCTTCTTTTTGAGTGTATAGGCTATATTGTGTCCCCACTCCTAGTGTTCCTACATGAAATGGGAACTACGCGGGTGAAAGCGCGGGGTAGCTGCTAGTCTTCCTATATGAATGGGTCAGGGTCAGAACTTCCTCCATGTACCTCTAACATTAATTAATTTTGATTGTTCACACAAATTCCAGTGGACATGATCTCTGCCTTCGATTCGAGGGGCGTAGCAATCCGATCGGGGGAGTTGTGTGCAATTTATGAAATTAAATATCACGCGTCTCAAATGGTGAAGGAAAACATCGTGAGGTAACCCGCATACCTGAGAATTTTTCTTAATTCTCTAGGTGTGTAATGTCTGTCAATTCGCAATAGGGTAGCGTGGTGAACTATTGGCCTAATCCCTCTCGGCTCGTTCTCGTCCTGCTCAACAGTGAGCCGAGTATGGATTGTAATGATGATCATGAGACAATGTGGTACAATACCCAATTATATTTATTACCAAATAAATAAGTGGTAAAAACATTAACCCTAAAATCTTTTATGGTAAAATAATAATAATAATAAAATAAAAAGCCTTCATTTACTGTTTTTTTTACATAATATTATTGTAATATATCATTGACACTGATTGTCCTTTCTTCAGCTTGCCCTCGGGCATAGGCCTCCTCCAGACACTTCCATAGTTCTTTATTTTTTGCTTTCCTTCTCCATGTGTCTCCTGCTGTCTGTCTGAGGTCATCCTTCCATCTTTGGCAGGGTCGACTTCTTTTCGTTTTTCCTATCCTACGATACCACTCCGTCACATCCCTGGTCCACTCGTTTTTTGGTATATATAACCCTTATATTAAAGGTTTAATCAATAATTATTAACAGAATGCAACACGCAACATGCATAGATCTTCGAAGTACCTAATTATCATGATCCAACATCCTGCCACAATTGGCGTGCAACATCAATTTGTAAAATAATTAACAATTGAAACACGAACAAATCTAGAATGATGTACATAGATTAAGGACAGTACCAACTAATAATAAAGAAGTACGATAACTCATAATCAATTTATAAGTGCAACACCGAGACAGCGAAAAGTAATATAAAAACATTATGTATGTATTTTGCTAATCCGCGTTGGGCCAGGGTGGTAGACTAACTCCTCTCAAATAATACTAATACTAACAAAAATAATACTAACAAAATCAGGGGATACAGTTTGCTATTGCATCTACATAACTATCATGTCCATACAAAATTGAATAATACCATTAGATAGCTAAAGGATCATAGAATTTTCTACGTTAAGAATATACTTAAAAAACTACTATGCAACGCACGCACGGGAGCGCTGCAGATTATGATAAAAATAATAAAAATATACATACCAACATATTTATATACATAATATTATTATTGCATAGAAAATTAAATTACATACGAGTATATACAATTCAAATTTATGATAATCTTATACATAACGAAATCAACGAAATTAAGTGCGACATTCAAACGCTTTTGTTAACACAAGTTACTAACTCGTACTTGTCTAGAAGGATGCAAATAATTATTTGAATTGGCTTCACCTCGGATTTTCATAACTACGTAAACAGAAGGTTAATTATTATACATTTGTACTTAGAAACGGTTTCTACATCCGATCAAGGCTGTTTTATTGTTTTTAGTGAGTGCACAAACTAACAATGGGCATAATGTTAGAAATGTGCCGAGATGTTCCCTTGTTTTGGAATAGTAAGTTATTGCTACTTCAAGCTTAATGCAATAACATTGAGATAATCTGAATGTAGTTTCTACAAGAAATCCTTTAAAAAGAAGACAGTTGGAATTTAATATATTATGTATAGTTGCAGAGTAAATTATTGAGAGAAGAATAGTAAAGACGCTAATTTCCTAGAGCCTATCTTGCAGGGTATGATCACGAACTGTTTGTCTCAGTTTACCCCTTCATATATTTTATATATCTGTCTGACTTTTTCACGTTTGTTATGCTTGTTTGCATTGCGTATTGTCATGTCCCTAGTTTGCTTATAAACTATTTGTTTTAGTTCGCCTCGACCTCATCCCATCGCCATTTATCATATGACCACCTCAATCTCCTTATATATATTCATCTATTTCTTTTAGCAACTGCAATATGGTATTCTAACTTACTTCTCCATCACAGGCTGCAACCTCATTCATTGAAATTTTGTCAAAGATAGGAATCTCCATTCATATCTATGACGTGACGAATTTTCATTTATATAAACGAGTATCATGCCATTGAAATTCTTCTAAACTTAAGGTTGCTTGGAAGATATAGCTATGAAGCGACCGTTTTGTATCTTCTTATTTTCTCATTTGTTTGTTATGTTGTTTGTTTCCTTCTTTTGAGGTGTACAAATAAAGTGTATAAATAAATTCTGATTATAATACTTACATTAACAAAAATATGCGCATACCTCAGCTGAAATACAAATACACAAGCAAAAGGCATGTTTCTAATTATATTTATCTTCATACCTATCTCATTGTTTCGACCCCATCCTTGAACCGTGAAATTGGAATGCTAAATGTGAAGTCGTATCTAAATTGCGAACCCCGCTTTAATAAAGGCATGCGTTTATAATCCTTATAAACCATTGTTTGTATTAATCTTTTATAAAAACATTCTAAAAGTGTATTGTGTGTAGTGTGTGTATACATTCAGAGCCAGATCTGGAAATCTAGTGTTAAGATTTTCTTTTTCAATTTAGAGCAGTCAATGGATGAAGTAAATGTTAATTTATTGGAGGTAACTACTTACATAATGAATTCAAGACCTACACACAAACGACATTGCTAAAATCCTGGTGAATGGATATTATTTTTATCAAGTAGGTGTATCGTATTTGCTTGCGATCTTGAAAATGTTATAGCCATATTTAATGTGTACAACTTCAAATATCTTTTAACACCTGAACAGCAAACGTAATTGCAGCTATATTTAAGCAATATTTTTGAAGTATTAATAAGTATTATTTATAACTAGCTGACGCCGCGCGGTTTTTCCTGCGTGGTTTCCGTTTTCACAAGAATACGGGGATAATATTTAGCTTATAGCCTTCCTCGATAAATGGGCTATCTAACACAGAAAGAATTTTTCAAATCGAACCAGTAGTTCCTGAAATTAGCGCGTTCAATCAAACAAACAAACAAACTCTTCAGCTTTATAATATTAGTATAGATAGATAGACGCGGGTAAAAATACATTTTATATAAGCAAAACAATTGATGTTAATTATGTAATTCCTCTAAAGTTACACATTGATGGAAAATATACAAAAAAATGTGGCATAAAATATTTGTGACTCGGTATTGGAATATTTTTTGTATGCAAATTATAAAATGAAATAATGTTCTTTAAGGTTTTATAAAATAGCAAGTAAAATAGGTGGGGTAAATGTGTCTCATGGTAAAGATTACGAACGCGGTAAAGTGGAAACAGGAAAAGCTGTTAAAGCACCTTGTATGTGAGGCAAGGTTTTCACTGAAGCTGAGAGCAATGACTTTATATAGATATCAATGATATTATTGACAACTTGAAAACGTCACGTATCGTAAACATGTTATGTAACAAAATTAAATTGTATTAAGTTAAGTGTCATAATAAAAGATTTAGATACATAAATGTATAACTTGTATCTAATAGTTTAACAGATTTCAGACTATAAGACACAAATTATGCATTTAAGTATCTAAATCTTTTATGATGGCAGTCAAAAAGTCCGATAGTTAACTTAATACACTTTAATTTTGTTACATAACATGTTAGATATACATTATATTTATGTATAATATAATGTTATAATAGATAGATACATTATTGAACATACAAGATACTTTAACCAATAGGAAGCCACGATATATGTGAATGTCTGCTATTGCTGTATTCCCACAGAAACGTGAATTACGCGGAGCAAACCTCTGCTAATATTTAGTAAGCGTGAAGTAACATTAAATCATATTCCAATATCTTTATAAGTATAAAAAAAGAAAGTCGTTTAAACACTACTCAAGAACGGCTGGACCGATTTTGCTGAAAATTGGTGGAGAGGTAGTTTAAAACCAGGAGACTGACATAGAATACTTAGGGTAGAGTTTCACGCGGATAAAGTCGCGGGCGTCCGCTAGTTGTCAATACTTGAATATTGATAGCGCGAATACTGATCACTGAGATTACAGTGCTTGTGCATAAATTTGAATCGACATTTTTTCTGCAACTTCTTTAACGTCTTGTAACCTTGAACTAATTGACTCCGACGCTTTTTAATTACTAAATAAAACGAATTGCGGTTACATAGTTTGTTTGTAATTTGTTTATGGATTGTTTTTAAAGCGCCGTTCAGTATGATTGCGTTGTATTATAAATACATAAAGGAATTTAGAGGTCGCTGGCGGTATGTTTGACTTAACTAGACGACTAGAGATGGAATTATTGGTATATTCAAATATGGAGTAAACGTGACAATCTATCTTAAGGTATATAAGGAACCTTAAGAGATTGTCACGTTAGAATTTGTAAATCAGTAGATATTTTTTAACAACACTATGTATTTTTGAAAACATCCCATATTTTCCTTTCAAAAGAACCTTATTTTTTATTTTAAAACTATTTTATCTTTAAAGTTGTAGTCACTTCTTTTAAAAAAAAATCAATTTCAATTTGTAGGTTGTTATTTTCTATAAATATGCGTGGAAGCTCAAAACCATAACACTGCAATTTGCGCTTTTATTTTATCAATCGACGAATAACGGAGATAAGAAGAAGAAAAATTATCAATTTAAAAAATTCATTAAAAATTATCAATTTGAACTAAGAATTAGCATGCAAAGACGAGACGAGCAATCTCTACTAGGCTACTCCTGACGAAATGACTTGCGAAGAAATAGCGTTATTCTATACCTAATCCTGCTAATAGACCAATCCGCGTGGAATTTAGTTTTTCAAAAATCCCTCGGAAACCATAGATTTTTCTGGGATAAAAAGTGGTCTATGTGTGTAATCCAGACTATAATCTATGTCTACTTAAAATTTTAGGTTATTTGATTCAGTAATCGCGGCGTGACAAACATTCATACCATCATAATCATCAGTTTTTTGGAAATCTCGGGAAACAAAGAGTAGCCTGTGTGTTAATTCAGAGAAAAATCTATTTCCATTTCAGCAAAATTGGTTCAGTAGTTGCTTGCGGCTTTAAAGAGTAACAAACATATAAACTTTCGCGTTTATAATATTAGTAAGTTTATAATACATAAACGAGTATATAATATAGCCTTTAACTATGTATTTAGAAAGCGTAAGCGCATTTGATTGACGTAAGATGAATGCGCACAGATAAATAACAAGTAAAAGTAAACGCGGCCTTGACCGCGGGAACAATGGCGACGATGCACAGTAGTGGGAATGGGAACACTCCGGTACTGAGGACACGCTTGACGCATCCGAGCTTGACTGACTCGAGTAATAAATAACATTTTGTTTGAAATTACTATTTCATGAGCGACAGTTGACATTTCTTTGTAACCAAAACGTTGACGTTTCTTTGACGCAAAAAAGGGGTGTTATAAGTTTGACGTGTCGGTCTGTCTGTCTATCTGTTTGTGGCACAATAGCTCTCGAACATATGAAGCGATTTCAATTTAGTTTTTTTCGTAAGAAAGGTGACTTATGTGCGAGTAATCCTACTAATATTATAAACGCGAAAGTTTGTATGGATGTTTGGATGTTTGGTACTCTTTAAAGCCGCTACTACTGAAGCGATTGCTGAAATTTGAAATGGAAATAGATTTTACTAATAGGCTTCTTTTTATCCCGAAAAATCCATGGTTTTCCGAGATTTGCGAAAACTGATGATTTTGACGGTATGAATGTTTGTTACTCTTTCACACCTCAACTACTGAACCGAATTAGCTGAAATTTGGTATTAAGATATATTATAGCCTGGACTAACACATACGATGGACGAAGTCGCAGGCGTCCGCTAGTCTTAGATATGCTTGATGAAAATCAGTTGAGCCGTGTATAAGTTTTGGGGGTTGAAAGTGGAGAAGAATAACCGAATGTCTGCAAATATACTCGAGTGGGGTCTCAAATGAAAGCGCACTGAAAGAGAATATTGATCAAGAGTTTAATTAATAATTTCATGACCTTCAGGTCGGGTCAAAATCTTCGTTTTTCAAAATTTTCATTGAAGTCAGTTAATAACGTTTTGTTTGAAATTACTATTTCATGAGCGACATTAAAATTTCCCCATAGGTTGTTGTTTATTTTTGACTGGGTTTTGTTGTTGTTGTTTGTATGACATTGGCCAATTTGTTTTTTTTCTTTTTACTTATACAAGGAAGGAAATGGTCGCGGATAGCTTTCACAAGAAATTAATTTCTAGGCATATTAATTTTTATTACAATAATTATGCGTCAGTTTTAGCGTTTTCTATGTTCAGTGGTATGTACTAGATGTTCGATTTGACGTTTTTGCTTTGGTTGTAATTGTAAAAGCGCATTCATAGAACATCATCACCCTTATCAACCCATATTCGGATCCAGTGAGCCACGAGACGACTCCTCTCAGAATGAGAGGGGATAGGCCAAATGCGGATTGACAGACTTTACACACGTAGAGAATTAAAGAAAATTCTCAGGTGTGCAGGTTTCCTCACGATGCTTTTTCTTCACCGTTAGAGACACGTGTTTTTTTTTTTTAATGCACATATTTGAAAAGTTTGAGTTTTTTTCTTTTTTTTTATTCTAATTCTTATTTTATAAAATCTCACCTGATGGTAAGTGATGATGCAATCTAAGATGGTAGCGGGCTAACTTGGTAGGAGTAGGATGAAAATCCACATGCCTTTCGGTTTTTACACGGCACCGTACCGTAGTTGCATGGTCCAGACCGGATTCGAATCTACGCCCTCCGTAATGGGAGGCAGAGGTCATGTCCACTTGGCTATCACGGCTCTTTGATTTTGTAAACTAAATCTTCAACATAAGAGAAATGTATTGCTGAATTATTTAAAGGCAGGAAACTTTAGTCCTCAAAAACCGTTGCTTAACAATCACTCACGGGCAGATGATAGTTAATGTTTTAGTCAAGGAGTAAAAAACAAAGTCGATGATGGAGTCAGAATCTTTAGAATTTAAAACTGGTCTATTTTTACATATTATACAGAACTTGCAAACTAATAACCAATAAAAAACTTTACATTAATCCTATATGTACAAAATATATATACCTACAATAAACCACCTTCCATATTAGGTATATATCTACTAATGCCAAAATAATTTTATTCATTAAATTATTAATCTTGCAGTTCCATTTTTTCTGGCAATTCTTTTAATTATTCATATTGATTTAACTGCTACACGTAGCCTGTGGAGTTGAATCATCCTATAACTGTCTTTTGACTATTGATTATATCGTATGGTATACGGTACTGCAGTATTAATTTTGCTTTGTGCTTTTCTTAAAGTTGGTTTGTAGTCGTTTCATTTTCTTGAAATTAAAATTAAATAAAATTCAGATAAATGAGATGTCTTTTCCTATAGTTGGTTGTAGTCGTTTCATTTTCTTGAAATTAAAATTAAATAAAATTCAGATAAATGCGATGTCAAAGAATTAAAAATTATTATTATAAAACAATAAAACTATTATAAACTTTGGTTAACAATATTTTATTAAATTAATACACACTTATAAGTATATTTTCTTTATCGAATTTTATGACGTCATAGAAATACAGTAGAAGTACGTACTGTATTTCTATGACGTCATGTTATGAGTTTCAGTGGAGTTTTAATTATTTCCAAATCAAGTAGATATATATAAAGTATCCTTTGTAAAATATCACTGTTAGTTGCTGGTAATATGTGTTGGTAACTGATTTAATAAAAACAGCTTTATAATGTACGACCGCAATCAAGATGCTGTCAAAAAGAAAAATGCGTAGCTTCGTAGAGCGCGTAGACAGCGAAATACATAGACAAATATAAAGCACTAGCTGACGCCGCGCGGTTACACCCCCGTAGTTGCCGTTCCCGTAAGAATACGGGGATAATATAGCCTTCCTCGAGAAATGGGTTATCTTACACTGAAATAATTTTTCAAATCGGTCCAGTAGTTTCTGAGATTAGCGCGTTCAATCAAACAAACAAACTCTTTAGCTTTATAATATTAGTATAGATTTACCGCAAGAGACCAACTTATGCGTGGACTACAAAAAAAGACAAGGCGATTCGAAATCTGGTGTACAATGAAAGTTCAGAAAAGAATATTATGAGTACGAAATTACAGCCTCAACTTTTTGCAAATTGATAATCACTATCAGCTTAAAATATGTTCTTGAAAAAATGGTTTATAGTGTAGTGTTGTGGTATGTCAGTCAGTCGTCTATTGACTACTCTGTCTACGATATAGCGGTTCCCCGTACAGTTAGGTACTTCTATCAATACTTTATGCAATGTTTCCTTAACCAACAATGAGTCAGACGCCGGTATGATTGCTTTATTAGCGATCATTGGCACCATAGAGTTTATTGCACTCGTTTGTAAATATCAGGAATTTTTTCGCTTATTGACCCACTTTTGATGCGTAAATTGGATTTCTAAACAGATTTAAAAGCGTTTGCCATTGAGATGTAAATGGTGAATAAAAAGCTTTCGCCATGAAAATTTAGCAGCTCTTCTCAAATTTTTTTGTATAGGTAATTTATAAATACAGTTTTAAATTAGAACAGTAAACTATATATTTTTTTATTACCTATGCACTATAGGTAATAAAAAAAATTTTTTTCGTTGTGTAAGTTTATGGAGATATTTTTTTCTTAATTTAGACAACTTCTTACTTAATAATGAAGTTAATACAATTTAAGTACAAGGGCGGAGATTGAATCTAGAACCTTAAAATTTTTTATTCCGAAAGTTTTCCGAAACCATTCAGCAACTTTAAATAAGACTGAAGCAAATGAGTTCTAAAAATAGTTTGACGTCTGAGAAAAATACGCCAAAGAATATATTTTGGAATGGTATATGGTAATATTTATATGTATTTAGAAAATGGTTCAAGGAAAATATATTCGTAGTTACTGCAGAGATGAAAAACGGTTGCGATATGAAAAAGTAACTACAAAGAAATCTAGAGTTACAAAAACATTTAGGTACACGTGATATGGGAAAGTCTATACAAAATACCAACTAGTTTTGATCGGATTGAAACCAAAGAAGACAGTTAACGTATGGGGTCAGAGTTAAATAATCTTAAAACTTAAAGTTTCTACTTACTATTCATGAAATTTTAAGTGATGGATGATCTTTCTGGGCTACTACGCAATGTTTTAAATTATCTGTACGAAATTTATTTAAATATTTACATTCAATCCCAACTTGGTATGTATTTATTGACATTTCTCACTTTAACTTCCCTATGTACTTAAAGTATTAAGAAGATTTTTTGTGTTCGAAGTGATTTTTTGCATTGACATTATAACATGCATACATTTGATAGCAATTATAAAAACACTACTTTTAATTATATACGTAATGTGTCATTTGTCAAATATTCGCACCTACCAGGTAGAGGTTACTGAGTAGCTTAATTTGAATTGGATATTATTTATGCGTTCATACAATGTATGAATGAAGGTGTATGCGTATTAAAATTAAGATTATATCTTCAACCGGAAGGTGTTTAAATGGAAATGAGGATTTGGTTACGAGCAAATCTTTCGATCTCTAAGTGTACGCAAAGGCTTGCTAAAGCGTAACAATTAACGTAGTACAACGCGTTTCACAATATTCAGAGCTCTTTCACTGTATGGGATTACTAGCTGACGCCGCGCGGTTTCATCCGCGTGGTTCCCGTTCTCGTAAGAATACGTGGAAAATATATAACCTATAGCCTTCCTCGATAAATGGACTATCTAACACTGAAAGAATTTTTCAAATCAGATCAGTAGTTCCTGAGATTCGCGCGTTCAAACAAACAAACAAACAAACTCTTCAGCTTTATAACATTAGTATTGACACAGTAGATATATTACAAGCAGTATAATAACTCGGCCATATTTTTGAAATAAATACCTACAGCCGCGCGCTCCGTAAACATGTGATAGGGCTGCCTGTCTCCAGCATTTTAATTACATTTGCCAACTTTGTGTTTCCATTTAGTTATGTGATTGTAAATATACTTTTTTTTAAATAAACAAATAAAATACTTTATAAATTGTAGTAAAATAGGAAGTGATCATAAAATGCGTGTTGTTTTTTGATTGGTAGATTTAAATAAGGCTGATACTAATCAATGATCTTGAAGGACCTTCATATATTTATTTTGGTGATGCCATCTATCTATTACCACCACGCTAGGTGACCAAATAATAAAAAATCGGTCAAGTGCGTGTCGGGCCACGCGCAGTGTAGGGTTCCGTAGATTATGTTAGCACTTTAACCCCTTATGTAATGTACAAAAATACCGATAACGATACCCCCACACTATAGAATAGACGATAAAAAATTGACCCTGACTTGGCATGTAGGGAAGGAACTACAAAAAACAAATTGAGATTGACCGGGTTCGCTAGTAGTTTAATAAAAAAATCTGGATAGGTATATTGATATCAGTTGGCTCTTTACTTTTTTTATTCAAATACATTAAAGTATGAGCAACACAATAATGTTGTTAAATTCAAACAACTTCTTTACGTAACTTCTTTATTACCTTAAAATACAGGTATACAAAACATACATGTCATAAGATTTAAATCTATGTATTACATCATAATCAAAGAAAAGAACCTAAATGAAGAAGTTAATAAATAATTATTTAATAATATTATATTAACGTTTACGTCATTTACCTATTTACACAATTTTATCATTTAAGCATTTATTTATATATATATTTATTAAATTATGCCTTTAGAATACAAAATATTAATCAAACTTTATAAAAATAATAACTTTTTTCCTAGTCGTCATAATTAAAAAATCCAATACACTGCGTTCGTCACCGCGGCACAGTCGCAACGGTCTTCACCCCACGATCACCCCACGTACGAGCTGCGTAGGTATAGCTCGCGTTTCGACCTTTAGTATGAAGTCCAAGTACTGCTTGTAATATATCTACTGTGGTATTGATTTTACTGGCCGACGCCGACGCCCCGCGGTTTACCCGCGTGGCTTCCGTTTCCGTGAGAATACGGGGATAAAATATAGCCTATGACACACATAGATCATGTGACTTTCTAGTAGTAACGGAATTTTCAAAATCGGTTCAATAGATCCAAAGATTACCCTTGACAATACCACCAACTTTACATCTTCATAATATTAGTATAGATCACTTTTGAATGAATATAAGAATTAAGTATATTATTTTTGTGTGAGTGTGTTTTAAAATCTAATGCAAAAAGTAATTTATTACAAACTTTAACATATACAATAATAACATATATATATACAATAATAACTTTAACATATATAATAATAAAAATACATCTATATATCTAGTACGAACTGACTTTTATTGTTTATAAAAATGACGAAGATCTAGCCGTACCTACTTGTACTACAGCAGTTCATAAGGTAATTTACTTAAGAATAATTCTAATTGAAATCTCAATAGTTAATAGGTAAAAGGACTGGAATCAATATCGAAAAATTATGGGTCTTTATGGGCCTTTACGTATTTTTCATTTCGTATCTGTTCAGTCAAAAAGCACTTTAAATATCTATTTGACTTTAATAAAGAAACAATATTGAAAATCGTATTTTGAATATTCGTTATCGACCCATATGCGGCTCACTGCTGAGCTCGAGTCTCCTCTAAGAATGAGAGGGGTTAGGCCTTAGTCCACCACGCTGGCCCAATGCGGATTGGCAGACTTCACACACGCAGAGAATTAAGAAAATTCTCTGGTACGCAGGTTTCGTCACGATGTTTTCCTTCACCGTTTGAGACTCGTGATATTTAATTTCTTAAAATGCACACAACTGAAAAGTTGGAGGTGCATGCCCTGGACCGGATTCGAACCCACACCTCCCGGAAACGGAGGCAGAGGTGATATCCACTGGGCTATCACTGCTCAGAGCAGTGATTTTGAATATATATAGCCTCAATACCTCAACGGTATGAGCGGTCGGAATCATCACTGATGGGTAGTGGTTCGATCCACGCCCCGTTGGTCTATTATCGTACCCACTGCTAATACAGTATTTCCCGACTAGTTAGAGGGTAATGAGAATATTGGTGATATATTTTGAAAGATATGGCAAAAAATATTCTAAATTAAAAAAAATAACAACTAGATAATAATTTGTGTTGTCCGCACACAATAGCGTACGCATCTATTATTATTATTCTTTATAAGTTAGCCCTTGACTACAATCTCACCTGATGGTAAGTGATGATGCAATCTAAGATGGAAGCGGGCTAACTTGTTAGGAGGGGGACGAAAATCCGCAGCCCTTTCGGTTTCTACACGACATCGTACCGGAACGCTAAATCGCTTGGCGGTACGTCTTTGTCGGTAGGGTGGTAACTAGCCACGGCCAAAGCCTGCCACCAGCCAGACCTGGACCAATTAAGAAAATTTCAATCGGACCAGCCGGGGATCGAACCCAGGACCTCCATCAAGTAAATCCACCGCGCAAACGTCTAAAAGAACATGTATGTAATAGGATTATGCAAGTAGCAAATCGCAATTATACCACCATTGTACACTTCACCGCCAAAGAATCCAATGATTACTTGATTATACCAATCATGCTTTTCAAATCCATTGAAAGTTCGCTGTTTTCGATAATCTTGTATCTACGAGAGTGTGTCAATAATGTATTGAACGTAGGTACATTTTGTCTAAATTATATATATATATCTAATAAAATCCATTTGGCTGGATTTGCGTGACAAACTTTGGTTGTGATAGACGCAGTTGATAAAGCTTAATTACCATGGACATCCTGATTTCATATTACATCTATACAATAGAAAATGATAAGTATTCGTACGAATAACTGGATGCAGGCGGCTTAAGCCGCAATATTTAAAAATCTACAAAATAGGACTTTCTTCTGCGCTGATAATTGTTTTTAATTATTATTATTACTCATCGGCGTATTACTACGCGTAATAATAATCATAATTAAAACGTTATGTAAGAGTAAGTAAGTAGTAGTAAAATTAAAATTTTTTGACAATAATATTAAATTATTATTATTGTCAAAACATTTTAATTATGTACTTACTCGTCCTACTACCTAATATTATAAACGCGAAAGTTTGTATGGATGTTTGGTTGGATGTTTGCTACTCTTTAACGCCGCAACTACTTAATCGATTTGGCTGAAATTTGGAATGGAAATAGATTTCACTCTGGATTAACACATAGGCTATTTTTCATCCCGGAAAATCCATGGTTCCTGAGGGATTTGTGAAAAACTGAATATGAGTCTGCTAGTATAACATATAAAATTTGCACGCTGACTTTATCGAAACGTAAAATGTATTCAACTCTATTCTGATATATAAATTATTTTCACTATGGAAACAAAAAGCCTAGTTTAAATATTTGAAACAGTTAAAAGAAGAAATTGCGTAAAACAATGCAATTAGTGTAAAGTGCTTTCGTAACGACATTGTCACGAAGAGCGTTTGAAGCGCTTCCCGCGGTAACCGCATTTACGGATTAAGGGCCGGTGTGCAACGAGGAGATAAAAAAGATAACTTTTAAGTAATTTTATATTAAAATACTATTATAATTGTTTAAATAAAATGAAATAATTTATAAAATGAATTCAAATCTTATGACTGAAACAAGAAATAAAAAATGCAGTGCAGTGCTCGCCACAGATCTTTATGTTTGTGAAGTTAGCTGCGGAATGAGTATAGGCTCCCCGCCCGCGTCGTTTGTGCCGTTATTGATTCATTGCGCATTCATTTGTTGCTAACTTCACAAACGCAATATCACTTGGCGGGCACTGTAGCTTTTAAAAATCGTCATAAGAATATGTTAAACCTCTGTGATTTTTATGTGTGATTTACCTTTTATTGTAAACTCTGTATTTATTTATAATAATAAAAAAAATATATATAATAATTACTCAATATTATGCCTAGTCGAAGGTTGATCTAACTATGAATCCATGACTGATTGCTATCTTACGCTTGAGTTGGTGTATACTCGAGCGTAAGGTGTTAGTTGAATAAGTTAGCAAGTATACTTATAGTACCTATAAATTATAATTTTGAACAGATCTAAATATCTATCTCATTGCCGAGCCATAGAGTATATAATTCATTCTAGTCAGGTTGGTGTTAGGAACCCTAACATTAACAAGTTCAACCCTAACTTAGGATCTTACCCAACCCAAAAACCCCATCAGTCCCACCGTACCTTTAAGTCAAACATATTTGAGTAACATATCTATCATAATACATGCTAATTAAATCACAATACAACTATTATTATAATTATTTATAATTAGTCTTAAAAGCCATCTATGGCGTGCCGTTAATTTGTTATTGTGCTTTTGTAATGTTCTGCCTCTTGTCGTTGCTTTTTTGTTATTAAGAGAAAACAGATAGGTAATGTTAATAATTAGATGGAAAGTCCGCTTTTCAAATTTAGGTAATAGCAGAATCTTGCAGTTTCACCCGCGTAGCAAGCAAGCCCTTCGGAATACGGGGTTAAAATATAGCAAATATTCCTCTCTAATACTGTAGATTTCTATTGCTGAAAGAAATTTTCAAATCTGTCTAACAATTTTTGAGTTTATTCGTACATACACTCTCATTCGTACAGCTCTCTAATCTATACTTATGATAAGTATAAATTAAAGAGTTGCCATCTACTTAATTGTGTTAAAAGCAGTAAATTTGTCCTACTCCTCGTATAAATTTTAGACCATGGCGGCTTAGGGAACTGGCAGGTTTCAAAGGCAAAGTCAGGTCGCAGGTCGCGTAAATTCATACTAAGCAGTTGGTCGCGCGGTCGCAGGTCGCGGTCGCGCGTCGCGATCGCCAAGAACGGAAGGCTACCTTAAGTGTCTGGATATATTATTTCAAATATTCCGTAGAAGATGTAAAAATATACGTTTGTTATTTAGACAGTTGAGTTGAGGGGACCTTCAAAACCTTTTAACTCCAAAAGTCACTACGCTAGAAATTACTTAGCTACTTATAGCTTGGCAACTTCGTTCGTAACACACTCGATGCTCCGCACGGGCCGAGAGGCGTGTAGCGATGAATGAAAAACCCACGACTGATGCACCTGACTTTCACGCACGCACAATTTCACACTCGCGCAGTCTTTCCTCCCGTCGCCCGCATATCATGGGAGTGTCAAACTTGCCAGACTATACTTACCTATGTTAGGATCATGAGCAGACAAACATACAGATTTTACTGAAATGACGAAAGTCTGACCATAGCAGCCTTTTAGTCCACTTTAGAAACTGTGTAAAAAATACTTCCTATGAAAATAGAAAAAAAATAAAAAACCACATTCAGATTATATAAAAAGGCAATAAGGAAACTAGATTTTATTTACTTACTAGCTAGGTATTTATAACTTCCAGCTTCGGTTTGTACGTGTTCCTGGTTTTTTTTTAATTCAGAACACCTAACAAAATATAGTAGTTTTTATTTAATTTAATTATTTTAGTTTACCGTAAATGTGTACTCAACTTAAGTTGCGTTTGCATCTGATTAATTTGTTACAAAAGCAAAAGTTTACTGAACTTACACAAAAGTGCTTACTCGATTGATTCTGCTTCTGTAGCCTTGTTACTAGTAGGTAAATCTATGTCATGTTTAGCTAAAATACCTTGTTCAAAAGTAGTTCTTTGTGATATTCGTTTGTTGAACCTATCGTCAAGCTTTTTGGGGCGGTTTTCAGAATACATCTGATCGTTCAGGCCGATATGAAGGGTATATGTTTCCTGGTGAAACTAAAATCACTCAGATTGACAGGCACAAACCGGCGGTTCGTAGAATGTCTTGCAAGCTTTACGAAGCGTATGATTTTCCTACAGGTCTTCTAGTTATTCCTTACAGTGTTGCCATCGAAGGACTAAATATTTTTTTTATTCTCTACAAGTTAGCCCTTGACTACAATCTCATCTTATAATAAGTGATTATGCAATTTAAAATGGCTACTGAAGGATAAATCGCTTGGCGGTACATCTTTGTCGGTAGGGTGGTAACTAGCTACAACCGAAGCCTCCCACCAGTTAGACCTGGACCAATTATGAAATCCTCAATCGGCCCAGCCGGGGATCGAACCCAGGACCTCCGTCTTGTAAATCCACCGCGCACCACTACGCCACGGAGGCCGTCAAAAAATACAATCTGCATTACAATAATTCAAAAAAATCTAAACGCTAGGCGAATTAAAAACAACCTCTTTAAACTCGACAACGTAATCAAATGCATAATAATCTAAAATTTATTTAAGTAAAAATTTTACTTTCAAATTAAAATCGCTATCAGTATTCCACGAAGCAAATCTTATATCTTAAGCGTTGTAACTATAATAATGGGCTTAATGATTTGCCGAAAAATTATTATGAATCTTATCTGCATTATATTAAGATTCTACTGCGATAAGAATAACAGTTATTACAAATCGTTCCGCACATTCACCATCTTCTCTTACGTTTTCTTACGTTTCCTACTTAATCATTGTTTAGTAGCATAATGCTCTCGTTACCTGTGACTTATCTACTGTATCGAATACAGTAAGTGTGATTCGAGTTACCTACTGTTATACAATTAATTGCTATTGTTATCTTTCAAAATGCGTTACGTAGTTTTTATCTAGGAATGTTTAAGAAATTACGCTTGATCTTTTCGATATCTAGGTGTTTATGTATATAATTACCTAATTATTCTTGGTAAGTTACATTCCTTTGTTTTTTAAACAAATTCTAAAGGGTTCTGAAATGCGTAAGTGTATTTGCTTTTGTATGTACAATTGCATCACACAACATAATTTAAGTCTCTTCGCAAGTGCTTGGCCGGGGAAATTCTGATATTACTTTTATTTTGTACTATTGTATTATGGCTGGATGTCTAAAAGGTTTGATTGTGGGTGATTACAGGCCCATGTGGCTTAGCATTTGTGCTTTATATGGAAAGGTGTAGGGTGTGTCTTTCGGCGTAAAAGATTTCCACTTAAGAAATGGCAAGTCTGCTTTATCCGTTCACTTAATCGGAAGACGTTCTTAACCCAAATAGTTGAGACATCATCTTCATCATCATCATTATTTAGATATCACCATTGGATAGACGTCGTTGGCCCTTCATTGTACTTGAAGATATCTTATAACTAGTATTTCAGTAAGTAATTCTCTTCACAATAACGAAAATAATAAAATCGTTCTATCTTATTTATATAGTGGTGATAGATTTATGACCACCTAGTTATATTTAAATTGCACTGTAATTTAAATTTATTTGCTAAATATATTTAAAACGTGACTGACAACATTAAAGTTCTTTGCACGAATTTTCAATGAAGGATGCAATGACCGTTATTCTTCATATAAATAAGTTACGTTTCTCATTCGTGATGTTGAAGCTATGAAGATATCATTATAATTGAATGATACATAACCTCTTGCGTTGCTGAAGTTCATCTAGGATTTATGGCTAATTACGGCTAACTAGATTTTTTATTAGATTATTATCTACATTATATTAATCCGGATAATATAAATTATAGGTACTAATCGTTATTTGTTATAATGCTGGATGACCTGTTGGTTCTTGTTGGTAGGTATAAAACCAACAAGAATTGGATAATTTATTTTTAATTGTACAAGTAAGTTTTCAAACTACAGTAGTCTAATCAAAATAAACTAATTTGTTTGTTTTATTGTTCGCCTGTTCTAGCTTTTTCTATTTTTTAATAGTTTTCTTGTATTTATCCTACAAATATAAAAGTTAACTTGGTCAAATAATAATCTGCTACAAATATAATTAACATAGTTTGACAACTCAGTCATGCGTCAAATAGTTTCATACGTTAATTACTTACTTAGTTTCATTTAATGTGTTTTAGATATTAATCGACCATGTAACTATTATGGCTTTTATTACAAGTGACATGACATGTAGATATCATTTTTGGTTTAAGTTAAGTTTAAATTTTATTAATTTAAGATAATCTTTATATCCAATGTATTTTTTTAAAGAAACAGCAGAAAAATACTCATAAATCGCATTACAAGTATTTTTCTGCGCTGGTTTTTCTTAAATTTCATTTTTTAAACGGTCCTTGTATCTAACGTAAGTCGTTTTTGAGTTTTAATGTTACATGAAGCAGTGCAGGTAATGTTTTGTTGCAGTTTTAATAGAATAAATGTCTAGTTGAAAAAAAGGCTCGGAAAAAATGGTTACGTGACTTATTTGTACATGTACCTTTAACTATAATATAATATGATTATGGTATGTCGATTGTATAATATGAATATTCATTATTCAAGGTGAGCATAAATCTGCTATCTGCAAGCATAAAACTTTATATAGAGCGGATGTAATTAAGGAATAAGGAAACAACTATAAAACAGGTAATATAGTGCAGCTGAACGTAATGCATCGAATCGGGTGAAAAACAAATTATAGGTATTATAACGATTTTATTAGTGAATTTGTTTTACAAGTACAATAAAATATATACTTGGTTATATTTAGTAGTTGATGTAAAATAGATTTAGCGTGTTTATGTTTGTGTGTGTATGTTTATGTGTGTTGACTAAAGGAATGCCAAATGTGGATTCTCTATATAAAATCATGTAGTGTGATCCAGATAAATGTAATACTTCATCTATCCATCCAGACGTTCTCATATATCATTTCAATCGTATGTGATTATTTTATTATATAATAAGGCCTTGGCTGTAATCTGAAATAATGCTTAAAATTATGTTGATTAAGAACATTAAGATGATGCCGTTAAAGAATGTAGCGGGTTAACTTGAAAGACAACTTTAGTCTTTATAATTCACCTATATTGCCAACATATTTTTTTGAGAAAAATATAGTATTTTTCAGATTTAACCATAAAAAAATATAGTACGCTTAAAGAAAATATAGTATTTTTGGAAATAAGCGATATAACACGTTTGTTTTTTTAAAAATTATATTAATTTACAGTTATGTATTTTTCAAAAATTTTTGTCTTAAGTAAGTTAAGTATAAGAGATATTATATTATTTTCATGTTTTCAAGCTCTTTTTTTAATCGTTAATTTTAAGTTCGACATTCGATATGCTAGACAAGTTCGGATTCAATGATAATGTTCATAAAATGTAAAGTTCATAAAGTTGTTGAAAATATAGTATTTTGCGTACTATATATTTCTTCAACAGTATAAAGTATGCAGACCCGAAATATAGTATAATACTATATATTAAAGTACGGTTGGCAACCCTACCTATAGGCCATACGTTTGTTGGTTTCTAAGCCGACGTTAGGGTAATAACTATCTATAGACAAAACCTACGTTAATTTACAAAATAACAAATCCTTCGAACGTAATCGAAACTAAAGCGATGGACAGATCAGCAAAAAGAAATTTATTAAATAGAAGTGTCTCAACGATGAAATGACATAATTTATAGGTGTCTACTGCTGCTGCGCAATACTAAAACGGGTATTTTATCTTAGACTAAACTACTACTTAAGTAGACAGGAGAAAAGCGGAAACGGTGCACGTATGATCTCATGAAGTAGGAAGAATTAGTCTCTATACATCTGTGTGAAAAAGCAATTACAAATTATGTAAGCCAATGAAGGAGATACGTGCGTGCCTTGCTATCAAGATTATTTCTTAAAAGAAAGAGAGCCAGCGGCTAAATTTCTCACGTTTGTTTTACAGAGAAAAAAATAGAAAAATCAAACAAAATCCAACATTACATACATTATGCCTTATCCAAGTTTCGTTGGGTTAAACTTTTAAGTCAAAGACAGAGTTTCCATTATCACGCGTCTTCTCAATATGAAATCTTACTAATTACCTACCTAGTATTATTTTACTTTTACATATATGCCTAACTACAATATTTGAGACTCATTGTGTAACGTCACTTTTTCATTTTTAAATATTGGATATCTTTTACCACTTGAAAGTTTCGTTATTAGTAAGTGTCATAGTGAAAATCCCCATATTTTCACTGGAATGGGAACTACACGAGTGAAATCGCGAGCGTCGGCTAGTAATTAATAAATTCAAGGCCCACTCGGAGTCTACGTAATAACCGTACAAAAGATTACTCGATTTTTATCTATTTGTTTAATTAACAAAAGATGCGCTTATAAAAGATTCATGTCGGCTGCGATTTCCGGCCATTCTTTTATAATCAACATAGTGGGAGATAATAATTACAATATGAAGGCTGAGAGTATTGTCGTGCTGGATGACATCACGCACTTAATTAGCTGCTTAATAAATACCACTAATTATTAAATTACTGTATAATTAGTTTAATATTTTATACTGACATTGTGTTTTTACTTGACTTTTGCTTTAGTACTAAAATCAGTAGGTAGGTACAGTTAAATATACAAGTCGTAAAGCTTTTTTAAAACTTGTATTTCTTGCATTTCCAATAGTAAAATTTATACCAAAACATTGTACAACATAGATTAAATAACATAGTACCAGAGATTAAATAGTAGACATTTTCTATCCACGAAACCTATCGAAGAATTTACATTGTATTTTAGTCAATACATAATTATTAGGCAGGCAACTCCTAGCCTATACAATACTTCTAATGGATATCTAAGGTTATTCACATTTTCACGTCGGCTATTTTCTGTGTTTTGACAAATGTTTGATAAAAGATAGACTGTCAAAGGTAAAGATTGACAGATGATTAAGTGACGAGACATTAGTCAACGTTTTGTGCAATATTTGAGGCGTAATCTCGAAAACAATCGATGTATTTGTATATAAAATTATTCTATAAATCAATTTCAAAATTCCAATGTAATCCTTATTCGGAAGCAAACTTATGCGTTCGTATTGTTTACGATACGTTTCACTTATCAATTATGAATCAACGTTGGAAGAGCTTTCAATATTAGGGTACAAGCGGTCGCTCGCGACTTCGTCTCCGAGAAAACCGGTGTAAACTTTCATTGTATGTGCCGTTTTTTAGAAGATATAATGGGTATAGTAAGCTATATCCTTAAAAGATAGATATAGGCCATCGCGGATTTATTTATCTATACTAATATTATAAAGCTTTGTTTGTTTGATTGAACGCGCTAATCTCAGGAACTACTGGTCCGATTTGAAAAATTCTATCAGTGTTCTATAGGCCATTTATCGAGGACGGGAACGGGAACCACGCGGGTGAAACCGCGTGGCGTCAGCTAGTAGATCTATAAAACAGAAGTATATCACCACGCATAGTTTTGTTATATCTGAAATCTGTTTTCGATGTTGATCTCACACGGCTTGACTTTTTCCGTCTCTTTTAGCAATTATCATTATATTTCAATCAATTTACATATAATAATTACAAGTTATACCTATACTTAAACCTCGCTCAAGAACCACTCTATGTTTAATGAAAATTGCATGAAAATCCGTTCAGTAGTTTCTGAGTTTGTTGCGAACCTACAGATATAATAATAACCTACAGACATATTATTTTCGATGACATTATTACTGAAAATATATTATTAGCACTGAAAAATTAAAAATATTTTTAAAATACACAGTTTTAGTAAAGATATTTTTATTTTTACAGAAGTACTGTTATTAAGTAATTAAGACAAACAATATAGCGTGAGCTTGCGCAGTGCGCGTAAAATTTTAGGCTTTGACGGTATCGACCTTAGCGCTGACGGATGCGAGTGGTCACGGTTATGTCAATGTCACTCATTAGTTGCGTAAACATAATTTTTAATTACTCAGATAAATGGCTATTATGTGTGTGATGCAATATTATGGTAGTTCAACTGGCAGAATTGGCGACTACGATAATCGCATGTTACAGTCGCTTAATCTATTACAGACACAGACAGAATAATTACTTCAAACTAAACAACTGTTAAACTAAATTAATTTCAAATTTAATTAAAATATTTCTTTTATTGAATCGACTGTTTTTACACTAAGTATCCTACTAATATTATAAACGCGAAAGTTTTTATGGATGTTTGTTATTCTTTAACGCCGCAAGTACTGAATCGATTTGACTGGAATTTGGAATGGAAATAGATTTTACTCTGGATAAACACATAGGCTACTTTTTATCCCGAAAAAAACCATGGTTCCCGAGGGATTTGTGAAACACTAAATTGCACGCGGACGAAATTGCGTGCGTCCACTAGTAAAAATATAAATATATACGGACAAAACACACGTCACTTTTTAACCCCAAAGAAAGCGTAGCTTGTGTGTGTTAAGTATAAAAAATATAGCTGATTTTAAAATAAGTACATAGTTGTATGTTGCATAAATAAAACAGATTAGATATCGAAAACAAGATATTCTGTGGCTCATTTAGCTTTATAGAGTTTCAGTTCAATAATCAAGACATTTAGCACATATGAAGTCAATATTTTAATATAAATCGTGGACTGTACGACGATTTGTGTAACAAGTCTGCTTATTACCATTATTGCAAGATCATTATTACCTACACATTAGGCAACACATGAACCGAATGTGTCTTTTAACGAGTCCACGCATTTCTTTATTAAGCAATGTAAACTCTGTACACGAGTAGTGATGTGCGTAGGGAATCTTAATCGATTTCCCGTTGTGACAATTCGACTCGTGTAACACATGCATCTCGGATGTGTTGATCCGATTCGATTACGTAAGCCGCGGCATCGTATCGTGCTCAACACCCATTATACATTCCAGTTTCACTTTCGCATAAGCTACGGTTTCACTGTGGCTTAAGACATTTTTTTTTATTTTGATTTACTCAGCGGTGATTTTTTATCCAAAACGACACTTAATGCACGTAACCTCTTAAAGAAAGCATAACTTTCGTTTACGGTCGGTTATAATTGGGCTCTAAATGTTTATTAAGAAATTTGAAATCTGTTACATAAAAAGCTAAACTGCTTATTTTTTATATTCTTTAATTATATTATGCACTGCAAATCTTGTCGAGCCATGCGTAACGCATTTAAAATTTAATGCTCAATTTTATGTATTTACAACTTCACGCATCTAAAATTATCTATGAATCACTTGATTGACTTGTTGATTATTATATTTCTTCACGTAAATAACTATATGTACAACTATTTAGGTTATAAATAATTGCTGATTATGTCTATAATACAAACAAGTACAAGAACTTGTTTGAAATGATATGTTTACTTGCATGACCAAGTCTTCGTTATAACACCATTTAATTAGTTAGTTATAAATTTTCATGATCAATTTTGAATTAAAACATGATTTTTAAACAAAATTAGTTCTAAAACTTAATTAATATTTGTTTACCGCATTTCAAAATTCTTGAAAATTAAAACGAAATTAAAATTCCGATCAAGACTCGTTGGTTTAATCTTGACCTACTTCAATCGTCCTAAATGCCAAGTTATCAAAACATTGGATTCGTTCAACTGAAGTGTGTTACTGATGTTTTTGGTGAAAGTATCGATACAATAATATACTGCACTATTGTGCAAAGAAGGTTCGGAGGTAATGAATACAATTTTTGTCTAAATCGTAACCGTAACCTTACCAATTACACAATAACTGATACTAATAATGAAAATGAAAATAATTGTTGATGTATGAAATGTTGTTTTTCTACACAAAAATTATTCGGTAGTAAAGTGAGACATGATTTTTTTATAGTTTTAGTACTCGTAAAATAAGTAATAAAAACAAACAAGAAAAGTTCCTGAGGAGGCCAAGACTCACAAAGGGTTGTAGCGCCGAAGGAAGACGAAGAAGAAGTAAGTATTCGTAATAATGTAATGTAATAATGCTACCTAAAATAAACGAATTAATATTTATAATTTTTACTGTCTTACTCTACAGTTAAATTGTTAATCAGCTTTTGGTATTAAATAAAAAAATAAAAATCTTTTACAATAGCAATCGTAACTGTGATAGCAATATACTTTTCACTAACTTCAAATTTAAATATGGAAGATCACGTGAACCAAGTGACCTAAATACGTAATTGTAAGACTAAGATTAAGTTATTAGAGATTATCTTAGAATAATAATAATAAATTATAAGTTTAGGTTAAAGTTAAATCACTAATTAGTCACATAAGTAAGCTTGATCGTAATTTTTACAACAACGAAAAAAAATATTTTAAATTGTTGTTAAGTACAATCTACTTAAATCTATGACAGGTCTGATTTCTCAACACACGAATAAACAGCAGCGTTCAAGTGCTGACAATCGAGCTTGTAAGCAAACACCCAAACGCAAAAGAGAAAAATACAAAATTGAGATCCTATGCAATGGCGTGCACTTCATAGATGCAAACATCCGCTGCCTACGTAAGGACTCAACGAAATTGAAGAAAATTGGCTATTTTTATTGATTTTTACGTATCGTGCATATCCTAGTTAAAAACTTGTGCACGCCAATGATTGTATGATTGTAACAAATGTCATCCGGTGCCTACTGACAACCCGTCGTGGATATCATATAGTAGGTAGATGGTATTTCTCAATTGATTTGATGTTTATTTAATTCAATTGGTTATTAATAAAGAACAAATTAGTGAATAGGCCAGCAGGACTGTCAGTAGCTATTATTTGACTATAATGTACAATAAAGCAGTGAGGTGTAATTAAACTATGTAATGCAATATGTTTATTTACTATACACTGTAGGTATTGCTCTTGTGTCTTGACCCCATACAGTTTTGTAACGCAAGTATAATATTGAGTAATTTTATAAACTCATTACCTAAATATTTATTCTGTCATTGATACTCCGAACATTCTTGTATTAGCATATTCATTATTGCATAACTTTTAAAAAGTCTTCTTTAGGAATCTCTAACAATATTTGTACCGCTTTTAAATGTTTGCATTGGATAGTCATTTAAGACAAATATTTTCAACTAAGAATAATCTATTTGTCACTAAAAATGGTATAGATTAACTGAAATCCAAAATTCCAAGGTTCCTGCCTGTTTTCCTGCACTTTCTCACTCCGGAATCGGAGGCAGAGACCATATTTACTGGGCTATCACGATAATCACTTTATGATACTAATAATGACCGGGACCGAAGGCTTAACATGCTCCCCGATGGCGTAACACCAAGGACTTACCAACTTAGGGTTGCTAATGAGAGTTTATTGTGTCAAATAATAACACCGTCTTCACCGTTACATAACCCTGTTTTACGTGGAGAAATCCTCATGCATACTTTTCCCCACGGGGAGTTCAGAAAGTTATATCAGATTTCAACCGACTAAAACCTCAAGGTGTTCCGACTTACCTCTGATGACTGGGCTACGGTAACATAAGTAAGCCACCACAACCCAGCCAGCGGAAATACACCGGGTTCTCATGTAAGGTTGTCGAAAGCGCATCGGAAACACTGAAAGCGTCAACTCGAAGGCTTATCTCCGGTGGGCGACAGTACACACACGGAGGCTGAGCTAAAGCCGTGATAGCCCAGGGGATACGACCTCTGCCTCTGATTCCAGAGGATCTAGGTTTGAATCGGGTCCGAGGCACCCCCAACTTTTCAGTTGTGTGCATTCTAAGAAATTAAACATCACGTGTCTCAAACGGTGAAGTAAAAAACATCGTGAGGAAACCTGCATACCTGAGAATTTTCTTAATTCTCTACGCATGTGAAGCCTGCATTGGCAGACTTGGACATAAATACATACATGTGGATTGCCGCATTGGGCCAGCGTGGTGGACTATTGGCCTAACCCCTCTCATTCCAGGAGGACACTCGTGCACACACCCACAGAATATGGGTTGATAATGATGATGACACGGAGGTCCTCGTCAAGGAGGCTCCTTACATAGCCTTGACTTAGGACTGTAAAATACCCTAATGGTCTGAGCGGAGCATTTCAACTACTTACTGGATCTCTATGGCATACTCTACATAGAGAATTTGTCACACTTACTTTGCGCTATAGTTCAAAGAGTTTAGCACTTATATGTAATTACTTTAAAGTGCTGCAATCATTGCGACGCCTTCAGCGTTGTTGTCACAATGCCACTTTATTGTTATACGTTATTTGCACACTCATTTTAATGTATTTATATGCTGTGTTTCTTTGAAAAATATTATGAAACTTGATCTACTGTTGAATTAGTGGCAATTAAGGTTTTCAATAGCTCAACGTTAGATAGCTTTATGCAATAGCTTTGCAGTCAAGGTAGGCAAATACTCAGTGCCGAGTATTTTATATAAGCATTAATGCGCTGCTAACCCTGAAGATTTTAGTCATCTGTTAAGGTATTTCGACTTACGGTCATTTTTGGGTGCAGGTACGTGGTTTGCGTTGTGTGTTTACATGTTTAAAAATATTAACATCTTACTGGGACAGTTGGTTTGTAATACAAAATAAATTTAATTATTTTTTAAGCAGAGTGCAAACGAACATCATGCAGATCTTTTTAGCCCAAAATTGTTTCAATTTGATTCAGTACTATTCATGCTACATGAATGACGCAGGGGGACCAAAGAGCAGATTTTTTGGGTTTACTCGAAGATAAACTTAAAGAAGGATTCCTTTTTTAGATCAAAAAAATCTATCAACAGAAACACTAAAATATCCTTATAATTATACAAATCATGCCCACGTGGAATGGTGGCAAGAATAATGGCTGCATTTCCACGCTGGACAGCCAGGCTGATCCTATGCGCAAAAAATTAGTCAGCACTTCTGTTACCAGTCGAGGCAACTAGCCGCAATGAAGTAATTCGGACAAATATTGTATATTTTATCCACATTAAACATTCTGCCGTTAATTTTGCACATAGTATGGAAAAACATGAAACAACTCGTAAAATAAATGACTGCACAAATAGAAAGCGGAACAATCGAAATCGTTAACATGAATTGCAGACAGATCAATTCGAAGGTCTCACGTTTAGTCGCTCTTGTCAATGTTTAAAACAATTGAATGGCGTATAGATAAAATTGGTCATTTCGATTAGGACACACCATAGCCGTGATAAGTGTTTGGCAAATTACAGTGTTTGTGGTGCCTTCAAAACCCTATGGTCACGAATTTTCATCTCGAAACAGTTCAGCGGCTAGTGACGAAATTATAATTGTACGTGCCACGATGATTTAGCAATATGATTTTTTGAGGAATTTTTTGTTAATTTTATTAATATAAACTTTTGTTATTGCATTGCTTCCTTATATATTACTCTGATAATAACTGAAAGTGTTAGAGTTTGGCTAATAAAAGGTTGAGACTGAACTTCTCCGGCAAATTTAAAAAAAATCCCAAAAATGCCAAATATTGTTAAGAATTTTTTTCCATCCATAACATAATCTTAAATATTAACATTGATCCTCTTATTTCATTTACGACGATTTTTGATTGAATATTTTAAGAAACATGCATGAAGATGAAACTGATTTTATTTTAAATTAAAAAAATCCAATCATGCAAAAACACTGTACTCAATTTATGCAAAATCAGATGCAGTACGCAATTTGTAGTACCGTAAGAAGGAAGAGAATAAAATAACATTGATGATACGGCCGGCGAAAAAATGATTGCTCATATTTTACCAAGTTATGCTTTCATGACAATTTAATCGTTTCATATGAAGTGGTTTGGAGGTGATTGCGTTGATAATAAAAAAAATAAGTAAGACACTTAATGAATAAGCTATTGTGTAGACGTAAA
Source organism: Bicyclus anynana (assembly GCF_947172395.1). Classification (NCBI taxonomy): domain Eukaryota; kingdom Metazoa; phylum Arthropoda; class Insecta; order Lepidoptera; family Nymphalidae; genus Bicyclus; species Bicyclus anynana. The sequence goes on from NC_069095.1 coordinate 9,418,532, forward strand.
TGGTGACGATGAATTGAATTCCGACTGACTGATGCAAAAAAAGGTCAGAAGAGGAATCGTGCCGATGTATCTTTTTGGTATAATCTTATCACTTTCTTTTACATTATAATATCATATTTGGTAACAGCTTACATCAGTAAGCAGGATGACTAATGCGTATATTTGTAGCCACTTGTATGAAGCATTTATCGGCATTTTTCTTTTTTGTTTTGATTGAATTTCTTTTCAACTCTGTTATTCGCTTCGTATGCGTAGGTAATTGCTGTTCATGTAATGGTTAGCAACACACATATTTAAAGATATAAATGTATGTTTATATGTGTGTGGTGTCGTCTATGCATTCTTAAATTATTATTCATCCCATTGTAATGCAACTTCAATCAATAAGTGGCTTAATATCCATTGCTATTTTTATTCTGAATTCGTAAAATCATAATACATGTGTTATGAGAGTTCATATTTAAGTATTACTTCAAGAATACGCCCAAATTTTTTGTAATTTTTTCAATACATACTAAATACCTGTCAATTTTATTACATCTTCGATATTTAGGTGTCTTAATGACTATATGAAATATGATTTCAGTTTTACAGTTTACAGTTCAATTTTATTTTCCTTTGGCATATCCAAACTAATCCAAATATTAAAATAGTCTTTAATAATCTTTTTTCTTTTACCTCAATTATTACTTTTAGGAATTATAAACGATGCAATTGAGGCATATTATCCAGATTTCCTTCCTCCTTTTATTTTTTTAGTTATCGGTTTAAAACCAAATTTTTCATTTTTATTGCATGTTGTTTCATATTGTCTGCGTCCGTATAAAAGTAAAATTGTAGCAATTTATCAATCAAAGCAATTTCTCTTTTCATTGTCATATTTATTGGTTAATATAGTTCATACATGCTGTCGGATTGATACGAGCAATTTTGTTGCAATTTATTAATATTGTAAGTATTAGACAACCTTGTCGATGTCGTGTATTTTATCGTGTATTACTGTTGCGAAACTACAACATGCATTGTGATCTGTGTCGCAACTGAGGTGGTTATCCCATTCAGCCGTTCCGACATTATTCCCTTGATGACATTTGAGATGATTGCCGTCGGGTCAGCTATGATTGTTGACGTTGCAAATGTAGAAAATACTCACGCATGCCCTACACTCGTAATGCCCTACGTAGAAATATGCAACTTGGAGATTGACGCCTTGGTAATTGGCAAACAACATTTGCATCTACCTTATAACTAGGTGCTTTGTTTATTATGCTTATAGAAGGAAGTTAGAAGGAATCATCACTACCGCGTCTGATAGACAAACAGGACTCGGTTTTTTTCAGATGATCTAATTTTGTTGAATTTCGGCTTATGGTTTTTGGCGTTACGCTTAGAAGAAGGTAATGGTCAGCTGGCCTGTTGTCTAATTTGGTTTTTATTGAGAACCCATTAAAATGAACATCAAATCAAGTGAGAAATGTTATCTACCTAATGTATGATGTCCACGAAGGATTGTCAATAGGCACCGGATGACATTTGTTACATAGAATCTCAATTTCGTATATGTCAACTAACGAACATCAAAGTTAGTGAATTAACCTGCAGATCTAATAAAAAATTACGTTAATGATAATGACTGAGACCGTTAAAGTGCGACATCCCCACTCCGGTTTAGGAATTTTTACTGAAAATATTTTGGAAGAAAGAAAAGCTAAGCTACTGAAAGTATTTCACAGCCCCACTCAGAACACGAAACCAGCCCCTGTAGCCAAGTGGCTAGTCAATTCTCTTACGATGGCATATACTTCGAAAACTAGAAAAATGTATGGGAATGACATTTGGTAGTGACCCTTTCTGCATCCACGGCCGTGGGTTCGATTCCCACAACTGGAAAATATTTGTGTGATGAGCATGGGTGTTTTCCAGTGTCTGTGTGTATACATTATATAAGTATTTATATGTAGTATATAAATGTATATTAATATTAATATGTCAACTATCTTAGTACCCATAACACAAGCTACTCTGTATGCTTACTTTGGGGCTAGATAGTGATGTGTATTGTTTAAGTATATTTATTTATTTATACATTTTTCTAGTTTTCGAAGCGTTTGTGATCGTAGAAAGGGCTGGTCCTTGTGACCCCAAGTCACATAAGTAACCACTGGAACCAGTTATCGAAATCTACTAGCACGTACATATTTCTCTTCCGTTGTTAGGTAACTAATCGAGTACTTTTTCTGACAAAGTTTCATTAGCATTGCAATATCAAATTCAAATAAGCATGTTTGCAATTTTGGATATGCAGGTATTTCTACACCTACTAAATTACATATTGAAAAAAGTACAGTGAATTGATTTATAAAGGCACTTTCGATTTTATGCGCTTTCACTCTACCTTGAGTTTGGAGCCATTGAACTCTGTCGCAATACCCTTTAACATAAGGCTCTACTTCTAACATATTCATTTTATTTGTGTTAGGTACAGGTATTTCTAGTGTACCTAGTATAACATCGTTAATTGGAAAGTGTTCTTACTCGTAGATCGTACCAATGTGTTCTAAATGTATGATTAAAATTATCTAATGATTACTTTATCTAGCTTTAACCTGTATCTTCACTCGCAAAAATGCAGATTTGTCCATCAATTTAATTTTGGACGATTTTATAATTGTATTTCATTCCCTTTTAAAGACCTCTGATAATATTTGATTAGATACTTAATATATATCCTTAAGTTAACGTCTTACAATTTTAAAACATAAAATGGAACATTTATGTACGATTGAAATTCAAACGTACTGGATATCGTGAGAAAAAAGCAAGCAATTAGCGAAGTTAGACAAAGAATAATGCTCAGTATGTGAACTTGCCGCGCTGTGTATAACACATGTGACATGGTTTCCATTATTTAAGCTCATTTCCGTACTAGTTTTTAAGCCTTTTAGCTTAGCGATTAGTGATACTTACATGCGATAAGTTATTAATGTACTTTAGATTATGGTTCTTTTTTTGCAATTATTTAACCTTTAAAGCTCTTGGTAACTTAGCTAGCCGAAAGTCCTTTAAGCCTTTAAACCCGAAAGTCTTTGGATTCGAATCCTGCCTGTTGAACTAATAGGTAACTCATGAGCGCAGTTAAAAAAAGAGAATATAAGTCGTGTTGAAGTTCATGTTAAGATTCGTTGTTCTGTATGTGCACGTTCCTAGGATGGATTTCCAGCTGTAATTTAGAAATTTAGATACTTTTCTTAAATTGGCTCGGGACGTATACTTTCTACTGGTGCGAGTACCTTACCTTCCCAGCAGTAAGTTGTTTCAATGTGCCTCTAATAATTCGATGATCCGTTAATACTCTTTTGATTACGTAAACAATCAGTATGTATTGTTTGGATGTTGTTGTCTTTTCAAATGTTCTTTGACATTACAACTAGGGCACAGGCAGCTTCGCTGGGTTTCGTTGGGTTGGGTTTTTAGTAAGTATTTTGCTGCTTCTTAGCCAGCGACACTAGTACTACGTTTCACATAGACCTCCGATCGCAAATGTATTTCCCAGCAACAAAAAAATAACAATAATACGATGCAGCTAGAAAGTCTGTTCGGTTCCAAGTTAGCTGACTAAATACCCACTGGAAGTGAAGATATCCTAAGCCTGCCTGATACGCACGTCATACAACGTCGGAGTATGGACTCATTTCGAACTCGTACGGGTCCATCAGAGCAAGAATGCAAGAATCAGCTCATGACTAAGGAGTCATAAGCTGATTCTTGCAACGCGGCACGATCCAAACTGCGACGTTGTGCTAAGAGGGTCTGAGGGAAGAACCAGCTCATGATTAAGTACCCCTCGAAACTAATCCATAATTCGACGTTGTATCACGTGAGTTTTAGCCGTGTTTCATAATCAAGTAATATGAATAACACGTTAGTTTAAATTCTATAAAAATCCTGCTACGCCACAAATTTGCATGACATCTGTATAGGTTTTTAATCCTGATGGCCTATTCACTAATTTTCTTTTTGGTCTTTATTAATAACCTAATAATATAAAAATCAAATCAACTGAGAAATGTTATCTACCTACTGTATGATATCCACGAAGGGTTTTCATTAGGCACCTTTGTTACACAGAATCTCAATTTTGTATATGTCAAATTGTCAACTAACGTCAAAGTTATTCTACAGAGGACAGTTGAGCTATTGACGTTTAAAAAGTAAGAAACTCTTTAACCCATAAATACTCGATTTAAAAGCGGCATGCGTTCAAAACTTTTATGAGTATAACGAACTCAAATGCTTACCTTTAAGTGCAAGTTACTTTTATTGCTTCGTCATTTTAACAAAAATATTGGCGGTATGCAATAATCTTTAACACGGCATAAAATGGAGTTTATAACTGGTGCTTTGAATTAGTGCAACATAAAGGATACTACACACACGAACACCGCGTTAGAAAAATTGCAATTTTTTTACCATTACTATTCTTTTTTTTAAAATACGTTTACAATTTTCTGTATTCCTGTAATATTTTTATAACGAAACCTGTTACACCGTCCCGCTTACTTTTTTTCAAGTTTCTGTCATCAGGGATTGACTGTAAGAGATTGCTTTTGCTACGGCCGCTAGTAAGTAGTGGTAGACTATTGGCCTAACCCCTCTCATTCTGAGAGAGACTCGTGCTCAGCAGTGAGCCGACTATAGGTTGATGATGATTATGATGAATAAGGCCGCCTTTGCATGCTCACACGTATTTGTCTTATTGTTTTCTTTTACTGTTGGTTATCAATTGCTTTGTGTGCACATGTTTTTCTTGACAATCAAGCAGTTGACCCACCTCAAGGTTAGTGAAAATCGTCTAGAATTTATCGCATTTGAATGATTTTTAACCGACTCCTGCGATATTTCCGTCATTTGTGGACCGATTTTGAAAATTGTTCATAACATAATCATATCATAATCGTATATGTACCTGTGTTTTTTTTAAAGAATAGGAGCGAAAATCCTGTGCTAATACGACAACAGTCCATCGGAGGTATCCTCACGGATTTGAGACCGGCACATCACCATGAAGATATACTTACACTCCAGTAATGTTATCATTTTGTCATTTAATGTTATCAGCAATTTGTGTGTGTGGTTGAAATGTGCGCTCACCATTACAGCGCTCTTTAAAAATATTAAAAGCAAAGTTATTATTTTAAAAAATAAATGCACAGTTAGTAAGTATAAAAATAACTATATTATTAACGTATTGTTTACGTTTTAGTTCGTTGACTCTCCAGTGGTCGTTTTGAATGCACAATAAATAAACACATCGCGGCCTTCGATGCTAGTTTTTATGTGAAGAGCGATGACACATTAAAATTTAAGAGCTCCTTCAGATGGTATACGCCATACGCGCGACTTAGGTACATATAAGTGAATTTTTGCGTTTTAGTTCATATTAACCTTTGCAGTCAGTGTGAAATGTAAATTTATACCAATTACTAGAAATATTTTGGAGCAGCCACAAGTGATAAAACAAACAATGCGCTATGATGTGTTTCATTAAAAATAATTTGATTTTATTTATTTTAGATATTTAAATAATATTTTAATATTTATTTACACATCTTTTAGCTTTGGATTGATTAAAATTCCTAACTGATGAAAACATAGATCAGAAAACAGAACATTGACTATTTTGAAGTATATTTATAACTTTTACTATCAATGATGTAAGTACATCTAAAATCAAAGGTATGTTCGTTTTGCTCTAAGCATACACAAGTAAACAAAATATTGGACATCAGAATAAAAACAAATTAAAAAGGTTTGACTTTCCTATTAATTCGAAAAATCACGCGGCTTAAAACGCGTCCGTCTGTGAAAGCTTTTACAGCACATTATGAATAATAATAAATACCTATATCTTTAAAAGTGCTGTTGCTATATAATTTTCAAGGAAATAAGATTACAAATTATGTGTAATATTTTTCGCTTATTTAGGATTAAAGCGGACGCCTGCAACTGTGTACGCGTTGAAATCTTTTTTCAGTTCTTACCTGAAATACAACTGAAAATTTCAGTGCTAAGTAGCTATAATATAAGTTAACCTCCGGAAACAAAGAATTTCATCACAGTTTCCTTTTGAATCCTAGAATGGTATTCTCACTATTCAAGTAAAATTATTAAATTAGCGGTGCGTAAATTAATCAGGCTAGGGAAGTCATTTATATATATAGGTATGTGTAGATTTATTTGATCGAACATTCGTTTAAGAAAATATTGCCTCACAGTGTTTCATTACAGGGCTACCAGTAAAAAATGCTTGCGAGGATGTCGTGGCCCAGCTAGAAGCTATCATTAAAAACTACTTAGAGAAAGCAAAGTGCAAACACATAGGGCCTATTTACGCAATGATCTCTCAATATATATATCCCCATAATAAAAATTTCAACAAAAAAGTGTTACTTTATAGTCATTAGAGTTTCGTTTCCTTATATCAAACGTAATAACTTAGATAGCTTTAATAAAAATATATTTACTGTATTTTGTGTAACATATTATGTCGTTACAGTGTGATATAACCGATTATGACAAGTTTGTGTTGATAAAAGGAAATATTGAAATTATTTACATTTTTACTAAATATGTATACGGTATAGATTTTGCAAGTTTTTTTAATAAATTAAGACATTTATTGATACCATTAGATTACTAAATCTTTGTCACATTTTTTAAGACAATATTACAATTCTAGATTATATTGTTTACATGTATAATTGTGTAAGTTTTGGATTTTCGAATACGATCAATGTTATCCAACTAAAATCAGCCTGGCTGTCCAGCGCGGAAATGCAGCGAGTATTCTTGCCATCATTCCGAGTGGGCATGATTTGTATAGTTATTAGGATAAGTTAGCTTAAGTTCCTTATTGTATTCTTTCTCAAAAAAAAAAAAACTAAAATCTGGAAATTCGAATACAAATGTAAAATTTGAGCGTCTTTCAAATGTCGCATTCGTATCTGTATCGGTCACAGAAGCCGTAAAGGTTGTTTCGGTTTGAAAAGCAGTTTTGTGACTCTTGGGCGCAATCTAGAGCCCGATCAATCTAGGCCCGTATGAATAGAGGTTACTAAACCAAGAGTCCGTATATAAAAGCAATGTTGAGATCATTACCTTAATTATAATTAAACATAATAATGATCTCAAGTTACATGAACTTCAAGCTCGATAATGACTATACATGTATTTAGATGACGCGTAAATTCATCAGTGTGCGTGAGACTTTATGTAAAATCTACATAGATACGTGTATTTACGAAAATAATTGTAGGTATTTTCTGTTGTAACTTCAACAGTTTGGAAGGACCAACCAACGATCGATCGATCCAACGGTTATCGCGCAACCCTGTCTTTATTCATTGATTTTGCGCTACAGCTTCTATTTCGGAAATCAGAAATAATAACTTATAGATTGCCATCTTTAATTACACAATTTAAAATAGGTTACAATTTTAATTAACTAAATGGATTAGTTAATTTAAAAAATATATATTTATTACCAATAATTGTGTTAATATTTTAGTAATTGCATTAATAAATAACAAGAAATCAAAATTCGTAACGATTATGAACATTTCGAACGTGCCGTATCGATAGCTGGAATATTGATGTTATCGGGTTACACAATGTAAACAAATCACTTGTTAATTACTTGGTTATGAATCATGATATATTTGACATTGAAAAATTGTGTTTTTTTGCTATATGGGAGACCATTACGAGTATGTACTTTGTTTGCTAATGGATAACTTTTTTATTAAACAGATTCTGATGAATATTTTTATGAAAGTGGTAACTATTCGTTTTTGACGGCCACCGTGTAGCGCAGTGGTATGCGCGGTGGATTTATAAGTCAGCGTCAGCCGATGTTTTCATAATTGGTACAGGACTAGCTGGTAGGAGGCTTCGGCCTTGGCTAGTTACCACCCTACCAGCAAAAACGTATCGCCAAGCGATTTAGCGTTCAGGTACGATGTCGTTAAGAAACTGAAATGGGTGTGGATTTTCATCCTACGCCTAACACCATCAGGTGAGATTGCAGTCAAGGGCTACTAAAATTAAAATTGAAAAAAAACCGTGTTTAAATATCGAAACACCCAATTAATGTCTTCGATATAGAGGACACACAGTCAGTTATATTAATCCAAAAACTTTCATAACTTTGTGAATCAATTGTGTTACAAATATAATTATTTTGATGAAACTCCGTAGATAAGCGTAGCAGCCCATAAATCTGTCAAAAAATGATTTGAATTATCGGTTAACTAATAAAAATTTAATTCTCTTTTTTGACTGCAGATCAAAATTATTATGATCCTATGACTCGAACGCGTTAATGACTGTATGGAACTAAAGTGCAACATAAAAACGTATACAATACATACAAAATTAAATGAGACGCTATTTCCGCTATTTACAGATTGAATGAGAGACAACTTTAGCTCTGTTTTCGACGACTGTCCTAGAAAGATGTTAATGAACCCCTTTAATGAACATCATAAAAATAAAATATTAATTAGTAAGAAAGATGCTGAGTAAAAGCAAATTCACGAGGAAGTGTTAGTACAAAAAGATACTAAACTTTAAAGTGAGTAAGTATCCTTACCGCCTACGTTTAAACGGGTTGCAAGTTATAAACAATTTTTACGAACACCATAAGCCCTTCTGGAAGGTAAACCGAGAACCTTCGGGCAGTAAAAAATCGTAAAAGTCGAAGCACATTGTCAATATTTGTGGTAAGTTTTAAGGGTATTGAACTTTGGCGGAATGACTGCTATATTTCGTCTTGATCATATAAAGTGCTCACACACGAGCCGTATTAGGACGTAGGTACTGAAAATATAATTTATTAGCCCCTAGGGCAAAATTGTTTACTCTTCTTAAATTTTATTGAAACTTGCGGATGCTCGCGACTTAATCCGCCCCTAGTTTAGTGACCTCCTTAATCGAGATCTGTCGCAAAATCAGCGGTTGCCTACTGACTACCTCCCTGTCAAATTTCAATTTTATACGTAAAGTGGTTTATGATATTTCGTGATTATAAATATCTTGATATGAATAGCAGCTCAATGAGTAGGAATATTTCAAATACGAAGAACATTTCCACATAGCTTAGTAAAGACTGCACAGCAATGTGGGTAAACTGTCGGACCTAAATTAATATGGTCGTGAGTTCGAACCCTAGCCAAAATGTCAAAATGTCTTTTTTAATTTATAGGGAATATGTATGACGTGTATTAGTTATTTGCAATTAATTAAAATTATTGTATCGGCCATTTTGTGGAGAGATTGAGTTGAGGTCAGACGGTTGCATTGTGTAAGACGTCGTCGCTTCAAAGCTACTACTGTGTACAGACATTTGTGAATAATTACTGTCAGTGATTTAGTTTTGCTTTAATTGTCTAAAGTATATTTTGGATGTGTTGAGAAGGGTAAGTGTTAGACTAATATAAAACTCGCGCATTACTTAATACGTAGGTAACGATTAGATTAAACATGATGTTGTTTCTATTGTTCTTAGCCTCTTGAAACGCCTTCTCAGCACGAGGGAACTGTATCACATTGTATTCACAAACCGGATCCCTGAGGGTCAGCTCCGAGCTAGCACTATTGAAAGGCTTGGTAGGGTGCCTGCAGAACAACTAAACGCAAACCCTCCTGGCGTCCAACATTAGTTCAATACCCGTAACATATGGCGCCCAACGGAAAATAATTATGAAAATAGTAATTAAAGTGTCTAGTTAAAAAAATATAATATTAAAATAACTGTGTAAGAACGAACATTACATTCTTGAATTGTAGAAACGATTCTACACTATACCTACCCGCCTATCTAAAGTGCTGAACGTTTTACTTTTGGACGGAGAACTTTGTATTTACTTACTTATGTTTTACGTACTATAACTTAGATGTTCTAAAGCTGTAACAAATATAATAACTTGATATAAGATTCTTAAAGATTGTGTGATTTGCAGTGTAGGTATAAAGAAGGTATCAACCTAGTGCATGTGTTATTGAAGTTTGATACTAATAGGTTTAATTCAGATTAGGGAGCATTACTTGAATTGATATTATATTTTTGCATGAACTATTTTAATTAATTGAAAATAATATTTACTGATAAAAAATTGCATTGTTGTGTTTCAATAAGTTTTGTGTGTTACATTTACTAATATTATGTCAATTTATTATGTTGAAATAGTGCCTAGATTCAAGATATTTTGTCAATAATTAATTAATACCTAATAATACTTTGTTAGGTATATAATTGAGAATTTATTTATTTCTGGATTGCTATTAATTTTAATTAAATATTTATGTGTTTTTATCTCTGTTGTTGTTGTTGTTGTTGTTGTTGTAGTTGTTGTTGTTGTTGTAGTTGTTGTTGTTGTTGTTATTTTAAATTTATTTGATATTACATCTTTATCTTTTCTTTAAAGAGAGAAGTTTATAAGATAATTTATAATATTATTTCATTGATGGGTAAATATGATTTTAAATGAAATGTTTTTTTTTTCCTTGTTATTTCGTTCTAGTTGATCATATATAGTCCTCTTTATCTTGTCTTTAAGGATAAATGTTTTAAAAGATATCTTTTTTATAATTATTTTGTATAATTCATTCATTCATTAATAATGACGATTGATTGGTTTTGTATTAAAGATTAATTTCAGCAATATTATAATACTTTTTATCAATCTGTTAATCTATATATAGATATATATCAGATATTTAATTTTATATGTTAATGAAAATTTTATACGAAATATTTGTTCATATTCTGGTAACTCTTTACATTTTTTTTCACATTACAGGTTTACTGATGATTTAGATTTACTGTTCTAATAAGTAATTGATTTAAATATTATTAATAAATTATTCTTTTATAAATAAATTAAATTAATAAGTCAATTATTAATATAATAGTTGTAAAATAATATTTTTGTTGGATCAATATTGTTATCGATATTTATAAAAATGGAGGTCAACTTTTTATTGAAAGATGAGTTGGAGTTCGAACTTGCGTCTCGCGGAGTATATATTAAAACTTTTGTATCAGTCATGAAAAAAATGCTTAAGGAGCTAATGAATTCAGAAGAAAAAGGCGACTATTCATATCAGATTAAAGCCCCAAAACAAAGCTTCGAGTGTCCTGCTCAGGAGTTAGAGGTGTGTAAATCAAAGGTGGCGATTCTATCAAGTTATATTTCAGAAATTTCAGAAAAACCAGACAGAAATTTATTTAGACGATTAGTGTCTAGGCTTTACCATGTTAAAAACAGGGTAGATTTCATAGTTCCTAAATCAGATGATGAAACCGAGGTAAGAGAAAATTTAAGAATTAAGATAGATAATTTATTAGCACAATTAGAAGAACAGGATGATAAAGAAGAGGAAGAAAACCTAACATTTAAAGATAAACAGATTTTACAAGAAACATTAGGTACGGTAGGGGAAAGAATAATAAAAAAACTAGAAAAACGATCTCAATCTAGGGAACACTTAGACATCAGCAACCAAGAAGATGATTGTGATAGGTCAGTGAATTTTAAAGACAAGCTTGAGTCTCGTAAGGCTAGTGGTAAAATAATTTCTTCATCATCAGTAATTGAAGATGAGAGTCACATGCAAAAACGTAAACTAGTGCCTATTACACAGTGGGGTGTAAAATTTTCCGGAAACAATAAGGTCAGTGTAAATGCGTTTATCGAAAGAGTAAATGAGCTCAAAGAAGCAAGAAATGCTTCAGATAGGGATCTTTGGAGATATGCAATAGACTTTTTTGAAGGAGACGCTTTAATCTGGTACAGAGCGAATAGAGAAAATATATTAACTTGGAATGAATTAACACTTTTACTGAAACGAGCTTTTCAACCACCTTGTTACCAAGAGGAATTACTAGACGAAATTAGATCTAGAACTCAGGGAAGAAATGAATCAGTTATAATATACATGTCAATAATGCAAAACATGTTCAATAGGTTACCAGAAAAAATCTCAGAACATAATAAGATTACAATTATCTTGAAAAACATTCAGCCTTACTTCCAACGCGCGGTGTGTAGGGACCGGTTCGCTTCTATACCGGATTTGATAAATGTACTCAGGGTGGTGGAAAGATCAAAAATAAATTGTGAACAATTTCGGGAACCAGGAACCAACAAAAACTTATTAGAACCAGACTTAGCCTATAAAACGGAGGAAGTTAGAGTGCCAGATAACCAAATTCTCGAAATAAACGACAATTCATTAGGAATAAATAAGAAACGTTGCTGGAATTGTAGGCAAAATGGACATTTATTTCGGTCATGTACCATTCCAAAGCAACGTCTATTTTGTTATAGGTGCGGTAGATTTGGCACAACTTCAAAAGATTGCTCGTGTAAGGGAAACGGGGCAGGGGAGGGCAACAATCAGAAATCTGCCTAGTTGGATCTCCCCTTGATAGAAATAGCAAAGAATGGCAGAATTGGTTAAAGGTAGTTAGTAAAATGTTCGTAGGCCATGAAATAGATAATCTTACTGTTTCCAAAGAGAACGATAACCGGTCATATGTAATGTTAGAAATTTTAGACCTTAATTGCACAGGTTTATTAGATTCGGGAGCAAATAGGACTGTTATTAATCCAGATTTTGCTCTGACCTTAAGATCTTTGGGACTAAAGCCGTATAAAAGAAAATTTGACGGATACATTTCTACGGCGGACGGTACAAATCATACTATTTCTGCGTTATTTGATGTACCCATTAAATTTGATGGTCAGTCTCACGTCATGTCTCTATTGGTAATGCCAGGTTTAGTGCAAAATTTGTTATTGGGGAAGGATTTTTTTGACCAATTCCATATCAGGTTCCAATTTAAAAGCGATATACCAATTGGTGATACTCAAGTTAATACAATAAATCTACATACAACCAGTACATTAGTATCACAAAATGATTTAGATGAATTTGAGCAGGATGAACTCTCGAAAGTAATAGAGGAAATGAAATGCACTATAGGGGTTGGGTTAGGCCGAACGAACTTAATAGAGCATAAGATAGATACGGGTGACACCAAAGCAATTTATCAAAAACCATACAATTTCTCACCAGTCGTAAGAAAACAAATTGAAGCTGAGTTAGATGACATGTTAGCTAAAGATGTGGTGGAACCATCCTATAGTTCATGGTGCTCACCCGTACTTATAGTTAAGAAACCAAACGGTTCTAACAGGCTTTGTTTGGATAGTAGGCAGCTGAATAAAGTGACTCGAAGAGATACATATCCCTTACCTCGTGTTTCTTCCATTTTGGATAGCTTACGTAATGCTAGGTATTTAAGCACTATAGATTTAAAGTCAGCTTTCTGGCAGTTGCCACTGGAGGAGTCCAGTAAACAGAAAACAGCCTTTGCGCTGCCAGGTAAAGGCCTTTTCCAATTCAAGGTCATGCCTTTTGGTTTAGTAAATGCATCGCAGTCCCAGCAAAGACTGATGGATATGTTATTCCAGTCAAAAAATGATAACGTTTGGGCATATTTAGATGACATAGTAGTGTGTTCGTCCACCTTGGAGGAACACTTAAAGTTGTTGAGATGGGTCACTGAAGTGCTTAAGAAGGCAGGCTTAACAGTAAATATGGAAAAATGCCACTTTGCTAGATCATCCCTGCGATATTTAGGATACATTATTGATAAGGACGGATTGCGCACTGATCCCGATAAAGTGTGCGCTATCTTAAATTTTGCAAAACCAAAGAATATTAGAGAACTCAAAAGATTTATCGGTTTAGCTAGTTGGTACCGCAGGTTTGTAAGGAATTTTTCCGAAATAGCAGCCCCCTTACATCAGCTGACAAAAACAAAGGGTGTACCTAAATTTAAGTGGACAGCGGAAGCTGACAAGTCATTTTTAGAGTTAAAAACACTTCTAACTACCACTCCAGTAATTACTTGTCCTGATTACTGTAAACCATTTTTTATACACTGCGACGCGTCAAAACATGGTATAGGAGCGGTTTTGTGTCAGAAATCAGATAATGGAGATCAGGCAATTGCTTATTTGAGTCGTAAGCTTAATAACCATGAAATAAAATACTCCACGTCGGAACGAGAGTTACTTAGTGTAGTGTTTGCAGTAGAGAAATTTCGGCCATATATTGATGGGGCTCATTTTACAGTTGTGACTGATCATAGTGCATTACAATGGTTGCACAAGATGAAAGACCCCCATGGTCGATTAGCCAGGTGGGCTATGAAGCTTCAACAATTTGACTTTGATGTAGTGCATAGACCTGGTTCCTGCAATGTAGTTCCAGATGCCTTATCACGCTCTTTAGAAATAAATGCTATCAAAATTCAAGATAAAAATAAAGACAGCTGGTACAAAAATAAAGTAAAAGTCATCTGTTCTGGGGCTGATCAAGATCCAAGTTGGGCGGTTGAAAACGGCTTGCTTTTAAAATCAGTATCATTGAAGCAATTTCCAGTAACTAGCCGTTGGAAAATTTATGTACCCCAAAGCTTAAGAACAGATGTATTGCAAAAATGTCATGATTTATCTACTTCAGGACATTTCGGTATTAGAAAAACATTATTCAAAATTAAGCAGAATTACTACTGGCCTAGCATGTTGAGAGATGTAAAGGATTATGTTAATAATTGCAAAACATGTGCTAAGGTAAAAGTATCTCAGCAACCTTCTTTTGGAAAAATGGGACAGCATAGAGAGGTATCAGGTCCATGGGAAGTGGTAAGCTTAGATTTGATGGGTCCGTTCCCAAAGAGTAGAAAGTGCAACACTATGTTATTGGTTCTGACATGTTGGTTTAGCAAATTTACCCTACTATTCCCTTTACGCACAGGAAAAGCAGATAAAATATGCGAGATTATAGAAAGTCAGTTCCTATTATTTGGTTCTCCGTCAGCTATAATCTGCGATAATGGTAGGCAGTTTTTGTCTGAAGACTTTAAAAATGTTGCCAACAAATTTAATGTGAAAATTTGGTACACACCAAATTACCACCCACAAAGTAATCCGACAGAACGGGTAAATAGAGTCATAGGGACCATGATCAGATCATATATTCAGTCAGGAAAACATAATAATTGGGACATCTACCTCAATGATATAGGTCATGCTATACGTACAGCGGTTCATGAAGGCACGGGCTACACACCATCTTATTTATTTTTTGGTCGGGAAACAAACGTACCTCCAGTAAATCAGTTTGAATATTTAAAGGACATTAAGGAAATTTTGCCACTACCAGACCAACAATCATTCATCAATAATTTAAAATTGCGTGGCCAAATTAATGAAAACGTTAAAATTAAGTTACGGCAAACACACGACAACAGTAAAATAATCTATGATCGTAAACATAGACAAGCACATTTTAAAGAAGGAGATATAGTATGGAAGAGAACCAAATACTTATCAAAAGCTTCAAATAAATTTATGTCTAAATTAGCACCCAAATTTGAAAAGGCTGTAATCACAAAGAAAATTTCGGAAAATATTTTTAAATTAAACAACGCTTTTGGTAAAGATATAGGTCTCTGGCACGCAAAGGACTTAAAAGCATACTAAACTGAATGCAAAAAAAAAAAATATATATATAAATATATATAACTTGCAATTTTTTTTTTGTGTGGGTAGGGGTATTTGATATGAATAGCAGCTCAATGAGTAGGAATATTTCAAATACGAAGAACATTTCCACATAGCTTAGTAAAGACTGCACAGCAATGTGGGTAAACTGTCGGACCTAAATTAATATGGTCGTGAGTTCGAACCCTAGCCAAAATGTCAAAATGTCTTTTTTAATTTATAGGGAATATGTATGACGTGTATTAGTTATTTGCAATTAATTAAAATTATTGTATCGGCCATTTTGTGGAGAGATTGAGTTGAGGTCAGACGGTTGCATTGTGTAAGACGTCGTCGCTTCAAAGCTACTACTGTGTACAGACATTTGTGAATAATTACTGTCAGTGATTTAGTTTTGCTTTAATTGTCTAAAGTATATTTTGGATGTGTTGAGAAGGGTAAGTGTTAGACTAATATAAAACTCGCGCATTACTTAATACGTAGGTAACGATTAGATTAAACATGATGTTGTTTCTATTGTTCTTAGCCTCTTGAAACGCCTTCTCAGCACGAGGGAACTGTATCACATTGTATTCACAAACCGGATCCCTGAGGGTCAGCTCCGAGCTAGCACTATTGAAAGGCTTGGTAGGGTGCCTGCAGAACAACTAAACGCAAACCCTCCTGGCGTCCAACATTAGTTCAATACCCGTAACAATCTTTCGGTTTATATATTTAGATAAAAAATATTTTTTCTTATCATTCAAAACTTCACATTACAAAGTCTTAAAAAGACTTATATTTACTTTGTTATTTTTACTCTAACAATTATGTTACTTAATCTGCCCACAAACTCTCTGTGCCATCTAGCTCTCTATTTTTCTCTGTGTCTTCTACTGCCTTCCTGAAAATCTTAAATACAACCAAGGGGATGTTATTGATCGAGTCGATAGATATAATTCTATAATTTAGGATGCTACCTTTTATTTACTTTATTAATTTAAATATATATCTTTGTTAATTTTATACATCTATCAAAAATAGAGAAAAGTTTCGTGTTTTGAGAAAAGTTTTGTACCACGAAATTCCAGTGGATTCAAACAGTGACGTTCTCAGTGTCAATATGTTACAGACTACGTGTGGCTCTTGTGCGAATAGTCTTATAATCTTTGTGGTTTAGTCGTGATGGGTAAATTATGAGCATTCTTAACTGTGGAACAACATATCAATCAGAGATAAAAAAGTCGAATTAATTTTAGTTTCAAAGCGCATCCTTCGTTTTAGCAATCTTATAATTCATATCATTTAAAGATAACAAAACAAAATATATTTTGTCAAATCTTTTCTCTGATTGTAAAAGTCGAAGATGATTCTTTTTTAATTTCGAAATACAAAAGTTTAACATGATAAATATAATTTAAATCTTCTGACAAATCTGTGTTATGTTTTAATTCATCATCCTCATCATCATAACTGCCAACATCCAAACAAAAGGATCTCGAGCCGCCAACTCCCAGTGACTCCCTGAAATCCGCTTGATGTACTAGGTTCTCTTAGTTATCGGTTGTTTTAATTAGATCTTTTTTTTGAGTACTTTTGCCATTCAATAATACGGAGATACGAGTATAATTACTTCAATAATGAGTAAGTTATTTATGAGCTGCACCATTCCCTTAATTTAGCTTCACGTCTGTAAAATTATAAACGATGAGCATGGGCATGAAGGGAAATTGTAGACTTTTACGTAACTTTAATAACAATGCATATTTTTAATACCAGCCCAATAAATTCTGTATAGATCACGTAATCGGAGACAATTTTGTGTTCGGGCCGTGACGCGAAGTGGGAACGAGGTAATAAATCTGAAGACAACCAAGCCCAGAGATGTTGCCCCGTGAAATTTCGCACGTTCATTGCACAACAAAGGTCCACACACGTCGGTGTACAGTTTCTGAAGCAGACATGAGTGACGTTGAACTTATTTGTAGTTCGTCTAAGCAAACATTTTCCTTTACACTTTTGAATACTTGTTATTTAATTGAAGTATTTATTTTAGTCCCTTTTCCGGCTTATATCCGACTGCTGAAGGAGGTATGTTCTGAAGGAGGTGTATGTTGAGAGTATGTATATTGTAAGAATGTATATGTTTATATGCTGTATACCCTCGTAACTGTAAGCTGGAACCCTCGTAATTTTAATATAAAGTTTTTAATTATTATTACCACAATTATCTAATAATATTATTACCTGACGTGCTAGTAAAGTAAGCCTAATTGAAATAAATTAGAAATAAATGATTTTTGAGTTTGAATTCGAGTTTATAATCAATAGGTTTAATATGAGGTATGTAGGTAGGATGTATGAGTAACGTAGAGTTTATTGTTTCCCCGATTTTCAATTATGTTTCAGCAGTCGGGTTTTATTAATTATCTTATACGTTTAGTTATGAAAGTACATTGTTTATATCATCATCTAAAACTGTTTAAAGTCGTGACTTCCCAAAACTATCTAGATTTAGATACGTGATAATAAAAAGGTAATACAAAGCTTTCTTTGAAATGTATTAAATATTCTAGGGCGAATTAAACTTCGGAAGTGAATGGTTCCGTTCCCAAAAGACAATTTAAAACAATGCTGTTGAAAAACCAACTGGGTCTGAGCATTAGCTCGAACCTTGGCGTCTATTGTTATTGCCTTCTGTTGGAACAATTAGGCAATTTAGGAATTGAAAACCTTGGTTAGAGAAAATCTACCGAACTCAATACAACGATGAGCTGCAATTGCATTGTCTGGGTTGTTTTAACAGGCTTATTTTGTTTCAACATTAATAATGACTGTGGTAGCTGATAGATTTAATTTAAAAAATAGGTTATTTTTAAAGTCCGCTTATCTAGATACATTTATTATGACAGGAAAAAAAATAATTTTGCTTCCCCGTATAAAAAACAATAAATCCCCAATGAAATTATTATTTTAAGATTTTATTTTTAAATGAAGTAGTGTCATTTCCGTTTATATCTATTAATTTGTTTCGTCTTTATTTATTTTATTGATTGTCTTTATTTGTTAAAATTCGTAAAAATGAAAAAAACCATAATGTGGATATTATTGCATTTATCTATGTACCTATATGTATACTGTATAGACTACTGAACCGATCTAAACAATCTTTCACCAATGGAAAGATACATTAAGAACGAGTAACATAGGCTATATTTTATCCCCATATCTTACGGGAATGGGTACTACGCGGATGAAACCGCTGGGTTCTGATAGTTGAGTATAAATTTAAACGTATTAAATTCAATTTATTTCATTAGTAGTTCGGGGTTTACCTTTAAATATAGTCACATTTGAACATATTACTCTTCGCTTTAATGTATATATTACGTGTATATTAATAGAATAATTATTGTACATTGAGTTATGCTTAATTGATTGTTCTCTCTTCTCATAGGATACCGTTCGATTGCAATTATCAAAAAATGTAGGTTTTATTTATTTCGACGATTTTTTATGATTATTTGTTGGCAATATTGTACTTACAGCTATCTGTTTACGTATTTATTTACGATAACTTTATTTAAATTGTCTATTAGGAAACGATGTTTGATGTTTTAGTTTTTACAAGCATCAAAGCGTGTCGTTGCCACCAGTAGGTCATTGTCAATCGGCGGCGAGCAATCGCATTCAGTAAAATTATCCGTAAAACTCTTATCGCAATTTTTAGCGGTGAATTCTCTTGCAACAGTTTTTTTGCAACATCGCTCAAGTTTTCCTTTCTTTTTTGCATATCAGTTCAAGTTCACAACACGGACCATTTATTTGCAGCAATGCGTGTGCAATTCGCCGTTAATAATAAACAATTCATTCTATTAATTAGTGATGTCTTTGTTAGTTCAGCAATTTCTTTTCATAGTTCACTGTTATAGCTAATTAATTGATGTTTTATTAACAAAGCCGGTTTTATTAATTGGTTTTGGTATTATGTCAGGTTAAATGACAGATGTTTTTTACCATCCAGAACAAATTTTTATTAAAATATTTTATGGAACAATAGAATAGTCTAAGCTGACATAAATCGAAATATATAACTTAAAAAATAAATCTTCTTATGTAGTAATTTGTTCATTTTTGTAGGCTTTTGTGTGCAATGGAAAAAATCGCAGAATAGAGAAAATTTCAAAATATGTCTAAAAGAAAGTATTGTTGTGAGTATGACTTACCATCGATCTTTGGAATCCATTTCGAGTTTCCCGCAGGTACGGCGACCGCTGCAGAAACCATAAGAAACAGGACAATAATCCTCACACAGGCACCCATTTTATTGTTTATTTATTTTTCTTTTTAATTTATTTTATTGTCTTTCACGACGCAACTATCTCCCCCGTGTCGGCCGGTCACATTTGCGTCTATACGTACGATATCTACCGCGTGCTGTCAACAACTGAACTCGAGCGAACACTACTGGTGTACTTTCTACCAGCTGGCTGTAGGTGCAATCGAAGCATCGCGCGTGCTTGCCCATTGTGCTTTGTACTGACGGCTTATCAATAAGAAAGCAATAATTGACGTAGGGCGGATCGGTGAGTAATCGAAATTTAAGTAATTTGTATTTCGAACTGACAATTAGGCAATGCAACATTTGATAACATACTTTTTGGTTGATTAAGGCACAGTTAGGTGGCAACTCCTCGTATCGAAACTCAGTCCACGTGGAATTCAAATTTTGTCATTTTTGTTTACGTGTGATCTCAATGACACTAAATATATTTCAGAGATTGTGAGCAGGAGCTTAAGCTAGTACCACCGTCATATTAGTGCATCATTGGCAATGCAAAACATAGGTTAGTTGTGACTTTCTTACGATTTTATTATAATGATACGTTCCCAACGTGCTGGAATGGTGACCCCACACTAGAAAGCGCAGTGTTGGTTGATCCTTCAACGAGTGGACTGATGAGATCAAGCAAATTGCAAGTCGCTGGATGCAGGCGACTCAGGACCATGGTGTTTGGAAGTCCCTACAAAAGGCCTATTTCGTGCAGTACGTCCATTGGCTGATATGATGATGATTATGATGAATAAGTGTTCAGGTAGGTGTATGCGATTGTTTTTTACTTAACGTCAGATAACCCTTATGTTTGTTACATCAACTCCTATTGCAAAAAATAATATAAATACAAAAATAAATCTATTCATAGGCACTCTGAGTTGATTGTAAATAGTTATGGAAAAGTGGGAAAACTTTCCAATTTCTCTACAACATTTTCATTTATTAAGCAAATTAAATGCAAACTCTTTTTGGCGCGTTTTTTCTGTAAGTGAAATATTCGTACGGTATTCCAAAGTTGGAAAAAAATGATAACTTCTTCAGTAACAGATTTGGCAGTAGGTATAATAGCAAGAAAATAAATTTTTATGCAATTTGTTATTGCATAAAAAACTATTTATTTGCAATAGATGTTATCTATATTGTTCTAATTAAAAATATCAAGATGCTAACTGCGAGTAATAGACTCTGTTTTGTAATAATAGGTACTTAACGTATTAAAAAAATATTGCTTTGCTGCCTTTTATGTTCCACTACCAGCTTTTCATTTTCATTTCATTCAGACCGGTAGCCGGCATTTTACATTTTGGCGGTTTTTATTATAAAGTTGATGCAAAACGTTGATGCCATTTTTCACAGCATCTCCCTGTTCTGTGGAGATGGAGGATTTTAGTAGATTGGAAAGTTTCTGTGCACACTCTTCAAAGTATATCCCAAAAAGTATTCCTTAGGGTTCCGTAATCCACATGGATCCCTTAAAGTTTTGTCATGTCCGTCCTTCAACGGTTTAGCGCAGAGACTTTTACTCCTAATAGAAAGCTGTAAATTACCATGAATATGTAAATTAAAAATGTGAATAAAGTCGTAAAATAAAATTTTGAAAAATATTTTTTTAGGGTACCTCCCCATACCATGTAAAGTGAGAAAATTTTTATTTACTCGTTTATCTCATTATGTGGGGTATCGTTGGATAGGTCTTTAAAATATATAAGGGGTCTTTTTCCAATACTTTTCGATTTAGGGAGCTGTTTGCAAAATATTAAGCTTTTAAGAGCTAATTTTTGTTAGAGTCAAGTGTGCGCACACTCTATGGCTAAACCTAAACGGCTTTTTATGGATACGTTAAAAAAAATCACAATTACACGCTACTTAAAGAATAATAGTCGACCGACTTAAAAACCCGACACGCTTTTGGCTGTTTTTTTAATACCATCTTGAATTGTAAAGTTGATTCATCGTTGTAAAATAAAATAACGAAACTAATAATATCAAGGACACCATTACTAGTCTAATCATTATTTTATCAATCGTTGTTTACCGTTGGATAGACAAACAAACGGCCCTGTTAACAGAGCGTGTAGGAAACTCGGAAAAAACGTCATTAACCCGCTTTTCATGGATAACTGGACGCTGAATAGTAACTTATGAAGTAATTCTTGTTAACAATTTACAGTATCGGATTATGTGTAAGTAAAGTACCGAGTATTAAATATCACGTGTTTCAAATGGTGAAGGAAAAACATCGTGAGGAAACCTGCATACTAGAGAATCATTTCTCTGCGTGTGCGAAGTCTGCCAATCAGCATTGGGCCAGCGTGGTGGACTATTGGCCTAACCCCTCTCATTCTTAGATGAGACTCGAGCTCAGCAGTGAGCCGAATATGGGTTGATAATGATGATGATAGTACCGTGTTATTTCGTTGTCAATGTGGCGACGAGATTGACAGTTATACCTACCTACTATACCTACTGGTAATGGTCAAATCATGGTAAGATACCGTTATTTTTTTTGCTATGTCATTTTATAAGCTTAAATTGCCAGAAATTTACCTACTACTGTAAAACTGAAAACTATTATAATAAATCTGTAAACATGGTAAACTTAAAAACAGAAACAGAACGTTCGTCATTTTAAAACGCTGTTTAGATTAAATAAAGATAATCACTAAGTATGAGAAAAAAATATCAAAGTAATCATTTTGTATATGAAAATGTGTTAACATTTCAAAAATGGAAGAACAACAATAACAATTTGCAAATTGTTTAGAATATGAAACAATGAAAACCGGATCGTCTGGCGGCCTTCATACCTCGCGCCGCATTTCGTCAAGCAACAAACACCTTCCGACCGACAATTGACTCTGTCGCAAACGCCCGCCGTGGTGCCTGCCAACTATTTTGCCAACCTAAGGGCCTATAACTCGGCAACTTCGTTCGTAACACTCCCGATGTTGCGCGGGCCGGGGGGCGTGAATGAAAAACCCACGACTTACGCACTCGCGCAGTCTTTCCCCCTGTCGCCCGCATATCATGGGAGTTTTATCAACGAACTTGCCAGACTATAGTGGCATTAGGTGGCAGTTTAAAACTGTGAAAATCACGTTAACGTAAACGCGAATTTCTAAGGAATTGAAACAGCGCCATCTAGTGGCACTACTGCACAACTGTTTCAATTCATATAAATTCGCGTTTACTTTACCGCGATATTAACAGAATGAAAACATTGAAAACTCCCACTAGGCACACTGATTTATAATTTCACTAATCTTATCTCGATAAATCTCGATCCACCAAGCGGCTCCCTGCAACTCGCAATGTCCTCGGTCAATCTAGTGGGAGGTCGACTAACACTGAGCTTTCCGGTGCGGGGTCATCATTGCAGCACCTTGTGACGTCCAAGTCCAAGCGACTTTGGTTCTTCTGCGGACCTCCTCGCTCCTCGTTTTTGATTCGATCTCACAGAAAAATTCCAAGCGTAGCTCGCTCCATCTGAGTGGCTAAGCCTTCTTGTGAGGGCCACGGTTAGCGACCAATTTTATAATGCTAGGCTTAATAGACAGGGTTTCTAGGCAAGTTCTAGGTGCATGAAAAAGATAATTATTGACAAAATTTCTTTTTAACTCCCGACGCAAAAAAAAGGGTGTTATAAGTTTGACGTGTCTGTCTGTCAGTCTGTCTGTGGCACTATAGCTCAAAGATAGCTATAAGTAATGTTTATAAAGCACATTAGTTTTTGGAGAAGACCCATGATTTCAAAAAAGAAAAAACTACAAGAAAATATAATTATAAAACCATTGTTAAATTATAATTATTAAACCATTGTTGTTTTTTTTATTAGAAGTAAGTAGGTATGTATGTATCTTCCAACAAATCTTTTATATTAGTAACTACATTACACTAGTGATTTTTACCCGACTGCAAGAAAGGTTTGTTTTTCGCGCGTATCTTGCATGTATGTAATTTTCTTTCTTACCTCTTAACTTACAAACCGCTGAACGGGTTTACTTTACGTAATTAAGATATTGTTAGATTTGTTTTAGTAACTCAAGTGTTCTATAAATAGGTGAAGTTAAAAAAAAATGATTCCATAGACATTGCAATTTTTTTATATAATATCTTAATAGTGACATCTATTAGGTTGATAACTAAATATAGTTTACTATTCTCTACAAGATGGCGCTGTCGTTTGCTTATCTAATAGTGCCATCTATTGAGCAATATAGAAACTATAATGTAGTTACCCTAGAGTTCAGCTATTCAACACTAGATGGTGGTGCCAAATTAAAAGGTTTAGTGAATTCATAATGGTTAATTTCTTTTTTTTTCTTAATAATATTATAGTTAATATTGTTAACATTATTCTAATAAAATTATTAATTTAAATATTTTTTAGCATTAAAGATATAGTGAGTGTTATTCATATTAAATTTATTATAAAACACGGCTAAAACTCGTTTGGAAACCATACGGGGCTCTTAGTCATGAACTGGTACTGCAACACGGCGCGAGTCAAACTGCGAGTAAGCAAAATTTAATATATAAATATAGTTAATACTCATACTTTTTTCAGCATTAGTACCCCGTGTCAATACAGAATCTTTGATTGCACCTAATATATTTTTAATAATTTGTTAAAAAATAATTTTCAGTACATTAATCTATACCAATTAAAAAAAAACATGTTCTTATTATACTTGTTAACTTGTAGGTACTAAAGCCTGCTTCCATCCTAGGCTGCATCGTCACTTAACACCAGGTGAGATCGAAAATTACAGATAAATGAAGCTTGAAATGCCTATTATGCCTCAGTGTAATTGACACTGGCCACTTTATTAGGATGTGTTTCTTACATGCCCTGCGAAGTATCTCTGTTTAGAGAATGGTTTTCCACTTACCATTATAAAAAAATCTATACTAAATACTAAATCTATGCTAAATATAGAGGCAAAGTTTGTGGTATTGTAGAGAATAATCTTTGGATTCAATGACACGACTTTGAAAATTCTTTTTACGTTATTTGTGAGTGTGGTAGGCTATATTTTATCCCCGTATTTTCACGGGAACGAGTACTACGAGGGTAAAACCGCGAGGCGTCGGCTAGTAGATATAATATAAATGTATCTATTCCTTATTATACCTACATCATTTATATTCGTCCAATAATATAAATGTTAAGTTTTTATAGCAGGTACTGATGTTTTTTCGTGTTTTTTTTTGTCGTGATAGCCCAGTGGATATGACCTCTGCCTCCGATTGCGGAGGGTGTGGGCTCGAATCCGGTCCGGGGCATGCAACTCCAACTTTTCAGTTGTGTGCATTTTAAGAAATTAAATATCACGTGTCTCAATCGATGAAGGAAAACATCGTGAGGAAACCTCTGCGTGTGTGAAGTCTGCCAATCCGCATTGGGCCAGCGTGGTGGACTACTAGCCTAACCCCTCTCATTCTGAGAGGAGACTCGAGCTCAGCAGTGAGCCGAATATGGGTTGATGACTGATGTTTTGAAATTAGAAAATCATTAGTTAAAATAAAACAAAATATATAAAATTTATAAAATTATGTATTATTTCTTATTTCTGTATTATTTTCATTTGCAGTAACAAAATTACAAATATAGTAAAGCTATGTACACTATGTCGGTGACATTCACATGGTATCAGTTCGTTCACTACAAACTAACGGCACATTTTCTTAATACTAAATTATATAAATAAGCACCTTAATTAAATAGGCTAGAAGTCTTTCTTTCCTAAAACGGCAACATATGCCCGCTAGTAATACTTATTGAGCTTAAGAAAATTAAAAAAAAAACATTCGAAAACAGATCAAAAGCAATTGAAATAAATATTCACTGGTAGAGAAAATAAATTATCATTGAGACAGAAAGGAAAAAAATATTTACAAAAAGATCGAAAATTTTATCAAGAGCTTAAGTACAAATGAATTTGCTGAGGAACTTATTAAATACTTTCAATAAATTAATATTTATCAACTAAAAATACTAAATATCACAGAGAAAGTACCCATTACTTAATCAACGTAAGGTATCGTCAACTATTTCATAATATCCAACGTCTCAAGTATTAGAGAGCTTAAGCCGCCATTCGCACGAGCGTTTTTTTACGAGCGTTAAAAAAGCGTTCAATAAATGAAGATCTATTTTGACCCAAAATTGAAAACAACACAGCTCGAAAAAACAGCGTCGCGTTTTTAAAACGATGACGTGTGAACTTTTACTTGGGAATGCATTTGTTCGCTCGTGCGAATGGGGGATAAATATACTAAGTCTAACAATAAATAAGTACGGACAAGCGACAAACGGAAATGGGAATAAATATTTTTAAAAATAGAACAACAAAACTCAACTCGTTATAGAAACGTTGTTTCGATTTTTATACCGTTTGTTGCCGAGTTTTTCCTTCATTTTCGCGTGGAATCCCGCGCATTTCTTATCGCTTTTCTTATTAAGCGGACACCTGAATTCGTAGTACCAATTGTTGAGCAGGTTCCCGTAACCCCTGAAGGCAATGTAGTCATTCTTTAAACACTGCGTCGCGTCGACTTTAGTCTTTAACGTTTCGAGTTTCATGCGACTTTCGTCGAAATGGGGTATCGGCATCTTGACAGCGACCATGTTTTCTTGTATTTCGGCGATCGTGCTGTATAACTTCGCAAGTGAATTTGACAGTAAATGCTTGCGGACGGCTACGTAGCTATTGAACGATTCGTCCGATGTATTCAGCTGGACATTTTGCAGGCGCTTGAATATGACTTGGTACTCCTTGAGCGTCTTGTGCAGTTTTGGCATCAGGTATGCAAACTGTAACAAAAGAAAATTGAGGTTAATTATTTGTTATAATAATACTCGATTAACCGTGAAAGAGTTCATAAGAAACTTTTTTAACCGACTTCAAAAAAAGAGGAGGATCTCAAGTCGACGCGTATGTTTTTTTTAATGTTTGTTACCTCATTCACTTCGTCATTTATAAGCCAATTTTGAAAAATCTTTATTTGTTTAAAAGAATATACTTCCAGATTGGTCCCATTTAATTTTCACGAAAATCGGTTTAGTAATTTTGTGGTAAAATCAACTTATCTGATATACGTCTTTTATATCGGTTCCATTTTCATGTTAAAAAAATTATTTACGTAATATTTTTCTTTGATAAAGATTGTATATTGGGCATTGTTTGTAAGAATTATAACATTAATGATCCACTTAGCTAAAATATTTCTAATTGTAAACGCTCATTAACATGCCAAGAAGATATTAAGTTAGAATTAATATAGACTTTATATTGCGAATAGGTAGTTCGCGAAGCAGACAATTTGTGTCGAGGCTGTATAATCTATAAATATTTGTGATGTATGAGTTTATCTGTCTTGACATTAAAGGAACCACGTTTATTGGATGAATGATATTAGATATACGCTTCGGTGCCGCCATCAAAAATCATGGTATTTCCAAAACTTTATGCAGACACAAATAGGTATGATTGTCTACATAAACAATTACTATGGAGCTGAAGAATTTGTTTGTTTAGTTGAACACACTAGTCTCAAGAACTAGTAGATTGATTTAATATTTATTTCAGAGTTTAGTTGAAGAAGCCTTTGGTAGCTTTAAGCAAGTGAAATTGCGGGACAAAACATTCGTATTAAAGTTCATAGCTTTATTTAAGTTCATAATTTTATTTGTTGCCCGTTGATAGAATGTGCTTTCCAAAACACGAAACAATAATACGATATTTTATAAAAAATATACGATATATGTAATGCGAGTTCAAATACCAAGCATATCTAGCCAATAGTTATTACAACGAATTAAATAATTCTAAAGAAAAAAAATACAGAAACAGGAAATAAGTAAAGTCCCATTTTAATAGTACAAATTAAATAGATTATTTATGTGATAATAGGAAAATCGTTTCGAAGAAATAATTGTTATCTGCAGTAAGGCCTTCTTTTTCTTAGTAAGTAATGAGTTAAAAATAAAACGTCTATTTTATAACTTTGTTATATTTTTGCAATCCATTGGTACTTGTTACGTTTAGCGACGTTAAATAGGTATTACTTGTTTTCTTTGTTTGACTGATTATTACGTAATCGTACAATATACTGTTGTTATGTTACAGTCCCTTTACATTACTGAACAAACGCCAATGATAAAGATATTGGCGTTTGTTCTAAGCGCAAACAAACGCCGCGGCTATGCGTTTTACCGCTTTGCTGATGCTTAAACACTCAATGATAAATTTAGCCCAGATCCAATCCTGGATCTACGTGCAGATTTTTTTCATACAGCATTAAAAAAAATAAAAAAACAAATATGTAATTTTCATTTATAATAGTAAAGATTTTGACATAAAACTTCATAACAATTCAAACACACGAACAAGAAAAATTACTTAAACGAAGTGTTTTTGTAAAATAAGATTTTGTTTTTCTCATATGTAGGTACCTATATTATGATTTTAGTGCCTCCTATAAACTCTATCAACTGGCCAATGGCTGGAAGACTATAGTAAAACTATTTAGCACAGCGTTCAGCGCGCGGCAAATATACGACAAACGCCTTCAAAAACGCTAATGTAAAGGGGCTGTTAGATCTACGACCTACGACAACACGATTGTTGATATCCACTACAATGTTGTATACTTTAGTCAACTAGTTAAACGTAAATACCAGAAATTTTACTTTAAATAGGTATCAGTGAGTTTGCAAAGTATCTTGTATTTCCTTTTTAATATAAAACATTTTAAAGCATTCAATCACAGTAAGCTTAAAATATATTATTAAAAAAAATGGTTTTTATGATCAATTATTAGACCCATCGATCAGGATAGAACTAGTTTGGTTTGGAAATTCCCTATTACTGCAAACTATACTTCCCAAGTGACATAACGGATATTAAAACGTTTTACCTCAACACTAAATGACGTCATCGTCTGAAAGAGTACAATTTTCATGCCGCTATGAATGAACGGAAAGGACTCATTCACGATTCCAGGAATGATAATACGAAGCGCCACTCGGAACTAACGTACTACTCGTGAATGATAGATGCTTCTTCAGAAATACTTGTGAATGAACCTGACTCACTAATTAGTGTAGTAGCCGCGGATGATTGTTGTATTGCATCTGTTATTGTAAAATATAATTTGTATGGCTTCCGTTAATGTCTCATATATATGTTGTGGCATCTGCGGTTAGGTCTGTATGATTTCATTCATCTCTACTCAGTTGAATGAATAATCACTTTAGCCTGAAAAATAGGGGCGAATTGTGTAAATAAATTATCGTATTATATTTTTGTGAATTTTTACACTAACCAAACAGAATACGTATGTATCATACATACTCTATAATATAATATCAACTTAAACATCAATTAAAAATTATTGACATATATATTTGTACAAAACCGCACACTTGATATTCGTACAAATAGCCTCACAGAGTTCTAAAGCCGGAAACCTCGACTGGTTCACCTAATCTGGGTCAGAAGAGCATTAAGCTAAGCTGAGGCATAATAGCCTTTAAAGTCTAACTTAGGGATCCGCACTAAACAATCGGCCCTAAAATTAATCTTAAACCCTTTTACAGTGTCATAAAATCACCTGGCTTAGAGCTTCGTCCACGATTGTGCACGATAATAAACGCGGGCAAATATGGCGGACGTCGAAAATATAAAGCTGAAAACTCGACAATAAGCAATACGTTAGTGCTAAAGCTCAGAGTTAAGTTGAACGTGTCGCGGACAACGGATCGCAGGCCGACATTCGTCTCACTTGGACAAATAATGTGTTTTTAACATTTCGTGTTGTTTTGTTAAATCGTAAATACTGAGCAAACACTAACGTGGCTTAGCGCTTGTCAGCGTGAAAGTGTTCGAGGTTGACACCTGTGGAATGTCTGTCCTTTAGTTTTCTTAGCGCACTACAGATATTAAAAGCTTTTACAATAGACACTTTGTAATATATTTATTATACATAAATTGGTTTTTAAAAAAGTTACTTTAATTGACATTTTAGGAAATTTTTATTATCACCACAGTGGTAAAATTTTAGGTATTCTGTATTTCCGATTTGTCCGATCTAAACCAGAATTCTCCGTCATTAAATTGCGTCATTATAGAAATTGAGTTTTCCTTCATAAATCAGATTTCATTTAATTTTAACTCCATGAGAATGGTATTAGTGACGTGTATTTTAGTTAAATTTGATACATTTAACACAAAATACTAATCAGAGTCGTCTGTTAACTAAGTATGGTATGGGAGGATACGAAAAGTTTCCGTTATTATTTGTGATTGTAACACACAATACAAATAAAGAAATCCATATTAGGCTTTAGCTAAGCCCTCAATGGTGACGTCTCATTTAACCTGTATTTAATTTTTAAATTGTTCGTAAGTCAACTGACGCCGAGCGATGCTGAGATCACTTGAATTCTAACGCTTTCCTTTGCCCAAAGTTAAATATTTGAATTTCTTAAGTGGGCATGCATTGACGAACTGTTGAAACATACACAAGAAATATTTAATATTCATTGACATGGATACCGGGCGACTGCGCTCACTTGTTGGAAATTAATTTATCTAAATGACAAATCTTATTTGGAAGAAATAATTTCAGACATATAAAGATTATTCAAAGTTATAATACTTGCAAGCATTTCTGCCAAATGCACATTTGTAGAAAATAAATATTTTGCAGAAATGTGTGTGTATTGAAGTAAAAAATGCATGCTTTTTACTGTTGAGTTTAGCTGAAATGGCTCAGTCCTCTGTTGTTTTTTTTTCAGCCTGAAAGCTGACGGGGTGTTATATTTTCTTCGAACGCATCTTTGTAATTTACAAGTATGCATATATATGACATGCTTTACAACCTGAACCGTAAGACAGATTCAACATATTCAATTGTAATGAATTTTAGCACTCTATTAATTTCATTTCTGTTCTTCCAACAAGTTAGCCCTTGACTGTGATTTTCACCTATCGTTAAGAGATGCAGTCTAAGATGGAAGCGGGTTTACTTGGGAGAGGTACAAGTCCATTGTTTACAAATCTCTGAAGGTTTCTATGCGATACGCTAATTCGCCGGTACGTCTTTGCCCGTAACTAACCACTATTTTATTAGTCATTATTGACATCTCAAATGCTGAAGACGTGAAACAGCTGAGACTATCTATTTATATAAAAATCAATGCCACTTTTCGTTGTAATTTTATAACTCAAGGACGGGCTCACGTATCCAAACCAAATGTTTAGGCTCTCGGACTATTTAGTAGATGGTTTATGGGAAGTTTGCACAAAATCGGTCGAGCGGTTCTTCATTTATCACATTTTTTGTAAACAAATTAATTTAGGGGTAGGGGTAGGGGTAGGGTAGGGATACCAAATCCGCTAGTAAATGTATAAAATATGAGACATACACTCGAAAAACACAATTCTCCGTCGACAGTCTGACAGTCAGATAAACAAACACAGCACGACTGTCGAGATAAACTAATTTAATATTTGTTGCGAGAAGTTGGGTCTCTCTGTGTATAAGGACATCGGACACTGAGTGTACACACACCGGCCACGTATCGACTGCCTCGCATTAACTCTTGTGTACTAATTAGTGGGTGTCCAATATGAATACATAATAGAAAGTCTTGGTCCAGATGTGTGTTCGGCAAATAATAAAAGCTTTGAAAGCTCCGTTACGGGGTACTTGTGGATTTTGAGCTTACGCGGAGGTGGTTTGTATAATGCCTGTGTTAGATGTTTGAAATTATTTAACGCCATTAAAAGATATGCAAACACGACAAGTGTTAACTCAAGTAAAGGTATTGAAACAATGCTTTAATAAAAGCGCAGATTATAATGCATTTAAGATGCTAATAAAAGGATAATACGGATATAAAAATAATAATTAGAGTGGGTGGTATTGATGAACACTCATCATTATTATACATATACTGAAATGAATAAAAAAGAATAAAGAATTGTCAATAATACTATCAGAGTAGTATAAAGCCATAACTCTCGTATGTACTCAATTATAAAATCATGCGGGTGGTCCGTGTCTAGATCATCTGTCAGGAATATTTATTGCGATAATTTTGTTACATCTAAGATTGCTTAATTAGTACTTATGTACATAATATCTAGATATAAAAAACTACAGAAATACATTTTGAATTTCGAACAGTTTTCGATATGCAAAAAATATTTTTAAAAGGTTATTTGACTGAACGCGTCTTAACCGTTCATTTGCGATCGCGTGCAAGCAGCGGAATCTGTCGGTCTCCATCTATGCAAATTCCTCGAAACATTTAACTGGATCCTCGCGCTCCCACTGAGACTAAACAAAGCCAGCCTCACGTGAACTTTTCACTTTTTTTTTCTTATTAATATATTTACAAAGAGACTCGGAGACTCGACATTTTATTTGAGATCATCTCTTGTCCTTATAGCGACCAGTATCCATACTTATACTGTGCGAAGGTATGTCAGTTTGTTTGTTACCTTTTCACGGCTTAATTATTGAAATTTGGTATAGAGATAAACTTCGAACAGAACATAGGCTTCTTTTAATTCCGAAAATATCCATGGTTCCCGCAGGATTTCTAAAAAGCAGAATTTCACGCGAACAGATTCGCAGGCATGCGTTACTTTTATATGAAAAATGATGTTTATTTAGTCAGCATCGTGTAAGGAATATTGTCTCAAATTATCGGTTGCAAAAATGTTGCGTTTCAAAAAATGATGTTCAGCAAACCAAATGAAGCGATATCGATCAAAGGGGGAGACTAATAACGGTTTACAAAATGTTAAAAATTTCGCCCCAAACGAAATGCGGCGAGAAAATTAAGGGTTTGCGCATTTAGTTATTGCCCTTAAGTACAATGTGAAGTAAATAAACGTGGTACAAAGGACGGCCACATGTAATTTGGCTCAATGAAGCCTTATTTAAACTGCTACGGTGAGACCGGGTACGCTCAATATTCTTTGTCTCAAACAAAGCAAAAATAAATTAAAATATTGTAAAAACACTGAACGGGTAACAAAAAGAGTGATGGGCTGGACCACCACACCCTCGAGACGCGAAATGATCGGCCACAGTAATTACACTGTCAGACTGTTTAAAGCCAACTTCAAATATTAAAGGCGCCTTCAAATCATAAGTCTTCCTAAATGATAATTCATCAGTCAACGAGACAGGACTTGATCGAAATATTAACATAAAAAAACTAATGCAAAAGCTCACCTTTCGTTCTGTGATTGATTTCCCAGCTTTTCGCGGAGTTCTGTAGTCGTGGAAATGGATGTCGACGAAGTTGACCGCCGGCAACCAGACGGGCATTCCGTCCCTGTACTCTTTCGTCTCGTTCAAGCGCCTCCGATCTTGGTCGAAGAACCTCTTTGTGTTGCGTAGCTTGTGTTTGATTTTCCTCGTGGCGTTCTTGTATTGTTCGGTGCTTGAGTTTTTTGGTCGTTTCATCGTGTCTTTGGTGAGTTCCGCCATGGTGTCCGGTCGTCTTTGGTGTCGCCTTCTGTGCTCAACTGAACGAGCGTCGGCCGGTGTCACGCACATCGCTAGCACTATGACTACGGATACAGCTACTAAAAGCTTTTTGGGAAAACCTGGAACAATAAAACATGCATGTTTAATATACCGTGGGATTAATTGAAAGGAAATGTTGATTGCGCTTATGATGCTAATTAATTCCAACATATCGCCAACTTCTATGATTCAGCGAATATATTCGTTTAGAAAGTTGTATATATCTATTAAAGTTTAGCCAAGAAATACTACGCTACAAAGCGATGCCCACGGTTCACGCGAGCGACAGTGCATTCCGATTAACGGGCGGGAGTCGTCGGGAAGTCACATAAAAAATAATAAGCTTCGTGATTATGGTAAACGCACTTCTACGACGTACATTTATTACATGCACAGAGTGCGCGCACAATCTTCATCTTCAGACTACTTTCTCGACGACCATTAGCCCCGGGTAGGGAGTCGCACGTGATTTTTTTTCCATCAATTCCTCCGGTTGAGTGGACCAGTTTTTTGGTGTTGAAAAACGTGAATTTTGAGTAGCTTTTTGCAAGAAGCGTCAACTGTCCGAGGTGCTATTGTGAAGAAATCGTACATGTTCACTTCGATTTAGCGTCGGGCCGTTTTGATGTTTGCGCCTGTGTCATAAAACATATTTTATGTTCGGACAGACTTGCAATTCCGCAGCCGGCGTTGTCGAACTTTTAAAAGAGAAACATCGTCGAGTTTGACGCGCTTAGCTTTGTGCTTCGAGTGCTAAAACGTAGAAAGTTACCCTTTTACAACACATTCGAACACTAACATTTTATTATGTGTACATTATAACAGAGACGAAGTACCCATTATCCTAGCTTAGATCGAATTTTCCGACGGCGGTCAATGGAAAATATATTTAATGGAACTAACTCTTTCGCAGAACATTCATTAAGATGTAAAACGTCAATATGGTCGCCTATAATTAGTTATTACAGGAATTCGTGTTACCTATGTTACGTCAATGAGGATAAGTCGAGACTTATGGTCAGTGAATCATTAGGTCAATCCGTGTCGTTGACAATTGAATGTATGTTAAGTAAATACGGCCTTACGCGTATAGATAAAAATAGGCGATGCGCGAAATGTGGGTAAACTGCTAAGTGCCGAGGTTTACATTGCTACGTTTTTATACTCTGTAACCACATTGTTTGCGATCACTGACATCTATATCTATATCGAATGCATTGTCGAGATCAAACAATGCTTACGTGTATTACCACGAAAAGCTGGTACTAGGTTATACTTATTTTCCACTGGGATTTCCCGATCATTATCGTTACACGGAGTGCGGTTTAATGTCAACGTTAACGCTACATCTCGATTTTTTTGTCATTACGAATGTGCGTCAGATTAATTAATTCCGAAACTATAGACATGACTAATATAGAACCGAAGCGAATTGGGTACGTATAAAATATATAATTAGCGGTGTCCAAAAAAGTATGTGAGGTAATCAATCGGGTTTGGAAAGGTACAGTGCTCAGTATCGGATGTCATCAGGCATTTCAGCGAACGCTGCCTTTGACGGAGAGCCGACGAAGGCATGTTGTACATTCCCACACGAATCGCTTCGTAGTCTATACCGAATGCTCTCTTGATTTGTATTGTTTGATTCCGAAAACGTTCATGAAACGAATTAGAGCGCTGCTTTAAGAATAACATCCAATTATGTTTTATGTTATCATAGCGTATATGGCATGACGGCTTTAAGTTGTTCCAAGATAAACTATTCTGCTATTTAGTGTGGCAAAGTATAAAGATTTACTTGTATATAATTTAAATTTAGAACCGATATGGCGCGCTCCTTCGTCCGCCCTTAAACCTTTCAAATTGCCGGATTAACCCTTTCCCAAAATCCATTCTTAGCGGACGGATTTAATTAATATAATCTCCCTGTTTGCAAAATTTCATATTTGTACGTCAAGCGGATTTCGATAGCTTTCGTTTTTATATATTTAGAATTTTATTTATAACAATTAAATAATTTAGTTATTATAATAATTAAATTATGTTCAATAACAAAATTGTATTCAAATACACCTGCATAATGATGACGCCAAGTTTGTTTACATATTGCGCTTTTTTATTAATCTACCTTCAAATCTCGAAACGTCTGCATTCGTTTCTGTCAACTGACTTTAATTTATAAACCACCACCGAAAATAATAAAAACAAAAATAATTATTTAAAACACACACCAGTTAAAAACACATCCATGAACAGTGCATTGATGTGGCTCCTTCGGGCAAGTCCATATTCATTTGGCAATATAATTTCCGACAGAACGATCGAAATTATGAATTAATTAATTGATATAAATAAACACTGATATGAAACACTTGTAAGCTAAAGCACTTCACTAATCGGGGAATCTATTCAGGCACTGTTCGATATTTCTATATTTCGCACACGAAGTTTTGTCGAGTGTCACCGAGTGCGAGCGAGAGTGGCGCGCGGGCAATCGTCGCTCGTTGAATGAGCGCCGAAATGCGGCACCGTATATGAAATAGCCGGTCAAACTACGCGAAAACCCTACGCCCGCCGGAAAGCGACAAGCGACCCTCTCGGAGACGTCCTGTGGAACCTTCAGTGTCATTTTTCTTTGAAAGTCCAAACAAATTGTAAGTTGAAAATCATTCTGTCGAGTGAAAGGTGCATCGTTGTAGGGTGCATTGAAGAGTATACGCGTAAGTTGTAATTTTTTTTTGAAAGCCAAAACAAATTGTAGACTGAAGTTGAAAATCATTTTGACGAGTGAAAGTTGCATCGTTAGTAATTTTATAGGGTGCATTGAAGAATATACGCGTAAGTTGTAATTTTTCTTTGTATGTCCAAACAAATTGTGGGCTAAAGTTTAAGATTATTCCGTCGAGTGAAAGGTGTCTAGTTAGTAATTTTGAATTTAGTAGGGTGCATTGAAAAATATACGCGTAAGTTATCATTTTTCTTCGAAAGCCAAAACAAATTGTAGACTGAAATTGAAAATCATTTTAACGAGTGAAAGTTACATCGTCAGTAATTTTGTATTTTGTAGGGTGCATTGAAGCATATACGCGTAAGTAGTTTAAGTTCTTATATCGAATAGAACTGATAAGATTATATTTTGTAATTTTTATATCCTTAGATTAGCGAAAATGTGATATTAAATTTATCTTTTGTTGCTAGAGGACTGCAAGTATCCTTTCAATATAATCAAATTTGGAACAAAACTTAATTGCGTGTGGATTCAAATATTTCTATCTCTAAATTTGCTTTTTTAATAAGCTTTTACTTTGCTACAATATTCATATAAATTTTCAACAAAATTAGTCAGAAGCAATATATCTACTCATTAGGAATTACATTTGTACTGTGGGACGAACTGTTATTTAAATCAATTATTCAAATCTGTTTTATATATTACAAAATTTGTTGAAATAAGCTACTAGACAAAAAAAGAATATAGCTAGAAATACAATAAGGACATAAAATGCACTTTTGGGGGTCTGTAAATATATTGTGGGTTCATTATATAAAAGTTTCACATATTGTAACTCTCCACGCCATTCGCTTTCTACGTCTTGTGCAAGTGAACAATTATTCGGTTAGACTTGGCGGTGATTCATCGATGAGTCTATCCTAAAGTGACTTTATCGGGCGACGCGAGCACGTGTGAACCTGAACACCAACACAAATACTTTTATCGTTATTCGTTACCGGTGTAGAACAAGCGATAATGTGCTAATTCGTTATCTATTGGTTCATAATTGCGTAATTTGGCATGCGATTTGCGTCTTGAATCTGACTATTATTATTGTATATAGGTAATTTATTACTGTATTTGTTGAGTAACCTACTGGAGGATATGTTTTAAATTTCAGGTATATTATCAAAAATTGCGGAACTCACGGAAATCGAACGCATGGTCATGGCTATCTCAACCAGAGCGTTGTTCTACTAGACATTCCCACTACCGACTACTTTTAGAAACGACAGCGCTAATATTAGGTATGATTTTTTAAATAAATAATTTATTTATCAACACAATGAAATAACTTTTTTTAACGATGACAGCCACTCTCCACTCTCCAGTGACATATCGACATATCCATCGCGTTCGCGACTCAATGGGAGTTATGACAGTGATCTCATAGCAGGGCAAAATATTTATATAGCCGACGCCCCGCGGTTTCAACCACGCAGTTCCCGTTTCAGTGAGATTATGGGGATATAATGTAGCCTATGACACTCACAAATAACGTGGCTTTATAGTGGTAAAAGAATTTTCAAAATCGGTTAAGTAGATCCAGCGATTACTCCCACATTACCACAAACTTTACTTTATAGTATTCGTATAGATTTATCAACAGAACTGTAAAAAAAATCTAAATAACATTTATGCTTATTATACAGCAAATATTTTACTCGTGTGTACAATAAAAGTAATTTTGCTTTTCCTTTTAGCGCGCGACGTCTGTCTTCGTGAATAGCAAACACGACGCGAAAAAGAACCCAAGGACCAAATGAGAAGGTAAACTCACTTTAAAAATAGAAAAAGTATCAAAGTATGGGAAAGACTCGAGTCAGTCACAGATAGCCGCACAGATTCACCTACGTAGCGACGTGGTTGGACAAAGTAGTCGTAATATGTTACAGTTGTTATGCGACTCGAGCCACATCTAAGGAAATGTTAGTACAGACCGCGGTGATACTGGTTATATTGGATTATATCGTACTCTATTGAACTCGGCTGTGGTTTGTGGTGTAAACGTTTGAACGAGCACCTCAAGTATTTACATTGACACGTTTTTTTGTCTCGTGGTTAACAAGGCGATGGCATTGTACCCGACCGCTTATTGATAGTGTCAATAGAGGATTATTATGCCCATGATTAATAACACTTCCCGAAAGTTATGCCTTTGTGTTTATATTTGTGAAATGTAGATCAATGTGCCGCACGTAACTTAAGTGTACTGATTTAAATCTAACTTTTAAGGTTTCATACCCGGGATGTTATTTAAAAAAAAATATGAGAATTAACTGCTTTTTCTCATACATTGAACCATGAGATTATCATCAATGGTGCTCTAGTGCTTAAGCCTCAATATTACTCGAATAATAATTTATACGTAGTATCATGACTTGATAGAACCAATATTTAGAATTGCTAACACAAGTAATGTTTAAATAAAAATGTAAAATGAATATTAAGGTAATGTCAATAAAAAAATCTAAAATATACAATTAGTGTCCACATTTTTTAAGCAATGTTTTAACTGCATATATACGGTAAATGTTAAATTTTTTTGGTTACTTGACGTAATTCATAGATTTTTAATAGCAACATAACGAGACTTAAGAGACACGCAACTCATAATGAATTATTACGGCAAATTGATTAATAATGAGTGAGTACTCAATACAGTTATTTTTTGCTACAAGTACGTTAAGGAGATTCCCAACATGATTCCTTCTTGCGAGTTGATGACACAGCTTTCGTCG
This sequence comes from Bicyclus anynana, assembly GCF_947172395.1. Classification (NCBI taxonomy): domain Eukaryota; kingdom Metazoa; phylum Arthropoda; class Insecta; order Lepidoptera; family Nymphalidae; genus Bicyclus; species Bicyclus anynana. The sequence continues at coordinate 9,457,553 of NC_069095.1, forward strand.
ATTTGTCGTTTTTATGCGAAAATGAGTATGCAATTAGCTTAAGTAGAGGCTTTTCCGGTCGGCAATTGTTTTCTGTAAGTCTCCCGGCGGTTGTTTTTTATTAAATGACGTCTTAAATTTCGAAAAAACCCGGTGAAAGTAATTACGGATAATTGAGCGATGAATTGTTTTATAGGGTAGGGGGACGAGTATTGAATATTGAGTCCCTTATTACTGGTACAAAATGCGATTCATTATCTGTGTGTCGTGATCGTAACGCGCGCTCTTTTTGTTTGATAACAGGTTAGCTATTGACCGTACTTGAGAATTTATGTTTTATACTAGCCGCGACTGCGACTTCATCCTCGTTTTTCACAAATCCCTCGGGAACCAGCCTATGTGTTAATCCAGAGTAAAATCTAATTTTATTGCAAGTTTCAGCCAAATCGCTTCAGTAACCGCAGCGTAAAGGAGGTACAAACATACACCCACACACACACACATACAAACTTTCGCTTTTATAATATTAGTGTGATATAGGAACAATTGTTTCTTAAAAAACTAGATCTCATAGCAAAATACTCAACATAACATGGTACAAAATATACAGGTACAGCTACATAAATAATTGTCTATGATTTAGTGCTAGCATTGCTTTATTATTTCGGGTGATATTTCTTTGTAAAGGTTGGATAGCTAAGTTATGTATCCCACAACCTACAGTGGCGATAGTCTTAACGATGAGTCAGGGATTTCCCAAATTTTCGCGGAGACACGTCATGGTGAAAATCGTCCGAAAGCCTACAAGAGCGGTGTCGAGTCTCCGAATGAATTTTCTATTACTCATGCATAAGGAAGTTACTCGTATATAGATTAGTTTGTTTAGATGGGTCATACCTTTACTTATGATTTAAGTATCAGCGTAATTTTCATAGATCTAGATTTTACTTAACTAAACAAAAAACGATGTTTTCCTTTAGCTTCAGTTCTCTGCGTGTGTGAAGTCTGCCAATCCAGCAAAATTGGGCCAGCGTGGTGGACTATTTGCCTAACCCCTCTCATTCTGAGAGGAGACTTGAGCTCAGCAGTGAGCCGAATATGGGTTGATAATGATGATCATGATGAAACAAAAAGATCGTAAGGTATCTATGCAAATGTTTTTTTTTTATTCTATGACAAGTTAGCCGTTGACTGCAATATCACCTGATGATAAGTGACAATGCAGTCGCATGGAAGTGGGCTTACTTGGAAGTGGTACAAGTTTATTCTACCCATAGCTCTGGCCGCTTATACGATTACGTGACATCGTACCGGAACGCTAAATCGCTTGGCGGTACGTCTGTGATGTGGTAACTAGCCACGGCCGAAGCTTACCACTAGACCAGATCTGAACTAATTTAGAAAATATTAAACCCTAAACTGATGGGAATCAAACCCAGAACCTCTGTTGAAAACCACAGTACAACTGCGCCAGAGAGGTCGTCAAAAAATTGCTGTGATTTTTCCTTTATAAACAAACTTTTCGTCGGACATATGAAATGGAATAACCAACATAGTTTCAGTTAATTTAGCTTTACCGTAAACTTTGGCTTCCGCGCCTAAGCTTTAGCCTTTACCATTCAAGTATTGTTCCCGCCACAATATAAATCATGCGTGCCCGTACAATCCTAACTTATACTTTAACCCCAATACCATAGACTATGAAACTGTCAACAGACGCTACACGAAATGTTACATAAATTGTAGAATGTTAGTAAATAATTGTAGACTTTGCATGAGAAGTTTGTGGTGAGAAATCTAGGATTGGATTTGAAATTAACTTATGTTAGGGTTAGTATTTCCACTTATAGAAAGTTCAAGTATATACTTCTTTTTTCAAAATTTTTCAATACAATTACGTATATAATCGAAAGAATAGTAGTAATAATTTCTAATAATACTAGGTAAAATTAGGTCATCGATAATATTCTATTATTCATTTCGCGAAAATGTTATCAGTTGCAATTGATGCATACCTATTCGGTATTAGTATTAAATCATTGCCTTGACACATTCTCTTTCGTCAATTAGATTTAGTTAATATTTTTCCTACATTGATTCCAATGCTTGAGGAAAATTTCACTATTTATATACAATTATATACCTTATTGAACTTATTATTAATTCATCAATTATTATTAAAGACGTAATCGACACTTACTGTTTTTATAGGAAACAGGTGCTTTTCTATCACTTCCACAACAGGTACAACAATCGATCATTGTTTATTGTTTTTAAATAATATCACAGTTTAATTAATCTTTGGTACAGTTCACTTGTCACAAATTTCACTAAAATTATTTTATACGAACGCATCTGACAGCACGCAACAGAATTTAAAAAACACAGATTTTATCTATGGTCGTATTTAAAAATCGAACGTCTTCGCGGCTACCGCGTTCGGTTTGCGTTCAGGCTTGTGTGGCGGTTACGTTCAGTTGGCCGCGTTACGTGTAATGTATGTCCTGAACGGATTTCCACGGCTTTTATGTAGCTCGCTCCCGTGATAAAGGGTGCAAAAAACGGATTGTTTGCAGGAGGGCCCGCCATTACGTCACGAGCTCAACGTCATCAGGACGTACGAGCACATGCTCTTACGCAATGCCTTGTTCAAATAAATAGCATATGTTCCTTAACCGGATCCTGGAGCGGTGTGAAAATGGCTCTTATCACTTGACTATCGCTGTTTGTTCGATTACATTTATAAAGAGACTGAAATATTTACACATTTTAGATCGCTATTTAACAAGTAGTAATTTTAATTTTATATTTTATTATTTTCATTTTATGACAAAATACATTAAACATAAAAAATGCCAAATTTAATTATTATTATTAATGATGTATTTTTGACTAGCCGAAGCACCGCGGTTCGTAATTCCCGTTCCCGTGAGAATATGGGAATAAAAAATAGTCTATGATACTAACAAATAACGTGGCTTTCTATAAATACAGTGGTAAAAAGAATATTCTAATATATAAATATACTGGTAAAAGAATTTTCAAAATCGGTTCTGTAGTTTCAGTGATTACTCTCTACAACAACATAAACTTTACCCTTTTATAATATTAAGTATAGATAATAGACATAGATATTTTAATCGTAATACGAAATAAACATCATTGATTTTACAATTTTTCTTATACGTGAAATATTATTCTTATATAATGGTACAGCACAGTAGGGCCCTCTTGTAGATATTTCTTAATTATATTCAATAGTATCTATTTCGTATGCGGTATTTATAAGAACATTTTTTTGGAGATAAAAAATAATAATAAGGTAAGTGATTCCTATTTGAAAACAAAAACATCGCATTATGTTGGCACACCTGAAAGCCATTAGCTTAAGAAAAAAGAAGAAGTAAACAAAAATTGAAGGTCATGTTTTTGGATGTGCTATGGAGTCTGGATTGCCATTAGCAGTGTTAAACAAATCGTCAGTTTAAGGTATTGGAATTTGAACTTTAACTGCAAATCATAAAGATGATAATGCAATACATACAGTTCCAGGTGTTACAAATTAATCGATGCTCTAGAGAAAACTTCAAACGATGGCTCAAATATCCAAAACATTATAGAAAGATGTTTGACAGAGCATGGCCAGTGTTACATCAGAATATTATAAAAGTGGTTCGCAGTGTGCAACCTATTTTTGGGGATCTGTAGTGAAATCAATTTCCGTAATTTATAATTTAATTGTAGCTTGACTTATAAAATTTCTTATATTTTGTTAATCAAATACAATCATGTAAATGTACATGTAAAATAATGCATACGAAAGCCTGTAAAGATTAATTATTTAGTAGCACCAGATGATAAGTTTTTCCTTTACTATATTTAAAAAAATAGGAAAGGAAAATCTAAGTGATGTTTTATGATTTTATCTACAATTACGGTAGTATACCTATAAATGTACAAAACGTGGCCTTGCTAACTTCTAAGACCAGATTTTTATGTAAAAATCTCTTTTCCATTCCCTCCCATTAAAGTTGGTTGGAAAAAAAAGTGGTGAAAATATCAGGCTTAGTACAATACTCGGATAGTCTATGAATGTAAAATAAAATCATGTTCGGAACTCGTTTACAAGAGATCGTATAGAACGTCAGTGAAACTGAACTGAAAGTGTAGCTTATATTAAGAATAATTGCAACCTCGGAAGGTTGTGTTCGTAGTGATAATATCACGCATCGTATAAAAAATGTTCCTACCTACTCCTATTTGTCTTTATTTATAACTACGGAACCGGTTTCCAAAAGCTACTCTTTCTTCTTGCATTGGTGTGAAAATGAACTGAAAGTGCAGCATACGTTAAGATTATTTGCAGCCTCGGAAGGTCGCGGTCGGTGAAAATATCGCGTTACAAAAATAGTACTTGTATATGTCTTTCAATTTAATAAAAATCAATAACATACGGAACCCGTTTACAGAAGCTCGCCTCGCATTGGTGTGAAACTTTACTGAAAGTGTAGCATACGTGAAGATTAATTGCAGCCTCGGAAGGTCGCTGTCGGTGAAAATATCGCGTTACAATAATAGTACTCGTATATGTCTTTCAATTTAATAAACATCAATAATATACGGAACCCGTTTACAGAAGCTCGCCTCGCATTGGTGTGAAACTTTACTGAAAGTGTAGCATACGTGAAGATTAATTGCAGCCTCGGAAGGTCGCGGTCGGTGAAAATATCGCGTTACAAAAATAGTACTCGTATTCTGTAAGTACGATATCCATTTGCAATTTCAGTGGGGTGTAGCGCGGTCCATCATCCCGCCTCCGTGAGAGTCCGCCTCTCAATTTAATCCCGAAATAGTCTCATTTGATTGGTTGCTCAAAATAAGCCCTTCGCCTATTACGTACGTACTAGAGTATTTTGGTCTAAGTGTAACACTTTGCACGCTCCCGGAATTGCGATGTTAGGTTACTATGCTGAAATCGATGAATTATAAATGGCTTACAGATTTCAGATAAATAGGAGTACATTACGTGTTTTACGTATATTTAGTGTGTGTGTTGACGTTTTATTTTACTTCGTTGTAAGGTATTAATCATAAAGTCGTATAATCAAAATAAAAGTAAGTGAGGGTTTAATCCCACTACTATTATGAAAGAGAAAGTTTGTACGTGTTTTAGTGTAAGTATATTTGTTCCTTCTAGCCGTGGCTACTGAACCGATTTGATTGAATTTTGGAATTAAGATATATACACCGTGATTAAGCAGGCTCTATCCCGTAAAACCCTTGTTTTCTGTGAGATTTGTGAAAAAAAAAAATTCATGCAGTCGCAGGCGTCTATTATTGCTTAAAATGTTAAACATTTAAAATCGTATAGACGCCATAATTGCGTATTGAATTCTGATGAACGATTCCAAATGGTTTTCGCGGAAAAGAAGATTTTAAAAAAGAAAAAATCAGCAAAAACAAACCCAAGTTGTTAATGTAGATTTTGCGAAAGCAAAGTATACTCAGAGGCACAATTATCCGCCCACTTTAATATGACGCGAGTATATCAAAGTGGGCGGATAATTGTGCCTCTGACTATAGTATGGAAAATTTTAAGTCTTAAGTACAAGTCCATGGGAATATTTTGTATTACGTGACTTGAAACCATTGCAGCATCAAATTAAACCTGGCAGATTTCAGCGAAAACAGCCCAGGTCCGGTGAAAACCCCGAGATGCGTCGACTCATTGTCTATGCAAATCCGCATTTATGCTAATGCTGTCATATCCGATTGTTCGTTGAGTTCATAGGATTACTAATACGTCCATATATTATAAGAACTAGGTAGCCAAAAACATTTCATTTGAGGAAAATTTTAATCCTTAGAAAATTTAGAGCTTTAGAAAATTTTAATCAATTAAAAACTGTTCTAATTGAAAAAAAAAAATATTTATAATTTTCTTTAAATCTCAATTGTCACTAAAATAGGGATATTAAGAGACTAACTATATATATTGCCTAACGTTAAGTGAAGTTTTACTAACTATTATAATTGTCACAAAATTATGAGATATAATTGATCGAGATATCCATTGCCGAAAATTATTCACAAAGAAAATTCATAGTACAAGAAGAAGAACACTAGTAGCTACATATCATAAGGAAACTGCAAATGATTAATAAAATATCGTTGGGTATCTGCTAAATAAAATACAACCGAAATATTGTTGGAATTTTCAAATTATGCTATGATATATGGTTGTGAATTTTGCATTCCTCTATAGGGCCCTTTCTCAGTTAGTCACCTTTATGATTTTAGGCTATTCGTGGAACCACAAACGTTAGAGGAAATACCATACATGTCTCGGACCTCAGACGAGACAGGTATCTTGCAAAATTAACTTTATGTACCTGTAATACATATCAAAATTAAATTTTTAGAATTGGTGTAGCTGAAGATGAATACGATAATGAGATTCGAAGGTGGAACATGACGTAAGAACAATAAGCCTGAATGCGCTGGTAACAGTTAGATCATATAGACAATACATATGTGCGAGTACTATTACAAAGTGATGTGGGCTCATTTCTTAAAAGCGATGTTAAATACTTTGAATTGTATTTAATTTTCCTTGTTCCTTGAACAGTGGATGTAACTTTATTAGTGCTTTGATAAAGCAAAAATATTTAGATTGTTTAAAGAACTTTTCAGCCCAAAATCTTGGGAAAATAGAAACTTTACCGCTTTTAAAAATCAGCCGTGCGATTCCGGTATTTCTTCACCTAGTGTTATTCGAATTTCAACTTTATGTTTATCATCATCATCGTTATTAACAACCGATGGATGTCCACGCATAACCCTCTTGCATAGACTTCCAAACTCAACAGTCTCGAGTGGTCATCGGAACCGGATCCCCTACTAGGGGGACACCTAGTTGACCAACACTGCATTTTTCGGTGCAGGGTCGCCATTCCAGCACCTTGGGACCTCTATGTCCCGCTGAGTGACTTAGAGCCTTCCTAAGACGCCCATAGTTAGTCACCAAGTCTCTTCTACACTAAGAAGGAAGTTGCCATGGAAACGCACAAGTCACAGCACCGTAAATTTACAGAATCGCTACGCAAGTATACATTTGAAACAAAAGTATACTTCGCCGTATATGCGTATGATATTAAATGTAGTGGACGTAATAGGAAATAATTAATTGATTATGTCACATCTAATTTATAATACATTTTGAAAGGGTCAAGCTCAGGCAGGCTAAAAGCTTAACTTAACTCACTGAGTTAACATTGAGCTACAGTACAGTGAACACTCAGGGATTTTTATTTAACTAGATACGTACTATAAAACAAATGTCTTATAGTACCTAGCAAATCTTTACCAGGTTTTTTTTAAATAAAAGTAACTTATTGTGTCATGACTAAATGACATGAATAGTTAGGCTTAAGCTGTCGCGACACTTTTTGTAAAATTTGTTCTGCAAAGTTATAGTAAGTACATTATTTTGTTCTAACATAAATAGTTTTTAAGAAGAAACGCATTTAAGAAGTTGTTTTCGTTAAAAGAAAGGTGATATATAGATTAAATGAAATCTAGTTTTGGAAAATTTGTGTATTACAAACATACACCGATAAAATTATAGTTTAGGTGCCCTGTCCTTCGATATCAGTTCAGCCGTTTTTACATGACTGAAGAACAAATAAAACTACCATACCAGCGTAAATGTAAAAACATTTTTTTTACACTTACACTTATTTATCTAGCTAACGCCCGCGACTTCGTCTGCCTTTAGACCTCCTTAATCCGGCCCTCTATCAAAATTCGTTCTTAGCGGACATCTACTAACTGTAGGTAGTAAACTACCTCCCTGCCAAATTTTATCTTTGAACGTCAAATTGTTTTCGACATTTCGTGATGACCTTTCGCATTTATATATTAAGATGAAGTAGGATTTAGTGAAGTAAATTATTGGGAGTTGGTTTTTAGTGCATAAGTAAGATGAATATTGATTTTATTTTTACATTTTTCCTGTACTTATTTACATAAACAATGTACGCATATTATTATACTAATTTTCTTAATCAGTCATCAAACCAGTCCTAAATAATGGCATAATTGATATCTCGTCCAATAAAGCGGCACTTAATGATGAAATACTGACAAAACATTATACAATAATAACTTAACACAAAGGCTGATTTGAATATAAAAGTACGTAAGTTGAGTTGTTTGTAATTATTTTAATCTTGTTTAGAATCGTTTGATATGAGAATCAAATCTTACATTACCGGAAAAACAGGTAAATTTTCCCTTAAAGGTACACCCACACTCTTCTTATTACACTTGAAGTCTACTTATTTATAATTGAGTTTGCAAAACTGATCCTAATTTCAAACCTACATATGTAGGCATTCCATTTACAAGGACTTATACTAATAAATTGTAACTACTTCCATTTTTATTGAATAACAGAATCAAAGAACAATAAAAAAATTAAAACTCATTTATGCATTGTATTTAGGCAAGTATAATATATAATTATTATAATCATCATACTCGTAATATATTATTATAATCTCCTTATCAATTCATTCACCTATTTAAAAGGTCTACGTGATTGTAGTATGAACATAAGATTAGCAATTCATTCATAATTTCACTATCTACTGAGTATTGATTCTATTATAATATATTCTAGCTATATTTGCTTATCTTTCATGTGTAATGAAGTAAAGTAATGGCATTGGTAGCAATGGCATAGAACTGTTACAAAATTATCTGTATGAGTTCTAGAAGTGCTACAGGTACTTTAAATGACACATGAGGTGCCTCAGTTTGATTGACGCCATCCAGTGCACTGATGGTGACGTATGTTAGTATACAGCTCGTGCGGATTAACTGACACCAATGGCGTGCCTAAGGTTTTCAAGTAGGGTATGCAGTATATGGGAAAATTGCAAAATTCCTTGAACAACTATGTATTTTGTGGTCCAACATAGTTTTGTATTGAGTCTTTGATGTTTGTACTGTGTTTGTTTGGTTGTTTGGTAGCCATGTGCCAAGTAAATGCGCACGAGTTATAAGTGCGTGTATTTTATAGGAAATGGTCTCTACATTTTATGATTAGGGTGATCGTCTAGTTGTCCATGCAACTGAATTATAAATGCACATATAAGTTTTGTTTGTTTGTTACGCTTCTCCCTTAACTACCCATTTAACGCAATGACATATTGCTTTTTATAGTAATACGAGTAATAATTGACGGGCCAAGCAGTTAGTACACCAGATAGTAAGTGGAAAACAATTGCCTATAAGAACAACACTTGCAACAGGCATGCAAAGTCTTATAGGGTCATTATAAACACTTCAGGAGCTTTTCCTGAAATTAAGCATCTAACATTTACCCCTGTTTTAAAGGTTTAATTACAAATAATTTTAAGATTTTTTCTTGTACTGATGGTACATTACAAGTAGTTTTAATTCCGTCGAGAGCGTCAAAATCTGCGTCTTTTTAAAAAAAAAACGACCGTCTCTTATTTATGTAATCTTAGAAGATTGATTTTTTCACAACTTCATGTGACTGACTTAAGAATACTGTTTAAATTTAAACTTCCTTTCCGAAATAAAGAGTCTTGACTATCACACAGACAAACAAAAAAGTGATCTAAGTGATATAAGGGTACCGTTTTTTCCTTTTAAGGTACGGAATTCTAAAAACAAAAAAAAAGTAAAAAAAAATGTGTCTCTACGTAGAAAATATCTCGACGTCTCCTCGCTCTAAGTATGGCATCACCTTACATAGTTTTTCCTGTGGAAGCTATTTGAATACGGTGCAACGCACGCTCCCACGCTCGCTCGCCGACCTTGCTAAAGCGCATCTTAACAATCGATACAGATTATTATGGTCTTATCACATAGCAGGGACGTAGGTTTATGCATTACGTGTTGAGTAATTGCCGATGGCTCCATGTGTCAACTACGGCGTCACCGGGGGTTTGGGCTCAGAAGCATCGCCTGATGAGACCTGAAGGTTGAAAGAAAGACAGAGGGTGGAACGACTCTCTAAGGGCGTCTCCTATGAGACTTGGACCTCGGCTTAGAGGAACGTTCTGGAGGGGTGTGTTGGCCTGAGTGAATCAGTCTACATACTTATTTATATTAGCCTATTTTACAGACCCTGTTGTAGGGTCAGGGCTCCTTAAAGGAGTGGGAATATGGAGCTTAGACTCACTACGCTGCACTATGCGGGATGACAGGACCGACGGCTTAACGTGCTCTCCGAGACTCAGCATGTAACACCACCAACTTCCCAACTCCGAGTTGAAACTTTTATCAGAAAGCTTCCCAAGAATTCGAATCTAGGGCCTTGTGATCCGTAACCACATAGGTTAACCGATGGACCAACGAGGTAGTTAAATACGGATACGCAGAAAATAAAAGTCATTGCTTCTATTAATAATCTATTCAAGTACTAGAATAAAAGATAAGAGAAACTGCATGTGTGGTGTGTGTGCAAGGTTGGTAAAGGGGGTTCACCTGTGTTGGACTATTGTTGTACTGTTACTAATTGGAGGGCATAGACAATATTCTTAAAAAAATAAAAAATAAGATTATTAATAATTAATGAAATAAATAAAAATGATGTTTTTCAGTTTTGCTTAAAATTTAAAATGGTTCGATCAGTTTAATATTTTTTGTTTTTTTTTTGTTCTAAATGGGGGTAAATTAAAAACCTAAAACAGTATGGTATGGTATTCAATAGTATGAAGTTTATCCGTAGAAGTAGATATTTTATTAAATTACCAAAATATTGCAATATAAAAGCGAACACAAAATTTAACTATTATTTTCTTTTAATTGAAGAATTAGAGAATTACAAGATAAAATTCTTGGTATTATTTATTCGCGTTTCGGAGCAATTTTGGACGATCATTTTGTCACAATAGATCAATGAAATCGAAGTGAAATCATTTAGACCACACTGAGTTTGAAGTCAGATAAAACCGTTAAGCTTTCAATTTCGATGTTAATACAAATAGGATCTAGGATGTTGGGTATTTAAATTCAGTGATGTTTTGACACTTTCTCTTCTCAGGAGGGTCGTGATCTTTGCCATGAATCACCTTTTTTTTACATTTTGAATAACACGATTAATGAGTAACAAGGTGAAATAAGTTGCACAACTTTTTTCTATGTCTATAACAACAACAAATTTTTACGTTAAATGATTTTGAATTATGAATTTTCAGGTGTATGTGTCCAGTTACGGATTTATTTTGCACAGTGATAATTTTTGATATTCTTTACCAAAAACCACCGTATTTATGTTTGATTATTATAATTATTGACTATGTAATTGAAAATGAACAAGTTGATAATAATATCTAATCATGTTGAGCATTTTGGAGTAGACATTGTGTAGGATATTTATTGTTCGGTCGTGGTAACGGTGCCACTTGAAATCGTTCAGTTTTTGGAATATAGCAAATAGCAGTTCATAAATCGATGATTTTTTTTCTTTACTACATCTTGTATTAATTTTCTATACTGAAAATAAAAAAGGTAAAGTTTGTGCTATTGTAAACTCTGGATCTACTGCACCGATTATGAAAATTCTTGTACTATAAGAAAGACACGACAAGACAAAAAAGACTTCATTTGTAAGTGTCATGCGCAATATTTTATCCCCGTATTCTCTACAGGAACGGGAACTACGCGGATGAAACTGCAAGGCGTTGGCTAGTCTGCGATATTCATCATCATTAACAGCTGATGGACATCCACTGCTGGACATAGGCCTCTTGTTTCCAAACAAAACGGTCTTTAGCCGGAAGTATCCAGCGGCTCCCTGCAACCCTAACTACAACTAAATATGCAGATATGTTATCATTTGTTTCATATTGCTATCTTTGGAAACAAACTTATTTATGTTATTATTTTATATTTTTTAATTCGATAATGAGGGATTAGTCTAGTTGCTTGGTATTTAGGTCTAATTTAAAATGACTAATGCTAGCCAGTCTATATGAAAGTATCTTACGAAATTAAATAGGTCTTGTCTTCACATAATTTACCTATTGCATATAGAAACGGTTTATTAGTAAAAAGTGATCTGGGATACCCGTGCCGTGACAATGCCCATGTGCAATTATAATAATAATATGCACAGGAGAAGTATGCGCATAATTATGATAATTGTAATAATCGCGCACGTAAATTTAAATATTACAGATTATGGGAATTCAAATCAGGTTTTGGTGTTTATATAATTCATCTCTTTGTTGTAGAGATGCATTTTTCATTCGTAATTCTTTAGTTTTTTGTTGAGCTATGTTTCTGTGTCTCTGTGACATTGTAATTTTGACTTGACTCCCGAACTTATGTACCGTAATGGTATATTATGATAAGAAGCGATGTCGTGGCATAAAAGTTGTTTTAAGTGTAACGTTAACCTAATTTGACTTTGTAAAATGTCTAATAAATTTTTTTTTCATTATGACCTTTTTGTTTTGTCGTCCAAAAGAGCATGTCTAGGTTAACTAGTATCTTTTAGTAGCAGATATTAGTTGTAACTAGATAGTTACTGTAGACAACTATTTTTATTTTAGCATTATGGTAAAAGCGAGTTCTAAATAAAACTTCATACCTGCGATACTACGCATTATATCATGGCAACAAAAAGGAAATCTAGGAACCAATTTACTGATTACAATGATATCGTGATGCAAAAGCATTGGAATTCGAAGCAATTTCACATAACACATAGGGAACAGGAAATACAGGACGGGTAAGTATAAAACGGCGACAACAGTCATTACCAGACCATTACCTTAGTATGAGTTAGCGCAAGTCGACATAACACATCGTTTTTCGAGAATTTCTATTATATACGGTCAGAGTAAGTAGTTGTAATACGCAGTAAGAGTAGCAAGTGCTTAAGTCCGACTGTTTTACTTATTTCTGATATACAAGTACTATAAATATGTTAATTAATGTTTTCAAGGTTTAAAAAGTATGTTATTTTTGTAAAATTATCTTAGGTTACCTGACGTAGGTCTATGACAGGATATAATTATATACATGCAGGCTGCAAGTTCTGTTACAGTTAATGGTCTTTTACTTAAGATCAGATTGACTACGATTTTGTTAACTTATAACACAATAACTATTAAATCCCACCTTTAATTTTCGCTCATGATTTTTGATCCATATATATATATATATATTTAATATTAACTAGAAATGTACCTTAAGTTTCACACTAAAGGGTTCGCTTTGTTCCCTTAATATTTGACGAAAACGTATTAATTATATGTATATCGGCGCTGGGCAGTCACAAGTCGCTTTGTCGAAGCGATCAATGTCTCGCCACTTCTGTCAGCGTGCGTGCCACGTCTCCGATATCCATATTGTACAAAATAAGTAGTCTGAGAAGCGAATTACTGCAAAGAAGACAAGCTAAAGTATTACTTTAAAGTTTTATTTTAGCTTTTCTTCTTTGCATTTTTATGAATTTAGATGAAGACACGAGTCCGTTCGTGGACGGTCACAAATCGTATAGGTACGTGTTCGGGACACAGGGGTCTGTGCATACTACACATGTGTTTCAGTATTCGGAGTATGGTCGATCCGCTAACATCTCTCGTGGTGTAAATATTTTGAGTTAGGCAGCGAGAATCTGTTGTAAACTCCGTTTTATTTTGGTTACAGTTTGATTGGATTTGTTAATTAAGTTATCCTGACAAGTGTTGTAAATTATAACCATTGTTTAGCATTGGTGTTTATTTTTATTTTTATAATCACTTCTGAGTTTCCCAAAAATATATTGAAACCAGCACATCTCGTAAATCGAGATACACTAACTCGTACTAAGAGTACTGTTATCGTGTGAAATTTGTCTTTTTTGCTACGTTAAGGTTTATGTAATTAAGTCAGGACTTTTGTATCTTGTGGGTGATTGAAAAGCAATTAAATACTTATCATTTAGAAGTAAATGTTATGTTAATATTGATAAAATGTTAATATTGATATATGATTGTCTTTTTATAGGTTTCGTTTAATTAATTAGTTGTAAAAAAATTTCAAGTACCTAGTAAAGAAAAAAAAAATCTCAGCTCATATTCCTTTACTGCGTGTTAGCTGTCATTAAATTAATTAAATTTATTTTCTTTTTATAAATAATCGCAATTTAAATTCAATTTTCTTCTAATGCACTTATTTAAATTCTCAAGATAAATTAAATTTTACATTTTTCGCTAATTCCGTATTATTGGAGCATGCTTATTTGACAGGTTAATGTCAGTTTTGCATTGCAATTTTATTATGTGAAAATATTTGTTATCGTACTATAATCTATGAACATTTTAAAAGAAGAAACGATATAAGTGTCAAACGAGTTGTTGCCCAAGTCAAAAAAGCGTGCGTATAAAGGTTTACTTCAAAAAAAATTGTTATGTTTAAGTGGATTGTTTTTATTATGCTGGCTTTACTGCGTACTGCTAAAAGTGCGTGCAGAAAAAGCGCGAGATTGCCCAAGAGGATATTGACTACGTGGCATAACCTGCCCTATGTCTATGCCCTTGTCTCTGTGATGTAATATTTTGAAGATTCTCTTCACCCCTGAACGGGTCATGTACGTGGTCACGCACGTTCCCTTACGTGATCGAACGAACGTAAGCAACGGGACTGAAGTCTCATTATGTTCTTTACCTTACCCGAATAGTGACTCTTCCCGTTCATCTCAGCATACTCATCTCCGTTAATGACTAGAATGTTTTCAAAGTCACGGAAAAATGATTTAATAGGGGAATTAGTAATCTTAATTAAACATCCTTATTTCCTTGAATTGTGTACCTATTTATGACATTATTGCATAAATTCCTTAATGAACACATCAAACACAGTTGCAGTCATAAATACGAGTAGTTGTTACCGTCATGTGTAGGTACTGTAATGAATCTATAATGTTTGTTTAAGTATATGTTACGTTTTGTTTCACGTAAGATGTGCGTATGTACTCTTTAAAGACGTGATAGCCCAGTGGATCTTACCTCTGCCTTCGATTCGGAGGTCGTAGGTTCGAATCCGGCCCGGTGCATGTACCTCCCACTTTTCAATTATGTGCATTTTAATAAGAAATTAAATATAATTTGTCTCAATCGGTCAAGGAAAACATCGTGACATTTTCTCCAAGTCTGCCAATCCGCATTGGGCCAGCGTGGTGGACTAAGGCCCAACTATTAGGTTACGAGTTAACTAAAAGTCACAGGATTATAATGTTCGCTTCTGGATCGATTCCTATTAAATGTAATAATAACTGGGTCGGTTTACGGTCCCTCCAAGGAAATGGGATGTAACAACACCAAATTATTAACTCTAAAATGTTACGTAAAATATCTTGGCATAGAGTAAAACTAAAATTTTCGTAGTCTTAACGTCGACGTCAGAGAGTCGTTCTGCCCATCTACTTTGCTTCTGCCTTCGGGCCCGATCAGGCGATGCTTCTGCGCTCGCCCAAACCCTCCGGTGTTGCCGCGGCAAAAAACTGGAAAATAACCGCCGCTGCAAACTGAAAGAAATTTAGACGAAAAATGAGTAGCGTAATGCCGTATACCATATTAAAAAAATACCCACAAACAAAACGTTTCCAATATGAAGTTTTCTTCTGAAGTTTTTTGAGTTTGCAATACTGGAAAATGAAATGTGTGGCATAACTTAGCATCATTCTGTTACGTGCGGTCGAAGCATAAAAGCAATTTGTTGTATGTTGAGTATGTTATGATATGCAATGAATATGTAAATCGTGACAGCTTAGGATGGGTGCTAGATTTGCTTATGGTGCGTAACTAATTTGTGTGATGGTTTCACCGCCCTCCGCCCACGAGGTATTAAACTGGACTGAGCTTTGGGACAATGCGGAATACATAACAATAGTTAGTAAAGTTGTACAGTACGATTTAGTGATACCAGCTATAGCCGCACTTTTGATTTGCACGTGCTTTGATATTAAGAATCTACTAACTACGATTAGAGCTGTGATAGCCCAGTGGATGTGACCTCTGCCTTCGATTCCGGAGGATGTGGGTTCGAATCAGGTCGGGGGCATGCACCTCCAACTTTATTACACGGCACTAAATATCACGTGTCTCAAAACGTTGAAGGAAAAACATCGTGAGGAAACCTGCATACCATTTTATAATTCTCTGTGTGTGTCAAGTCTGCAAATCCGCATTGGGCCAGCGTAGTGGACTATTGGCCTAACCCCTCTCATTCTGAGAGGAGACTCGAGCTGAGCAGTGAGCCGAATATGGGTTGATAATGATGGACTACGAGTTACCTGTTATTATCAGTATGACTTCAGCTAATGGAAGTCCATTTCAAACGCCTATCGTAGGAACTTTCAAAGATAACCAAACTGTAATTTTTCAATATTATATCTCAACCACTGTATATCATGAGCTCGAGGAACAGAGTGCCAAATATTATCGAATACATTCTGTATTCTATAATATTCGGATTTACTGTAATGAATGTTTTCTTAGTAGCCCAGAGAGAGTTTCAGGTGGTTGGAAATACACGACTAGTCTTTTTTGTATTATTTTTTTTTAAAGTATTTTGCCATATATTTTATTATATATGACCAATATTCCTATTCTTTTCCATCTGGTCGAAAAATATTGTTAGAAGTGAGTACGAAAATCGACCTCTCTGGAACAGTTGATAATACCTTGGTAATATACCTTAAGATTTTAAATTCTTTACCGGCAAAGATGACAAAGCGTCATTGTTGCATTTCGTTAAGATGTCGTGTATAATTCTTTTCAAGGTTCCTTTTACGAGTTCCTAGTCAAAAAAATTACATGAAGTTCAATAAAAAACATATTACATAGATAAACTGATCCCAACCATCTGGAATTCATAGCCATTTGCACACGTGCATTTAGTTCCAACATTTTTGGTCATTGAATTCTAAATAGTATTTCGATTGTGATTTAAAGTTACGTCTGTCGTCTGTCTAGACTGAAAATCTGGTGGCCATATGTTACATTTTATTAATGTGATTAGATTTACAATCATCTTTACATTATCTTGATAAACAACAACAACTTAAACTTAATTGCACATAGATTATATTATGATAATTTATTTTTTATCAAGATTGTAACGAAGCAATAAAATTCATGTTCGCGTGGAAAATTGGCTCAAATATATACTTTCTGTTCCTTATCTTTATGTTAAGCAATAATATATAGGCCTAAACACTTAAACTGTACATATGAAAAATTTAAATGAGAATCCAATGTGAAACCATCTAAAACCAAAAAACTGACTGAAGACTCATTTAAATTATCAAATGAACTCCAAAAACCTGTTAGCAGTAGTTTTTATTTTATACAGATAATTGTCTCACGGTGAAATAATGAATCATTGCATTAGATCACTGTTTAAATTTTATTGATTGCTATAAAAAATTAAGTTCAGGTTGTTGAACCTTTAACAAAACATTACGTGCCTTTTGAGAGTTCCAGTTATTCTTTCGATGTGTTTGTGTACCTTTCGGTATTTAGATCTATTACAATTATACTTAATACGATTATGTTTAGCTACCTACTCATTCCTACTTATATAAATTCTTTTAATATAAGAATTTAAAATACAAGGCAAGAGTGAATATTTAGATTAGTGCCTACTTACCGTAGACTTTTAATTTTATTTCAAATTTCGGCGGATTTTTAATTTTACGATAGATTAAATCCGTTTGATGCGATCCGTACGATGCCGATTAGTGGACGCACTTGTATGACCTATATACAAAATATACTACAATCCGATTGATGCGATGCGTCCGATACGTACGATGTGGATCTGTGGACGCCTAAAATTAGACATCATCACTGCTTTCGCATTGCTTGCGCACGACTTCACAACCGCGCGATCCATTTCCCCCGTCGCCCGCATATCATGGCAGTGTCATCAACGAACTATATAACACAGTCCAATATATAAATCCATTCACAGTCTATAAGAACTGAACACAAAACATCAGACGTGGGAAGCGTTTTAGTTTTCCTCTTTCACTATATTTTAGAGATACCTGCATAATTTTAATTTTCTAACACTGCATTCCTTAGGTCCTTATAGTCGTATGTCATAGATTCAGAGTCACAAAACCTGTGCATGAATTTTAGTGAGCAATAAAGGTTTATTACCGTTTTAGCTCGCTAGTGCTTTATTGAATTAAGTTAATAGCATTGTAAAAACTGAGCTTTAGATGCGGCCGTGACAAGTAACTGAATGGACATGTTTGGATGACGTCACCGCACTGTAGGGCTATTCACGCGACTTCGCGTGGAAATCGATGTAAACTTTCAAACCCTATTACACCCCTTTCTATTTATATTTCATGTGTGATGATAAAATAGTCCACTGATCATTTTAATTTAAAAAAAAATCAAAAACATCTCAACCCCTTTTTAATAATTAAGTGGTAGAATTTTGAAACATTTTGAATTACATTACTTTTAGTATATTTTTAGTAGTACTTAAACCATTTTTTTATAAATGTAACTTGAAAAATTAAGGACTTTCCATACAAACTTTCAACCTCTTTTTCACCTTCTGATTTAAGTAATTTTCGTGACTAAAAGTATTCTATAACCTCCTACGTACTAGGGTCTCAAATTGTTTCAAGTTTCATTTAAATTTATTTAGTAGTTTCAACGTGATGCCCGGTCAACATTAAATACGGACAGACAGACAGACAAAAATAAAAAAAAATCATCTTTTCTTTCTATAGTATCGTGTTAAACACAGGTGATACAAGAGAATTCGCAAATTGCCCTTGTGCGTTATACAAGCATCGTTGCAGAATAGCCCTCCTGTCCTAAAGAATGAATGGTTTTACAGTACGGTTATAAGTTGCATGCGTATGAGTATGTGTGCAGTTATGAATAGATTTGTACTATGAACATATATGTACTTATGTATACATGTTATGTACATACATAAGTACATATATGTTCATGGCTCATAGGGATAGACACTAGGCCGAGACCACGTCCTTCGACTTGCTACAATCCTTGCATATTGTAACCCTTGCTTCTTATATTTTTAACAGTCCTTTCATAAAATTTCATTGTCAATTGTTACTAAAAAAATCTTCGTTTTGAGACTACTTTTTACGCAGTCTATTTTTTTAATTACTCTAGGCGCTACTGAGATGTGGTATGTATACCTACCATGCGTTTACGGTGAGACGATGTTTGCGCAAATCAATGTCGCCACTTATCTCCAAACTACCAGGTCGATTAGGATAAGTAGAGTATCGGAAGGTGAAGAAGGAAGAGATTATCCATCAGGGCTGCCTTTTAAATTATAATACAAATGCATACTTATATGTACACTAGCTAGTTTCACCCGCGTGGTTCCCGTTCCCGTAAGAATATGGAGATAATATATAGCTTATACACAAATGCATACTTATATGTACAGTGCTATCAATATACAAACATACGCATGTACATGGCTCAATGCCATAGGGATAGACACTAGGCCGAGACCACGTCCTTCGACTTGCTACAATCCTTGCATATTGTAACCCTTGCTTCTCAATATTTCAACAATCCTTTCATAAAATTTCGTTCGTGTTACTAAAAAAATCTTGGTTTTCAGACTACTTTTTACGCAGTCTATTTTTTTAATTTCTCTGGGCGCTACGGAGATGGTATGTATACTTATGCGTTTACGGTGAGACGATGTTTGTGCAAATCAATGTCGCCACTTATCTCCAAACTACCAGTTCGATTATGATGAGTAGAGTATTGGAAGATGAAGAAGGAAGTAATTATCCATCGGGGCTGCCTTTTAAATTATAACACAAATGCATACTTATATGTACACTAAACCTTGGCTGAGTTTGTTGTGGGCTCTTCTCGGACCAAGGCGCGTTTGGAACCCTCGTAACTTTGATTTTAAGTTTTCGAATGATTATTATCACCATTATCTTAAGTTTAATATTATTACCTGACGTTTCACGAAAAGAGCTTGTAAACTAAGCCTATTTAAAATAAATGAATTTTGACTTTTGACTAGCTGACGCCGCGGGGTTTCACCCGCGTGGTTCCCGTTGCCGTAAGAATATGGGGATAATATATAGCCTATAACCTTCCTCGATAAATGGGCTATCTAACACTGAAAGAATTTTTCAAACCGGACCAGTAGTTCCTGAGATTAGCGCGTTCAAACAAACAAACGAACAAACTCTTTAGCTTTATAATATTAGTATAGATGTGGTACTTATATTAATAAAATATCTGCACTTATTCATGTTACTTTAAAATTGTAAAACTTCAGTTTATTCAATGGCAGTCCCGATGGATATCCTTCATATATATCAGGGCAGATTAAGATTTTTAAATTATTTCATCCTTTTTCAATTATGTTTCAAGTGTCGTAGATTTTTTCGTAATTTCTAATTTTGATTTTTATTAAATGTTATACAAAATTTGTCTACACTCATCACCTGTATTAATTTGCCTGTGTTTGAAACACCTCGGGCACGAAGTCGGGACGGCCCACGCGCGTTATGGAAATCACTAGGTCACTAGGAGCTACACTACTCATGTTCTGTTACGCTACATTTGTGCTTCGATTCATACGACGACTGTAGGCGACTGTACACAAGGTCGATGTACTCGGTACCTATATTTGCATATCATCTGCTAGACGAAAAAATTACGGCCAAGTGTGTCTTGCTCTCGCACTGAGGGTTCTGCACAACTGCAGACCGATAAACATATCATTTACTTTTGTTTGATTTTTTCTGTAGGTTGCTTTTTGTCAAACATTTTAAATCAACGGGTTAGTTTATTAGGAAATTTGGATTTTTATGCGAATTTATATGGAAAATGGAGAATAAACGGCCCTATCCTTTGACTTTATTTGACACACATGTAGGTCGGTTTTATTTCTTCACAAGATGCGCTACAAACTTTCAGTTTTAACTGCACAGATTTATCTAATCGAAATTGCAATCAAAATCTGTAGAAAAAACTGTAGGTATCTACAGTTAAAACTATCGGACACTACACACGGACGATTTAACCAAACTGTTCGACTGTATAGTTAAAACTACAGGTCTGTAGCACGGATAAGGGACTGAATGTTTGGTTTTAATTTCATTTTTATACCTTTAAGATTAACGCGTTCCTGAGTAATAGAGGAGACGGACAAAGAAGTGATTTTATACGCGTTCCTTTATTTATTTAGGTATACGGAACCCTAAAAATGACACGAATTTGCGAATCTACATGTGAATCGATATCAAGGCCACGGTCTGCTCTCTCCTTTACTAGGTAAGTGTAACGCCTAAAATCAACTTTGCTTATGATAAATTACATATTGTAAGGAGATAAGTTTCGTCTCTGAGTGGTTTCCTGTGTCGGCGAAGTGAAAGCTACTTTGTTGTGCTTTATTAACACGAAGGATTTAGGATAATGCATTATATTTTTTAAATATCTATACTATTTATAAAGCTGAAGAGTTTGTTTGTTTGTTTGATTGAACGCGCTACTATCAGGGACTATTAGTCCGATTTGACAAATTTTTATTTTCCGTGAAAAATCGACAAATTCAAGAGATCCTAGATTCAATTCTCGGCTGGGCGGTGGGAGGCTTCAGCCGTGGCTAGTTACCAAACTATCGGCAAAGACGTACCGCGAAGCGATTAAGCGTTCATGTGTGATGTCGTGTATAAACCGAAAGGTGTGTGGATTTTCTTTCTCCTCTTAATAAGTTAGCCCGCTTCCATCTTAGATTGAATCATCAGGATTATGGCCAAAATCCAAGTGAATAAACATTCGCAATAGAAAAGTCGACATCTACTGAGTGTGATCCGGTGTCAGAATATACGTCTTAACTTGACACCTGTTTACTCAACACAACCAGACAAACATAGTACCTACAAACATCATTCAGGTGTCAAGTTATCCGCACGGGCTGTATGTAGCTAATTTTTGTCAGGTTTGGGAGACGTTCTTAGATTCGTAATTTTTTCGCGGAGTGTTGCAAAATAATAATTATATGCTGTTTATGATTTACTTCCGCAAAGTAATGCCTGCTTCTCTTCAATTAATAACATGTTAAATATTATACTTTTCCCCTCATATTATTTACACTTAACAATATAAAGCTAAAGAGTTTGTTTGTTTATTTAGTTGAATGCTTATCTCCGAAACTTCTAGTTCCGGAAAAAATATTTTTCTGTTGTATTTCTTTTATCGAGGAAGGCTATAACAGGCCTTATAAAATCATCGCTACGGCCAATAGGGGTAGATCATCAATAAAAATGTGACAAAGACTGGAAATATTATGAGAGCTTCCGTTACGTGTGATGCGTAAACATTACGCAAAAAAATATGACGGAATTTAAAAGGGGTTCCGAACGAAGTCCCGGATACCAAATAGTTTAATCATTAAGACTACGCTATAAGTGTAGACTATTGGACTTAGCCCTTGACTGCAATCTCACTTGATGGTAAGTGATGATGCAATTTAAGCTGGAAGCGGACTAACTTGTTAGAAGGAGGATGAAAATCCTCCTTTCGGTTTCTACACGACGTCGTACCGGAATGCTAAATCGCTTGGCGGTACGTCTTTGTCGGTGGGGTGGTAACTAGCCACGGCCAAAGCCTCCTACCAGCCAGACCTGAACCAATTAAGAAAACCTCAATCGGTCCAGCCGGGGATCGAATCCAGGATCTTCGTCTTGTAAGTCCACTGCGCATACGACTGCGCCATGGAGGCCGTCAAAACTACTATTGGACTATTATCGAACCTAAGACCTCTCGGGTCTCCGGGCCCAAAACCGTGTAACTACATAAGCTCTTAATTAGTACTTCCTGCTTAATTAATTTATACTAGTGCGATGCGAAAGCAATTTTTGTTACATTCTCACGTCTTAAGCGGTGAGCCAATTTTGAGGAATTTTGGTTTAGTTATAAAATCTTGGCTTCATTTATATAATCTTACGTCATAAAAATAATTCTTCAGAGGGCGATGTAGAGAAAGGTCGTGAAAGTAACTTTGTCTATTTATTTGTTATATTGTGTATACACTACAGTATGTGGTATAGAGACTTGAGTATAGATGATGGAAAGGAAAATACCTTAGGCTAATTAAAAAAAAATACTTAACAGAACAGAACTGTTCTCCTGTTTTCTCTCTCTCTAACCTTCTGTTACGTTGTAGTAGGTACGTAATTTAGGTAAAAAGATACATCAGATAATATTAATAAAAACTATATGAAAAGTATTTTAATACGGTTACAAAACTCACTCAAAACATTGATTAGGTAGAATAGTCTATTATTTTAACTAAAATATTCATCATTATCAACCCATCTTCGACTCACTGCTGAGCTCGAGTCTCCTCTCAGAATGAGAGGGGTTAGGCCAATAGTCCACCACGCTGGCCCAATGCGGATGCGGCAGACTTCACACACGCATAAAATTGAGAATATCCCTGGTATGCAGGTTTCCTCACGATGTTTTTCCTTCACTAAAGGTGTTTAACAAAAATATTACCTAATTAAAAAAAAACTGGAATATTAATTTATTTAATCAGCTAGTTACTTAATATGTATAAAGTTAGAAGATGACACGAATGATAAAAAATTAAATACGAGTAAATTTCACGTGAGTTTCTTGCCTTATTTATGAATTAAAGGATACAAATTTAATGGTATAAAAAGCTCTGCTACCTTCTTAAAGGCGGTGGTATAATGCGTTTCAAATGACCGCAGGAGCCTTCATTAAGACTTCGGCATGCTTTGCTCGACTGAATTGCACGTGGTAGTTTATTTCTGGTCACGGATTCATTCGATTAAGTATATCGAAATCAGTCTGATATTATTTTGGTTTTTTTTTTATTACCTACTTATAGAAGGGAATCGTCGAGGGGTAGATCTCCAACCCGATGGGCTGATTAACCTAAAAAGTTGCCTGTACCTATTACAGTGTCGTCCAAAAAGTCTGCAGGCTAATTCACTATCTTTCACGTATGCTAGTTGACATAATTTTACGAAATTGAGATTCTATGTAACAAATGTCATCCGGTGCTTACTGGTGGACATCACTCAACAGGTAAATGACGTTTTGTCAATTAATTTGATGTTTATTTTATAGGTTGATAATAAAGACCAAAATAGTGAATAGGCCAGCAGGGCCGTACACGATGGAGGAATAAAGTTTATCGAAAGATTTCTTTCTAAGGGGGTGTTTATGATTTGTCATGAAGCACCGGCTGATGAGAGTGCCAATTTTGATCAATGATAATTGAACAAGACTCACCCGTTAAAAATTTGGATACACGTATTAAAGGCTATTTTTCATTTATTTTTCCTAATAGTGGTGTAAGGATTATGAATAGGAAAAAATATTAAAGTTACGAGCGAATCTTAGCTGAAATTATAACAAAAGAGTGAAAACTGCTAAAAGAGCAGGTATTATTATTAGCCAACAATAAAGCTAAATGAGATTACTAAACTGATTTTCATGCGGTTACTTCAGGAGAGTTGGTAGATACCTTGCGCAATAAATATGAAGCTTTATTTCATTGATATTGGAAACATGCAAAACAACAGAATTACACCCAGTTCGAAATAAGATTTCGATTGCCTACAAAAAAATAATGTTTTTAAAAATTACTTTTACCCATTTATATTTTACCCTTTTTGCAATAGCAATTAT
Source organism: Bicyclus anynana (assembly GCF_947172395.1). NCBI lineage: Eukaryota > Metazoa > Arthropoda > Insecta > Lepidoptera > Nymphalidae > Bicyclus > Bicyclus anynana. Next base: position 9,482,263 of record NC_069095.1, read on the forward strand.
TGTAAATGCAGTGATCTCACCTTTCCCAGTTGTTAAGAAGCGCTTACAACGGTAACGCGTTGATTGCTGTGGGCCCATTTTTTTCGAAATTAAGGCTGCTTATTTCGCTTGTGGGTAAGGTTACACAGCTTATACACCTCTTATTAGGCGTTTATGCTAATGAGATATCTTTTGAAAACGAACTGTGGCCAAAATATAGCTGTACCCCTCGGTTTTGTCGGTGTAAATCCCCTAGCTGTAAGATTATGGGGATGTAAAGTAGATAACGTGCTATTCTTGGGCATAAATTATTAGTAGTAAATAGTAGCCCGACCGAAACTGGTTTTCTGGCCGAAACCGAAGCTGAAACCGAATATTCGGCAGAAACCGAAACCGAAACTCACGTGGTCAAGTATAAAACTAATGCATTAATTAAAACATGAAATGATTTAGCGTTCCGGTACGATGCCGTGTAGAAATCACAAGGTATCCTATCCTAACAAGTTAGCCCGCTTCCATCTTAGACTGCATCATCACTAACCGTCAGGTGAGATTGTAGTCAAGGGCTATCTTGTAATAATAATAATAATAATAAAAAAACTCCCCATGTGGTCCCATAGTCCTCGTGTCAGGATCTGATGATGGAATCAAGAGGAATCGAGTAGAACTTTAAAAAATTATAGCGACGACTAGTGTATTTTTTTAATTTATTTTAAATTTACTGAAAGTTTCTTTTTATTGTAAGTGTGTAGGTGTCTGATACGCAATTATATAAATTATACAATTATAGAAACGTTAAATAAATTCACACTTCAAATTTCACACACATAAAAATGTTAATTAGTTTATTTGCAGTTTCATACAAAAACTACGTTCCCTAATTAAATGAATCATGTACAATCGATAATATAAATGTTTAAATAAATATTACTTAGAAATACTATAATTTTGTGTAGCCATGTGGCGTTAAATCTAGTCATTCACTTAGAACTTTTATGGCTATCTACCACGCTAATGTCAGCGCATAGTTTAAGATAAATCTTTTCAATAAATCAATCAATCAAATAAATAAATATATTGATTGATTAAAAAGATGTAAGTATGTTAAAATTGTATAAAGTTCCATTTACCTAATTATCTGCCTTATTATTATTTTTAAATATTGCTTATCTATACATGCTATATCTGACGGAAAAACTGGGTCTACTGTACTCCTTTGATAAATCAACAAAAATAATAAACAAATTATAATGTAACTGAGGTAACCCTTTAGCGTAACGATTTACGATAAATTTCCATAAATTGTAAATGGAACAAATTATTTCGTACAATAAAATTTTCAAATACAGATTCGATAATTGAATTAAATTGTGCGTTTTACGATGTTAGCCAGACATTCGTGTTAACGGTCCAATTAAATATTTCAAATATAGGCACAAATAATTGTAAAAATACCTAATAATAATTGTGATGAGACACTTTTAACTGTTTAACAAAATCTTACTGAATGGCTGTGGTCGTTTTCCTTTGTGAGTCACTAAGCTGTGATGAACTAAATATGGTTTTTGGGATATCCTAATAGCATATACAGCTAACAGCTTTAACCAAACCAAAATTTGTCAGATCATGAAATGTGTAATTTCGTATCTGTTTGATTTTTTAATTTATTTATTGCTGGCATTCTTAAATAAAAGGGACTAAACACTCAGTTTGTCGATAGCTTTCTTGTGATTGGTTGCTTGCGTAACTGTCGAAGCTTGACTAGGTTCGCTAGTTATCTTATATATGACTAGTAAAGTAAATATTTCCACTGAGCTAGCTAGTAGGGCCATCAATTTAATTTTTTAAAAAATATAAATGTCATCCGATGCTTACTGGTGGATATCACATGATATTTTGTCAATTGAATTGTTGTTTATTTTATTAGGTTGATAATAAATACCAAAATAGTGAATAGGCCAGCAGTTCGACTGTACAATTAAAGCTGCAGGAGTTGCATAATATAGTTTTAAGCTATTGCATAGCTTTTATCGCTCTGAGCGCGGCGACCAAATCAAGAAATTCCGTAACGAAAATAAATCTAACACCCAAGCCGTGCAAGTTAACACATTTCGACGTTGTCGTATCCACTCAACTGGACAAGTGGTGTGAAACTAAGGAACAAAACATATTAAACCAGAGTACGATTCTAGGCCAACTTAAAGACATTTTTTATTTATTTATTTATTTATCTATTCTTTTCTAAAGAAAAAACTGCATAAATAAAATAAATGAATAATTATAATTGTATATTAATGTATCGAAATGGACAGTTAAATGATTCAACAGTACAAATAGCTGTGAAATATCCGTGTATGATTGACGTAAACACTTTTACTAATTATCATAATCTGAACGGTAATGTTTAGTCACAGCGAAAAGATTACATAAGTTTACAAATTGACTTCACAAGGTTCGAGGTCGACTCGGCTAGTCACTAGCAATATTTATTTCATGATTCACGTTATTCGACTAGAGATTTGTGATGACGAGACGGTTAGCGGCGCCCGCGCATGTCAGGCGCGTAGGGTCTCTCGCAGTATGTGTCCGGTTATGTCGCGTACTATTGTTTAGTTGATGAATGAAATGTATGGTACATTTGGGTAGATGCAGTGGCGTGCACAAGGTTTTTAACTAGGGTATACTGCATGTACAAATTGAAAATACTTCCTACAATATGAGTTCATAATGAGTCCTAAGGGTAGGCAAGGCATTTTTGCATCTATGAAGTGCACGCCACTGGGTACTAGGGTACACTGTATGATAGGGAGGTTATGTGGTTAAATACAATTTCCGCTTTCATCAGTAGGGAATAAACTTCAGACTTTAAAGACAATTTTTCGTCACAATTTTAAATCGTCACAATTTTTGGAGTTTCCTCTTAACATAGATGTTATATAGATTTTTCATACATAGCCCTCAGTATGAAAAAAATATGGGCAACAAAATTCTATGAACGAATGACAGCGTTACTTTTTTGTGCGCAACATATTCTGCACACCTTTCACCGTGCGCTGCCGCCAATAGCGTGCACGCCGCGGCCTGCTGCTCCTCGGTTGCGCACCATCCACTTTTCAGGCGTACTGAGACGTACATAGTGTATGCTGCGGGGCAGCATACACCTATTTAGACAGTCGATCTGAAAGAGTAAACTCCTTTCGTGTGTCGGAGCTGACACACACTTTTATTTACTAACTGACTGACATATCATCGTCCAGACGCTACTAATTGGCAAGCAGAAATATGTATTAGTTTTTGTGGCATATTGTTATCACTAAATAGCAGGGGTGCTAATAGAAGTCGTACCTACTCACGTAAAATTTATAATATTAAGTTAGTAAAGAACGTAATATCTATATCATAACGGCCTTTTTGGTCCATAGGTTAGTTCTTTTAAGTGTTCTAAGAAATTTTTATCTAAAAATTATCTTTCCGTAGTTGGAGTTAGTAGTCTTACACCGCCGTGCCCCAAAGAAAACATCAAGCCTTACTACCATCTGGTAGTGAGGCCCATTTTTTATTTGCTTTTATTAATTAAGATTTAACTGGTTCGATTTTATCAAGCAAGAATATTCATCAGCTCTTTTTCGTTTTCAAAATTGACAGTTTTAGAAGTTCAGTTCGATCGCTAATTTCTGGTAAGGATTAGAGGGCACTCTGAGCTTGAGGGCCCCGGGGCATTGCACCGTCTAGTCCCTGGGTCGTTAATGTCGTTAATGAATTGTATATTATTACCCTAAGCCCGCCAATCTGCATTGGAGCAGTGTGGTGGGTCCAAGATCCATATTCCCTCTCGTTTAAAGGAAGCCTGGCCTTGAAGTGAGCATATAATGATGAAAGAACATCTCATTTTAATGATTAAGGAGTGAAGTATTTTAATTGGCCTTTTAGTATGACGCTTATATGACGTGACATTGTGAAACGCCGCCCGCCCACCGAACCTATGAGTAAGTTAGTGTGGCGCCAAAAATGGTGTTATTACGGCGGCTGTGAAGTTGGTGAGTATTACGTGTTACTGCGTGGTGATATGATATCACGAGTGTGCCAATTAGTGAGATTGCTTAGCACACTTATGAAAACTTTCGTGAATGGGCGTGTACTCTATGCAGGCGGCAAAGGTATTTAGCCCGAAGATGATTAAAGAACCTTTATTACTTTTATTTATCAAGAGAGAGAGAGAGATTACTTGCTAGATCTATTAAATAACAAATCGGCATAATTCTATAAAAATCTGAAAAACGGTTATCGGGTTAAAATATTGTCAGTTTATTAACTTACTATGGAAGTTATAGACGTATACGACGTTGCGCACTGAATTTTCCTTAGAGTTTTTTTAATTATCTTTAAATTGTTTTTTTCTTATGACATAACTGACTCATAGTTAATTTTCCAAGACGGTTAAAGAACCTCTACTACCCTTATTTAATAAGAGAAGTTGCTAATTTACTTGTTAGTTCTTTTATGTACCAAACCAAACATAATTCCATTAAAAAGTCTGAAAAACGGTTCTCGGTTAAACTTTGTCGATTTATTAAATACCTATAGAAATTGTCGACGTTTCATTTCCTTGCGCACTGATTTTTCATTATGTTTTCTTTTATTAATTTATTAAACTGTTTTTTTTGTGACAACTGACTCATAGTAAGTTTTCGAAGGTGGCTATTTAATGAAACCATTAGTATATTTTTTATTGAAATAACGTAAGTTATTTAATTTATTTTTTAATTACACTACTACTGGTCGGAGAATTAAACTGCAGCAGTTAGTAAAGTGGTAGTATTATACGAGTAAAGTCCCCCTAGGAGGATGCCACTTCATATCATAGTCTCAATTTTATTACTTACATCAATGATTAAGTATGACTCATGTAAATGCATAGTATCAACATTATTAATCTATTACATCTACTGCATATAGTGAACATATATTTTGACGTTTCTCGCGTTTTACAACCGGTTATTTTACGTAAGTTGTTGAAGTTTATAACTAAAGGCGCGCGCACACGGAGGCGGGTCGCAGCGCACGGCAATGCTTTCAATTTCCATTAATAAATATCCAAAAAATAAGTTATGAGTCTATTGAATTTCTATCGCCAAGCAGCCTTCCTATATTTTGATTAGAAGGGTGAACAACTATGTTAGCTTATTTGACTATTTGAAGATGAGTTTGCTTTGGTTTTAGACTTTAGTGGTTACTTGTACTTTCTGTTTGTACGCGTGTGTTTGAAACTGAAGAGGTGTTGTGAAAACAAAAACATGTTAATAAATTCATCATCATCATGTTAACATAATGTCATACCAAAAAGAGAGTAATATAAGCTTACTTTTTTAATAACTTTTAAACTATTTATTATTAAATAATTAGAAAATATGTAATATTTTTATAAATATATATATTTGAAACGTTAAAATGTTGACAATATATGAGTCCATTTTATTTTTAATTCTTACTTTTTACCTTTTTAGGCATGAAGAAACTCTAATAAAGTTATATGAATTTTTTAAGTCAAATTTGGAATTTTATATATTAGAATTTGATATTTAGCTTCTTTGAAAATGATTATGTTTCAACAATTATCGAAGGTTCTTATCAAATTACTTAAGTATTTTGCACAACAATAATAAATAATATATATTTTAGATTTTACGTTGCGTAATGTAAGCAGACCCTTATAGCCAGTTAATATTGTGTATCTACATTCTACATAGACACGTGGGACAGTTTACGAGAGACGTAAAAGAGGATGTCCCGGCAACTAATTATGCATGTAGAACATAATTTTATACCGCCCTTATGGCAACATAAACATAAATAGACGTGTTATTATGTAGATTGCTTGTTAACATGACCAACTAATACATATTATTGCAGTAAAGTAGCACGCTATAGACAGGACGGGCAATATTATTGTTTGATATGTAAATTTAAGTTGGCAACTTTCACACCTGTATCATGTTGAGATTGTGGATCGTGTTTGCAGAAATTGACTTTAAAATTAATTGACTGAGTCATTTATGTTAATGTTTGGAAAGATATAGAGATTCCCATATATTTAATGTTTATATAAAAATGTTTAGGTACTATACTAAGTTTTAGATAAATTTAAGTGCATCTAAACAATAATAATGCGTCTTTTTCGGTGACTTATTTTATGGTTAAAACAGTGGAAAGTCTAGTAAAGTAGCAAGGAGATTATTTCACCGGTGTTAAGATATGTGCTTATAACGATTTTGCGACACGTTTAACATCAGCTGGGACATTTGCTCTTTCTGTTAACTGTTCCTATTAATCACCTCACATAATCAGAGTGATGTAGTTGCTATGGACTTATCGTTGTAGCTTTGATAAATAACTAATATTTTTAATGATTACACAATTATTGCTTACATGGTCGTAGTTGTTCATTTACGCGCAATTACCGCCGATCATGTAAACATACTGTTTACATGACTGCCCATCGCACAATTTGCGTATCTCGCGACGTCACGTTACCCGATAGACCTACGTGTATCTTGGAGCAAAGATCTTGATTCTTAGTTTTATTTCGTAATAAATATGTTGCTTTTAGTTGAATTTTATTTTATAAAAATTTTAATAAAAAAAATTCAACCGACTTCCAAGTCAAAAAATAACTTTAACTAAAAAGCAAAAAATAACATCCTACCTATGTGCTACCTTCTGATCAGTTTGAAGGCGGTGCCAAGCCAGTGATGTTTTAATTAAACACGTTTTAACTACAAAATTTCTGTGGCTCTTTCAGAAACAGCTTTAATTAAAACACGACACTGGCTTGGCACCGCCTTCAAACTGATCAGAAGGTAGCACATAGGTAGGATGTTATTTTTTGCTTTTTAGTTAAAGTTATTTTTTGACTTGGAAGTCGGTTGAATTTTTTTTATTAAAATTTTTATTTTTTTATTTTTAGTGTTAGCATACCTACTTCGTGTGTACAGTCACAACCTATCTAAGTGGAAAGTTCTTATCAATACAAAATTATCAAGTCCAAACACAAGGTAGCTACTGTGAGCCGTCGAGGAGTTCTCTTCACTGTGCTTCGTCTTCATCACCAGACCCTTAATACAGTCACAATCCATCTAGGTGGAAAGTTCTCATCAATACAAATTTATCAAGTCCAAACACAAGGTAGCTACTGTGAACCGTCGAGGAATTCTCTTCACTGTCCCTCGTCTTCATCATCAGACCCTTAATACAGTCACAATTCATCTAGGTGGAAAGTTCTCATCAACACAAATTTATCAAGTCCAAACACAAGGTAGCTACTGTGAACCGTCGAGGAGTTCTCTTCACTGTCCATCGTCTTCATCACCAGACCCTTAATACAGCCACAATTCATTTAGGTGGAAAGTTCTCATCAATACAAATTTATCAAGTCCAAACACGAGGTAGCTACTGTGAACCGTCGAGGAGTTCTCTTCACTGTCCCTCGTCTTCATCACCAGACCCTTAATACAGTCACAACCCATATAGGTGGAAAGTACTCATCAATACAAATTAATCAAACCCAAACAAAAGGTGACTGCTGTAAATCGTTGACGAGTTCCATCGTCTGTGTTTCGGCTCCATCATCAGACCAACTCCAAACCTTCATAAAATTGTAGTGGTTTAAAGTACCTTATGGAAACACTAACAAACGCACTAGCCGTCTCTACAACTTTCGAAAGTTCCCCTCAATTTCTCCAGGATGCCATCATCAGATCCTGACATGAAAAAAATGGGACTACCCTGGAAGTAAACCCTTCAAAACAAAAAAAGAATTTTCTAAATCGGTCCATAATTGACGGAATTATCGCTGGACATACATAAAAAAAAAAAAAAAAAAAAAAAAACATACATACAGCCGAACGTAGAACCTCCTCCTTTTTGGAAGTCGGTTAAAAATGCATGCGATGCGCCCATCTAAAGTTATAGTATTGGTACTAAAACCTTACTAGGGTGGTACCAATCGCTACATTTGATAAGACTTTATGGGTATTGATACGTGTAAATATTTTTGTTTTGTAATTGTAGAACACGTTTGTAGGGATAGCTAGGGCATGAGACGAGGAAAAAAGACGTCAGAGGAAAAGCTAGAGATAGAGGAGACGGTCGGATTAGACACGACAGCTTGGGATTCGGTATTGAAGTAGTTTAGGGAAAGCCTACGAAGAGTAGGTGACTTTTACTCACAGAACATGGCAAAGAGTGGTGCTTCTACTGCTATTATAAAATTAACAAGAAAATTTCAATTTTCTTAATTTTGTTTTCACTAAAATTAAAATAAATTTTCAATTAAGTTTTCTTTAAATTTTGAAATAAATGTTATTAGGCTATGGCATAATTGTCGTGTAACCTTTGATACTTGTCTTTTAATAATGAAACAAAGTACTAGGTTTGTATAACTCTCACAGAGCTGACCTTAACTTTAATCGAGTTCTATTGGTAATCAAAGCTCGTGACCGCATGTGCAAGAGCGTTGGAACGTCGAGCGAATTAAAGTTATGATCCCGACATGGTCTGCATCGTGAACTAGTTTTACAAAATACTACCCACTGGCTATTTACTCCATGAAATAACACGAAAAATATTTTGATGGAGTTTTTAAGTTACAAATGAGGCGAATACTCAGTGGCGTAGCGTGCCTTTGAGGAACCCTGTATCAAAATTATTTGGGGGCCTCTAGACACAAATTAGACAAAATTGTACAGTTAAACCTGATAGAAAACTACAGACGGACCATTTAACTGAACAGTTTCACTGTTTATTTAAAACTGCAGTACTTTCGTTGTCACCTAAGAATTTTAGTTTTGACTGCGGGTGGTTAAATATTTCACGTTTTTTTTACTTATGGACATACACAGTAGTAGAATCCTATTTATTTTCATAGCTGTTCATGTTATATGCCCGATTGTTGCTAAAGTGAATATTGCTGTGTGAATGAAGGGGACGAGGAGCTTTCGGTTGTTATGAATGGACTATAACTCCGGACCGCAATAAGTGTGCACGCAGTTATTGCCGGTTTAATACGAAAATATGGCTGTTGGCTTTTTGCACTTGTTTGACTATTGGACACTTTGCTTCCTTTTTTGACATTAGGTTATTATTTAGCTACGACATGTTAAACTTATTTTTAAGATCCGATGGCAGCGATGGGTATAAATAAATTTTGTATAGCTTTTACTAAACGCAAGCGTGTATAAATGTCGAATTAGTATTAATGATTAGTTAATTTATTACTTATTTATTACTAAAATGCACTCTACTTAAATGTTGTTAAAAATAGCCTTAGCTGAGTTAGTTGCGGGTTCTTCTCGGACTAAGGCGCGTATGGTACCTTTCTAACTTTAATTTTAAGTTTTTGCCTAATTATAACCATTATCTTCTCTTCTTTTTCTTCTTTCCTGGGCCTTTTCCGCACTTGGCCACTAGAGGTTGGCCATTGTGGGTAGGGAGTCACTCCAACCAACTCAGCTCTCTCCAGAAGCTTAGCAGGCCGCCCAGGTCGCCGAACCCCTCATGGAGTGTTTCTGGCGATCCAATGTGTGCTGCGCGTTGTTCAGATACACCTCTGCATCTAAGCATAATATGTATCGGGGTTTCCTCTTCCTCCATACATGCTCTGCACAGAGGACTGTCGGTTATAGCTAGAACCGAAAGCTGTTTATTTAGTGAACAGTGCCCTGTTAGTTCTGTTACTGTTTTAAGTTTGCTTTTAAGTTTAAGTACTTTTGTCGTAAGTCGTGGGTTGAGGCTTGGTATTGCCTCTTTTGTGTGTCCCGCAGCTCTGTTCGCCTGAAATTCTGTTTTCACAAATCCCACAGGAACCATGGACTTTTCCGGGATAAGAAGTAGTCTGTATTCTACTTCAAGTTCCAATTTATATTTGTACCAAATAAAAGTCGATTCAGTGAATCGGTTCGGTAGCCGTGAAAAGGTAACCACACAGACTTAGTTTCACTTTTATTAAGTTCGGATCATAGAAGGAACACGTAATAAAGGATTATTGATTCAAAATAGACTTATTGTTGCACTGTTATATTATGGCCACTGATTCACTTCATCGCTTCATATAGACTCAACGACCATAAACATCAGTCTATATTATAATGATGTGTGTACAGGTCGTGAGGCTTCAATGCGAACTGGTCGCGTGCTATGTACGTAGTCACTTGTGTATTGCAGACGCTTTAGTAAGAATAATTATAACGATTACTTAAAGTTTACTTATTTCCCACGCTTAGCTGGAAAAGCTTCCTTATTCCATGCGAGCAATTAATCGACTCATTCCGAACTAATTTTAATTCTAATTTTAATGTGTATCTTAATTTTACTGTTTGGCTCAGCTTTTTTTGTACACCAAATCAGATTAATTATTATCAATTAGGTGACTTCCTCCGTGTAAATCGAATTTTACACAAATTCCGTAGGATAGTCTGGAATAATTATGGATATTATTTTCGCTTTTTTAAGTTATCGAAGGCAGTCAAATTCTTGTGTAAAAAAAATGTAATCTTTTTACTCATTACTTGATAATTTTGATGAAAACGTACTATTTAACCATGCCTGTTGCATTTTAGTTATATTGAAAGAAATTTAGCAAATATTTGATTAAAAATTGCGACATTTTATTATGAAAACTTACTTTTTGTAAGTATTAAAAATTCTCAAAGTTCATATATTTCAAGTAGGCTTAGTTTCCCAGAACTTTTGAAACGATTTTTTTTTTAAATTTATTTAGAATTTTTGTACAAACTCTGCCAATCGTTCTGAAGGCAGGTTCTGCTGAGAAGAGCCATTAAGACACTCAACAGTTACTCTTTTGAAAAAGAAATCATACAATATTACAATAATTTACAACTGTTTACATCAAATAATAGGCGCCGTAATATTTTGATCAAAATAATCGTAATCCTAGCCATTTATGCAAATTAGTTTTACAAGAAAGTCCGTTTTAAATGATAAAAAAGTTTTGCAAGAAAGTTTTTATTAAACTATCTCTCTATTAACGAATTCATATGATAAGAGCGATATTAAATTAGTTGTAACCCATGGTTTTATAGCATTTTAAAAGCTTTTGCTATAATAGATTGATGCTTTCGGCTATTTCCATGTTATGTTGATGTCATAGTAATATTTAAAAGTTAAAAACATTTTGAAATTGGTCGTATCAGCGTATCTTTATCTCTTGCTAAAAGCTTTTACTATAAACGATTTGTTTGTTCTAAATTAAAGGATTTAGAATTAGTCTCCTAATAGACTTTTTTTATTTTACCGCGAATTTGTCTGCATGAAACTCGATGTAAACTTTCAACCCCCTTCTTTTGATATTTCTGCATGTTTTATTTACATATTTTAATGCCATAAAAACAACACTTGTAAAATGTAGCAATTCTCGCAATCAGTTATTCTACCGCAACAAGTTGTGAGATCCGTGTAATACCAAGTTGATTACTTTATTCTGTCCGTAATTACATACAGATACATAATCCACTAATCAGTTTACAAAAATAGAACTCAAATTATGAATGATTTATATTGAAAAACTTTAACAAAGCATCAATTATGCAGTACAGTACATGTGAAATAAAAAGTCTCATCTACAAGAAAAGTACAAATACAATTTAGTTGCTATTCAGTTTAAAATAAAATTACATCATCAGAGATCTGGTGATTTACAAAACTTGACTTGCCTAGGCGGGGAGAAATGGGTATACTCATCAGAAATGATTCGTTATAGCACCTTGGGAGTAAAGCAAGATAGTGCGAGTCCCGTAGCTCGCGTAGGTGGGTGCAGCTTGCACCAGCCCACATGCATGATAACTATCTCGCCGCCGCACTTCGTCTGTCCCGCCTGGAGTTGCGCAATCGTATTCTGCAATTGGTGTATTGAGTATGTGAATTTGTTATATAATAAGATTACAGTTTTGGAATTTCTACAGCATCGGAGAACATCCATATTTGATGTAATTTTAACATTACGTTCACATCAAATATAAATTCTTCACGAAATCTCAAAAACCGCACGACGCACAAAGATGACATTTGGCAAGGAGGTAGTCTGTAGTTATAAGGTATCGAATAGGGATTAAGGAGGTCAGAGGGCGGACGAACTCACGGGCGTCCGCTGGTAGAGTATATTGGACAATAATTATAACGATATTCACGACTAGTCGATGCCCCGAGGTTTCACCTGCGTAGTTCCCGTTCCCGTAAGAAAACGGGGATTAAATATAACTTAGGACACTCACAAATGACATAGTTTTCTAGCGATAAAAGACTTTTCAAATCCTTTCAGCAGATCTAGAGATTGCCAATTACTACACCACAAACTTTACCACTTTTTATTAATATTAGTATAGATACTTAATATTAATTAAAAAAATAATAAATTATGCAGCTATTCCACTTACTGACTTCCCACTTCCGGGCTGTTTTTGAGAATATTTTGTAAGGTGTGTGTGGTAGAAAGACTTTTTTCAAGGTTGTGCCAAACATGACAGTGTTGTGTTTCATGGTTCTGCTACTTGAGCTCATGAGTGTTGCCTTGCTCAGGTGGTTGAGGCACCGGACGCTACAATAGTGCCTAGGTAGAATAATTGTTTCTTCTTTCTTTCTTTCAAAAAGAAAACCAACCTATTTCACAATTATGGCAACGCCTCGAAACTGATTTGACTTTAAATTAAAAATGTTTGTCCAACACAAAATATAAACACGAAAGATTTATTGGTACATTTTATTTTATTACAGTGTTATTTAACTTTTCAAAAAGCATATCTATTTTGTTCTCAATTAAATCAAAATCCGAAACCGATTAGGCTTTGTTCAGTACTACGGTTAACCATAAAGTAGAGCGCTCAGTGCGTCATAGGACCACTCTTTGACGTAGAGATTTTTTGCGATTTCTTCGAAATTCGTAACCGATAACTATTTTGCCACAGTACAAATAGCACAGCAGTTCTATTTATAAACACTGATACAGTTTGTGTATACTGATAATGATTACTTGCTCATAGCACAAATGTTGTATTACCAATGTATCTACTTAAAAATTACCATTTCTAGAATTTTCTATTCACCAGTATACTAGTATTTTGATTTGTATACTTCGTAGGTACGTAGTATCTCGATCAACACACGGTAAATGTATACTACATAAAAAAACATAGCTTCTGACATCTTTAAATTTTCACACACCTACTCCATTGTTGCCTGTTGGTTCAGTGGATGTCTTTTATGACTTCGGATGACGAGGTCTTAGATTCGATTCTTGGTTCGGACTATGAAATATTGAGCTTTTTTCTAACAAATTCTTAGTAAAATTTGTTCTTAACCTGGAGCTGAGAATTTGGAGGTGTTACACCCCTATGAGAGCACATTAAACCGTCAGGCCTAGGCCAGGTCAGTCATCCTCATTAATACCAGCTGATAGTAATAATAATATTAAGCCCTTTATTCCGAAATATACAAGTTGAATCGTGCCATCATCATCGTGTGATCAGTTTGGATCGTGCCGCGATGCAAGAACCAGCTCATGACTAAGGGCCCCGTATGGGTTCGAAACTAGTCGGGCATACTCCGACGTAATATCACGTGAGTTTTAGCCGTGTTTCATAATCAATTAATATGAATAACACTCACGATAGTTTAAATTCTAAAATACAAGTTGAATATTGAATAATACACATATATATTATATTAAGTTAATTTGATATCGTTTATCCAGCTCGTTGACTGATGTCCCCTGCTCCGTTTACCGCTTCTAGGGTACCAGTCAGCAACGGTTATGCTCCACTTGCCCTGCTTATCTCGAATCATATGATCCATCCAGAGAAAAACTAGAACGCTGCCAAAAAGCCGTGGAAAGAAGCTTATCAGGAATAAAAAGGGTTTATAAAAAGCAGGATATAATCAGAAGCAGTTATATCAGAGAGAAAACCAGCTGATAGTAATTTATTCGTAATTACGAATTATTAATACCAGTACATCATCAGTAATTACGAAATCCAAATCTATCAACCTATGCCCGCCAGTCATCATGGTCGGTGTAAATTCCATAACCCATCTCCTATGAAGAGACTGAAGTGGGCTACGGATCCTTAATCATGATTTCATCATAGTGAAAATCTATTACGTTAGTCTATCAGGTTTTGACGTATATACTCGTACCATTTTCACAAAAGTCCAAGGAAATAATTTCATGCATTAATGAATTACGATTGAACATTGTTTTGCGTTTTTTACCACGTTTAGCGATTTGCTAGTTCATAGTCTGTTCAGGCTGTTCCGGCTCGGTTGTAGACCGTTTGATGACGTCACGGCGCGTGCTTTGACGCATGTTCAAGGTGCGAGTCCGATCTGTCGCAAACATGCAGCCAGCTTTTTGCCACTTCTGGGAAACTGTGCGACCGATGTTTTCGCACCATTATATTCTTAAATCTATATAAGAATCTGGTGTAACAGTGGTTGACTGAAACGGATTGACAAATTTTAATGTTCAGCACCGAGATCACGGTTTCCAAAATCTAGTTCCCGTGGGATTTATGAAACCAAAATTCAATTAAAAAATTGAAAAGTGAAATTTTGGTTTCATAAATCCCACGGGAACTAGATAAACCTATGTATAAGAGTAGCCTATGTTTTGCTCTAAGGTCCAATTTATATCCAAGCCAAATTTTATCAGTGGATTAGCCGTGAATAGTTAACAAACAGGCTTTCTATTAGCATTTATAATAGTAGTATGGATCTACAGAAACGACACGAACGAAATTATAGTTAAAATGTAGAATGTAGTGGAGTTAAAAATTGGATGAAAAAGATTTAGAAGAGCATTTCACAATTGAAATTTCCCATAGACTAAATCGCCGCCGAACCATGATAGCCTAGTAGATATTTCCTCTGCTTTCGATTCGGAGGGCGTAGGTTCGAATACGGTCGGGGGCATGCACCTCCAACTTTTCAGTCATGTGTATTTTAAGACGTTCACGTGTCTCAAACGGTGAAGGAAAAACATCGTAAGAAAACCTGCACACCTGATAATTTTCTCAATTCTCTACGTGTGTGAAATCTGCCAATCCATATTGGGCCAGCATGGTGGACTAAGGCCTAAACCTCTCATTCTGAGAGGAGTCTCGTGCTCAACAGGGAGGCTTATATCTGTAGTTAATGATGATGATGAAGTCGCAGTCAACAACTAGTATTGTAAAACAGTTTGAACAGTCAACGTTAATACGTAATTCGTTGAGCTTTGCAAATAAAGGTTAATCTCATGACGTTGCCCTAATCAAACAGCGTTATCCAAATATAGTGACTTGTCGATTGTGTGTTCTTATCAATTAGAAATGAAGGAAACTCGCTCATACATTTGGTCATTATGTCATTTCTAATCTATGACATCCAAATAAAAGTAAACTTTGAAATTTTCAGAATTGTTGTTGAGTCAGGCTAAAGTAGGTAGATTTGATTTATTTTGATAATGATAATATACATGCGTTTAAGGATTTTTTAAATTTTTTCAAGAATTTTGCAGCTTTTAGTTGCGCGCAAAGAAAGATTAAAATCGTTATTTTCTTAGAAAAACAAGGACTTTACTTCTAGTGTTGATTTATTTTACTCATGCCCTATACAGCAGCCTGGTGTGTCTAAGTTACATATCCCTTCTCCTATAAGGAAGGAGTCTTGTTCTTGTAGTGGACCATTAAAATAAAATCATAATGAAGATGGTATACTCCAGAGCATAACTTATTGGGAGAGCACACGGCCCAGTCTACATTTTAACCTCGACCAGTATGCAACAAACTTTAATCTCGTTTCGGGGCGTGAGGCGTTCTTAGGGAGAGCTTTCTTAAGGAGAGCGTTCTTAGGGAGATGGTTGTTAGGGAGAGCGTTCTTACCCAGAGCGTTCTTAGGGAGAGCGTTCTTAGGGAGAGCGTTCTTAGGGAGAGCGTTCTTAGAGAGATGGTTCTTAGGGAGAGCGTTCTTAGGGAGAGCGTTCTTAAGGAGAGCGTTCTTAGGGAGAGCATTCTTAAGGAGAGCGTTCTTAGGGAGAGCGTTCTTAGGGAGTGCGTTCTTAGAGAGAGCGTTCTTAGGGAGAGCGTTTTAGAGAGAGCATTCTCACAGGTCATTAGTGCGTTGCGTTGCGTCGTTGCAACGGATCAACGCATTGGATACCACACCTGCGTTGCGACGTTGTATCGCGGCAAACAGCGCACGTACCGTATAGTCAGCCTCAACAATAGATCGAAACAAGTGAGACTCTTTGAAATGTTGACGACCCATTATGGCATGTTATCTATTCTATACTAATATTATAAAGCTGTAGAGTTTGTTTGTTTGTTTGATTGAACGCGCTAATCTCAGGAACTACTGGTCCGATTTGAAAAATTCTTTCAGTGTTAGATAGACCATTTATGGAGGAAGGCTATCTGTTGGTTAAAAATAGATCGTGTTCAGGCTGATATTGCAAAATTGCAAGAACTTTGGAAATATTCGTACTATTAGGTATTAATTCTAAAAGGTATACGGATATGTTTTATAACCATCTATTTACTCGGAACAAATATTGAGAACTCTTCCGTGTTCTGGGCTGAAGGTATAATATGGGCATATATAAATATTATGTTTAATAATACGCTTTTTGTTTGTGACTTTGGTCGCGTTAATTTTTGACTTGTTTGATGGATGTATTAATTATTCAAATTCTAAAGTCTAGATATCTATAAAGCATATATATTGAATTGAGACATACATGACATTTTGTTTACCTGTATCATTGACTTCTTAATTGACCTCTTATAATAAATATGAGATCGATGGCCTGTATTCTTCTTCTTCTTCAGGTTAAACATACTGATGCCTTTGTGCCTGCAGTTTCTTGAACACATATAATATATATTGTATAATTTCAAATTGAATTGACAAGTATAGAAATACTGGCAAAAAATATAACATACTTTACTTTATAAGCTTTATTATATTGTTAGATAGCAGGTAAGTAGCAAGAAAAGATTAGGGATATTATCACAACTGACAAATGCTAACCTAATAATAAGGGTAAAGCTAAATAAATTCCCACCACGCTAAAAATCAGTAAAATTGTTTAAAATATGATTAAAAATAATATTTGAAAGTTCCCCATCTTTCCCCTGTAAGGAAAAAAAAAATTCGAGGTCTAAGGTCAAGAAAATTTGTTTTTCGTGATTTTCAGATAAGTTTTATTACAAAAATATTTAAAACAAAAATTGTAGATCATAAAATGATCACACCACGCATCGCCACACCGTACACACTATTTCATAGACTGTTTATACGCTATCATATAGCGTGGCGACGCGTCGCCATGCCAGAAATCGGTTTTACGTGCGGCTATAGATGTTTCACAGCAAAAATGTCTCAATGCTTTTTTCCTACAAGCCACCGTTCTTGAGATATAACGATTAAAAAAAGTGATCACTGTCTTTCAGCTTGATGGAAATTTATATAGCATCGAATGTCCAAATTGACCGTACTATTAAACGCATAGTAAACAAAACCTTGTTTTCATATTTCAGTTCAGTGGGTTCTCTTCAATGGCACTTCATGAAACAGGGATGGATTTGCGATCTACAAGCCTACGAACTAATCTACATGTAAGATTAGACCTATTGTTTGAAGTACCTACCTGCCTATTAAATATTAGTCAGTCAATTAGAAATTAGTCACATTCTAATTTTATCGAAGTAATATAATTTAGTATCAGATGTGACCGGATGCCGGATATGTCCACTTCATACATCATTTCAAGTATTTGAAGACGTGTTAAGTGTCCTATCACTTTAGTGTCGATTGCTACGATTTTATGGTAAACAATTTGAACTGAAGTATAATAATTATGTAAACCTTTGATTAATAGCTTTGATTAAATACTGGTTGGATGGCACAATATATGAAATGTATTTTTTAACAAACTTCAAAAAAAAGGAGGAGGTTCTCAATTCGTTGTGTATGTTTGTTTTTTTTATGTTTTTTACCTCATAACTTCGTCATTTCTTAATCAATTTTGAAAATTATTTTTTTGTTTGAAAGAGTATACTTTCAGATTGGTCTCCTTTAATTTTCATGAAAATCAGTAATTTTATGTCAAAATGAAAAAAACGAAATTTCCCGTACCTACTGTGGCGCTGTTGTTGCTTCGTTCACTATGCTGGGACTAGGACACACTAAAAACAGAAAAATGAAGGCTTAACAAAAAAATTTAACTGACTTGTGTTTGTTGGCATTGCCTTCAAAGTGAGCAGAAGGTAGCACATACGATGTTATATTTCGCTTTTTAGTTTAATTGTGTGATTTTGAAGTCGGTTAAATTTTTTGGTAAAAAGATTTTATTAACCCTATACTATTTATATATAATGGTAAATGATTCTAGTACTGTACAACACTTGGTTAAAGTTATGATCCTTGATGAAATTACGTACATCTGCTAGTTTCGTAATATTCAAGCAACTATATCATTCATTAGGCGTGAAAGCTTGCATACAAACTGTGTACTGAAATGTCTGCGTATAATTCAACACTATTCAAGTAAACACAGATTTATTGCGTGAGTATATTAGTTTGTGTACAGAAACATTAAATAGCGAATAAATAAAAGCAATTTGAATTTACAGATGTCATATTTAAATAATATATTATGCGATTTGTTGAAAATTTGTGTCTTTATGTTACTTAATTATCTTGTAAATTATAGACAATATATAACTAAATACCTAGGGCCTCAGAAATAAATCGTATCGTATAACCAAAGTTATAGAAGATGTCATTTAATGAATTTTCATAGGAGATTATGTTACTAACATTTTTATTGGCAATGGAAAACGTATTATTACCATCTTTCATCTTCATCCCTTTTTCTACCACGGAACAGCAAGATGCCAGGACACTGTCAATCAAGGCAAACTTGAATAGACATTTTAAAGCAAGCATGCTCAAGCTTAGAATTCTTGGTTTCCATCAGGCATGATTGTAGTCAAACGCAATGTATTAGTTGTAGATTATCATAAAAAATATTTTAAACAGATTCGGTTGACTTTATCCTTCAAAAGACACTGAATTAGTAAATAAGACACCCGCAATTAACTTCATTGCTTGTCAACAGGCTTATTCACTATCTTTGACGTATGCTAGTTGACATATATACAAAATTGAGATTCTACGAGTGTGTAAAAATGTCATCTGGTGCTTGCTGGTGGATATCACACAGTACGTAAATGATATTTTGTCAATTGATTTGATGTTCATTTTAATAGGTTGATATTAAAGACCAAAATAGTGACTAGGCCAGCACAGGTAATGCTGAGGCAATAATTAAATGACTTATAATACGCGTAGGTATTCGTTGTACATCTGCAAACAGATTGCTAGATATTATGCAACTGCAAAAGCGCACGGCTAAAAATACTTTGATTTTAAAAATAAACATTACCTAATATCAGTTTACGGTGTTTTAGCTTGCAGGTATCTACTTTCACCGTGTTTGTAGTATTGTTTTAAAATGCCGACACGTTGGGCTGAAATTCTTAAAGATTCGTAAATAATTTCGTTTTAGCTGAGTCTAGCCACGGCAATGTTTGACTTTTACTCAAAGAGACATGCGACACCGGATCTTTAGACCACGTCTGGAGGGACAATGCACATAGTATGGTTGAAAAATATTTTATACAACTAAAAAGGTTTCCATTTTTGTATTTGACATATTTTTGAAATAAATAAATATGCTTTTTTTTTTAGTTAAGTGCGTTTTAAGAAATTAACTATCATGTGTCTCAAACGGTGGAGGAAAACATAGTGAGGAAATCTGCATAGCTGAGAATTTTCTAAAGTTTCTAGGTGTGTAAGATCTGCCCATCCGCATTGAGCCAGCGTGGTGGACTAAAGCGTAACCCCTCTCATTCTGAGAGGAGACTCGTACACAACAGTGAGCCGAATATAGGTTGCTAATGATGATGAAGATGATATTTTTCATTGATATCTCCACATATTTTTCATTGACGTCTGCAGTCACTGTATTTGTGTCTCTTCGATTATAATTAAATAAAATATAGTATATAAAGTGCCAACAAAGTGTTTTTAATGTGTTAAAGTTTTAGAATTTAAAGTAGTTAAGTAGTCCCGTAGTTCTTTCAGAAACGGCTTAATTTAATACGTCACTAGCTAGCCACCGCCTTCAAAGTGATCAGGAGATAGCACTAATGATGTAATTTTTCGCTTTTTAGTTAAATTTTGTGATTTTGAAGTCGGTTAAATTTTTTTGTTAAAGAGATTTTATGTTATTAAAACTTCCTTTAAAAACCCCAATGAATATAAACTTTTTAAGATGTCAGTTTTTCAGATGAGACCTCAATGCTAAGAATGGCTATCGCCTTATTTCACAGTCTGTTATTGAGAAGGATAGCCATAGACCATCCGGTAATTTGTAAAACCTGTTAACTCATGCTGCAAGCGCTTGAAGCCGCCATTTGTTATTGTTGCAACTATAAGACGTACGCTTTTATTTTGTTCACAGACAGATGCGAATCATTAATAAGGTGAAGACAATCTTGTTAACAAATAATTAGATAGCAAGTTAGAGGTGTCGTATGCTAATTTAACAATTAATTTTTATCCATGTAACATTTTCAATACTTATCATAACTAACTTGGTTTATGTTGCACTGTGGTTAGGCTTAATTTTATTATGTATTTTGTGAAAATCAAAATCAAAATTCATTAATTTCAAATAGGCTTAGTTTACAAGCTCTTTCGAAACGTCAGGTCATATTAAACTTAAGATAATGATGATAATAGTTATTCGAAAACTTGAAATTAAAGTTACGGGAGTTCCAAGCGCGCCTTGATCCGAGAAGAGCCCACAACAAACTCAGCCAGGTTTATCCTTCTTTAGTTTTTCACAATTTAACAATAGGTATAGAAGTAGCCTGTCATGTATTAATACATTTCATTTCCAAGCAATTTTGTCGTTCACGTAATCATTAACACTATATGACATTTGTATAAGCTTACGTTTAATAATGTAGATAATAAATAAATAAGAAAGTACCTATATAAAAATCTAACGATTTTTTTATTAGCTATAGTAGACGCCCCGCAGTTTTACCGGTGTAGTTCCAGTTCCCGTAGGAATATGGGGATTCATTTTAAACATTCACCATATTAATTTATTAAAAAAACACTGCTAAAACTCACATAATACAACGTCGGAGTATGCCTGCATAGTTTCAAACCCATACGGGGCCCTTAGTCATGAGCTGGTTCTTGCTACGCGGCACAATCCAAACTCCAAAAACGCGGCATACTCTGACATTGTATCGCGTCAATTTTAGCCGTGTTTTATAATAAAGTAATATGGTGAATGAATGTCATAAATCGGTCCAATAGTTACAGAGCCTATTATATTCAATCAAACAAACAAACAATCAAATCCTTCCTCTTTATAATATTTAGTCTATATATATATTTCGTCTTTTAACTTATTTAATGTTTTATAATAAAATCATGACAGTAAATAATATTAAAAGGTTAATGCTAACAATGTTAGGAAGGAAACAACTTGGCCTTCCCATTGACAGTGTTGGTAATCCTGGGTTTTCTAAATTACGACTACAATTTAATTTTACCTAGTTTTTATAATTATTACAAAATATTTTATGATAAAATATTTTATTACAGGTGTGTAAATGGTGATTTGAATTTTATTTACGAGTAATAATTGACGGACCAGACAGACTCCCAAGTGAAAAACCGACGCCATTAAACAAAGCATATGGATTGTGGAACACGTCCTATGAAGTGTTTTCTAGATGTGGTTCTAGATGTGGTTCTGGTTAATGGACTTAGGACGTACACCAAGTCTATTAACAATTGTAAAGTAGGTGTGAAGTCTCATGTACCTGTTTAAAAAATAAGTAGGAATGCCACCTAATGTATGACTTGCATTGTTTTTAACTTTATTTAGATTGATAATAAAGACCATAACAGTGAATAAGCCAGGTGGTCAGATCGCAATCAAGGGTTAACTTGTCACTTGCAAAAGTGTACTTGAGGTAATGCACTCGGACAAAAAAAAATACTTCAAAAGCAAAACCTTATTATAAAGTCTGTGGACAAATGAAACCGATTTTGTCTTCCAAACGGTGCCAAATAGTAATTTTATGGTTTGAAATTAGAATTCCTTGTACAAATTTTGAGCACAATTCCGGGTTTTGTTGCCGCCACAACATGGCTTGCTCTGATTATGACGTCAGACATTTGTCACGCCGGAAGGTTGGCTATTTTTAACCGCCCGTGTTTTGCGGTTAAGTATATTATTTACGTTCAATATTTACCAATAGAATAACTGATGACAAATACATTACGTATTATGTCCTTTTAAGGATTTGTAGTCACTTGAAATTTAGCGCTATGTAAAGCAAAAATCATCATCATTATCAACCCATATTTAGCTCATTGCTCAGCTTGAGTCTCCTCTCAGAATGAGAGCGGTTAGGCCCAATGCGGATTGGCAGACTTCACACACGCAGAGAATTAAGAAAATTCTCTGATATGCAGGTTTCACGATGTTTTTCCTTCACCGTTTGAGACACGTGATGTTTAATTTCTTAAAATGCACACAACTGAAATGTGGAGGTGCATGCCCTGGACCGGATTCGAAATTACGCCCTCCAGAATCGGATACAGCGGTCGTTTCCACTGGGCTATCACGTCTCTTTCAGATAGTAAGTACTCAGTGGTACTTAATTATTGGATTATTGAAGTTTCTCCACCAATAAGGCTGCGTTACCTTACTTTACATTATCAGCCTATATACGTACACTGCTGGACATAGGCCTCATGCATGGACCTCCAAGCACGACGATCTCGAGCCGCCAGCATCCAGCGGCTATGAGGCTACAATACCGGGTAATTGAGGGTTTTATTGGAATGTGTCGTAGAAATTAAGACTATTTAAATATGGATCAAAATATTTAGCTACTTACTTTAGGTTAGCATGCTTATAACTAAGACTGCACCATCACGTAATGTTAGGTGTTAAATGCAGCTATTAAACGGTAAGTTATCTAATCATATAAAAATACCACAGTTTACTGGGTCGTATGAGTCAGTTTGCTAAACTGGTGCTGGTCACTGAAGCAGAACATCATCATATATTACAGCACCAGGTACCGGACATCCTTTTTGATACAAAAAATGGACTATAAAAAAATAGATTAACCCGTTTCAAATGCAACAATTGGGGGAAACCCATGAATGACTTTAGACTATTTTCGCTATCGTGAGTTTTTGTTAGCACGCCATTGACGTTCGTATTACGCGGCTTATCTAATCGGTGATATGGTAAGTTTACACTTTGTTTGTTTTCAGTATAATATACGGTTATGTCCCGGTATGTGTAAGAATTTTGCATGCATCAACATGCATATGCTGACGTCATCGTTGTTGTGTAAACGTACATTACTAGCTGTGCATCGCAGTTTTATCTGCCCAGTTTCGTTGTCCCATGGGATATTAGGATAAAAAGTAGCTTATGTTATTGCAAAGTAAAATCTAAACTCCTAACTTTCATCCAGATACGAGCACTAAACTAAACTAAACTGATTGAAATGATAAAATGATAGCTGCCGCAATTGAAATCTACAGTATTTGGATTTGGCTTTCAATAGGCATATTTGAATCTGGAGAATTCTATAACTGAGAATGTCACATACCTTATTGTCAAACAACTTCAAACGATTTTTATTTGTAGTCCATTGAAAAGTTACATTTGGGGTTGCGTTTTTAGAGGACGCAATTTTATTTTTTTGCTGTGTAGGGGAGTCAGTGTAAAGCTAAAATCAAGTTTGTGTGGTCGCCACCCTTGTCCCGCGGCCGCCATCATGAAAATAAGGGTTGAAATGGTATTTACGATATATCTCGTAAACTATTTATCTGATAAAAAAAAATACAACTTTGGATGAGTAACTTTTTGTCGTAGAACATTAAATAAAAGAGTTATAAGCAAAAATGTTCAGAAATTCCAAAAATATAATGATGTATATTTTTCGATATAACGTTTGTAAGGTGGGAGGCTGAACCCTGTAGTAAGCCGTTAAAACAAAAAAAAAAACAAATAAAATTAAAAAAAGACCGGCTGATAATTATGATGAATATCGATCGATCTTACCACAGAACAAAAAACGTCTATCCTTATCTTACATTCCATAATCATTGTCGGTAGTATTTATTTGTATTTAGTAAATTTTTCACACATTGCTATTAAGTTAAAAGGTTGCAAAAACTTGCAATATAATGCGAGATAATGCTCTAGATAGCCCATTAATGTACCAGCAATTTTTATTAGTCGGTAGCGAAACGTAACGAATACGTTCTAGGGTTGTCGACCTGACACCAATGCTACCGGATCTATTAGTCAGAAGGTATCTTGTCTTATGTAGTTATATTTTAAATGTTTAATTGATTACTAGTTAGCTAACCAGTCACCTAATTAGAAAAAAAAGGTCGATTCCTTACCTTATGCGATGTAGATTTTTTATTGACATTTTTTGTAGGACCGACTTTGTACGGATTTGTGATTTTTTCGGGCATTTTACAACCAAAAATGGACTGCTCTAGTCTAGGTATACTAATCAATATAGAAGTGAACAACTGTGACAAATAGCAGAATGCAGATCTAATTTTAGACGCTTTGCTTTCACATTTCTAATGCATATAAAGGAATATTCTCCAAGCGTTCGTGATTGGAAACATTTACACGGCACTTTGTAATAGGTATACCCTCCAGACACGAACAAATACATATCATTATTGCTTACTGGATAGGTGACGAAATTGGATGAAAAGTGTTCCTAGTTTGTCTTACAGCGTTCTCGAAACTAGGAAAGCGTATAAGTAATTGAATGTTTTATATTTTTAAGTTACTTTAATTGTATTAGGTATATTCTAAAAGTTACCTTTTACATTTTTTCAAAAAAAGTAAAAAAAAGTAGGTTAGCCTATTTGGCTTCGGATCACAAAGCTCTGGGTCGGGCTATGAGCTTTTCTTTTTTCTAAGAAATTTTCAGTGAAAATTTTCAGCCTGGTGTTGGGAAGTTGGTGGTGTTCATATCCATACCTCGGAAAGCACTTTAAGTCTTCGCTCCCAGTCAACATCCTTAACATCTGATAGTGGTCGTTCAAATAATTTGACAATATCACTCATGAAACAGGAGTTAAAAAGTTCTTTTATTTTTCTATTTATTTTCGTTATATTTTCAAAGTTATGTTTTATGTAAATTGATACACAAATCATGAGATAAACAAAAAAAGACTTTTTTAATTTTTATAAATATCAATCAGCCATTTTGTTTTAAGTGGTGAGTGTGACGGTCGATTAATGTGTTTTAACAATTTTAAAATTTTCAACTATATTTGATGACGACGAATCGATAATGACAAATGGCACTTTAAATTAAAATGCCAATTTTCCGCACGGAGAAAATCATGAGGATGTTATATATTTCACGAACGTGCGGATATGAGGAGAAATCTCTTTATTAAGATTGAAATCTATTCAATAAATAACTAAGCTACGATTTATCAGTAACGAAGTTGTGACAGGAATAAAAGCTAGGCGTGTAATAATTGCAGAGCGGCGGTAATAAGGCTCGGCGGCCTATCGCGAGCCGCAACTGCTAATAAATGGTAATTTTACACGACAAGTCAATTATGACCCGACATCGACATCAATTATGAGCCGACATCGACATAACCATGTCGTTTTGCCGGAATTTCGCGCGTAATGCCGGTTATTAGATATGCTATGTTTTTTTTCTATGCGTAGTGGCTTGATATCGTAGTGATATTTCGCTAATGTTATGACTTTTATGCTCGTTTTTTTTTTTATTCTTTACAAGTTAGCCCTTGATTACAATCTCACCTGATGGTAAGTGATGGTGCAATCTAAGATGGAAGCGGATTAACTTGTTAGGAGGAGGATGAAAATCCACACCCCTTTCGGTTTCTGCACGACATCGTACCGGAACGCTTAATCGCTTGGCGGTACGTCTGTCGTTAGGGTGGTAACTAGCCACGGCCGAAGCCTTCCACCAGCCAGACCTGGACCAATTAAGAAAATTCAATCGGCCCAGCGGGGGATCGAACCCAGTACCTCCGTATTGTAAATCCACCGCGGATACCACTGCGCCACAGAGGCCGCCGCCGTTTCGTGTTCTATCGGAAAGTTGGTCTGATTAGTTTCTATGAATGACAATGAATGTTCTGGGTGTACAACATCTTTGAGAATAATGTTGTACATCCAGAATATATAGCATTTGAAATCGAAAACATATTGGGACACTTAATATTCTTTTTAACCGACTTCAAAAGGGAGGAGGTTCTCATAATATAGTCTGCTCTGTAGATAGAGTTTCACTCAGTGGAAGAGTTGCTCAGAGTATCTCCAAGTGATCGAATTTTTAATGAGGAAATCTGCATAAAGCCAAAGTTACCGACACAGCTCAACGAGTCGCAAACAGGGGCGTAGCTATCGCCGTATCAGCCGTATCAATGACTAGCTGACGCCGCGCGGTTTCACCCGCGTATTTCCCGTCCCCGTAGGAATACGGGGATAACATATAGCTTATAGCCTTCCTCGATAAATGGGCTGTCTAACACTGAAAGAATTTTCCAAATCGGACCAGTAGTTCCTGAGATTAGCGCGTTCAATCAAACAAACAAACAAACTCTTCAGCTTTATAATATTAGTATAGATATGTGAAAGCATAAATTAGTAAAATATAGGTAATCCACAATCTCTTTTTTCTCTGGTTAAGCGTGCTCCCAAAAGTTGGAAACACCCATCCAAGTCACTGACATATTTCTTTTAAGCAAGCATTTTTGTTTCTTATGTGAGAAATCGTTACAACTTCATTTGGCTATTTTTGATACAGGACCCCTCCATGTCCCGCTACGTCACTAGTCACGAAGCTGTAGTCGCAACAGGCAGAGTTCGATTTGTCTAGTCATAGTAGTTGGGATCCCAAGGTGGAATGGCGAACACACTTTCCATATTTTTTGTTATCCCCAACTACTGGACATAGGCCTCATATAAGGACCTCCAAATACAACAAGTCTTGAGCCGCCTTCATCTAGATCAGCTACTTTCAAACCGTTTTATACCATTATTAAGTAATTAAATATTCCTACTATATGCTTAAAACACACCTGTTCAATAGACTGTATACCGTATATCACCTTACTTACCCCAACACAAGGACACTATCCACCATAGTCTTATTAAACAAAAATATATTTAACATGATAATGTCAGCAACAAGTAGAGCTACTCATTAATTATTGACACGTCTGGCGGTTAATAGATATGTAATTATGGATATTATTTAAATTGCTTGACAAATTGCACCTCGGCTCCACTCAACAAGTCAACACCGGTACATTTCGACTTGCATTTCTTGTACACTCGCGGATATTGTGGATTTCTCAGTACGTTCAATAATAAAGTATTTACTTAAAGCTGTTAATACCTCAAATATATTTTTATAATTCTACCCAATCTTTTAAAACATGATGTACCTTTTTCTTCAGCAAATAAACAAGTCTGTGTTAGTAGTGGGTGATGATGATGATGATGATGACAATTGACAAAAAATATTTAAAAAATCTGATATAAGCAAGCTTCTTATAAGCAAGAATTTTAGTTAGTGATATAAAAAAAATAATTTAATTAAATTTATTTTTTAAATTCTTCTCATTTGTTTACATCTTTAACCTATTTCTGTGTTTTATAAAACGTTTCATTGAAATGCATTAGATTACCTAATGCATTACCACTAATTAATATCTAAAAATAATTTGTATTTGAACTTTAAACGCCGATTCTTATAATCTATAGAATGTATGGCGTTATTAAGTATTTCCATGATTAAGCTATTAAGTGAAAGTTGTGAGTGTCGTTTAGTAGTAAATGCCACTCTATGTGACTCCACATTTGGCCCTTACTTCTAGGACACGAGTTGTCAATTAGTACTGGTACCAAAGGAAAATGTGGCCTTCGGGTAAAATTATGGTACTTACACTGTACACATGAGAGGTCACGTGCCAAAACATATCAATCAAATAACAGTTTTGTGTCAAACACGCAGATGTCAAAATAGAATGAAAGAATGAACGTTACGAGTGTTTGTTGTGATATATTGTACTGGCGTTTGTAAATGCCTCATCGGTCTCACTGCATACTTAACGAAACGTGCCGCTTGTAAATTAATGTTCTTAATTTTTTTAACTTTAAGCGGACATTCGCGGTGGAGATAATATTTTTTATGTCCTGTTGAAAAATATTTTTCATGCGACTGTTATACACGTAATTAAAAAAAAGATTTGTTAGTTTTAAACAGAATTTTGGATTTATTGTTTTGGTTTTAACTTTTTGTATCATCATCATAATTATTTTAAATTTAGGTGAGGACTGTCAAACATTTGGTACGACAGAGGGGGTAGTGCCGCTATTTTAACAAAAGATCGTTGTATTATTTTTGATACATTTTTTTAGCTATTTAGTGCTGAAGGGGAAAACAAAAGATCATAATAAATATTTAGTGCAAATCTTTAATGTAATTAAATTAACAAATGACATAATATGGAATTAATTCCATCAAGATTCAACCTTAGAGATCCGTATTTATTTGTATCACGTACACAATACAATGACATGAGTACAGAAGTAATGAACCGATAAATTCGCGAGTAACTGAGGTTGCTGCCAATTCTATGATAATGGGCTACCTAATTGATTCCTCATTGATACGTTTTACCGTTTAATAGCACAGTTTTACTGTGTGGGAGGACATTTGTTATTGCGTATCAATCTACGCTATTGTTTCAATCGTTTAGACGTTTATCGGTGATTGTCTATTCGATCTGTTAAACATCTAGGTGTTAAGCCCGCCGTTTAGTAAACCGTTTGGCGGTCTTTAGCCTGAGAAACTTTTATTTATGTGAGGTAACAAGCAACTCATAGATGTGTATCATCATCATATCAGCCGATGGACGTCCACTGCAGGACATAGGCCTTTTGTAGGGACTTCCAAACATCACTATGTTGATATTGTTGCTCTCCAGTACAAGGGTATTTTCCGTTGTAATTTCATAGGAAAAATGATAGATCAACATTCAACATATCTGCCTATTGATTTAACAACTTTTATTGAGAAATAATGCAATAAGGAACTTAAGCTAACTTATCCCAATAACTACATGTAATAGTGACAAGAATGCTGTCTGCATTTCTGCGCTGGACAGCCAGGCTGATCCTTTGCGCAAAAAATGAGCCAGCCCTATCACCAGTTAGGGTAATTACTAGCCGCGGTGAAATCGTCGAAGAATTTTTTAGAACTGCGACTCCATAGACAAAGCCAAGGGCAACAAATATGTAACTCTCAGTCAGAGAGGCATACTTGAGTCACTTACGGGTTTCAGCTTTTTCTGCTGCGGCTCCCAGTCTTGATACAAGAACTTGCTTAATGCTCGGATAAAATTGGATCTAATGGCTAAATGGGCCCGAATTGGCTTTCAAGCTGCTATTGCCAGAGATGTGTGGTTACGAGACCGATGATCAATTATTAACAGGCAAAAATATTATCCATCACCCGCGATCCCAAACTTGAGCAGAATGGTAGATCTAAGCACCATTTCTCCTGAATATAAGCGAGACCTGGTCCTCCAATGGGTCATTAAAATGAACTGATGATAAAGATTATCATAACGAATGTATAAACATTTAATTAATTTAGAATTAAGCATTTGTTAACATATTTATGGACGTGCATAAAATGATATTTCATTAATCTTAACTTATGACTGATTCAGAAGTTACGCAAATAAAATCTCGGGCATTCTAGTGTTAAAAATAAAATTGAGGTTGATTTTAGCATATCCGACCGAATACTCGAATGAACGGCACCTGCGAGTCTGCGACGGCGATGACGTCACAGCTCAGTAATGTAGGTAGCTCACATTATAGATTGCAGCCTGTGATAGTCAGAACTTCGTGATTTTCTAAGCGGTTAAAGTTTGTCGTCTACCAATACCAGCCTCTGTGGCGCAGTATACGCAGTGGATTTACAAGACGGAGGTCTTGGGTACGATACCCGGCTGGGTCGATTGAGGTCTTCTTGATTGTTTCAGGTCTGGCTGGTGAGAGGCTTCAGCCGTGGCTAGTTACCAACCGGCAAAGACGTACCGCCAAGCGAATAAGGGTTTCGTTACGATGTCGTGTAGAAACCGAAAGGGATGTATTTGTGTTTTATAGAAAAAAAACATAAATACGAGATAGTAAGTCAAAGTCAAAATTAATTTATTTCAAGTAGGTTTAGTTTACAAGCACTTTTCGAGTGAGTGAGTGAGAAGTCGAACACTAAATAATTAAAGTTACGAGGGATCTAAACGCGCTTTGGTCCGAGAAGAGTCCACAACATAGCTATAAAGTTTGTTCTGTGGCTTTAGTTAGTAGTTGGTTTCAAGTATCTAGACCGTCCAAGTATAAAGCGTGATTTTGCTACGAATAAAGTGCGCCTGACGCAGCTGGGACATGATTAATTGTGAAATCGTTTAGAAAATAAAATAAAAATACGTTTTGTATTAAAATAAAAAATAATTCAACAAAACACAAATCACTAATCTATGTACATTAATTACTTCGAGGGTTGAGGTACTATTTGACATCTGCTAATTCCTAAAGCCCGACTTAATAGTTGCCTATTGTCTTACAAAATTTCAACTTTTATAGAATGAAGGTGTGGCCACATCAGGCTCTTAGTCCATTATCACTAATCAAGGGGCCGTGTTAGAAGTTTTTGTTGAATTCAATTGGATTTTGATTAACATTTTATTACGCATTACGCGACTTTATATCTATGTGCTATAAGAATATCGGATTTCATAGAAAGTCAGGTCAGTCAGTCAATTACATATTTTACACTTAACTGTGAATTTCGTAACTGCTTTATTGGTCCAGCGGTTAATAAGTTCGGCTATGGATATTCCTAGGTATGATTCCGGCTACTGAAGCGATTTGTCTGTTTGGAGCGGAAATAGATTTAACTCTGGATTAACACATATGATTCTTTTCATATACCATGATAGACCAATGGATATGATCTCTGCCTCCGATTCCGGAGGGCGTAGGTTCGAATCCGGTCCGGGGCATGCGCATCCAACTTTTCAGTTGTATGCATTTTAAGAAATTAAATATCACATGTCTCACACGGTGAAAGAAAACATCGTGAGGAAACCTGCATATCAGAGAATTTTCTTAATTATTCTCTGCGTGTGTGAAGTCTGCCAATATGCTTTGGGCCAGCGTGGTGGACTATGGGCTTAACACCTCTCATTCTGAGAGGAGACTAGAATTCAGCAGTGAGCCAAATGTGGGTTGATAACGATGATAATACTTTTTATTTCGGAAAAATCCATGGTTCCTTTGGGATGTGTGAAAAACGAAATTCTACGCGGGTGAAGTCGCATGCGTCTGCTAGTTTATAATACTTTTGTGTGTATTCGCACTTCAAGCAACTACAAGGCATCTGTGTGCATAAATGCGTATCTAAGAGTACACGGTACGTCGGCCGCATTGCTAAGTGGCAATCATCAAGTGGCATGGCTTGATTGTGTGAGTGGTTCACACTTTGAGGTGTGACATATTTTCCGAACATTATATAGAACTAGCGAACGCTCCCGACTTTGTCCGTGTGGAATTCAGTTTTTCACAAATCCCGCGGCAACCATAGATTTTTCTGGGATGAAAAGTTAAGCCAAAATAAAACCCATTTCCACTCAAAATTTCAGTCGAATCGCTTTAGTAGCCGCAGCGCAAAGGAGAAACAAACATACACACACATACATATAACATAAACACAAACTTTTGCCTTCATAATATTAGTGTGATGGAAGTATGAACAAGGCTGGCAATAGTCAGAATTTCTTCATTATATGAAGGCCTAAAGAAAGTGCTTCATTTAAATTCTGAAGTTTGATTCATGGTGAACCATGGCCATGACCATGGTGGTTGTTTACATTATTTCAAAGTTAGTGAATTCGTCAACCTTGTCCAGTCCTTGAAGCCAGCTGGCCTATTCAATATAGCTTGGTAAGTTCGTTGATGACACTCCCATGATATGCGGGCGACGGGGGGAAAGGTCTGCGCGGGTGTGATTTAGTGCGTGTAGTGAGCGTGACATCGCTACCCCCCTCCCGGCCTGCACGGACCATCAGGAGTGTTACGAACGAATTTGCCAAGCTATAACTTTGGGTCTACGAGTATTAGCCACCTGAAAATCGAATTAATAACTTTTCAAAAGCTGGTATTCTTAGAAAAAAGTAAATTTAAAAGTTTTAAAAGTATTTATGTTGATATATATCAAGGAACTTGTGTGATAATATAAAACTATACCAAACAAATAAGAAAAAAAATAAGAATTTTAATGACCGTTTACGGGAACTTCATATTAATTAGAACGTCGTTCCATAATTGACATGAGCGAGTAGGTTAACCAGCACTATACGTAATAGAAGTTATGTAGAAACGGATATTATGTGGTTTAAACTACAATTTGTTTTTCTATTGCGACTTGACGACAGTTGGAAAAACCTTCAAGGCTTGCCTTCTTACCGGATAACGATAGCCATTATAAATTCAAATATTTGTGAATTTCGGTTTACATTCTCTAGTCCTGAAGCAAGGGGATTTACCTTAACAGAATAACAATTTTTACGCTGTTGTCATTGATTAGTACGGTCCATTATTATAATTATACCTGTGACATTTACGCAACAATCTCTCAAAAGTAATTCGTGACGTCAAACATGACATGCGCTTGAAGAAATATTAAATTTTGATATTGTGAAATATTGTCAACATCATCATAATCATCAATATCCTTCCTGTAGGACAGCAGATTCCCATTCCATTACCTGCTTGATGAATCAATTAATTAATTACTTACAAAAAATTAAATTCACTTAAGATATTACACTATATTTAATTTCCATCATCATCATTGATTGGCAGACTTCACACACGTAGAAAATTAAGAAAATTTTCTGGTATACAGGTTTCCTATGTTTTTCCTTCGCCGTTTGAGACACGTGATATTTAATTTCTTAAAATGGACATAACTGAATAGTTAACCTACGCCCTCTGAATCGAAGGCAGTTGTACCCATTGGGCTATCACGGGTCTGATTTCCATACCGTGGTATTTTTGTTATTACTATAAAAAACTTATATTTTGCATCCTAATATATAAATCTGCGTGTAATATATAGCGAGGTATTGCAATACGTTGCACCGAGAGACACGGACCGGTCTCGGTCCTGGCTGTTTATTATGACAAATGTTTGATTTATATTTACTTCCCATTCGCGGAGATAATATATCTGTGGCTTCTGGAGTATACCGATTGGTATATTTTATAGGCAGCCCATGTACTTGATATATGAGTAATTTATAACTAGGTAGTTTCAGCAATAACTCATAATACCGTTGGCTTTACTAAATACTAAACTCTCCTTTAAAGTAAAAGCCTGTGATAGGTAATTTATTTATAACCTATATAATACAAACTCCAATGTGTCTTACTTACTTACTTAAAGTAGTCTGGTTTTACTTCCTTACTTAAAGTAGTCTGGTTTATAGGCAGCCCATGTACTTGATATATGAGTAATTTATAACTAGATAGTTTCAGCAATAACTCATATTACCGTTGGCTTTACTAAATACTAAACTCTCCTATAAAGTAAAAGCCTGAGATAGGTAATTTATTTATAACCTATATAATACAAACTCCAATGTGTCTTACTTACTTACTTAAAGTAGTCTGGTTTGACTCCGTACTTAATAATTCTGTACTATTTCTTTGAATTATACAAGGGGGCGAGATGATTTTAAAACCTTAAATCCTGAATCATAAGGACTTAAATCTGGATTTTCTCATAGCAATCATTAAGTAAACTCCAAATTAGCTTATTGTACTTCCTAAAAATAGTGTGGTTTGACTCTGTACTTAATTACATATATTACTTTGACGTAAAAGGGGGCGAGATGATATTGAAACCTTAAATCCTGAATCTTAAGCCCTCAATCTGAAACATATCTCACACTAATATTTTAAATGCAAAAGTTTGTTGGTAAATGTGTGTGTGTAAGTATATATGTTTGGAAACAGATTTAACTCTGGATTAACACAAAGGCTACTTTCATCCCGGAAAAATTCATGGTTCCCGCGGGATTTGTAAAAAACTGAATTCCACACGGACGAGGTCGCGAGCATCCGCTAGTTGCAAAATATAAGGCATATCTGCGAAGTTTAGTAAAATGAATCCTTAATTAGAATTGTATTTCTCAATCTTTATATTTTGTAAGCATCTGTATAAAAAAGTACATGTAACGTGGACCTTCGCAGATCGTAAAAATTAGTCACTTTACGTAGGTTAGGCTATATTTACATAAAGCACAGACGTAGTTTATGTCTGCTTACTATAACTGTACAAAGGAAGCGACATAGTGTTGAGTGCGTTAGTTCGTTAGCTAGGAAGGTAAGTGATTTTTAGAGATAAGTTTTAGTAATGTAAATAATGTAATACTTTGTGGCGTCGTATTTCACATCGCACATTGGCAGACAGGGCCGGGCAGACTTTGTCTGGACTGTGTCGTGTTTGTCTTACCTTCTCAGGCTGCTTTCACACAAACATAATGGCGAATTTGTGTGCACTTGAGGTACCGAGTTTGATATTCGGTTTAGGCATTGACCTCTTATATTAAAACGACGCACAATCATGTAGAAAATTTCACTTAAAAACTGGCCAATTTTGCTTTGATGGTTTTAGAATTATTGGTAAAGAAAATAATACCAAAGGCCTTTAAATATAGTCCAATATTCAATAAAATCAACCTTAAGGATTAAGTTTAAGGTTGAATTTGCAAATGCGACTACTTGAATTGAGTGCTAAGAAGTTGTGTTTGGCACTCACTGAGTAGGGACGTTTTTTGGTCGCTGATTGTGCATGCACTTTTTAATATCGATGGGTTTAGGCTAGTTATAATCTTGAAAATAGTACATGACTGTGATAAACAATGGACGCAGATTAGTAAAGTTAATTTAGTAATAGAAAACACCTAGCGGTTTAACCGCGTAGTTTACATCCCCGTGGGAATACGTGGATAAAATATATAAAATAATTATTATAGCCTCTTTAGGTACCTA
Source organism: Bicyclus anynana (assembly GCF_947172395.1). Taxonomy (NCBI): domain Eukaryota; kingdom Metazoa; phylum Arthropoda; class Insecta; order Lepidoptera; family Nymphalidae; genus Bicyclus; species Bicyclus anynana. The sequence goes on from NC_069095.1 coordinate 9,517,559, forward strand.
CTGGTATGAGGTTTTCTAATGGTGAATATAATATTGTTTTTAATCGGTCCAGTAGTTTCAGAGTCAATGCAGAAAACAAAAAAACTATTATCTATTATTTTTGTTGTATTAATAAAGAGTAATCTATACTTACGAGTACAATAAAACTGTAACAGATCAAATTCTGTACGTTGAAGATACTGAAGCCAAAATATATATTTTTTATTTTATATTGACCGGGCATCACGCTGGAACTACTAAATGAATTAAAGTTGCAGGCCGTGTCAAGTTAATAAAGTAGACTAGTATCTCGAGTGCTGCACAATTATTTCATCCCGCGAAAAATATGGAAGAAGAAGAATAAAAATATTGCAGTCAAAGAAGAAGTAATCAGAGTATCAATTATATATTATTTATAGTTTGTACTAGCCCTTAGTAAAGCATGATCCGACGGGCCACGATTGATGTGAATTAGATTGCATCATTGCTGACGTCACGACCCAAGCGCGCCCGATAGTCGAATATGCGATTGCGAATAGAAATTTAAATGTGCCCTTCGACAGTGAGGTAACGCGGCATAATGATTGAGGACAGATTGATATTAAACCTTTGTTTGTCTACTGCCTTTTGTTTGCTGCTAATTGTTATGTTTGCTTCGGGTCATTTACCTACTTTGAAAGGGCAAACGGTGATGGGCTATGTTAATAAGCCGCAATAGCTCAACGGTGAAGGTGACGGACTCATACCATAGGTCACGGGTTCGATCCCTGTCTATACAATTACCTATCGTTTCGACTAAAAACATTTACTTAGTTGAGGTTACTGCACCATTGATGAGTTCCTTAATGATAAAGATGCTTGGAGGCCGTTGGATCAGCTTCCATCTTCACACAGTAAGTAAAACTTTAAGAAATTGTAATGTTGTCATCAATAATTGTAAATGATTTTTTTAAAAGAGTAACTGTTGAGTTTCTTGCTGGTTTCTTCTCAGCAGAACCTGCTTTCCACACCGGTGGTAGAATCTTTACAAATGGTTAACTGACGTATATCAAAAGTGCTTGTAAACTGAAAAAATTTTTTTTATATTTTGACTTCTAAAGCCGGCTCACTTCTAAATGCATTAAATCAATAAAAAATAGCAAATAGACCGGTCGCATACACTCATTTTCCATATTCGTTTTCCTAATGCGTAATTTAGATTTGGAATTATGTGAAACTACAGCAGATTTTACGTTTATCTTCATTCGGAATGTATATTGTCGCAAGGTCTCGCAATCGTTACGTACGCACGGAATTTGTTCCGTTCGGAAAAAATGTACATGTGCGTCATTTAATGTAGATATTTTATATTGATTTCATGCATTCGGTTTTTCGAACATGAAAAACGGATTCGGAAAACGAATACAGAAAACAAATTTATGCTGCCGGTCGTAAAAATTAAATTATTTTTTCAAGATGCCAAAATAAAATAGCGTCATTAAAACGTCAGAAACGATTTGCTTAAGGAATGTGATTGACAGGCGTAACTTCCGGTGCGGCTTCGCAAATGATTTTTAGGGTAAAAAAGTGCAAATTTTCTTATCTTTTGCGGCTTTTAAGGATGTGGCGCCTCTTGCGGCAGTATGCATTCTACTACACCTAATTTGGATTATGAGACAACTATATACAATAATAACTAAATATTAAGCCATAAATGTGTCTGTCAAATAGATATAATTATTAAGCCATTTAAAGACGGGCAGACTTACTTTTGCATTTATAATATTAGTATGCATATGAATTGATAAATGTACTAGCTTTAATAAATTTTTCCAAACGTCAAAAACTCCGTCGTCCATTTTGTGACGTCACAATGTTACTTGATGTACTAAAAGACAATATAATTGCTAACTAATATTTTTGTCAAATGCTCCATTTGTCATGGATTTTAAACGTGACGTCATGCAACAATCGAAATATAGACCATCATGGCCGACAGGCCATGATGGTCTATATTTCGATTGGAATGAATGAAATGAAAAATGAAAAATGAATGTTTTGGCTCATACTGTCAAAAAATTTTGAAAATGAAAGCACGTCTCAAAAAATATGATATTTCTTTTTTAATCTAGTAGAACAATAATGAATAATTTTACGATAATTTAAAAAAGTGTCAACTAGCCTATTGCCAATATTTATTCAGTTAATAATAAATATTTATTACTAACAAGTAACTAGATCTTATTTCATAATACAAAGTAATATAAAGTAACAGTAATAAATAAGTGGTAGGCGTGAAATATTTCAAATTCGGCGTCTATTAGGTAAATTTAGTAACACACTAAATAAGACCAAATCATTTTTATTTATATCCATCATAAATATTTACGAGTAGCCGCAGTAGACTGAACCAATCATTGATAGATAACCGCGGGCGACTGGGAATGGACTGATATAGTCGTATACCCAAATAAGTAGTTTCCCGACTCCGTTACTGTAGCATTTACAACTCAATAAATCACTCCAATGATTATCTTGTAGACACTGAATATACGTTGAGAGTCACGAAGTCTAAAGCCTATTAAGTTTCAATACGCTGATTGTTGTGCAGGTAATTAGACAGGTCAGCCGCCCTAGCCAAGTGGCACGTCGATTCTTTTTCTACGATCGCTAACGCTTCGAAAACTAGAAAGATGTATGGGAATAAGTCTTTAATAATAATTGTTATTGTTATTAATTGATTATGAAACACGGCTTAAACTCACGTGATGTTCTCACGTCTGAGTATGCTTGACTAGTTTGGAGCATGCCGCGTTGCAAAAATGCTCATGACTAAGGGCGCCGTATGGGTTCGAAACTAGTCGGACATACTCCGACCTAATATCACGTGAGTTTTGGGGACCCCAACGTCTATCGGCTTTTCGAACCATGTGCCCCGCCCATTCTTCACTTCACCCACTTCAGCTTAGTTGAGTAGAATATGTTAATGATAACTAATGATGGTAATTGAGAACACAAGAATGAGCCTACAATGGGAGTGTAACGCCACAAACTTTCCAACTCCGGCTTGATAATAATTTTGCACTGAAATTAGATAGGTCAGTATTTTATAGCTGGACCCAGGACTTCGTGATCCGAAGACACATAGGCTAACCACTGAACCAACGAGGCAGTCATCAATAAGTACGAGTAACTTATGTCTGAGTGTAAATGTCGATCAGTGGATTAGTCGCACAAAAACTTGCTTACGTCTTAATTATCGATATAGTTTTTTATTTGAAACGTGACAAAGTACTAAATAGATAATTTAATTAGTTTTATAGGTAGATTAGATATGTATAAAGGAGATGATCCATTTCAGGTTCACTCTTGTATGATTAAAATTTAAAAAATACAAGGATTTTATTAAAATTTAAATAAGTGAATAAATCTAACTAAATAAAACTTTTTGAGTTAAATCAATCTTGATTTTACGCCCATAAAGCAAGTATGACATGACAATTGACAGCAAACGTCAAATCGACTACTGCATTAAAAACATCATCAATCCGCCATTATTACCCATATTAGTGTTGCATTTCTTGGGAGATAATGAATATTAATTCGAAAGAACTAAAGTAAATTCGTAGATTTTAGCGGTAATAGCAGAAAAGCGAACAGACAGACGGACTTACGCATTTAAAATACTAGTATATGTGTACTATACTAATATATATGTGTTTATAATATTAGTGTATGTGTGGTGTACTCTTAGGTAAAAACTCAAAAGTCAAATATTTTTTAAATTAAAAATACACGGCGGTTTTTTGATACGGCAATAAATTATTATTACACCATTACTGTAAGGTGAGGTAAGGCCAATCTTGGAACTGTTTGTTAAATGTCAGTGTTAAAGAAAACCAAATAATACAAAGAAGATCATTTCCTTGACCTAACCCAATACTTATCAAGTAACAACATGCATTTCATTCAAATATTTACGAGTAGTTAAAAATAAAAGATTACAAGGAAAGAACTTAATTTTCTCACATTTGCTTTACAATATTCTTACGTTGCAAGTAGTTATTTGACATCAATAATTCAATAATAAATTTCATGACAGTACTGCTATTAATATTAATATAAACGATGATGTCATATTCCTTCAAAGGCTTAATATGTCAGCCGTTTAAGTTGCGTGGTTGAGGTTTATCTACATCTTATTGTTGGATTACCATTTTGATTTTGGCGATTTGCATTTTACACATCATTAGTAGAGTCAATAAGATTTTACGCTTATTGGGTGTTAATAAAAATGTTTATTCTCATTTTCATATTATAACGGAAGTTAACGAGACGTATGATTATTTGATGATTATTGTGTACATAAACCTTCTACATTAATTTAATATATTTATATGTTTAGTATAATAACTTTATTACACAAAAAAGAAAAATAACAAAAGAACACAATAATTTTACAAGCAAAAGGCGATCTTATTACTAATAGTGATCTCTTTCAGGCAACCTAAACGTAAATGATCTAAATATCCTGTGAGACGGGAAATTGCGATACAATAAATAAATACAGTACACCATAAATATACATTTTTATTTATTTATTCTATGACAAGCTTTGTTTTTTTAATAGTTGCTAATTATTTATTTAAATACGTATTTTAACCGAATTTAGAGATTGGAAAGCTCTCAATTCCTTATCCTTTTACTTTTATTAAGTAATCATCAATTATTACGTACGTATAAAATATGGACGTAACAAATTTCAATAGGTAGAAATTTTGGCGATGTCTAAGTTCGATCAGTAGGGTCGAGGTGTCATAGAAACTGGTGGTTTACTAAACAGCATACTATCAATTGTGATAAAACCAAATAAATTATAAGCTTCGCCTAAGAAAAATCGTAACCGCTTTTCATCTAATTTCACTTCATTGTAATGCCACCCGTGTGAAAGTCGCATGCAGAGACTAGTGTTTATTAATTTGTTTGAAACTGATAAGTATAGTGTCGGTTTGTCGTAAACAGTCTCACTCCAGACTTTATATTCGGCTATCGCATTATAGCGGGTTCGTAATTAAGAGCGGGCGTGTTCGCGACAATGTACTATTAATTGTGTCGAAATGATTTATGGCTCCAAGTAGGTACATTGTACCTATGCCGGTACGTTGTTGGCTGTAGGCTTGAGTTGCACGAGTGTTTGTTGTGATTTTATCTACGCTTTAGGTCTCCAGTAAAAAGGTTGACATGTTTCCAAGCTCTGACGCAGGGGTGCGTGTGGTTCAGTTCCTTTAGGATTATGTTTAAATTAACACAAATTAAACAAAAAAGTAAAAATTCATTTATTTCAATTAGGGTTAGTTTAGCACTTTTGTAACGTCAAGTTAAGTCATAATTTAATTTAATGGTAATTATAGTCGAAAATTTAAAATTAAAGTTACGAGGGTTCCATAAGTGACGGCCTCCGTGGCGCAGTGGTATGCGCGGTGGATTTACAAAACGGAGGTCCTGGGTTCGATCCCCGGCTGGGCAGATTGAGATTTTCTTAATTAGTCCAGGTCTGGCTGGTGGGAGGCTTTGGCCGTGGCTTGTTACCACCCTACCGGCAAAGACGTACCGCCAAGCGATTTAGCGTTCCGGTACGATGCCGTGTAGAAACCGAAAGGGGTATGGATGTTATCCTCCTCCTAAAAAGTTAGCCCGCTTCCATCTTGACTGCATCATCACTTACCTTCAGGTGAGATTGTAGTCAAGGGCTAACTTGTAAAGAATAAAAAAAAAAAAAGAAAAAAAAAAAAGTGCCTTGGTCTGAGAAGAGCTCACAACGAACTCAGCCGCAGTTTTGTCTAGTATAGGTTTCCTCACCGACAGTTAGCTATGCTCTGGTAAGATGCTGTAAATTTGCTAGAGATAAGGGGTTAAAAAATCTGCGCGGGAAAATTAAGTGAGGTCGTAGTAATGGGATGTTCTCTTTTTCTGCTTCTTCCTGGACTTCTTTACGCACTTGGGAATAATGTTGGCCCTTGTCCGTAGATCTACCGGTGGTGGTCCCCGTTGAAGTCATTCCAGTCAGCCAAGCTCGTTCCAGAAGCTTAGCAGGCTACCTAGGTCACCAAACACCTCATGGAGTGTTGCTGGAGAGCCAATGTAGGCTGTGCGTTGTTCTGATACTCCATTGCGCATAAGCATAACGTATATCAGTGTTTCTTCTTCCTCTAAGCATGCATGTGTGTCCGCTCTGTCGATTCCAGTGTTATCGTTGGGACTCCTTAGAGTGCCACAGTTTAAGTAGTTTAATTTGTACGATAGGTTTATAGTTGTTAATACCATAGTAGCTTAGCTTAGGTCGTGTGTTTAGCTAAAACTTTTACTAGTGCTTGGTAATCAAGAAATATTTTTTACTCAATAAAATCTGAGGACTTAATGCTTGATTTAACCATCTTCTGAATAAGGTAAGTGGGGAGGCAGCCGTAACTTGGCAGCGAAGGGTATGACAGATTATTAAATTTAAGTGACAGGTAATTAAACATCTTGGGAATGACACTGTAAGCTCAAAGTTTTTATTAAATGTTTCCGTCATGCCTTCGCTGCAGCAAGTCATCTACCTGGTTGGTGCATATGAATAACATAAAGGACATAAAAAAATCTAGACTTGAGAACGTTTGATAATAGTTTATTTCGGCAATCAATCGATATTGCATCGATCTCAAAACTTATTTGTAAGCGGATAGTAAGATGTTCAGTAACCTGTTTTGTTTTGTCTAGTATTTGTTGTCTGGTTGGTTCACTATGTGTAGTATTTAAGATTTTAAGATTAGACTACTGCTGTAGTTTCGTTTCATTAGGGATAATAATGCTTTTATATGTTTAGCAACTTAACATCAGTATGATGTTATTATCAATCCTCAATAGCTCAATAGTATGAGCGGTCGGACTCATCACCGAGGGGGGTGGTTTGATCCCCGCCCCGTTGGACTATTGTCGTACCCACTTCTAGTAGTCTTTCCCGACTAGTTGAAGGGGAATGGAAATATTGGTCTTATTTAAAAAAAATATATGCCAAATATTCTTTAAAAAAAATTAGATTGAAAATTACTTGAATGCAACAGGTAGAAATGGAAAGGTTTTTGACTTAGTAAAACCTTATTACAAGGTATTATTTAGATGTATAACATATCGATAGTAAATTGTCATAGGTAAATTCAAAAAATATAGTCTCAAAACATTACGCAACATAGTCCGTTTCACATAGTGTACCGCAATAAATATTTTGACACTACATTTTGTCTTCGCCTAATGCAGCTTGTTAAACGTCCGTTTAAATAATATTTATTAGTTAGGTTCAACTGAGGTCTATTTGCATTTACGGGCTTAAAATAAACTTGACTAGCATGAACTTTGGTAAACAATGAAATCTTAAAGATAATATCGCCGGAAATACGTACTGCGTGGAAAGCGGACGCAGAGAAACGTCTTGCATCTGGTGTGTAGGATGGTACGAGCTCGTGTTCATATTAGTTAGAGTCTAGTTATCGATGACCACCCAGCTACTATGACCTAATAATAATAAATAGCTTTAATATAATATTTTTTCTACATAAAAATGGAACAAACGTCAAAGGCGTATTTCAGTTATTTTGATTTCAACACAAAACTACTAAAACGATTTTCATGAAAATGAAATGGGCCTAATCTGTAAGTATACTCTTTCAAACAATTTTTTTTTAATTGGTAATAAATGACGAAGTTATTAAGTAGCACACATTAAAAAAAACATACACGTCGATGTCGATCGTCGTCGTTAATTGAGAGTCTTCTTTTTTTTTGAAGTCGATTAAAAATAAATATTTATAAGTCTCATAAGAAGGTTCAGAGTCACATAGCGGACAATATAATTAGCTATGCTAGGAGTAGGTCTGTGTATAAGAAATGAAGAGATCCATAGAAAAAAACAAAGTCTTATACCTACCAACCAACATAGGCGGCAACGCCACACTAGAAAGGGTTGGTCGACCCCTTACCAGATGGACTGATGACATCAAGCGAGATCGGCTCGATGCAGGCGGCTTACGATCGTGGTTAATTGTGGTAGTAAAATTCTCTACAAAAGTAATGTAAGCGATTATAAAGTAGAAATTCATAATAAATTATAGAGTAAAGTCTATCTATAGTGTGGTCACATTTGTCTATAAGATGACTATTTTTATACTTTACTTGAAAACATAAGCTTCAAGGTAAGGGCATTCGTCGCTTAGATTAGTCGATTTTTCAGAATAGTAAATTCAATCAGTTACTCAATAATTATCAACATATATCATATAATACAGATTTATTCTTTTTATTAAGTGTTTCTATATTTATATATTGACGAAATCAAGAATGTCGTCGTAATAATAAAGAATGTCTTTCGATGGCTTTCAAAGCCAAACTTTTGTTTTAAGACAATGCAAACAATCTCAAGAGTTGGGAGCTGTAGTAGATTCATTAATTTGTGTAGGCCCAACGTAACGGGAAGAATCAAGTGTTACACGATTGTTTGGTCAAATACTTACGCCTGAGAAGATAATTCCACCAATCTCAAGTATGAAGGGCTAAGTAGAGAGGTGAACCTACTTATTTGTACTCGGAGCTTGTTTAACTATGACCATGATCTAGTGATTAGCTTCTTCAATTCGTCCAGTGTTCGAATCCCGGCACAGGCCAAAAAATACAGGCAATTTTGATGAAGATCATTATTAACTGAAACTATATGGAGCTCGAAAAAAGTGATTGAGTGTCGAGAAATTGAAGTGGCACTTAGTTGACGTGGACGTTGGGGTCTTAAGGTTTCTGGGCCGATTGAGGTTTTCTTAATTGGTCCAGGTCTGGCTGGTGGGAGGCTTCGGCCGTGGCTACCGGCAAAGACATACTGCCAAGCGATTTAGCGTTCCAGTACAATGCCGTGTAAAAACCGAAAGAAGTGTGGAAATTCATCCTTCTCCTAACAAGTTAACCCGCTTCCATCTTAGATTGCATCATCACTTATCATCAGGTGAGATTGTAGTCAAGGGCTAACTTGTAAAGAATAAAAAAAAGGTGTTGGAATGAAGAACAGACAGAAAGTATAGTGTTTCTCGGTCCCTAATTAGGTAGATCGATGACACCAAATGGGTAACAGTGAGCTGGATACAAGCATGCAATGGAGCATGGGCTCAAGATAGTCTTTGGAAGGCTTTACCAAAAGCCATGTCCAGCAGTGGGTGTCCATCGGTATACACCTAATGATAATGTTTCACCTTGTTTCGTATATTTGCCAGATTTCTTTCCAATTTCAACATTTATGGATAGGTACAAATCAGGTCATCTATTCGATCTAAATAGAGCATTAGGTATACATGCATACAGAAAAATACATTGTACCTAATGATATAAAAAGACCACCCATTTCAATGTAACCTTATCAAGACTGTATTCACAAATAGTGATGTCATTTATATAAAGAAATAATCCAACAATTTCATTACAAAACAAAGCTATGGATTTTCTATGAATGAATGCGCGTAGGTTGCTATTCTAATCTTACAAATTATTATTTACCTTAAAATTAACCTTGTTTACTTGGATATAAAATTCATTTTACATTGCCGCTTTCTAGTAAATGATATTCAGGCGAAAGTATCCTGTATGATCTGGAAATTTAATACGCTATTGCCTTGAAGGTTCGGATATTAAAGGCAATTATTAATAGTACAGTGGTGAGAACAGGTGGCAATGCTTTAGTCGGTTTCGCTCGATGTAATTGCTCACTTCTGAGACTGTCGCGATAGCAGGAGAGACGTCCATAAGTTATGGAACCTTAAGGAAACTCTGGTCTATTATGATGTTGATTAAAATGATTTTCTACTCTAAACCTACGAACCTAAGGTTGAGTTTCCAATAAAGTTGGATGAGAGAAAATGTTGGTGATTTTAAATGTTTCTATCGCCAGTCCAGTGGGGTGTAAGGGGGAGGCTAGTACCAGTCAGTCTCCCCAACTGCCAACCTCACCTGCTCGTGGTGCACCCTGCAGATGGACCGACGAGGCTCTGGCGACCGACGAATGGCGGTATATCCATTCCCACAGGCTAGATTACGAAATGCCTCAGGCCGGTGTCGGGCAGCAGCGACACCGGCGCGAGTAATCTAGCACTGCGCTGACCAACCCGCATGCCCAGCGTGGTCAGTACTGGGCAAAACTTTGTATGGACGGCAAAAACAAAACACAGCCCCTAGTCCCCGGCAGCCCCGCTATTCCTGGCTCTGGCAGCGGTTATGGTAACGGCGGGGCAAGGGGTGTTAAGAATCTCCGGCAGAGATTCCGCTGCCAACCCCGACGACTAGACCTGGCAACATACAACGCACGCACTTTGAGGTCCGACGAAAAGGTCATCGAGCTGGAAGAAGTTATGAGCAAGTTGCACTGGGATATCATAGGATTGTCTGAAGTCCGAAGAGAGGGGGAGGGCTCGATAATCCTTGAATCCGGCAACATGCTCTACTACCGGGAGGGCGACCAACAGTCCCAGGGTGGTGTCGGATTTATCGTTCACAAGTCCCTCGTGAACAATGTTGTAAAAGTCGAGAGTGTGTCGAGCAGGGTAGCGTTCCTGGTCCTCCGAATTACCAAACGGTATTCGTTGAAGGTTATACAGGTTTACGCACCGACCTCGACACATCCCGACGAGGAGGTAGAGGTATTGTATGAGGATATTTCTAAAGCCATACATGCCTCAAACTCTTATTACAATGTTGTGATGGGGGATTTTAACGCAAAGCTGGGCGAACGTAGCGGTTCAGAGTTGAAAGTGGGACGATTTGGATATGGGCAACGGAACGATAGGGGCCAAATGTTGGCTGACTTCATGGAGAAGGAGGGCCTCTTTATGATGAACTCCTTCTTCAAGAAGCCACCACACAGGAAATGGACCTGGATGAGCCCCGATGGTTCCACGAAAAACGAGATCGACTTCATCTTGTCTACCAGACGGCAAATATTCAACGATGTTTCTGTGATCCATAGGGTGAAAACCGGTAGCGATCACCGAATGGTTAGAGGCACGTTGAATATCAACATTCAGCTGGAACGGTATCGACTGGTGAAGTCTACGCTCCGACCTACTCGTGCCCATATTCAAAACCCCGAGTCCTTTCAACTAGAACTGCAGAACCGCTTTGATTGCCTAGCAAATTGCGAAACTGTGGACGATCTGAACAACAGGTTCGTGGAAACTGTCCATTCCGTTGGGTCTAAGTTCTATAAGACCCACCGTGCGAAAAGAACCAAAAAGTTCTCGGACCAAACACTTAAACTCATGGAAGAGAGGCAAGAAATGAGATTACAGTCTTCAGCAGATGCGTCAAAATACCGACAAATCAGTAGACAGATCTCTAAGTCGCAAACCAGCGACTTGCGAAATTTCAATACCGAGCGTATTAAAAATGCGATTGAAAATAATCGAGGCTCGAAAGTTTTCGCCAGAGATCTGTCTATTGGACAGAGGCAGCTGACGCGTTTGAAGACCGAACACGGTAATCTAATTTCTTCCAAGCCCGAGTTATTAAGTGAGGTCGAGAAGTTCTATGGACAGCTATACACGACTACTCAGCAGCCTGTTGCCAATTTGGCTAAAGACCCCAGAGCCAAGTTGACCCGACACTATACCGAAGATATCCCGGACGTCAGCCTATACGAGATTAGTGTGGCTCTCAAACACCTGAAGAACAATAAGGCGCCAGGTGAGGACGGAATCACAGCAGAACTCCTGAAAGCGGGTGGAAAACCGATACTTAAAGTCCTTCAGCGATTGTTCAATTCCGTCATTCACGAGGGCACGACGCCTGAGGCGTGGCATAGGAGCGTGGTGGTTCTGTTCTTCAAAAAAGGTGACAACACCTTGCTGAAGAATTACAGACCCATCTCGCTGCTAAGCCATGTTTACAAATTGTTCTCGAGAGTCATTACGAATCGTCTCGCTAATAGGTTTGACGACTTCCAGCCTCCCGAACAAGCCGGTTTCCGAAAAGGCTTTAGTACCATAGACCACATCCATACGCTGCGGCAGGTTATACAGAAGACTCACGAGTATAACCAGCCACTTTGCTTAGCGTTTGTGGACTATGAGAAAGCCTTCGATTCGGTGGAAACCTGGGCTGTGCTAAGGTCATTGCAGAGATGCCGAATTGATTACAGGTATATCCAAGCGTTGAAGTGCTTGTACGAAAACGCCACTATGTCAGTCCGTATTCAGGATCAGACTACGAGGCCAATCCAGTTGCAGCGAGGAGTGCGTCAGGGAGATGTGATCTCTCCGAAGCTATTTACCGCCGCACTGGAAGACGTCTTTAAGCTTCTGGACTGGAGCGGACTTGGCATCAACATCAATGGCGAGTACATCACTCAACTGCGGTTCGCGGATGATGTAGTCATCATGGCACAGACTCTGGATGACCTTAGTACCATGCTCAATGACCTCAGCAGCGTTTCTCAACAGGTGGGCCTGAAAATGAACATGGGCAAAACAAAAATAATGTGTAATGCTCATGTATCGCTCCACCCAGTTATAGTTGAGAACGCTGCACTCGAAATTGTAGACGAATACATATACCTAGGACATATGATCCAGTTAGGTAGGTCCAATTTCGAGAAAGAGGTGAACCGTCGAATCCAACTCGGCTGGGCTGCATTCGGGAAGCTTCGCGACATCTTTTCGTCCGAAATTCCTCAGTGCCTGAAGACAAAAGTCTTCGAACAGTGCGTGTTGCCAGTGATGACCTATGGTTCCGAGACTTGGTCGCTAACTATGGGCCTCATAAGAAGGCTTAGAGTCACACAGAGGGCGATGGAACGAGCTATGTTAGGAGTATCTCTGCGTGATCGAATCAGAAATGAGGAGATCCGCAGAAGAACCAAAGTCACCGACATAGCTCAACGAGTTGCGAAGCTGAAGTGGCAATGGGCGGGGCACATAGTTCGAAGAGCCGATGGACGTTGGGGTCCCAAAGTGCTGGAATGGCGACCCCGCACTAGTAAGCGCAGTGTTGGCCGACCCCCCACCAGGTGGACTGACGACATCAAGCGAGTCGCAGGGATTCGCTGGATGCAGGCGGCTCAGTATCGTGATGTTTGGAAGTCCCTACAAAAGGCCTATGTCCTGCAGTGGACGTCCATCGGCTGATATGATGATGATGATGATATCGCCAGTCCAGTATGTGGGATGTTCTATTGTGGTGTGTTTTACGTTAACTCAAATAATTTATAATGTACGTTAATCTGTGTACAGACCACAAACGGTTTGCGGTTGAAGAGAGCTCAACGCGTTCAATATGGGTGCACGTTTTGTAGTACTAAATTCAGCAACATCGCTAGATACGTAGGACATTATATATTTTTTTAACCAAATGCTAGCTACCTTCATTTATAAACTAAAACCTTTCTTGAAAAACTTGCAGTAACAAATTAAAACTATACTACAGCCTTTCTTGATGAGTACTGTTTACCAACAAACAAATTTAAAACGGTATAAATCACTAGTCGTTTCACACCTAATAATAATTATAATTAATTTAATAAAAATAAATAAAATACAAAAAAAAAAAATAAGCCTTTTATTATTTCCCATTTACATAAGGTAATTATTCTAATACTTTTTAAACAGAACAAAGTAGGTAACATTTTTATACTTAGTACATTTTTTTGCATTTTATCTTTTTATTAATATTTTTTATGTTATTTGTATCTATTTATTTTTCTTTCTTTTTCTCTATATATTATATATATATTTCCTTAACTTTTTAAATGAGAACCCCTCTGTAGGGTAAAGGCCTCCTCCAGATTTTTCCATTTTTCCCTATCGTTTGCTTTTGATTGTCTCCTACAATATCTTTGATGTCGTCGACCCATCTTCTGTAGGGCCTGCCTCTTTTCCTTTTACCCCTAGGGCCCTTCCATAGGACGACACGCTTCGTCCACCGAGCGTCCTTCGTTCTAACGACATGGCCTGTCCATTTTCATTTCAGTTTCATGGAGTTAAGTAAGAAATCTATTTGTTTTGTTCTTTGTCTTATTTTCGAACCTCAATTTTGTATATGTCAAGCGAATCAGCGAATTAGCCTTAACACCCGTAGAGAATTAAGAAAATTTTCAGATTATCTCACAATGATTTTCACAGTTTATGACACGTTCTAAAAATGCACATGGTTCTAATAAAACCTGAAAAATTGGAGGTGCATGCTCCGAACCAGATTCTAACCCGCGCCTTCCGAGTCAAAGGCAAAGGTCAAGTCCACTGGGCTATTGTGACACTTTGAAAGAGTACGGTATAACAATTTTCACATCATCATCATCATTATTAACAGCCGATGGCCGTCCAATGCTGGACATAGGCCTCTTGCATGGACTTCCAAACAAAACGGTCTCGAGCCGCGAGCATCCAGCGGCTCCCTGCAACCCGCTTAATGTCTTCGATCCACCTAATGGGGGGTCGACCAACACTGCGCTTTCCGGTGCGGGGTCGCTATTCCAGCACCTTGGGACCCCAACGTCCATCATCGTTAATTTCACATATACAATTTAATTTGTTTAGAAAGTAGGTAGGTAGCTACCTAATAAATACAAAACTGGAACTTAAACGATTTATTGCCAACAGGATTTATTACAGTCATAAAATTGACAATAAAATCAAATGATAGCAAATTATAAGATGCAAATTTGATTTGCACATATTGTAATATATATATCACATATCAGAAAAAGTAATTAATTAAACTTTGAGGGAGCCTTTTAAAAGAACACGCAGAATTATTTTAGTCGCGTTACCGCTTCGTTATTTGGTTTATTTATACTAATATTATTAAGCTGAAGAGTTTGTTTGTTTGATTGAACTCGCTAATACCAGAAACTACTGGTCCGATTTAAAAAATACTTTCAGTGTTAGATAGTCCATTTATCAAGGAAGGCTATAGGCTATAATTTATCCCTTTATTCCTATGGGTCGGGAACCACCCGGATATGGATAGTTGTGATTGTGTCATGGATAGTTGTGAAGTAAATCAGATCTATACTAATATTATAAAGAGGAAAAAATAATTATTTTGTTTGCATTGAATAGGATCTGCAACTACTAAACCGATTTGAAAAATTCTTTCACTGTTGGGAAGCTACATTATTCCGGAGTGCTATAGGTTATAGCAACCACGCGGGTGAAACCACGCGACGTCTGATAGTGAATATTGTTAAATATTCCCATTTAACTTTTACAAAGTCTAAGTTCCATCTTTAAAATCTTTATGGATACGTTATTCATTGGATTATTCACAAAGCGATTAATTGAGAAGAAGGAAGAGAATTAGGATTGCCATACAACATGGCATTACTGCCAGCCTTCTGGGCACTTTAACAATGAATGTCGATTCCGTTGAATTCTACAACGCCTATACTGAACTGATGTGTTTAGTTATAATTTTATGTTTCCTTTTTTAGGTTTAGATAATTAATTTAGTTAAATATTTAGTTTTAGTTAGTAAATAATTATAAATGCATCTGTTTTATTGTACAGAACAAAAAACCATGCTTTAGTGATGATATCTTATTGTTCGCAATGAGTACATTGACCTTTCAGAGATAGGTTATGACTTGTGACCTAATATCACAGTGAGCTACAAACAAGTTGAGACGTAGGCTGCGGATAGTGACCCACGCGTTCTTCAGTAGCCTTTACGTAGATCTCAAGGAAGCCGGTAATAATGGATCTTTCGCAATACTTAAAAGATATATGTATAGGAGAGAAACTAATAAATGTGAACAGTGATAATATGATTATTTTAAATTAGATGAATGTAACTAGAAGAAAACTATGATCTGTAATTTTCATAGAAAAAAAAAAAACAAAAATGAATAAAACTATGATTGCTAAAATTGCAATAAACAGGATAATTCTTGTAGTAGTAGTAGAACATAGTTCGAAGAGCCGATGGCCGTTGGGGTCCCAAGGTGCTGCAGTGGTGACCCCGCACTAGAAATTGCAGTGTTGGTTGCAGGTGGCTCAGGATCGTGATGTTTGGATCCCTACAAAAGGCCTATGTTCTGCAGTGGACATCCACCAGCTGACATGATGCTTTCAAGCTACATACGAGTACATCTAGGCATTTACAAAAAAAAACGTTACCGATGTATAGATTAATTATCGTAAACATTCTCATAATTTTCACAACTTTACATAATATCTGTCTTTAAAAATAAACACATTAATAGCTATGGGTGAGGTCTTCCTCATAATAATTAAGTTAAGTTATATTCTTTTGTTCCTTGTTTAGTATTACATGTTTTTTTAGTGAGTGTTGTGTACACTTGTCATAGATGTACGTATATGTGAATGTGAGATCATAAACATTATCTATTTGTGCATGTCTCTATATGTATATTGTAAGTGTATATAAATAAATAAATAAATATAGACTCTGATTTGCAATTTACCGTAACTTGTGAGGCGAAAATAATTATTTCTGAGCATGTTAGGATGTGATTACGTATTAAATTATATACCAAATAAAGATACCAGAACTATAAAATTTTATAATTAAATTGTATCACACATTAAAAATCTTATATAGAGTCCTCTATTCAAATAAAGAAAGTCAACTTTCTAATAAGGAAAGGAAATTAATCGTTATTAATTAGCCGATATAACAATATATCTTAAACCTCATAATGTGTGAACAGCTACGTATTTCGTGCCACAACTCTATATATCAAAGTGTTCATCCATTTTTGTATTAAAGAAAGCACAGGCTATCGAATTGTATTCATTATGTTCAAATATACAGAAAGTTCATACCAATTAACCTTATAGTTTTAGTATCAAGCTATTTTAGTCCTTTCTTCTGAATGGTACGTCTTATTTTAGAGCAGTTACGTAACCAAGTCATCGTTGTGTAGTTGTTTGAGAAAGTTTTGTTTATTTTATATCATTATCAACCCATATTCGGCTCACTGCTGAGCTCGAGATTCCTCTCAGAATGAGAGGGGTTAGGCCAATAGTCCACCACGCTAGCCCAATGCGGATTGGCAGACTTCACACACACAGAGAATTATTTCCTCACGATGTTTTTCCTTCACCGTTTGAGACACGTGATATTTAATTTCTTAAAATGCACACAACTGAAAAGTTGGAGGTGAGTGCCCCGGACAGGATTAGAACCCACAGCCTCCGAAATCGGAGGCAGAGGTCATATCCATTGGGCTATCACAGCTACATATACTTTGTATAGTCAATTATTATTGTGTTCAAACATTAACAGGAAGATTTTAACAACACTAAATATTCAAAATTAAATAATCTATGCTAAAATGTACCTATTCTAACGGGAAACAAAATTATTGTATGTTTGTTTGCATTAAATAGACTCGAAACTACTATTCCCAGGTGCTACAGGCTATATTTTAGCCCCGTATTCATACGGGAATGGGAACTATGCGGGTGAAACCGCGTGGCGTCTGCTAGTATTTTGTAAGAATGATGGTTGTTATCTTTATAAATCGTACACAAAACTTATTGAAAAATGATCGCCATTTTTCAATAAGTACCTCTCATATTTGTAAGGGGTATGTCTTCGGGTTGGTTGGGTTAGGATTGACACTGTTAAAGTCATTAACGATTTCTCGGCTATCGGCTGTTAACGATAATGATCCTGGTCATTATCATTATCAGCCGACGGCTTAAAACGCTCTCCGATGTTCGTGCCAGGTTTAACCAATCAACTTCCTACCTTCAAATGGAATTGTAATAGAAGAATTTTTACTGAAAATTTACAAGAATAAAGAAAGGCAAGGTTTTAATCCAGTTGGCCTTATTGTAAGCCTGTCGTTAAAATAGGCTGATAAAGATGATGACAAAGAATACTTATTTGAATTAAGCCGTGCGTTTTAACGGAAATTTGTGACGTAAAGAGACACGTTAATATGAAAATTTCTCAGAGTGGGCAAGACAAAGTGCCTGAATCTGCTCATACATCTCGAGCCCCGCAGCGCTATCACACGTGTATCGTAACGACCCCGCGCAGTATCTCCTGTCGGCACCTCGCATTATACTTTACGGCCTCAAATATTCACATACACCTAACACGATAAAATCAAAAATAACTATTCATTAAGGACAAGACGTTTTTATTGCAGGAAGAACATGGCTTAGCAATTTATCTGGCTAACAGAAAAAATGGTCAAGTGAGAAAGTGGTTCGCACACCGATGGTTCTGTATAAATCTTACTAATATTTTAGACGCGAAAGTTTGTACGTATGTTACTCTATAATGCCGCAACTACTAAATCGATTTGGTTTAAATTTAAAACGTAGTTAGATGATACCTTAGATTAACACTTAGGCTACTTTTATCCCGAAAAGTCCATGACATTTTGCGAGATTCGCGAAAAAAATATGGTTATGGTAGTGTGAATGTTTGTCACTCTTTCACATCGTGACTACTGAAAAGAATTACCTAGCTGAAATTTGGAATTGAGATTGTGTATAGTCTGAATTAACATATAGGGTACTTTTTATGTCGGAAAAATAACATATGTATTTTATATGTTTTGACTTAGAACTCCGTTTATTTCACAACTCCAAGGGATTACAAATTTGAATATTAGATATTAAATTCAACTTAATACTTATTCGGTATCAATAAACTAAGATAATATGATGAATTACAAGAGAAGGATCTTAGAGGGTGGATTCTACTGTTTCCCTTTTCTAGGCATTCAGCCGAACCATGCTCAATAAACACCGTTCAATCACTTCTATATCTACGTCATAAATGCCTGGGAAAAAAAGATTTAGTTAAGCAACGAAGTGTTTTCCCTTTTATTATTTATTAAAATGAATAAATAATAAAAATCAAAGCTTTAATAAATTTCTTGCCAAACTGGATAAACCTTTTTTTTGCGTGTCCATTACCTGTTGAATTACGGAACCCTAAAAACTGAAATGACAACGTTATTGTGTGTCCGTCCATAAACAACGTTCGATTACTCACATAGCCACAGTATAATACATTTTATTACGCAGTGCGTGCATTAAAACGACTGCAAGCAACGACCACCTCTAGCATTCGCAACAAAGAACACAAAGGCCCATTTCGCATATAAAATGATAAAAGATCATAAAGAAATAAAGTTTAACAGCCAGTAACAAAATCTGGCGTGATATAGGCGATGTATGCGCTAATGTAACTTTATCTTGGAATAAATTTATATGCGCTAGTTGTGACGCGGTAATGATATTTATGGGCGTTGGATAGCTTTATTTTGAAATAATATTAATAAATAATAGCGATTTTATTTTAATTTTTTTTAGAAAGAATACAATAAGGAACTAACTTACCCTAATAACTATACAAATCATGCCCACGTGGAACGGTGGCAAGAATACTGCCTGCGTTTCCGCGCTGGACAGCCAGGCTGATCTTTTGCGCAAAAAGCCAGCCCTTCTGTCAGCATTAGGGATTTATTAAAAAATATTGAATGTTCGCCAACTCTTTTAAACATGATAAATATTTTCATCTTCATATAGTGTCATCTCCTATGACAAATTAGCAACCATTAGGGTTAGTGTAATAAGACTTGGTTAACTGCTGCCTGAAACAATCATCTGGAACTAATTCTGAACCATTGACTTTAAGTTTATTCAAATATTCGGTAAAGTATATGTTTAATTCATAATCGACCTATATTTGTATGTATCTATAATACTTTTTCGTTCTATCTGAAATAATAAATCGGTCAAATCACAGTCGATATGAAGACAATATTTCGATTTATTTTATATATATGATTTTAGGTTTGTCTTGACTACGACTTAAAGTTGAACATTAAATTGGAGCATAACATAAATTGCAAAAATGAAAAATTTTTCACACGCGGTAATTTAACTCTAAAAAGCATAAGGGCCGGAACAGCCGTTTTAAGTCAAACTTTCTGTAGTAAAGATCATATTAGATCTACTCAAAGTGATTTTGAACATGTATGACCAGTCCTTCGTTTTCCCTTAATCTTTCTTCTATATTCTGACAAATAAGCTTGCGTGGAGCAGGTCATATTTAGAATTTCGTATTATATGACCCATCGAGCGTTTTCGTTACGATTAACGTTAACGATAGAACCATTCCTCCATGGTGTTCACGGCATCCCCCCATACACCCACATTTGAACGTCTCAAGCTTACTACACATTGCTTCTACATAAAGAACGTAACATTAATATTTTAAAACAATAAGTTTCCGGTACCCTCAAATTAGACAAAAATATTGTACCAGACAATATGGCCATCTCTTTCAATCGCTTCTATCATTCGTCAATTAATTATCATCTACATCTTTTATACCTATTCATACTCTCTTTTACGTACTCCCACCATCTCTTCTCTGGTCTTCTTCTTCTCTTTTGTCCTACTTGCATTAAATATACAAATATGTTTGTCTACGGTGCTTCTTCTTCTTCTTCTTTCTTCTGGGCCGTTTCCGCACTTAGCCAAGTGTTTGGCCGTTGTGCGTGGGTCCCTCCGGTGTAGGTTCCCGCTGGATTTATTCCATCCAGCCGAGCTCGCTCCAGAAGCTTAGCAGGCCGCCCAGGTCGCCGATAGCCTCATGGAGTGTCGCTGAGGAGCCAATGTAGGTTGCTCGTTGTTCCGTTACGCCTCTGCAACTGAGCATAACGTGTAGCGGTGTCTCGTCCTCCTCCATGCAGGCTCTGCACAGAGGACTGTCGGTCAAACCTAGAATTGAAAGGTGTTTGTTTAGCGGGCAGTGACCTGTTATTAGGCCAACTACTGTTCTCAGCTTGTCTCGTGTGAGGTTCATAAGTTTCTTTGTTATCCTTGGGTCGAGGCCTGGGAGTGCCTCTTTTGTATGTCTACATGTGGTTATGCTGTCCCATAGTTCGGCGTGGGTTCTGATGGTTTGTTTGTGCAACCATGTTTTGTATTCACTGAATGGTATGGGTACTATTGGTTCGGGCCCTACTACCTTCAGTGTCGTGGCGCGACGCGCCAGTTCATCAGCCGCTTCATTACCTAAGATTCCGCTGTGTCCCTTTATCCATCTTAATGTAACTAAGTTATTTGTTGCAAGTTTTGTTAGGGCCTTGTGACAGTCTAGCAGTAGTTTTGACGTAGTAGAGTGTTTTGCCAGTGCTTTTAGTACTGCTTGACTGTCGCTAAGTATATTAATGTTAAAATTTGTTACCTGTCTGTTGGTCACGGCAACAGCCGCAGTTGTGATGCCGACGCATTCTGCCTGGAAGACTGAGTTGTGCTTACCAAGCGCTTGTGCAATCCGTATGTTGAGGTCTTGGCAGTAGACTCCTGCTCCAGTACCTGTGTCAGTCTTCGACCCATCCGTGTACACATCTAGGGCGTCAGGGTTTGTGTAGTAGTCACCGGCCTCCTCAGTGTTGATTTTGTAGGGTTTGTCCATCACAAATTGTTTCTGTGTTTTATCGCATATCCACTCCATACTTGGAGTCACTTGTATTCCCTCTTTTAAGATGTTAGTGTGGGCTGTGTTTGTTTGTTTCCACAACCCGCATGTTTTTAGTCTAAGGGCTGTAAGCGTTGCTTCCTCTTTTATGTGGAGGTGTAATGGTGGGATTCCTAGTATTACTTCCATTGCAGCCGTAGGTGTTGTGCACATACTGCCCGTTATGGATAGCAGTGCTTGTCTTTGGAATTTTTGAAGTTCTTGTTGTGTTGTTGTTTGGAGCACTTTTGGCCACCAGACTATAGAAGCATATGTCACTGAGCTTCTTACGACTGTAAGGTATAGCCACTTCATTATGTGCGGTTTTAGTCCCCATGTTTTGCCTATCATGCGTTTGCACTGACATAGGATGATTGTAGATTTTTGAATTTTCGTTTCAATATGTTTTTTCCAGTTTAACTGTTGATCTAGTGTTACCCCTAAGTATTTTACTTCTGTGGTTAGCTTTAGGGTTACTTTGAATAAAGTCGGTGTTTTTGGAATGTTTGGTTTTCTTTTGTGTGTGAACAGAATGAGTTCTGTTTTTCTGGGGTTAACAGATAGTTCGTTGAGTGTACACCATTTCTCTATCTGCTTGAGTGCATCTTGCATTATTCCACTAAGGGTGTTTTCATGTTTTCCTCCTATAAGTATTGTTAGGTCGTCGGCGTACCCTATTGTTAGGAAGCCTTTGTTGTTCAGTTTGCTGATTAGTTCATTTACCACCAAGTTCCATAGTAGTGGTGAGAGTACACCTCCTTGAGGGCATCCTCTGGCAGCGATGGCTTGGATTTTTCCATTTATGTTTATTTGTATCGCCCTGAGTGCTCTACGGTGTGAGTCTACGGTGCTTTTACAGTATTATTGCGATAGATAAAGATAAGTTACTTATATCACGGAAGTTTATAGATTTTATCTTAACTGAACCGATTAAGGTGTAATAAATAATAATGAATAATCATAGATAATCAACAAGTGCAATGCAAACATAAGTTGCAATAAGTTGCTTGATTACTCTAGTCATAGTATTTTTTATACTAGTTTATATGCTACTCGTATATATATTAAAATGAATGTATAAAATGTGTTGCTAAGCGCAAATCTCGAGATCGGCTGGACAGATTTCGCTTATTCTTTTTTTTAGAATACTCCTTGAAGTACGAGGATGATGAGGATGATGATGATGAGGTCATACGGAGAGTTTTTATTAATTTAGGGTAGGAGTAGGGTTGGGTAGGGGTGGCATGGGTTGGTAGGGGAGGGTAGGGTAGAGGTAGGGTAAGGTAGGTGCAGCGTGGGAGTAGAATAGGATAGGGGTACGGAATGAGTCAAAGCAATGCTTGATCGGGTCCGCTAGTGTTGTAATATACCTAAATGATAAATATTTATTTAAAAAATGTTATGTATTTCAACACCGATTCTCACATTTCACATTATTCACATTTCAGTACACTCTAGACCTACTCTTGGGTTATTTTCTTTTACTACTAAGTTGAGAAGACCATAAGCTACTCAAGTTGGAAGGTGAATTAAAGCAAGCTGATATAATATGAATGGGATGGAGGCTGAATGAAACCAGTCCAGGATGTTTAGGCTCTGTGTTCACTTTAGATAACGTATAATAATTTATCGATTTAATTAGATAAATACACAAAAATTAATACATTATTTTTAAATAACTTCAAATTGAACACAAGTTAAAATTGGAAATTTTGGAAATACCCAGCCAGTTATGAATTCAGCTAGAATAACTTTTAGTCCTTACAAGAGCCCTATGTCCAATTGAGGATGATAATTGGCTAATCATTATAATGATGGTGCATAAAAAACTCGGTAAAATAACAAAAATCTCGTAAGTATCAGCATTTTCCACATTTACCGTGTTATGGTAATCACTTACGATAACTTGAATTCTAAATGAAGATAACTTTGACTTTGACTTTCCACACGTGTGTACCAGCTCTAAGGTAGTGTTGTCTAGTGCGCGTAGGCCATAAGTCAGGTGATGTGTCAACGAGATTTACCGCCATAACACCATAACTCGCCGCCATTGCGAAAGAGCGGTGCGCCCGCCGCGCGGTTTGTGAAATAACCTCCTGTTGGCGATGCGCTGTGAGGAAATGTTTGTATAACTGTGCAAGACAAATAAATGGACTAACTGATCGAATAATTCATCTTATAATCCCACGATAAAGTACTTTATATTATATGACTCAAAAGTGATTACAAATATAAGAAAACTAATGTCGAACAAAGGTTATGATTCACAACACTTGTCAGGATAACTTAATTAAAAAATCAAACTGTAACCAAAATAAGACCCTAGAATGGCAGAAAATGACCTTGAATAGAGTCACGCACTTGTGAATGATGTGTGTAGGGTTAAAGGTGCCTTTGACTGTTAACAAACACTCCCCCTTTTCCACTCAAATCACTCTCCCCGCCTATCCCAAGTAACCCATAAAGAATTACACAACAAGAGATGTGGACGGCTGGAACGCCACGAGCACACTGAAGCCGTCCGTACCGCAAGACGTTGCTACGCGGCGATAACATTTATAGTGAGTAATATTAGTCTAATCCACGGTATTAGACACAACTGTAATACTTATTAATTTCAATAAATTTACGACTGTATATCTAAGACTATCCGATACCTTGCGGTTTCACCGGCGTAGTTCCCGTTCCCGTGAGAATACAGGGATAAAATATAGTCTATGACACTTACAAGTAACGTGGCTTTTTAGTGGTAAAAGAATTTTTTAAATCAGTTCAATCAATCAATCAGTCTCTCTATAATATTTACGATTGTACGGTTACGATTTAAATTGTACATGTACGATTGTACATATAAAAAATATCCTAAAAAAATAATCGAGATAAGAGTTTCCAGATTATGATTGACGCAGAATCCTGATTTCCTAATCTGAAAAATGATCCTATTTTCTTAATTTTTTTCTCAATAAATACCTATTATCATTTTTTTCATATAATTATGTACCTAACTGTACCTACTAAAAGATTAAAATGTATTGACAAACATCTAAACACTAAGGTATGAACTTATTAGGCATAAAAGCGTACGACCAATTCAAGTATAAGGGACAGTCGCCACTAAAATTGAAAACACGTTTATAGAGTCGTACAGAACTTTATGCATACGGCCGGCGGAATGGGCTTTCTCGGCTATATCGGACAGTTATACTTATTTATAACTCTTCGCGATTGTACTGTGGACGCTGAGGTCGTAATAGACGATGTGAGGGTTAACTCCATTGTGTGTGGCGCATAAAGCAACTAGAAATATCTTTAGTTTCCGCCAAACATAATGTTCGTTGACTTTGTGTTTAAATCCGTTGAATGTTGAAACGCGAAGGCAAATATTTTGTCTTAGGTGTTAATTGTATAAATAGGTTACGTAGGTAATATATTTATACAGTTACAAAAGGTTTTTTTTTAAGATTTTGGAATGTAATTATTCCGTTAAGTTTAATATAGTAGCCCTCAACATAATGTTATTTTAACTTTCGAATACTTACGCAAAAAACAAAGAGATAATTTTCTTCCTGGCGCAAAAGTTTTCTTCAATAATTACATTACATAAGATAAATTATATATAAGATTATACGTGTTAGTCATTATCTATTACTTTATAGATATGAACATTATCTTCAGATAATACAAATCGTATGAGAAAATTGTATGGCTGTCATCAATTTATTAACAGCCTTAAAAGGAGTTGTTGCAGATGAGCTAAAAAGATTGACGTTAATAAAACCTCTAGTTTTTTAGTACAAAGTGATAATTAAACGTTACGATAATAAACTTCAATGGAATCCTAAAAAAAATACAAACACGTGGGTGTTTCTTAATAAAACTCTTGCAGTCAACCAACTACAGTTACAAGTTGTTTTAAGTGTTAATCTTTATCAATTAAATCTTAATGGTCCGAATGTTTGCCAAACATAGCTAACAAGATCGCCAAGATACACTGCCTTTGTGCCAGTAAATTAAAAAAAAAAAACGGTTTTTAATCTGTTTTGCGGTTATGACATCATAATTAAGGGGCCCGTAACACCTACATTAGGACGATCGGAGATGAGTCAGTGCCCGCCGTGAGAAATGGTCTAAGATCCGGAATTAGAAATATCCACCCTCATCTGTTATTTATTAGTTATAAGATATATAAATGATAGATAATACTCACAGTATCACATTGCAAATAGGTTGCCTAGTTAAATTGCGGCCAGACATATATTATTCATAAAAAATTTAGGAAACTATGAACTAGATAAAAAGCAACTTAATACAGTTAAATTAAACGTAAAATCAGATTCAATTTGACATATTAGACGACTAAACAACAGAGGGTATAAATAACATTACTCATTTGTTTATAATAGCAACCCCATAGTTGCAGTGTTAAGCAGGCAACCTTAACTTATGATATTCTTTTAGCTAGTGTACCATTATTTTTAATTAACCAATGAGGGGGGGCACAATTTTAATAGGCAACGTATTTGCAATGCATCAATATGAATATTTTCTATCATTTATTTTTTATCTTAAATAAATAACAGATGAGGGTATATATTTCTTACGCCGGATCTCGTACTATAAATTGTTTGCAATAAAAAAGTAAAAGTGCTTTCTTTGTACAGGAGCACGAAATTGAGACTCGATTATATGTGCCTTATTTTGGGTTACATGATTTATTTCGGAGAGGCTTGAAATTTAAGATAGCATGTTGTGAATTTTCGATTAGCAAGGATGATGTAACCGTTGACGTGGTAACGGTATATTTAATGCATTGGGAGCATCGTCGAAGTGTTCTGAATGTTTTTAACAACGATAGGGAATGCGCTTGTATAAAAATTGTCTGATGGTAGATTTTCATATTACGGAAAAAAAACTATAAATACCGATTTTCACAGACGACTAATGTTCGATTTTTGCCAATATAACATATAATAAATACTTATGTATAATATACAAAGTCAGTATATTATAATTATTGCAAGCTTTTATTCAATTTGCATTATTATTATTCAATTTGCATTATTATTATTTAAAATCTGGGAAGCTAAGAATATACTCAGAGGCACAATTATCAGCCCACTTTAATATACTCGCGTCATATTACAGTTAGGAGATAATTGTGCCTCTGAGTATATTAGTGTTTGCTTTGAAACATATTTGGTATACGTTTATACCTTGGGTATAGCAATAATATAGTGTAACATAGAGTAAAGCTTTGTCATAAATTTTCTACTACTGATAAACTACTTAAATTTTACTAGATAAACTACTTAAATTGTACTAGATAAACTAATTAAATTGTACTGATAAACTACTTAAATTGTACTAGATAAAATAATTAAATTGTACTGATAAACTACTTAAGTTGTAAACATATTGTGTAGGTAAATTTTCGAAGTTTAATTACATAAACACACGTAAATTATATTGAACATAGGCAATACCGTCAAGTCCAATTTGGATTTAGTTGCACTTAATATATATTAATAAAAAAACAAATTCAATTTATTTTAAATTTAATAATTCCAATGTCAATCAAAGTCACCACGGTATAAATTTCACGCGTATTTGACTTGAACGATATGGAACTTCGAGTAGAGTCGGTCACCCATATTCTCGATTACGAGACATCGATGCACTGCGACATTCGTGTGATGCGTCATTTTTTCACAGCGACCGTTATTGCATTGGAATGGATTCGATAATTAACGGTAAAGGTAACGGATTTTAGGGCAAATGTTAGCAAGATAAAGGACGAACTGATCTTAATACGTGACTTATGATAAATGACGTGTATTTGTACCATTTTTTTCAACTAATGACTGTTTCTTGAGCCGTGATAGCCCACTAAATGACCTATGCCTCCGATCCCGAAGGACGTAGGTACGAATCCGGTCCGGGGCATGCATCTACAACTTTTCAAAAATATGCATTGTAAGAATTTAAATATCACGTGTCTCAAACGAACATCTTGTGACGCCCCCGTGGCGCAGTGATATGCGCGGTGAATTCACAACACGGAAGTCCTGGGTTCGATCCTCGGCTGGGCCCATTGAGGATTTTTAATTGGTCCACGCCTGGCTGCTGGGAGGCTTCTAGTTACCACCCTACCGAGAAAGTTGTACCGCCAAGCGATTTAGCGTTCCGTGTCGTATAAAAACCGAAATGGGTGAGGATTTTCATTCTACTCCTAAGAAGCCCGCTTCCATCTTATATTGCATCATCACTTACCATCAGGTGAAATTATGGTCAAGGGCTAACTTGTAAAGATTAAAAAAAAAAACATTCGTCAGATAACCGTTTTCAGTATTCCAAGCGTGTCTAATGGATAGCACCGTGGTCTCGATGTGAACATTTCGTAACGGAATCAATTACGGAACCGCGCGCCAGCCAATAAACTGCCCGCCACACGTGGGCGGGGCCTAACGTGCCAATTGTGGTAAATGGAGCTTCACTTGCGATGGATAATGCGGAAAAATAGCTGGGGATAGGCTTACCATCACTTACGCTAGCAAAACGGGATATCGTCTTAATATACAAAAGGTCAGTAAACACGGAATATCAAAAACCGCTCGACGTTCAAAGACAAAATTAGGCAGGGAGGTAGTTTCGAGTTAACAGAGGTCTACTATGAATGGATTTTGCGACAGACCCGGATTAAGATCATAAATACCCCGTAAATAGACCGCCGGGCTCGATGAATTTACATCCTTCATCATTTAGAAATTATATACGGATATCCACCAGTAAGGTGGATATCACACAGTATGTAAATGACATTTTGTTAATTGATTTGATGTTTATTTTAATGGGTTGATAACAAAAACCCAAATAGTGAATAGGCCACAACCAAAAGAAGATCTATACTAATGGCATTTAGGAGCATTACAGAGTTCAGCATTGTTGTTTACTGTGCCTGCATGAATTAGTTGTTGGCGTAATTACAATACCTGCACCTCAGACTGAGTGGGCAGTACTTTCTAAAACGTCATACGTCATCATTAACAACCTATATTCAGCTCACTGATGAGCACAAGGCTCCTCATGAATGAGAGGGGTTAGGCTAATAGTCTACCACGCGAGCCTAAAGCGGATTGGCAGACTTCACACGCGTAGAGAATTAAGAAAATTCTCAATTAGGCAGGTTTCCTTACTGAAAAGTAGGAGTTGTGACCTATGCCCCGGATCGGATTCGAACCTACGTCCTCCGAATCAAAGGCAGGAGCCGTGATATCCCAGTGGATAAGACTCCAATAGGATATCACAGCTCACAACTTCTAGAACATAATGAGACGATAGTGTCAATTACAATTACGTGGATCCTCTGCTTGGTATACATCCATTATTGCTTTTATACTGTTACCTCTGTATGCCAGAGTTAGTCCAGGGAATTAATATCGTATTTTTGGTTTCTTTGGACTTCAAGTTATAAAACTCGTTAGGAACCTAAGAGCGTAAATTATTGATTTTGTATTTTAAAGTATTCTGTACAATTTTATCCCAGCAGCCAGCAGCGAGGTAGTTCTACTAAATGGACGTAATGTAATATTATTGGTGTTGTTTCTTTAAATTACAACATAATTTCATACAACGCACTGTATTTACGCAAAACTAACGCAATTACATGGAATGTTTGTTGTGTGCGTGTAAACCATCACTAAGTACTGTTATTAAAATTGTTATTTCCATCGTTCCCTGTCTGACAACGTGTTTTTTTTATTTTGCGACAAGTGAGCTCTTGTCTACTATTTTACAGTGCATTGAATCAACGATATTTTATACATAAATATGTTACATACCTACAAAATATAGATATGTTACATTCCTACAAAATCAACGCAAAAAGTGATCCGAACTCAACTATTCCACTGTCAACTGCAAACTTATATAAACAAAACATAAACATAATATAAATAAATAAATAAATATAAATATACTTAAACAATACACATCACTATCTAGCCCCAAAGTAAGCATACAGAGTAGCTTGTGTTATGGGTGCTAAGATAGTTGATATTATAATATTAATATACAATTATATACTACATATAAATACTTATATAATGTATAAATACACACAGACACTGGAAAACACTCATGCTCATCACACAAATATTTTCCAGTTGTGGGAATCGAACCCACGGCCGTGGACGCAGAAAGCAGGGTCACTACCCACTGCGCCACGCGGCCGTCAAAAATATTTAATAAGTCAAGCAAATAATATTTAACAAGTCAAGTAATGTCTATGATTTCAAAATAAGTTTGTTTTAACAAGTAAACAAAAAAACAACTAATAAGTAGTTGTTTTTTTTCATTTCAAGCCATTTTTAATCTATATTTCTAAATTATGTACGTACATTCCTTTCAAATGTTGTAAGTAAGGTTTCTTAAATTTATGTTAGTAATATAAATAGCCGTGATGGCCCAGTGGATTGAACCTCTGCATCCGATTCCGGAGGGTGTGGGTTCGAATCCGGTCCGGGGCATGCACCTCCAACTTTTCAGTTATGTGCATTTTAAAAAATTAAATATCGCGTATCTCAATCGGAGAAGGAAAAACATCGTGAGGAAACCTGCATACCAGCGAATTTTCTTAATTTTCTGCGTGTGTGAAGTCTGCCAATCCGCATTGGGCCAGCGTGGTAGACTATTGGCCTAACCCCTCTCATTCTGAGAGGAGACTCCAGCTCAGCAGTGAGCTGAATATGGGTTGATAACGATAACGAACGAACGAACGATGTTAGTAATAAAGGCCTTCTCCAGCCGTTTCCATTTCTCTCTGTCCCGTCCCGTTAATAGTTATTTACAGGATACTAAAACAAACAAATTTTATAATATATTTTGTCCATCTGTCTTTCTAACGGCTGAACAGTTTTAATGAAATTTAGGAGGTTATTGAGCAACACATAGACTACTTTTATATCCCAAAATCAATTGTGTAAAACTAAATATCACGCGAATGAAGTCGCGGGCGTCCGCTAGAATTAAATAAAGAAATAATAGACTGCTTTCTTAAATAGGGTCGATCATACTTAAAATAATTTAAATATAATACATAAAATAAATCAATGATTGCCAATTCAATATATTTACTTTAGCTTGTCTCTCCGTTAGATAATCAGAGATTAAATAAAGATTAGTTTCTATTAATCGTTTGCGTCACCTCATACTAATTAACTTTCACTATCCTCTCAAGTGATGTCATTTCGCTGATTCGGACGACGCTTAAACAATCGTTAAGTCTTAATGTGTTCGCTAATTAATTGAAAGTTTATAGATACATTAAATAACATATGGCATTGCCATATAAATTTAATTAAATATGATAAAATTTACTGCTAACTGTCGCAGTTGAAATTTGGTTTTTATTAGACAACTTTTTACCCCTACGTCCGATATCACTAAAACCAGTCGAATATGTATACTTTTAATTTATTATATATAAAATAGAGCAACTATTTTGTGTTATATTTTATAAAAATATATGTAGCAATTCAAAGATTGTAATATAAATTTCAAATAATATCTAATTACAGAGCTTCTGAGTGATTGGCGTACAATGGAAATACATTGAGAGCATTTTGTCTTTGTGCAGATATATTATTCAGCAAATATAGATGTAAACAGACAAATGATTGGCTAAGCGTTGTCAGTCAAAAGATATGCAATTCTGTCATGTTGTTAGCTACTACTTATAATTAGCATAAGGTTAAGACTGTAATGTCACGATCACAAATCGTATATTTATTCTTTTTAATGAAATCATAGACTATTTTCGAACCCACAATAAGATATATTCTTTAAAAACACAACTTTAAAACAATAATAAAAAATAGATTCTTTAAAATCAAATAGTCAATGATAGTCAATTGTTAGAAATATAGTATGGACCACCGTTGTGCCTGAAAAATCAGCACGCATCATGGCAAAAATTATGATAATTTTGTGAAAAATAATAACGCCTTCTCTCGCTTCTTTACAGAGTCCACATAAAAGCTTATTTTTTTAGAGTGAAGGCATTGGGTGCATTCTGTCTGTCTATTTACTTTTCTGTCTACGATTCGATGTGCATTAATATTTTCTTATGGACTTAGACATGATGACATCGATTTACACAACAGTATTATTAAAAATAAAAAAATAAAAAATAAAAAATAAAAAATAAAAAAAAATAAAAAATAAAAAATAAAAAAAGCCATTTATTTCTTACAGAAGTACTAGTTTACAAGGTTTGGTTAAGTTGAGTTTAGTTTAATTGTGTTAGTATCAAAAGTAGATGATTATTATTTAATAGTTAGTTCTTTTAAGGTTTTTTTTTTTTTTGAGAGTGCATACACACTATACATATTCATAAAAATGGAAGAAATGATGAAAGTACTTATGGAAATACGGGAAGATATGCGGTGCCAAAAGCAGGAAATAAATAGAGTTCAAGATAATTTGAAAAAACTAAATGAAAATATATCTCTAAAATTCGAAAGCATGGAATTAAAAACAAAAGAACTGGAAGAAAAAATTGAAGATCAACAGACATGTCTGGACAGAATGGAACAACAGCTTAAAAGAAGAAATATAGTATTTTTCGGACTAGAAGAAAGTGAAAAGTGTTACAGTGACTTAGAAGACATTGTATTAAAGTTATTGAACAACACTATGAAAATAACTTGCGATAAAAGAGACGTTGAATTAGTCAGAAGATTGGGAAAAAGAAATGAAAACACTAGGCCTGTGGTGTTATCGGTTACTACGATGGGCTTAAAAATACAAATTCTAAGAAATAAAAATTTACTAAAGGATTCGTGCATTTACTTAAAAGAAGACTTTACGTCTAAGGTCCTCCAAAAAAGAAAGGAACTGCACGACGAATTTATTTCTAGAAAACAGCAAGGAGAAAATATAATAATGAGATATGATAAAATAATATCACTGGATAATAAGTACTCTACCAAACATAGAGTTAAATCTAATCAAAAGAGTCCAAAAATGCGAAATAATATAAAAAAACTATATTCTTCTCCAGCTAGAATTTCAAGAGTATCGGAAGGTTTTTCGTCAAAACCGGCCATGTCGAAGTACCTGATTTATTCAAATAGAAACACAAACAACTCATCAGATCTGCAGCAAAATAAAAATGTTAATATATAGCAACTACCACCCCCCTCTCATAACGTAAAAATACAACAACCACTATCAGAACACCATACTTATCTTCCAAGCCGGCTGGTCACCGTGGAAGATCATGACCAAAACCCTCCAAAGAACCCTTTAAAAAATGAAACAACCCCAGAAAAATCGCTATACATTTTGACATACAACGCTAAAACACTCTCATCATATGAGCGTTTGATAGAGCTAAATGAAGCTCTCAAAGAAATTAAATGCGACATAATAGGATTGGCTGAAACAAGACGCCTTGGAAATAAAATCGAAGAGTATGAAAACTTCATTTTCTGTTACACTGGTCACACACCTGGAAAATATGGCATAGGTTTTATAGTTAAATACCATCTTAAAAATAATTTAGAAAGTTACCTCGGCCTTTCTGAAAGAGTAGCCATATTGAATCTAAAATTCGAGAGCACCAGCTTATCCATCATCCAAGTCTATGCCCCTACTGCACAAGCCAGCGATGACGAAATTGATAACTTTTATGTGACAGTGAATAGGGCAATAGAACTGGCGCATAAAGACTTCATACTGATGGGCGACCTAAATGCTAAAATTGGGATACCAAAAACTGAAGAACATTTAATAACGAAAGCACACGGATATGGAATCAGAAACGAGAGAGGACAAAGATTAATCGACTTCGCCACTGAAAACAAACTGTCAATTTTGAACACATTCTTCAAAAAAAAACCAAAAAATAAATGGACTTGGCTATCACCGGATGGAGTCACCAAAAATGAAATCGATTTTGTCCTGTCAAATCGACCTCGTCTATTTAAAAACATAGAAGTGCTAAATATTAATTATCCTTCGGATCACAGGCCAGTAAGAGCTACAATATCATATGATACACATTTCAAAATAAGTAGAACAAAGTATACTAACTGCCAACATACCACAATAACAAGCGAAGAGGAAATCACCAATTTCAAAGAATACTTAAACTTCTACATATCGAACGATAAAACATTTACTGAGTCTACTATCCCAGTCCAGAAACATTACGATAACTTAATCAGAATAATCACCTCAAGCCTGCAAAACTCCCGAGCAACACAAACCCCAAAGAAAGTCCACAAAATATTTTCAGAGCATACGCTAACACTTTTTAAAAGAAGACAGGACCTGCAAAAAAGTTCAAATAAAACTAGAGCAACAAGAAACGAAATTTCGGCGCTCTACAAGCTTGTCAACAGATATATAAAAAAAGATTACGCCAACTACAGATATAAAACTATAGAAAAACATTTACGCCAAACTGGAAGCACAAAAAAGGCATTCAAAGAGCTGAAACCAAATAAAACCTGGATCGAAAAGCTAAAAAAGGGCGAAACCACCAAAAACAACCGCTGCGACATCATTAGCATAGCGACAGAGTTCTATAGGAATCTTTACAGTACAAAAGAGCCAGAATATACTAGCCATGAGAGCTTAAATAATAACAGCGGTGACAACATACTAAAAATACCACAAATTGAAGAAAATGACGTCATTGCGGCACTGAACAAATTGAAGCTAGACAAAAGCCCAGGCTCAGATAACCTAACAAACGAGACTTTAAAGATAGCTGGTCCAATATTAGCTAAACCATTTACTAATTTATTTAACTCTATCATCAAATCTGGCGAGACACCCACTCAATGGTCTGAATCCAACATAACTCTATTATACAAAAAAGGCGACCCGAAGGATATTGGGAACTATAGACCTATAAGTCTGCTGCCAAGCGTATATAAGCTATTTTCTACAATCCTGACCAAAAAAATTAGCTCTACATTAGAAACAAGACAACCAGTGGAACAAGCAGGATTTAGAAAAGGCTTCTCTACCATCGACCATATCCACACACTCGAACTTCTCATAGAGAAATATCAAGAGAGAAATAGACCACTGTACTTAGCATATATCGATTACAAAAAAGCATTCGACTCCGTGTCACACAGTTATATCTGGGAAACTCTAGCAACACAGAATGTGGAAAACGAATATATAAAAGTAATCAAAAGTATATACAGGAAGAGTAAAAGCAGAGTTAAACTAGAAACGGCAGGTCCTTGGTTCCCTGTAAAGAGAGGCGTAAGACAGGGGGACCCGCTCTCTCCTATACTGTTTATAGCCACATTAGAGTCTATAATAAGCAAGCTTGACTGGAATGATTGCGGTATTAAAGTAAAAACGAATTATCTAAGTCACCTACGTTTCGCCGACGACTTGGTGCTAATATCAGAGAACGGAAATGAACTACAACGCATGGTAGAGTCACTAAATAAAGCTAGCAAGCTCGCCGGGCTAGAAATGAACCTCACTAAAACTATGGTAATGACCAACAGCAACAAGGTACAAATATATGTCGATAACGAGCTTCTCCAGTATACCGAAAAATACATCTACCTAGGCAAGCAAATAAGCTTCGACAAACTAAACAGCTACCAGGAGGTAGAGCGCAGGGCCCAGTTAACATGGAATAAGTACTGGAGCTTTAAAGAAATATTTAAGAGCAACATGCCAACCAAGCTGAAGACTAAGGTCATGAATTCTTGCCTTATACCATGCCTAACCTATGCTTGTCAGACATGGAAGTTTAACAAAAACATCATAGATAAAATTATAACATGCCAACGAGGAATGGAGCGGAGCATGCTAAACATAAAAAGAATAAATAAAATAAGACATACTAAAATACGCAACCTCACAAAAGCAACAGACGGCCTAGCTCAAGCTCTAGCATTAAAATGGAAGTGGGCAGGACACATAGCTCGTCTGCAAGATCAAAGATGGACAAAAAGAGTGACAGAGTGGAGGGGGCCAGTGGGCAAAAGAAAGAGAGGGAGACCTTGCAACAGATGGGAGGATGAAATAAAACGCGCAACGGGTCCAAACTGGATACAAATAGCGCAATCCAGAGAAAACTGGCACAATTTGGAGGAGGCCTTTACCCGCAGAGGGGTTCCTACAGAATAGTTGCAATATAATATTAAAAAAAAAAAAAAAAAAAAAAAAAAACAGTATTATTGCCAGTTTTTAATTAATAAAATTATCCTGATATCCACCCACAAATCATGCCCACGTGGAATGATGGCAAGAATACTCGCTGCATTTCCGCGCTGGACAACCAGGCTGATCCTTTGCGCAAAAAATGAGCCAGCCCTTCTGTTGAGGCAACTAGCCGCGGTGAAATGATTCGTAGATTTTTTTTGGCACTGCAAAATTTAGATAGATATTTTATTTAATATATTAAATAATATATCACCGCTGACAAGAAACACAACATTAACACTGCATATCGTACAGATCTAACAATAATTTATCCTCAAACGTTTTTCATTATCCACATATGAAATCATCGAGTCGTCACAAAGACCGTATTTCAAACGGAAAGATTCGAAGCTAAATCAGCTTTCAACAATATAAATTTTGCATTGGCACACATCGGGTCAGCCATAAATTTGGCACTCGTTTTGTTCTCTACCAACATTTTTATGTGGACAACTTCAAAAAATACTTCCCAAATAACTTCGGACATAAATAAATAAGGCGGTGTGGTAGTAAATGTCAATAATATGCAAAATAATGGATGTTAATCTCGGCTGGATTTGTGATTTGCGAGCGCGCTCACATCAAAGATTAACCGACGGTTAATATGAAGGGAGTTTTTTGTTGTGCTGCTGGGCTGTCGCTATGAACGGTCTCCAAGGCTAAGTATGGGTTCATGAGAGGTCAAATAGGTATGTTGACGATTGATTTATGTCATTCATTCCATATTGATTTGATAACTACTGGTTGGCTTTGAAACTATTTTATAAACAACTTAGCTTTAATACTACCGCACTACCAAACACGAGTTTTTATAAGAAACTCTCTTCTACCCCAGTAACTACAGTATAGGGTATTTCAGTTAGCATGGGTATGGTGACAGTTCGTTTTACTCTTGAAAGATTGCCGCGATTCACGATAATAGTACGTATTATGAACTTTATAAGGCAACTGTCACGGTACCCATGCTATTTGAAAAACACTTTAGGTACAATGTTGTAAAATCAATAAATCGATCTCAATCAGAGACAATACAAACCCGATCTTCCAAACAAACCCCGTTCAAGGTTATCACTGTTTGTCGTTAGTCTATTTTATTACATCACTCGTTTCATATTCATAATACATATTGGCTGGCGGGCAGTTTCGGCCATGGCTAGTTACCACCCTACCGACAAAGGCGTACCGCCAAGCGATTAAGTGTTCTGGTACTATGTCGTGTAGAAACCCAAATGGGTCTGGATTTCATCGTACTCCTAACAAGTAAGCCCGCTTCCATTTTAAATTGCATGATCACTTACCATCAGGTGAAATTGTAGTCAAGGGCTAATTTGTAAAAAATAAAAAAAAAACTACACAGCACTGTAGGAAATTCAAACGGGTAAAATATCTGCTATGTTTTTTTATATTTTCTTGCTTACATGGATATCATAAGGAATCATGTTTTTAGTTTTCAGACCCTTGACCAGAAAACCTTAAAGATTTGTCTTTAAAGCTTTTTTCAAAGGGATGCCACGAAGCTAAGGGGCTATTATGGTAGGAGCATCGGCTGGGAAAGCTTCAGTAGGTATGTCTGACGATTGCAGGCTACTTAGTCCATAACTCACATTGCTATAACTACTCGTAACATGATAATGTAAAAAAAACCGATACATTTTATTTAATGAAGTAACATCAATAATAAAGAGGTCACAATATCACTCAGATATAAAAGAGTAAAAGAAAAAAAAGGAGCATCGCGCCACCGCCTACGCGCGACCTAATGACATTGTTTATTATTTTTGTTATTGCTCATTGCGAACCGTGCAAATAGTAATTAATCCCACACACTTTCACATTTGCACTCGCCATGTATAGCGAATTCGGTCACTGGTCCGTCTGCCTACTTTTAATAAGGGACTGGCATCTATCAGTCAAGGCTGTCGCCTCAGATAAGATGGCTGTTTGGTAAATCGTGTATTGATCGTGGATTTATTTTGCTATTATTATGTAGGCAGACTTGTATTAGATTTTGGTTAATGTATCCACCTACGAGACCGCTATGATCATTGATAGTGATTGAGAGATTGAGAGATCTGAATGATTTT
Organism: Bicyclus anynana; assembly: GCF_947172395.1. Classification (NCBI taxonomy): domain Eukaryota; kingdom Metazoa; phylum Arthropoda; class Insecta; order Lepidoptera; family Nymphalidae; genus Bicyclus; species Bicyclus anynana. Next base: position 9,555,361 of record NC_069095.1, read on the forward strand.
CTGAATTTAACCGCTCAGTTTTCAACTTTAACATCTCTTGAAAAACTAATAAATACGTACATAAATTTAAAATAACGACGCACGTCTAGTCAGTAATAAGTACGTATCATCAAATTATGTATATAACAGAGTGAAGTTCTTTTGTAAAAAGTAGAAAGTGTAAAATACATTAATAACAAAAAGGAAAAGAGCAACTGCCTACACATTTTCATATAAATATTTGTTCGCTGTGTAAATAGTGAAAACCTCCCATAATTTCTACATAAAATATTTTTTTACTCAAACCAAAAATAAAAAAGCACATTATATGCCTTTACCTTTGCCTTCGATTCAGAGAGCGTAGATTCAAATCAGGTCCGGGGCATGCAACTCTAAATTTTCAATTTAAGAAATTAAATATCACGTGTCTCAAAAGGTGAAGGAAAAACATCGAGAGAAAACCTGCATACCTGGATTTTCTCAATTCTCAACATATGTGAAGGCTCCCAATCCCCATTAGGCTATTGGAGGACTTATTTAGTTCACCACGCTGACTCAATGATACTGGAACTCAGAATGAGCGGGGTTATGTATTAGCCTGAGATCTGAGATAAGACTCATGCCCAACAGTGGGTTGTTAGTGATGATTTATATAAGAATTTTCTTTTCTCTTTTCAGACAACTTGTTACGAGTACAATACAAGAAGTGTCGACGCATGCAGTCGCCTACACGCGTGAACAGGATGCACACTCAGCTGTAATCGTCCTAATTGTTGCATTCTCTCTAATTTTACCCACACCTTCGCTCCGCCGTGGGCACGTGGGCGTCGCTCGCCATTTCCATCTCATTGACAGTTCTTTTGTCACTCGCAGTAATTGCGACAACCTTCATGTGACATGTGCAATATGTTGCAATGCAGTTTGATTTGTGAATTAATTTGGCGAGCTGAATTTCGGCTAATCTTTATCTAAATATATAAAACTCAAAGACTGACTGACATAGTGATCTATCAACGCACAGCCAAACCTCTGAACGGATCGGGCCGAAATTTGGCATGCAGGTAGATGTTATGACGTAGGAATCCGCTAAGAAATGATTTTGATTAATTCTACCCCCAAAGAGATAATATGTATATAATATATATAAATAAAATAGGGGATGAAAGTTTGTCTATTTTAAACCGATCGGGCTGAGACTTTGCATGCATAAAGCTACTATGACGTAGGCATTCTCTAAGAAAGAATTTTGATAAATTCCTCCCCTAAGGGGATAAAATAGAGGATGAAAGTTTGTATGGAAAGTCCTTCATTTTTAGAGTTACAGTTTTAAAAATTTGTTCATGAATCAAAAAAAAATACAAAATATAATGTGATTTTTAAAATTCAACCCCTAAAGTGATGAAATAGGGGTTGAAAGTTTACATTGATTTCCACGCGGACAAAGTCGCGGGCGTCCGCTAGTAAGTATATATTCAGTCATTGATCATTGTAAATTAATATTCAGCTTCTAAAAAATGCACGGTATGGTTGCTCGCACAAGTCCATATTATTGGCAAAATGTAGGATTGGATTTGGTTCCCTAAAGACGTATCTTGGCATAAGTCGTACCTTGGCAATACGTCAATAAGCTGTGTCAGATTGCTCTGGGATCTTATTCTATACGTTGCAGAAAGATGTTGCAGGCAGGCGGTTAGTACAGTTAGATAGATTAATTGTTACACATAACAGCAATATTCAAATATAGCTGAATAACATTAATGAATATAGTTAATAGTTATAAGTATACGTATAACCTTTTACTGCTAATACCAGTTAGTTAATTGAAAGTGAGCGTTTACAAAATTCATTTCAATTATATATTATGTAGGTACTTAATTAATTTTAATACGCACATAAATTATTATTAAGTCAGATGTCGACTTGGCAAACGCTAATCGTTAAAATAATCAAGCAAACAAATTGTAGGACCTATGCATAAATCGAACGTAAGAATTCAGATATATTATCTTTAAGGCGAATTCTTCAAATGTTACTAAATGAGAAACCAATCTTTAAAATGCTCGCAACAGTAGGTATGGTATTTTGTGTTCATTATTGAGGCATGCATAAAATTAAACGTGTAACCTACAGCAAAGGTACAGTACGCACCAATAATAAATCACTTTGCAATATTTTTTTTATCTCACACCTCAATACGATAACAGTTTGCTTGTGTCATATTTATGAAACGGTATCACTGAAAACAAGCTGAAAGTTAAAATTTAATGCATTGTTGTGTACAAAAGAATAATATTTTATTAAAGTTTATTTAGCAACGTGATCTTTATAGGTACATTGATGATCTAACAGCGTATGTACATACTCGTAGAAGTTAAAATTATATAAAAAATGAAGTTTATGTACTATAACCCGACTACGTTAAAAAAAGTCTGAAAAAGACGAAACACGAAAATAATTCAGATAGAAAGCGAGGAATGCACAGGCACAAAAGTGACCTAGGCAGTACTCATATATCTCCCACCATGTAGGTTTAACAGAGGTGTTCCAGGCAATATCACAGAAGGCATACAGTAGGGGCCGACCACGTCTCTACCTTGACCGCAGTCGGGTACAATTTTTTTAAATACTAACCTATTTGTGGTGTTTTGTTTATAGAAATTTGTTGTAGTAGTATTTTTATTACCATTTTTATCAAACGAAACCTTTTTCAAATTATACAGTAAAACTTTCTCTGTAAAATAAGCATTTAGATAGCAAAACATTTCAATGATTATTTACAGTACTCCTTTTACGAAGTAAGTTAAAAAAAAGAAAATTATCGCATTATCAACGCATCGATTACTTTTCGTTGCCGACTGTACATCGAAGGTACTCTTAAAAGCGCATAAAAAGCGATCATGTTCGCACAAAATTGCCAACACCGACGACACACTCAGAGACGTAAATGGGGAAATAATTGATTCTAATGACAAACAAGATGCGCAAAGTAATTTTAAACTGCATTCAATATGCACGTACGGCGGTTGCAATGATGTCACAAAAAATGGGAACGGTTTATGTTTTCCTATATAATTTTATGTGTGATTTAAGTGAACATGTCGGCAATAAAATGCGCTTTAAGTTGGCTGCCTCATTTCCTATATTTTGCACTGACTTGTAAAAAGGAGGTTCTTTTTCATAAGACACTTATCTGAGGGCCTAGTGGCAGTTTGATACTGTTACTATCGCGTTAACGTAAACACGAATTTCCAAGGAATTGAAACAGCGCCATCTAATGGCACTACTGCACAACTGTTTCAATTCCATATAAATTGGCGTTTACGTTCACTCGATAGTAACAGTGTGAAAATATTGAAAACTCACACTAGGCACATTGATAGTGTTTCCGTTATTTCAAATAATATTTATCAAGAAAATTATTCGATGGTGGTTCGTTTTTTCCTGTATGAAAAAAATGGTGATAATGGAAGAAGAGAAATAAATAATAACCGGGACCGACTTAATGTTCTCTCCATGGCACGAGGGTATAACACAACTCCATATATTTTCCAACTCCGGGCTGATATTTTAAAATGAATTCCATAGAAGAAAGAAAAAATCAGTATCTCATAGCTCGACCCAGGATTCGAACCCAGGACCTCTTGATGTGAAATCACCGAAACCAGGCTAACAAGTGGGTTAACGAGGCAGCGTGTAGTATGTTTTTACCTATTATATTTTTATTAAGTTTGTATTCATAGTTAGTTATCTAAAAAATCCTTTGATATTTGTTTCCCTACGAAGCGATTATGCTGAAGTCACATGAACGCCTATTAACAGCTTATCTCTGATCTCCAAGGTTCATTCATACAACGCGACCGCAGATCACTATCAGAGTATCAACCCTTAAAGCTTGCATTCCAGTTATAGCGAAGACTTTACACGTGAACTTTGTTGACGTGTAAATACCAATAAGGAAAGTTATAATTGAATTATCTACTTACTTAAAATGTAAAAAAAAAATACCGACTTAATTGAGAACCTCCTCCTTTTTGAAGTCGGTTAAAAATAAAATAATACCTGAGCATTATTTTATTTTTACGTCGAGGAAATATTTTGCAATCACATAGACGTAGAGGTACGTACGAAAAACGATGTTGGGTATAAAATACTAAATCTACACTTTTATTACTACACAATATATTAGAAAGAGGAAAAATTTGTATTTTTATACTATTGTATGTAACGAAAATACTGAACAACTACTAGACAATTTAAATAATCCTTTCACCAGCAGAAAGCTAAATTATCAGGGAGTAGCATAGTAAGTATATAGTATATACGATATTTTATATCCATACCAGCTGACGCCGCGTGGTTTCACCGGCGTGGTTCCCACTTCCGTAAGCCTTCTAATAATCTATCTTATCTTATCTTAGTAGTTCCTGAGATAAGCGCGTTCATGCTAACAAACAAACTCTTCAGCTTCATAATATTAGTATAGATTTACAGAAGAATGGGAACTACGTAGGTGAAACCACGATGTTCTGCTAGCTTTATACATAGAACAATTACTTTTTAACGTTCAGCCGGCATGAAATTGATATATATATATTTATGTAGTATAGGCTTACGCTTGACCACAATCAAGCCTGATGGAAAGCAATGATGAGGTCTAAGATAAAGCGCGCTTGCCTAGAAGATGCCTAGCCACTCTTGCCTTGAAGGTGCACAAATTATACGTGTCAGGAAACACAGACGCCGGAAGGGCATTCCATATTTTGGCAGTTCTTATTAGGAACGTTGACATCAAAGGGATGCCATTTTTCACGGCGTCTCGTCTTCTGTGGTAGAATGGGGACGGAGGAACTAGATCGTAAAGTTCCTGTGATATAAATTTCAGCTTTAAAATATCTTTGATCAAGTTATGTGTGCCGAGCTTTAGCATTCCGCCTGACCGCAGGCCGTCATACAATATGTCCAAACGATAGAACATTTTGTCCCCGCTTTGAAGTGGGCGATACTACGTGTAAACACGCTTCGCTCGCTCACGTTCGGCTTTATTGGCTCGATGAAATGCTTCGCTAGACGACGGGACAAATTAAAATACCGCAGACATTTCAATACAGTTCGGCATTTTTTTTGTCCTTGCTAACCGATTTTATAAAAGGATGATCTGTGTTTGACCTACATGTATATTCTAGATTATTAAAAAAAAAACTAGTAATACGGACATTTTGGCGGCCTCCGTGGCGCAGTGGTGTGCGCGGTGGATTTACAAGACGGAGGTCCTGGGTTCGATCCCCGGCTGGACCTTACGTGATCCAGGACTGGCTGGTGGGAGGCTTACGCCTTGGCTAGTTACCACCCTACCGGCAAAGATGTACCGCCAAGTGATTTAGCGTTCCGGTACGATGTCGTGTAGAAACAGAAAGGGGTGTGGATTTTCATCCTCTTCCTAACAATTTAGCCAGCTTCCATCTTAGATTCCATCATCACTTATCACTTAGGTAAGTTTGTAGTCAAAGGCTAAATTGTGAAAGAATTTTAAAAAAGATGCGAGTCGATACCAAAGTCTTCTCTTCTTCTTATTGGCCCTTGATTCATTGAAGAAAAAGCTTCTCAAGGATTGCATCTTTTCGCAATAACATTATTAACTGAAACGGCTATCCGAACGATAGTTTGACTCAACTTTGGCGTTCGTAACCAACGTTCAAGTATTTTTGATTTCATTCTGAGAGGAGACTCGAGCTCAGCAGTGATTAAAATATAGGTTGATACTGATGATCTGTTTTCAAAGCAATAAGTGAGCTGTCGATGTGGCGCCGCGGTTTCGTAGATGGCGCATACGCAATAGCCGATCGTGTCGGAGTCAACGCGTATAAATTAGGTGAACGCGAGCAGGATTAACAAAACTTCACCGCCCGACCAATATCGGTTTGTAGATCTTAGACTGTTTACACCATACGACCGCACGACAAATCGAATACTCTGTCACACTATCTGGCTGCCCGCTAGGCACGTTTATTAATTTTTTTTTGGAAAATTGTGTATTGTAATCCTTATGAATCAGCTTCGAAAATTTAAAAAATGTACAGGAATGACATTAGTTATCGACAGGTCACGTGATCAAGTTATCGATTGGATCTGCCATTCCCATACATTTCTCTACTTGTTAAAGTGTTAGCGCTTGTAAAAAGAGAATCGACGTACCACTTGGCCGAGCCAAGTGGTACGGATGCAGGGATGTACATGTACATACCTATTATTGTACGTTTTGTTAAATCTCTTTTTGTTGCGTTTTCTGACGTCGTATCTAGATAAATCGCGAAGTTATAGTAATTAAAAACAAAAATCCTAATCAATTCTTAGCCTGTTTTTCAATATTGACGTGGTCTATTTGATTTCGATTCGAAAATTTCAATACTATAAAGGACAATGCCAGACAATGTATAGAAGTTTGACCCACTAAAAAAATAATTTGCAACAATATATTATATATCATATTATTGGATATTTTGTACTATTAAACAAATATTACCTTTTAACCCTTTATAACTAGGGGTATAAAAATAAATCCAAGTTGAAGTTTGATTTTAAGGTTAAGTATATGTGCAGTTTATTATGAAATAGATAACGATAAAGCGTCGTGATTGGTTTTTTGTAAATACAGAAGCACTTAGCACATGCAATACATTAAAAAAAACGTGATTTAATTATTTTCAAATTACTCCGAGGTATTATTTTCAAATTATTACGAGTTTTGATAGTTTGACAGTGTTATGACAGTTTATTTTTACATTTTGATCTGACTTCGCAGCTCTGGATTCTAGCCATTTTGAACACTAAATAATTAGAATGCACTAAAAACGCTCTAAAGGGCTCGAACCCAAGGTCGAAATAAGGTTTTTAAAAAATAAGTAAACAATGTCAGCTATGAGGAAATAACGTAATGGATATAATTACTTTTTTTGGCAGATTTTTATTCCGGAGTTTAACAGTAAAAATGGTTTATTAAAAAACAATTATTTAAAAATTTAATATATTTAGTACATCTACATTTTCTGCAAAATTCCGAGTTAGGACTGGGTCAGGATCTGGCATTCTCCTTTGAATCTACCTAAAAATTTTAATACTATAAATAGACAATTAAAGAATCATTTGTCAGTCGTTTTCAGAAGCTCTTCTAAAGCGAAAATTATAATTGAACACGTCATTAATTAATTAATGATTGAACGACGCCATGTTGCGTTACTCCACCAGACGCTTCCGGTGACGAATTCCAAGACAATGAAACATATTATTCGTACAAGCTCTTTTAGAAATTAAGCTATTATGAATACTAGTGAATATAATAAAGTACTTAACTGCAAGCCAAAACTCTTTTTATTTTGTCGGTGTATATCCAACTACCCATCTGGAATCATGATCTAGTTCTTTTAAAAGCACGTTTTTCTACACGCCGCTAAAAACAAAACTTTAAACTTGTTTATGGTTTCAAAACTAATCGAACACTGCCAAAAAGTTAAATATCAATTTATGACCTGTGACAATCTGGCCTATGTTAAAGACGTACCTACCAGAATTTATTATATAACTAGCCTTGGCAGAGGGCTAATTGAAATGATTATCCTTATATTATTATTTTTTTAATTTACTCCAAAGTATAAGAAAAAACCCAATAATAAACTTGATTTATCGAAAAAATCGAAAACCCGATACATACCTAATAGTAGCGTAGATTAGCTATAGAGTGAAAAAATAAAACAAAAGCACATAATCGAAGACACGAAATAAGACTATGTTAAATAACACTGCTCAAAATAGAGAACTCTCAAATCAAGTATCGTAATTATCTATAAGTCAGAATCAAAAGTAGATGGATGTTTAAAACATAACCTAACTAAACTAAACTTCAAACATAAATATCTTGAATTCCAGACTTGGCATAATACTAAACCTTGAGAATAAATTGTTAAGAAAATAATTATCTATCATTTTATATTTTTTTCATTCATAGACGCTTAAAAAAAATGTCAGCAAAAATTTCTTTGGAAACAGACCATTGTCCATTACATTTTCACACATACAGTCTTGTATTTAATAGTCATTCAGGTAAAAAATATAGAAAGTAGTTCATATGGTGAATCGAAGAGTGTAAAAAGCCTCGCATTCACAGACGCCGCCGCAGCATCCGCTAGGCGCCGCTCGGTTACCAAAATGTAATCTTTTTGGACCTCTCGTCTTTTTTCAGTCTTTTGGGGGTCCTACATGCGTCCTTTTTTAATGAATCGGTGTTAACCTTCACATGGAACGAGTAACAGGGTGCCGATTGAAGATAAACACGACGCTTCATTTCGTTTTTGAAAAGTATATGGCGACCCCTTCTACGTAGCCACTTGTAGGGTCTTCGATTCCCAGTTGTAATTATTTTATAGATGAATATTGACGGTTTATTTTATTTATTTTTTTATTCTTTACAAGTAAGCCCTTGATTAAAATCTCACCTGATAGTAAGTGATGATGCAACCTAAGATGGAAGTGGGCTAACTTGTTAGGAGGAGGACGAAAATCCAAAATCGGTTTCTACACGACATCGTACCGGAATGCTAAATCGCTTGGCGGTACGTCTTTGTCAGTAGGGTGGTAACTAGCCACGGCCAAAGCCACCCACCAGCCAGACCTGGACCAATAAAGAAAACCTCAATCGGCCCAGCTGGGAATCGAACCCAGGATCTCCGTCTTGTAAATCCACCGCGCACACCACTGCGCCAAGGAGGCCATCAAAAACGGTTTGTCAATTATTCTAAATTCAAACTACTAGACTAAGAAAGAGCCGTGAGTGACCTCTGTAGGTTTGAATCAGGTCTGGGCACGCATCTTCTTTTCAGTTAGGTGCATTAAAAAAAAATATCACGTGTTTCAAACGATGAAGGAAAAACATCGTGAGGAAACCTGCATACTGGAGAATTTTCTTAATTCTCCACGTGTGTGAAGACTGCCAATTCGCATTGAGCTGCGTGGTGGACTACTATACTAGCGTAACCCTTTTCATCTTCAAAAAGGAGAATCGTGCTCAACAGTGAGCCGAATATGGGTTGTTAATGATAATGATTAGACTAAATAGGAAATTGACAAAGATGTTCGGACGCAGTTAAAATGTTTTAATGTATTTTTATTGTGATGTAAGTACTTAACATAAAAGAAAATGGTTTTGAACTAGCGAACGCCCGCGACTTCATCCGCGTGGAATTATGTTTTTTACAAATCCCTCGGGAATCATGGATTTTTCCGGGATGTTGAAAAGTAGCCTATGTGTTATCCAGAGTAAAATCTATTTCCATTCCAAGTTTCAACCAAATCGGTTCAGTAGTTGCGGCGTTAAAGAGTAACACAATTTGTATTAAATAATCCACCTTACAATTCAGAATGTACAGAGCAATGCTATTTGGCAGCAAACACACCATTCTTGGTGTGGAAAGTACCTACTTCCTTCTTAGTTCTGTCACAAAAAGCTATTCTCCTACTTACCTACTACAAAGATTTTAAAATCTTCTCGTAATATGAAAGATTTTCATCTACTCCCTCAAAGTAGTTGTATAGCAATTTTAAATAATAAAAAATTAAAAATGGATTTTATTGTATTGATTTTATGTACGTATCAGATTTAATTCTGAATAGGTAGTTCTTGAATAAAATATACATATTTTGGTTCTACTCATTTTTTATATTAACTTTTACATTAAACTTGTATACACTATTCATAAAATATTATAACTTATGAACAGTTTCAGATCGCCATCTATGGGACTACTTTGACAACTGTCCATAAAAATCCGTGTAAATATTGATCTATAGATTATCTACACGTATTTAAATAATTCATTAGGTGTGCCTAAGCTTAAAAATTATCTATTTGATGCTTTAAAATCAGTTTTGTTTCTTATAAAAAGAAAGATTTAGGTTAAGATCGAAATGTTGTTTTGCTACTCGTCGCTAGATGGCCATAATAGTTACTTAGACTAATGTATGGAAATTACAAAATAAATGAATGTTTTAAATTATCTAAAAACTTATGTTTGAAAGAAAGTTCATAAGGATACATTAACTGTATAAAACTCAAATTTTATTTATTTGTATTATTTTATAAAATAAAGTTTCTAATAGATACTTACTTTGGCAGTTTAACAGGCGTTCAGGGAAAGTTCCAGAAAATGAGTTTCGCATTGTACCTATAGGTATTTTAAAATCCAAAAATTCTAAATTTTTGATTATGGTCCAATTAGTTAATCCAATTCGTAAGTGAAATGAACATGAGGACTTTTCTGCAGGTTATATGTGACGTTGTCTTGGATCCGATTTTCGTGGAGAATTGCAAATAAAAACAATTTTTTCCTACAAAAAATATAAGAAGAAACCAAAGCTACCCACACCCCTCAACGGCTCGCAAAGCTAAAGTGGCACAGGGCGGGCATGTTTGAGCCGATGGACGTTGGTCCCAAAGTACTGGAATGGCGACCTGGTGGTCGACCCCCCATCCGCAGGTGGACCTCAAGCGAATTGCAGGGATCCGCTGGATGCAGACGGCTCGAAACCGCCAATATTCATTAGTGGACGTCTTTATCAGTGGCGTAGCGTGCCTTAGAGATGCCCTGTATCAAAATTAGTTGGAGGCCCAAATAAAAGATAAATTTCTCACAATGCTCGTTTAAAATAAATATGAAATGACTTAACCTATGTAGGATGTTTCCAACTTTTGGGCGCACGCTTAATCAGGGAAAAAGAGAGATTGTGGATTACCTACATTTTAGTAGGTAATTTTTGAACCAGCTAATATTATAAAGCTGAAGAGTTTGTTGGTTTGTTTGTGTCTTTGGTCCGATTCAAAAAAATCTTTTACTGTTAGATAGCCCATTTATCGAGGAAGGTTATAGGCTATATATTATCACCGTATTCCTAAGAGAACGGGAACCACGCGGGTGAAACCGCGCGGCGTCAGCTTGTCTTTGATATGGTTGATACGGCGGTGGATACGCCCCTGGTCTTTAAAAATATTGATGATTATAATGTATATGTTATAAAAATTTGTAAGATAAATCGATCCGTTATTAAACATGAAGACTGAACAGTAACACAATACCATATTAAACAAAACACTTAATTTGACGGCGTTCCCAACGAGCGGCTTAAACGTTTAGGATTTATGGCTTACGTACCGACAGCGGTTGAATTAGCGGTGGAGCGGGTCTTTGATCTCTCACCACAAGATTATAAACCGTTCGTTAGTTGAGGAGTGTTATTAAATCTCAAACTCCTAGGCGCCACCGGATATGGGAATTTCAAAACAAATTGGCGAGTTCGCAGACAGATTCGGAGATTTCTCGGAACTTTTTTCACGTTTTTCCTTTTCAGCGGTGGTCTGGTTCCACGAAGCACGGTTCATTGATAAAGTCTTATGAATTGGCACCGGTGGACCTACTTCTGTTGCTATTGTAAGCCTTTACTGTACTTCATATGTTTCAAGCATTTATATTACGGGGTTTCAAAACTAATTATAGCTATTTTCAGGTTATGTTACTTTGATTTACTGAATTAATAAACATTTTGAATTTATGAGCTTTTAAGTATTACTACGCGTTCCTACGACTATAATATTACATAGGAAACTAGTATGTAATCATCTTTATGAAATCTATAAGTAGTTTATTGGGATTTAAGGTAATCAATTATTATGAATTTCATATCAATCCAGTTACGATCCACTATGTTTTAGAAAACCCTATATTTAATAGCGTTAAATGTTTCAATTAGTTCGTTAACTACGTTTTTTATAATTATTATTCTTCTATTTAATTTAATGAGATACCTATTATAGTAGAACTTAGTAGACGTACCGACATTTACTTACAAAAAAAAACTATCAAGCAAGTAAATAGACAAACTTCCGCACACATAAAAATAAACTCATATCTCATTATTTTTATAATCTTCACAGCTTAAGCTTTTTTTTTATTTACTGTTACAAGATGTTTAATCTCGCTCAACATAAATGGGGCATGCCAACCAAATATCCCCGCAAAGTGCGGTCCATCAAAGCCATAATCCACGCAAGATCGCAGTCCAGATAACACGGGTATAGCTAAACCTTCCAGTTTGCAAAACTAACCACTTTGTTTTACAGATTAGCATCTGCGCTAAACACTCAATGGGCGTAACTGTACCTTATTCGAGTATTAACTATTTAACTAAACAGTTTCCGAATGTCTCCATCTCAACAATATACAAAAGTACAGTCGAATGCGAATGTGCCTATCTGGTACAATACGTGTTAATCCGTTAAAGTAGCCGACTGCGAATAATCATTTTTACAATAATTGTTACAGCCAAACAAAGTGCTGGGTTTCTTTTATGTGGGACACAAAGGGTTTGTAATGTACACTCAGCGTCAGATATGTTGTGTTAACTTTCTATTTACCTATCTATTCCTAATTATTGAGGTAATTTTGTGATTTTGCATTTAATGTAGAAACACTTTTCTTTCGAGTGTCAAGTAAAGCAAGATTTTAAAATAATTTACAACGTGTTAACCTCTTGCATAAATGACGCGTGTCCAAGAGAGCAAGGTATCTTATGCATAAATGTCTTAGAATCATAATGAAAAAACGTAAAATATATTTACTAACTATATTACCTGCATTTTTTGGAGACTTTCCAAACATATTATGAAATATCATTGTAATCGATACTTATTTTACATCAGTTCAAAATTTATAGATTAGCGGGCTTAAATTGACTGTCTTTGTATTGGTTTTTTTCTATCATTTATTTATGTCCTTTTTTTTGAATGTTAACAATGTCAATACAAAAAACAATACACTATTAAAAATTTATAAAAAATAGTTTTTATTAATATTATTATATTAGCGGCTGACTGTACTCGTACTTGTATATTGTTGTCAGCAAACGACATTACACTGGACTTGTAACGCCTTGACGCGTCCGAGGAGGCACATAATGTGCGCGGTGATGCAAATGAACAATTAGATGATTCATTGACGTCTTTCTTGCGTTTTGGGCCGCCATGTCCGGTAGGTAGGTACGCTTTCGTATTACATTTAAATTTTTATAAATATTATGTTTATGATGGTATATTTATTAACTTGTGGACACGCAAAACTTGGTATAAATATGTGAGCTTTTGCATAGATTTTTCAATAATTACCACTAAAATTCAGACATGAAAAAATAACGTGATACATTTTCCTAATGTAAAGAGAGACATTACAATTCAAAGTGGTATGAAAAATTAACGTGAAAATTTTTCATGACTGAATTTTCGTTGTAATTTTTGCAACATCTATGCAAAAGCCCACATATTTATTTATAGTAGGTACCTATAAATAAATATGTAATAGGCGCACGATTTTTATATAAAAATTTAGAGCAATCTGTTTATTTTTTCAATTAATTTATAACATGTATTTTATGTTTTTTGTTTAAGTCTTTTTTTATAATTTATGCACTAAGTTAAACATCCGATTTGCTTAAGTTTTTAAAGCCTTAAAAGAATTTAAGATTTCATCCATAAACATATTTGTGCTAATTGAACATAAATCTATGTCCATATTTGGCAATGTACCATCGGCCTGACAACAGGGAGCATCCCGAACTGGCATGTATAATAATAACAATACGCGTCCAACATTCCGCACGCGAAGTAACACCATATCCTTGGGAATGTAGCGCTCTCTCAACGAAATATTTCAAAACTCGATCACTATCTCGACGACTACGCAGCGAGTTATTGAATAAGACGTGAAAAATGATGAGCGCGGCCCAAAGGGCTGCCGACGATTGGTCGTCTCGTTTTTTTAAGCGCATTTTCAGCCGGCGAAAAGGGATAGCAAATTTGGGGGAACAAAGGCGGTCTGATGTGACAGAAGTGTTCGTACCTTCGCCCGATCGGTGAGGTCTGAACCAGCGGGGGACCATTCGACTTGCGAGTCCTCCTCGCCCACGGCGCGATATCTCACGGTTTTGTTGTCACGTAATTACCTAATTTATTGCACACTGCAACTGTAGTCGAGTGATAACTTGCCTAGCCGTGGCAGCGCAGTGGGATCCTTTGGGGGGCGGTGTGTTTGCTGACCGAAGGAGGTCTTCTTGAAATTGAGACATTAGCGGCGTTTGCTTTGTGAACTGCAAAGAGTCGAAAGTTTTATTAGTTATTTGAAAACGACGCACTAATGTGCAACAATATTTTTTTTTATTCAATAATTGAATGTGATCTTACTTATGGCAAGTAATAATGAAATTATATGAATTATAAGTACTTTTATAATTTAGGGTACAGTTATATACTTAATTTGTTCCTATAAACCAATACTAAATCGTGCAGAGGGTGAAAACCGCGCACGAAGTCTACTAAACTCTCAGACCAATTATGGAGGGACCGGGTATCGCACCCAAATTCACCGATAAAATTGTCTGTCATTTTCGGAGGAAAACGAGCTTAGATTTGGTATATATCTTATACTAAACTAGTAGTTTTAACCCGTTTTTTACACCATTCAACTACACAAAAAAGTATTGTTACGGAGCTCTTTAACCGACAAATACGTAATACAACTATGAAACATCGATACTATAGAGACAGTTTTTATAATTGCATTAGATCGTTGATCATATACTTTGACAGAAAAGTAACGTCTAGCGAGGCAGGTCTTATACAATTTGTTCTGAGACTAAATCCAATTTATATATTTTTTACACTTCCTAAACACACAACTTGACATTGTAGACAATATTTAGGTAATATGTGTATAAACAACTTTCGTTGATTAATAAGCGACTAAATGAAATTAAGACAATTTGTCCGCCTCAGTTTTTATACGCTAGTGCCCTATGTCTAGTATATCACCGACTAAACCACTATACTTTAGTTGATTTTAGAAAATTTAAAATCCACAAACTGACCCAATCAAAGAGTCAAATTTAAAACCTCCCAAGTATACTAACTACGTCAAAGTAATCGTTATTTGTATAAAATATTTCCTTTGTTAACTAATGCGAAAGTAACTGTAAAAATTACGAACGTTGATAATAACGACAGTTAAAATAATGATATTAACTGACCAAATTAGCTAGAGGTGACCAAAAGAAGGTCGCCCTGAGAACGGCTAACAAAAGCCTTAATGTAAATGAGCCACTCATTTGGAAAATTCGTTTCGCTAAATGTTAATGAGCTCAGAGTAAGTTCTCGAGTTAACAAATCGTTACACAAATTTAATCTGGATTATTTTCTAATTGCCACTTGTTACATTTTAATATTTAATTATTATTTTGCTTTGTGCAGTTTTTGTTAGTTTAATTAGGTGACACAAATCTTATTCATTAATTAATTATGCAGCTGCAACGTTAAATTTGTATAAATGGTAGCTTTTTTTCATAATGATATGTTAAGTTCTAACGAGCATAATAAAGCATGTCGATAAAAAAAATGTTACTTGACAATTAGTAATTTACAAATGGGTCAATTTTAAGCCGGACAATTAATCATATACCTTTTTATTAAAAATATCAATTATTGTGTGTACATAAGTGTGGGTGGGTCAATTTTATTTTTGAATTAATTTTTCTTTCAAAAGACGACAAAAAGTAAAGAAATTGATACAAATTGAAAACAAATACATACTTCCCCATCTCGTAAATTTAAATAACACGAGATGAAGTAAATATTAGTAAATTACAGTGACAGTACCTTAACTAAATGTAATGTTTAACTAATGCCAAAATTAAAACAGCAATTTAGGTAAAAAAAAATACTTAAAGCTATAAAATGAAGAGCGGCAATATATTTTTTCCATAAAAATATAGTATGGCATCTTGTGACAGAAAATGCTCGCTAAAACTAAATCTCGAGTTATGTCCATACCAGCTCCAATGTGAAAGGTTTACTAATGTGCAATTTCATACTTTAGTGGCAATAAAACCGGACGTAAGGGAATATGCTTATGCATAAATAAATGTAACTTTATGGAACAAACATTTCGTAAACAATTTTTCAAATAGAAAATTGTAACTTTTTATAAGATTTTATTTAACTTTATCACAATAATACTACTTAATATGAATAAAATGAAAGCGTCTGTCTGTGATTAAAAATAACATTTTCATCAAGTGCTTATAGTTATTTATACGGTGCCTACTTAGGTATCCGAAACTTGGTCGCTAACTGTGGCCCTCATAAAAAGGTTCAAGTCACTCAGCGGGCGATGGAGCGAGCTATGTTTGAGGTTTCTCTGCGTGATCGAATCAGAAGTGAGGAGATCCGCAGAAGAACCAAAGTTACTAATATAGGTCAGTGAGTCGCGAAGCTGAAGGGGCAATGAGCAGGCCACATAGTTCGAAGAGCCGATGGACGTTGGGGTCCCAAGGTGCTGGAATGGCGACCCCGCACCGGAAAGCGCAGTGTTAGCCCCCACTAGGTGGACTGAGGACATATTCAAGCGGGTTGCAGGGTGTCGCTGGATACTCGCGGCTCGATACCGTTTTGTTTGGAATTGCAAGTCGAGGCCTATGTCCAGCTCCAGCAGCTGTTAATTATGATGATGATGATGACTAAGACAAAAGAACTTTTTTTTACAAATAGCGACTACATACTGTATGATATCAACCAGTAAGCATCGCATGACATTTGTTACATAGAATCTCAAATAATGTAAACTAACATACGTCAACGATAGTGAATTACTGCTTGACTATTTTTGGATGTTTTTGATGATGATTTAATTTTTAGGAAAGCTTAAAAGGGCGTAAAAATTATACATAATTGAATAGTGTAGGGTGACGGGAAAGTAAAGACGCCGGCGGGTCGCGATTGGTCGGTTTCGTGGGGGCTTATTCTGTAGCCGATTTGTTAGCCCCTTTATTTGGTTACACACGGATGGATTTAGGGTTAATGTAATATAGGGTTGCTTTTTATAAAGTGTTTATATTATATGTGTATGTGTATGTCTATGAAATACATATTACATCTATTTGTACTCGTAATAGTTCAAATAAAAATAGGGGAATGTCAAGTTGATTTGATATAAGTATTATTTAAATTTATTAGTTCTTTGTTGTCTTTTCTGCACGGTTTCTCGTAGCCTCGATATATCTTGTTTATTCTATTTAAAATAAAACAAACTATTTTCTTGCAAATAATAGCAATCAATCGTCGATTTAAATTAACATACACAAAGATGCAGACAAAATAAAAGAACAACATTTTACACCTCGTGTTGAATCCTTCGACAAGATACCTTCCATGTTCCAGCGAGGAAAAAAGAATCAATTTTAAATATTCTGCAAACCCATTTAGTAACCGTTTAATTAATTAAGAATTGCCTATCTACAACCTTATTAGCATTTCCATAACGTTTACTTTTATTTGTTAACAACCACAAAAACTAATTCAATCTAATCAAGATCCAACAAACTTTAAGCCAGTTCATTAAAAAATCGCTCTAAATCTGACATAACTAGGTGAATAAACCCCTCAAGAATTCGCCCCGTGTGAGCGGGCGGCGCTGCCGATGATTATCGCGCGTGATAAATGGACCGTGTCAGAATTTATTGTGCGCTCTAACTCCACTATTGTCTCAATGAATACTTTTTTATTGTCATAATATTATAAAGACCACTTTGACAAGTGGCGTTAGGATTATGACGCGGCCGAATAGCTGCCTCTGTTATGACTAGCTTATTTCGTGCGATCGTAAATTGAATTTGATGTCTTTTTTATGTGCGATCGGGATCGATTTTAGATTTTTATAGGCGAATACCCTTTCATATGTTGATGTTGAGATTATTGCCTTTCATTGAGTAGATAGGTTATATGATATTTCTAATAGTATTTGTGTCTATGTAATGCGGAATATTAAACAGTGATATTGAAGTATTGAAGAGTATTATACACACACTATACAGAAGAGTACACTAGCAGACGCCGCGCGGTTTCACCCGTCTGGTTCCCGTTCCTATAAGAATACCAGAATAAAATATAGCCTATAGCATTTCTCGACAAATGGGCTATCTAACCCTGAAAGAATTTTTAAATCGGACCAGTAGTTCCTGAGATTAGCGCGTTCAATCAAACAAACAAACAAACTCTTCAGCTTTATAATGTTAGTATAGATATGAGATTATAAAGGTAACGAACGAAGGTAGCTTAAAAGTATTTTTTTTTAAATCATTTTTTAACTGTAAAGAATGTTTAAAATGTTTATGTTTAACATCATTTTGTTGATCTGTTAACAAGTTTAGAGACTTTTTATTGAGTCATTAAAAAAATGACGAAACATTTACGAGATTTATTTATAATTTATTGAAGAGACAGATTATAGTGTGATTCTACGTGACGGTCGGTGTAAGAGGCCGGGGCTTTTTAATTTCTAACAAAAGGACTTAAAATGAGGAACATAATATTTTTATAACGTTTATACCGTGTGAATACAAATTGAGTGTTCTGATTGTGCTATATATTACGTTTAAATTGGTCTTATGATATTAAATATTTGGACAGGGATTTTATCGGCAGGGTAATTTGATATTTTCGTCGGGGAGCTGCTTTGTTTTGGATTTTTATACTTGTCTATGCGGAACGACTGCTAAAATGTTTTTTTTTCTTTACAAGTAGGTGATAGTTTTAAATTTTAATCATAATCATGGTTCCAGCGGGATTTGTGAAAAACTGAATTCCACGCGGACGAAGTCGCGGGCGTCCGCTAGTAATTAATAATATCAATCTACAATAATTATTTATTATTTTATTCTCCATTAAAAATGAGCTTACTTACTTACTGTAGAAAAATGCAATTTATTTTGTTTATCAAACTACTTCTTATCTTTATAAATTGATTAATTAAATTGAAATCTTTATGAATTGATCATTGAACTTTCCTAACTTAATATATAGGTATTAAGTTAAACAGTAAGATATATATTACAAAATATGCCAATAGAACCGTCATCGTCAACTCTACCACCAAATGAATCGAATATCACACGTATAATCTCTGTATGCAGCAGCTGTTATGGACAATGCCAGCAAATAGTGCAGCGGCTGGGCGCGTGCGGAGACAGGTGTTAATTTTTTTAGTTTTAGTTGACGAAACTTATTTATATATAGCACTAGCGGATGCCCGCAACTTCGTTCGCCCTTATACCTCCCTTATACCTCGGGCCTCTAGCAAAATCAGCTCGTAGTGGATGTTTATATGAACTACCTCCCTTCCAAATTTCTACTTAGTGCGTCAAGCGGTTTTAGAGATATCGTGATGAAACCTTTCGCATTTATTGCCTTTCATATATCAATCTATCGCTATCAGCTGGTCAATTCACTAACATTGACGTATGTTACCTACCTGATAGAATAGAATTGGTGTAACACCAATAACTTCTAATCTCCTGGCTGATGTCGATAACTTTAGAAAGAAGGATATACCTGTATGTATTTTATTCATAGCCTTATTCAGAATTCGAGACTTTTTATTTGAAGTTAAAAAAAAGCAATGGCAATCCCGAAACCCCTAATTTCGTTACGATTTTTCTATAAAATTTGTATTATACTTTTTAGGTCATCTTTTCTTTTACGTATTAGTCTGCTTTTCCTGATCCTACAATTCTGATAGCAGAAAATAGAAAGGAACATGTAATTTAATCTTAGACCACATCCAAGCTGAGACCACGGTCAAGCGCGAGCTTAATTCATACAAATAAAAATGGACACCATGGACTTAATTTCAAAGACGTATCCTCGTCACAAAAAAAAAGAAATCACACCACAAATAGCATCAGGAGGACTATTCAGTAACGACGTCTTGTATAATTCACAAATGCGAGTTTCGAATTCATTTCTATCTCCTTGTTGAACACGATACTATAGACAAAGAGCGATAGATACGACTTAGAAGCTCACACTGTTGAAGAGATAAAACAGTTATTTATGCATCTGTCACGTAATCAGGGCCAAGGATAACGAGTGATTTTAAAGCGAAGCCGAATTACACAAAAGACAGAACGAGTGCTACAATGGTAATTACGTACAGTGGCATATTACAATACTTTTTCTACGACTATGATAAAATAAATAAAAGAATAGATTTTTTCGTTGTGGTTTCCTAGATAAAGTCTCGTGGCCTCTTAGATTTGGTCTTTTTTATGGAAGCCAGAATTTTTCATGCCAGTGCCATAAAAAAAAAAAAAAAAACTAATCATTGTAACACGGTTTATCCGTGCGGTAATGAATATTACCAAACTACGAGTAACTAAAGGAATGAATAGCTGTGTAATATGGTTTGAGGTTTTATATTAGTAGAAAAACATCGTTATAGAATAACCCTCCAGAAATCAGTACAGGCCCAGCAGGTGTGTCGACAGTTCAGATGCGTACAGATTTCGCCGACAGAAGAAACGGCTCAATGAAAAATCCTTTAAATTCTGTCGCGGTTATCAACTTACTTTCTTGTTGAATAATTAAAAGTGTAATTTTGCTAATTGTCATTTTTTTACCAACTCCGTAGCTTTGAAGTGTCGTTGACGCGAGACATGATCGAAATAATAAAAGTGTTGCGGCAGCTTATTGGCGTTTTTGAAAAAAAAAAATAAACAATTCGTACGTGTTAAATTGATTCTCTTTTGTAGCGAAAAGCCGAACCTTTAATTGATTTTTTCTTCTCCATTCATTTATTTTCAGGTTTTCATTATAGTATTGTAGGTACTCAGTATGTTATTAAAAGCAAATGAATTCTCAAAAATTAAATGGTCTAGATGTCGTCGACATTTAATTTTATTTCTAATATCATTTAGATTATATTACTTTTTTTGTAACATAGCATACATTTCTGAAAATTCTAGTTCAATAACATTGAGTCGTTGATGTCTTTTGTTCTAGCGACCTGTAGGCGTCTACCGAAGCTTGTGCGGTGCTACGAAAATTCGTAACACTACAACTGTTTGTACAAGTAGTACTACTTGTATATAGTCTTGTTGTTTATTTGTAAAAAAGTTGTGTAGTGTAAGTAAAAAATATGGTTTTATAAATTATACTTTTCCGTTTTCCATAATAATTTATTTTTGATACGTATTGTGCCTAAGTTTTAATTTACTAAGTTGGCTAAATTGTTTAGCCAACATAATAAAACAGCAATTTACTTTTGGCTTAATAGTTTTGTTATTTTTTTTTTAATTTTAAATTATTTTTAATCGATAATAATTGCGTTGCGTAGAACCTTACGAACTATGTATTTAATCATAGATGATATATTTCATTATACGTACATGCTACGATATTTTTGCAGAAACAGTGTACCTACAGATTCCTACTGGTAGTAGCTAAAACAAAACACCGTTAGAAACATATAGAGTTTAGATCTCTCATGAGATACACTCTAATCACAACAAGTTGAGCATGTAACACGATGATTATGTGAAAACATGCAAGTTCGCGCATAGCTCGGCCGGCTATATGACGTCGCAAAAAGCGCGCGTAGGCACAGCAGCGGAAATGCCACCAGCGCGACGGTGGCCGGCATCAAAGCCGCCGCAAATTCCTTCACACAACGCGCTAAAGCCTGTCAAAGTCATAAATAACGCTGAAACGATGCGACCGTCGAGCCCCCGCAAAAACTTCCATATTTGACATCTAAATTATTGCGAGGAGACACCAACTCCAACCCCCTAGCACCAACAAATCGCCCCCCGACGTAAGCAGATGAACAACCGTAACAAAGGAAACAGCAAATAATGCATCAGATAAAAGAATTTTCAAAACAAACTCAAAATACTAAAGCATTTGACAAGAGCATCCGCTCGCCCGCAAAAAAGGTGACCATACACGGCCGTGACGAATCCGAAATTGGACCTTATCATAACATTTGGAGGGGCCAGTTCGTCATGCAGCCGCGCACGCTTTGATCCAGCGATAGATCTCAATAGCGGTGATTAAAGGCGCCTGTGATTTTGGTTGAATGCTTTTTTTCCACACTGCCTCCATCGGCCATACAAAACGAACGGCACACTACTGTAAAAGAATATACAATTATTGGGCTTTGAATGGTTACAGCGGGGGTGAAGTGCTCATAAATTGTTATTTTTTTCCTTTCGCTCGGATGTTGGAAATCTTTTAAAAATCATAAACGACTCTTTGACAGTGAATTTATTGAAAAGGTGTCAAGGGACGTTGGACTATCGGTTACAGAACTGCTGTTTCCTAATTATACGCCTCGACGCTGCAATAAATAAGTGCTTATATATATGAATGATTACGAATAGATTTTCTAATTTTAAAAAATACTTAAAAGATTGCCAAGATATAAAAATAAATGATGATGAAATAATATGTACTTGAACTTGTGACTCTAATGACTTTATAAAAAATTTTAAGGTGTTTTACCACTGCATTAATTCATGTACTTAGTTAGTTTGAAAAACATAACAGTAGGTACATAATTATAATTCTATTTTGTATTGATTTAAGTCAAAATTACGAGACTCTCTTTTCTCTTTTCACTTATGCCCAAGTGATAATAATCTTGTTAGAGGTACATGCTCCGGACCGTACTCGAACCCACACCAAGAATCGAAGACAGAGGCCATATCCACTGGGCTAGCACGTTGTGCCCATTTTAAGAAATTACTTAAATAGCACGTATCTCAAACAGTGAAGGAAAACATCGTGAGGAAACCTGCATACCAGACAATTTTCTTAATTTTGTGCGTGTGTCAAGTCTGCCAATCTGCATTGGGCCAGCGTGGTGGACTATTGGCCTAATCCCTCTCGTTCTGAGAGGAGCCTCGAGCTCAGCAGGAAACCGAGTATGGGTTGATAATGATGATGATGAAGATAATAATCATAAAAAAGTCCTCGTTCATATTTTGAACTATTTCTCTTTAAGAAATTAACTGAATTGTATGCAATTATACGGTAAGTAGTGACGGACATGAATAGTTAAAATCAATATGTTATTTATCTCTATATTGTTCAAAGCATTTGTCTTTGGTTGTCGAATTTTATCTCAAAAGCAGTTCAATGAACATCTTCATTGAGTTCAAGGTGTTAATAGTCGCTGCCGCTCATTATGAGAGCAAGAGGTGTGCTCGTAAACCCAGACCCAAGACCCAAGGCCAACCGAACAAAAGGAACGACCGTCGCTCCGACCCAAAGTCGATTTTACAAGAGGCAGTCCGTGTGGGCACGATATCATAATATAGATTAGCATAAATTAAAATGATTTAAACTCATGACAAATAAATTAAATTGCTAATTTTGTGGTGCGTTTATGCTTGTGTTACAGAATTAATTGTGACAACTTATTTTATGGACCCTAAAAATATAATTTACTAATTTAAGAGGTTCTTTTTACTTTGTAACGGAAATATGGTTTTATTTCGAAAACATTTCGAAGATTTTTAAAAGATTAGAATAATATAAGCGAAGATCTCGGACTACTCAGGGGTAGATGCTAAGTTGTAACAATGTTCATAAATTGTAACTTTCCCAGATAATCCGTCACTTTTTTGGGAAAACTCGTAATAGTCGTAGCCATATTAAATAGGCATAAACTATGCGCGGTGACTAGAACTAATATAAAAATTATTAAATGATTACAATGAACAAAGAACAAATTGTAATTAAATATTAAATAGACAAAAAAGATTACAATAAAAACTCCATTTTAAGGTTGAGTAAATTTTCCTATTAATTATAAATTTTCTCGCCATTAATTGTATTAGTGTTTATTAAGCATACAAAATGTAACATTAAATGAAGTACAATAAAATTAATAAAATTTTAGGAATAAATAAAAATAAAAAAGAATATCCACACTTACATTTTATTAATGATCATTCTCAATAGGTCACCACTGTCCTTATGAATGGGTGGTATCGTCGGGGGACTCTTTACAACTCGCGTTTTGTAAGGAATGTTGTAACAAAAAAGCCTTAGATACACACCTCGATTACACAGCCTTTGCAGTTCATAAAACTAATGTCATACAGATTTAGACTTTAGTGTTATAGCAATAAGGTGGTAGCTGGTTTAGTAACATGTATGTACGGTTGTATAAGCTGGGGTATAACAAATAAAATTATTCAACAAGGCTGATCGGTCGGGAGCTGGGTGGAGTTTGTTTTAGACGCTTTATTAATTATGTCCAATTAATTCAGAAACGGTCTCCCTGACGAGCTTGCGATTTCCATTTTGATGGCTTGCTTGTAGCGAATTAATTAGACGATGAAGTGTTGATTATAAAGTTTTTGGCGCTTAGGTAACAAATTTAAAGTTTCTAGTGCCTATAGGTTTAAACGTCGTGGAGCTTAAGTTTTTAAAATTTTGAACTATTGCCAACATCTACACTTTTCTATACTTGATATATTTTATAGAGGTAAAGTTTGTGGTATTGTATGGGGTAATCTCTAGATTTACTAAACCAATTTTGAAAATTCTAGACTGATTTGAAGAATTCTTTCACTAATAGAAAGCTACATTATCAAGGAGTAGGAATTCACACGGGAATTGGAACTACGCATTTGAAACTGCGAGTATCTGCTAGTAGCTAATACAAGATAACTATAGTGATTTAAAACTACTTTAGCTACTCTCATTTTAGGCGCCGCGCCGTTAGGACTATCAGATACGAATTTAACGTGGTTTTGCCACCAATAGCTTCTAGAAGGTAGTCTGTATAAATACAATCACAGCTGTACAACTTCATTCACAATCAGTTGTAATCATAAGGTTTTTAACTAGGGCATGCACTATAAGTAAAAATTTGAAAATTCATTGTCCAACTATGTATTCTGTGGTCCAACATAGGTTTGTATTGAGTCCTAAGGGTAGGCAGTGCATTTTTGCATCTATGAAGTGCACGCCATGTTTTTTTTTGGACATTGAGGATTATTAAAAAGTATTTTGGAAATTGAAATGAAAATTGAGTATAAATGGTGGGAGAATACTTTGAAGTTAGAAATTTCAGGATTTTCCAGAAACCCGACGTTGCAGGCATCTGTTACTTTATTAGCATTGTTTTTATTAAACCATAATACAAAAATATTATTTGCAGTAAAAGCGGTAAAATAATAAAGCTGAATACCTACAATAAAATATGATTTATCTGTTTTTTCTAGCGGTATCACCCCCAATTTCACACGTTAAAGGTGTTCAAAGCTGTTAACAGGGTTACGTAGTGCAATACACATTAACAAAAGTTTAAGCGATGAGCCTCCACTTTATTGACTTGTGTAGATATGATAGATGGGAAAAATATAATAAAATGTAGTTTAAGTAATTAGAAAATAAATTATTTTAGTGTTAGTTAGGGTTAGGGTTAGTAATGGAAAATGGTCGTAGACCGCGTCCACGGTGATTATTGCCTATCACAATTTTACTTGCTATCTTATTTGGTTCTTCATGTATTAAGTTAATTGTGTCTAGTTAGATGATACGAGAGCTTTAACGCGTTACTGATGTTTTGTACTACAAAATATGTTTACTTTATTTAAATATATGTCCTTAAAAGCTCAACCTTACTTCAATCAATAGAGATATACTGGTAGAAGAATATGTACCTATAGCCAAATGGTTCTTAGAGTGTATCTATATCATTATCATCATCATCATCGTCATTATCATTAATCCATATTCGGCTCACTGCTGAGGTCTATATCGTCAACCACTGTTGGACCAGATCTTGTTTGGTGGGCTTAAACTCAAACTCAAATTACCTTCATCAATGAGGAGCAGAATTTGACTCCGCTGTTGCCCATTAAATTAAGCTGATAATAACAATCTATACCATAAGCAAATCGAAGTACGTTTACGTAAAAACGGGAAAGAACATTTAAAATCGAAGGTCAATAAAAGTAAGAGAAAAGTCAATATTATTACAAAAGGTGCAAACTCAAATACGGGTCCTTTTAAATAAAACATCGTTTACCCTTGACCGATTTAATATAATATTTGGTATTGTGGTAAGCTCGGCGGGTCGGCGCCGGCGCGCGGTCGTGTTATTGTTAAGGGCCGAAATCTTTTATTTGACCTAAACGACATGTCGAGGAATTTTGTGTTTTGCGACGCCACGGATGTTTGGTGGATCGTGTGTGTCATAGATCTCGGGGGCGAGATAAGGGGCAAATGATTGCCTGATTTCATAGGTTGGAATAATAGTCGACGATTTTATTTGAGTTATCGTTAAAGATTGTTGGATATATTTATATTTCGGTAACAAATTATTTTCAATTGATTAAAGCAATTACTTAAAAGTTATCTCTCCTGTCGCGCGTCCCAAATTACACACGTTTTTTTTTAGAAGAAATGGAAGTTCTGTACTTAATTCATATCTTTACACAGGAGCTCGTCATCCGAAGCTATGCTATGCTAATAATTAGACCATCGAGGCAACTAACGTACCGCTGCCTTATTACGTGGTCAATAAACTTTGAATATCAACGATCGTCAACCCATCGAGTTTTTAGCGTTAAATTAAACGCTTCGTTTTATGCAGAAGTAACACAAACAACGTTCAGGATAATTTGTTCTACAATTAGTGCTTGTTCTCAAAAAAGCTCATTACAATGCCTCGATGCAGTTTTATTGATCATTAAAAGCACATTAAAAATCTTAAACAGGAGTGGAAAAATTAAGTCGTATTTAGTCATGTACTTACCTACTGTTATGTGAAAAAGTAACAGCCAATTAACAAGCTGTTTCGAATAGGTATATAGGCCGTGTGCTACTTATTGATATATACTTGCTACACTTAAGTATGTATAATATAGTTATTCAACGTGCTATTTTGCGCGTTCTAAGAAAACAATAAAAGGTTTTGAAAAAGGAAAATGTCACAACTATGTGGAGTGTTGGATCAACTGTCAGGACAGTTGATCCAACACTCCACATAGTTCGATTTCACGATTCAGTATATGTCTTTATATTAAAAAAGTTTCAAGCGACATATAAAAAGGACTAAGGATCAAGGTTCAAATACAGCGTGTATTTTGAGGAGGTATTTTATTCAGAAATTCTGACACACGGTTTTCTTGAACGTTTTTAAATGCAATCGGAAGGTCAGATTATTTGCATTCGTTTCTAAGAGTTATCAAAATATGTAATAAGACGTTGACTAATTTTGATGAACATTGTTAAAAATAAAATTGGTAGAAAATAATTTTAAAGCCAAACAAAACAATAAAAAAACCAGTGACTAGTGTTACTCTTTAACGCCCCTTCTATTGAAGTGATTTGGCTGAAATTTTGAATGGAAATCGGTTTTACTCTAAAGTAACACGTAAGCTACTTTTTATCCCGAAAAAATCCATAGTTTTCAGAGATTTGCGAAAATTGATGATTTTGATGATATGAATGTTTGTTACTCTTTCACGCTTCGACTACTGAACAAAATTAGCTGAAACTTGGTATTGAGATATAGCATGGATTAACACGTAGGCTACTTTTTATCCCGGAAAAACCATAGTGAAAAACTAAATTCCACGCGGACGAAGTCGCGGGCGTCCCCTAGTAATGTAAAATTTTAATACTATTCGAGTCTTATTATGGCTACAATTCGATTCATATATTTCAAACAACAGTTTAGGTAATTTGATACGAACCTCACAGAAAGATCATTAAATTGTCGACCGATATTATCCCTCACAATAAGAACATAGTTATAATATCAGCTTACCTTCCGGCGGCGTTCACTTTCGGAATTATTTGGATCATTAGACGAATGCTCCCAAATTAGTGAAGCATTAGCTTTGTGTTAGTGATATTAATTTCACGTATTGTGATATTTAGACCTAGTAAAATCTTTGAGAAATAGTTCGAATAAATAATTATTTATTCTCTCATTTATTTATTTGTCTTCTTTTACTTTTAAACAATGATAATGCTAATAAAAACAATATTAAAAACTTATAAAAAAAAATTCAACCCTCCCGCTGCGGAACTTTGAGTGCTCAAGCAACAGGTGGTCAGGGTTCCAGAGTGAGGAACCTCCTCACAACACGCGCTGTCTCAAGAATTACTGCCTTCTTTCATCCAGCATCCGAATGCTTCTCAAACTGTTGGTCGAAGCTTTTCGCTATAAAACCATTGAACGGAACGGAACAACAATAGTTGTCTCAACATTCCACATGGCCGTAATTTCGTGAACAAGGTCCAAGTATGTCATTATCAGGCTAATTGAACGGCCTACTATAGGAGCAGTCCTCCTTCTCTATAGGGGAGAGGATCTGGAGCTTAGTCCCACCACGCTGCTCCAATGCGGGTTGACGGGGGTAAGGGTAATGTCTAACTAATTAACGATCATTAGTTTTTATAATCAAATTTCCTAGCTTACAACCATATCTAAGTTTAGCTGCTCTTACTTACTTCTGACACAGGCCCTCTTCGTTGACAAAAAACATAGCCTATGTCAGGAGTTTCCAAAGTGTGGGTCACGACCCAGTGGTGGGTCGCGAGCGAATACTAAGCCCTGAAATATAATAAATAATAAATAAATAAATAAATAAAAATAGTTTATTTCAGTAACATTAATCAGTAACAAAAAATAAAAGGCTAGAG
This sequence comes from Bicyclus anynana, assembly GCF_947172395.1. Taxonomy (NCBI): domain Eukaryota; kingdom Metazoa; phylum Arthropoda; class Insecta; order Lepidoptera; family Nymphalidae; genus Bicyclus; species Bicyclus anynana. The sequence goes on from NC_069095.1 coordinate 9,583,928, forward strand.
TCTTCTTTTAAGAGTTGTAAACTCCTGTGACAGAAGACTCCGCTCTTCCATAACAAGCAGTAATACAATTTTTTAAATTAATCATAGTGGGTAAAAATAAAACTAATAAAAACATGTGTATGTGTGTGTGTGTGTGTGTGTGTGTGTGTGTGTGTGTGTGTGTGTGTGTGTGTGTGTGTGTGTGTGTGTGTGTGTGTGTGTGTTAGGTTAATCTTGTACTCGTATTATGTAATTGGCTTCAGTAGAGATTCAACTTCTTCATAATTTTGTGTTAATAAGTATTCTTTTAATATTTTTTTGCAAGTATATAAATTCAAAGGATATATATTCAGTTTTCTGTTGATTATGTTATACAAATAACTTGATTGTGAAAAATATTGCTTTCTAGCAAAAGCGGTTCTGGTGCGTTCTGTTTTTGCAACAATATATCTATTTCTTTTAGTAGTAGGCTTAAAAGTTAGGGATATGTGCTTTCTAAGAACCATATTTAAAACATATAGCTTCCTGACTGAGAGTAATTCCGCAATAGAGTATAATTGTGTAGTAGGGAACATATATGGTTTGAAGAGCATGACTTTTAGGAGAGAACGCTGGGCACGCTCTAGTTCCAGAAATCTTGTTTTAGATGCGCCACCCCAGGCAGTAATGCAATAGGACATAACTGATTGAGCTAATGCTAAATAAACGGTAATTAAAATTTTTTTAGACGCAATGTGCCTTAAGTTTTTGAATATCCATCCAAGTTTCCGAATTCTGTTTGATACTAGGTCAATATGAGAATACCAAGACATACGGTAATCTAGTATAACACCAAGGTATTTAAAGGTGGACACCTTTTGTAAAGTCGCGCAATGACAGCTGGGATTGTCTCCTATACATGTATGTATTTTTATTTCATATTTTGGGGTTGGTTGGGAACGTTCACAGATAGAAAAGCACATATAGTTTGTTTTACTAGTATTAAGTGTCAGGAGGTTTGAATTAAGCCACTTTGCAATAATTCTGAGCCCATTTTCAGCGTGGTAACGGACATCTTCCCAAGAGTTTCCAGTAAATACAATTGCAGTATCATCTGCGTACGAGAAAATATGTCCATTTCTTATCTTGAGATTGCAAAGTTCGTTAATATACACCAAGAATAGAGTAGGACCAAGAACGCTTCCCTGGGGAACTCCGTAATTGATATTTAATTCATTACTGATGTATTTATCAATCTTGACCATTTGAGTACGACCACTTAAATAGCTCTGAAACAAAGATAATGTTTTATCTCTCATTCCGATAGATTCTAGTTTATGCAAGAGTATGGGGACAGAGACAGTATCAAATGCCTTTTTCAGATCAAGGAAGACTGTAAGACATTTCTTGTTGGTATCCAGTTTTTTTATTATTAGTGTAGTAAGATTTGTTACAGCATCTTCAGTGGATTTTCCTCGCCTAAATCCAAATTGGGATTCTGATAGTATAGCGCGTTGTTCTAGGTAGCTTAGTAGTCGATTGTTAATCAATTTTTCTAGAATTTTTGAAGTAGCAGGGAGTACTGAAATCGGTCTGTAGTTGCTCACATCATCTCTATTACCACACTTATGCACAGGTGTTATGACTGATTTTTTTAAGTATGCGGGAAAAATACCTTTACTAAAACATAGATTTGCAAAGTGCACAATAAGAGGAGTTATTAAGTTATTAGCAAGTTTTAGGAATTCGGTAGGAATGTTATCCCACCCGGACGCGCTACTCGTCTTCAGGCTCATAAGTACTGCACTAACTTCTGCGATATCTGTATCAAGCAGTCCAAAAGACGAACAGTGGGTGTAGGATGTTGTAACTAGCGTAGAAGATTGTTGCTGCATGTTATTTTGGAGAATATTTTTAGCCAAGGATTCTCCAATACTGGCAAGAAAATAATTAACACAGTTAACTGATTCGGTAGGAGAGGACTTAGTTTTCAACAGTTCGGTAGCGTTATTGTTTGAGCTATTTAAGTGTGTAAAATTTTTAATATTCTTCCAGAGAGTAATATAAGGTAACACGACCGATCGGGCTTACAGCCGGACGGCCACGGATTAACTAAAGTTGTAAATTACAATCATCAGACGACACTGAATCATCAGACGTCTGATGATGATACAATATAAAAAAAATACTTTGAAACCAAGGGCGTTCGCATCCTAAAACAAACTTTCAATTGGTCAAGTGAGCTGAGTGAGTAAAACTGAGCAGTTAAAATTGGAGGATATCCTACATAGTGTTTTCTCAAGATAGGTTTTATCTGACCGTGACCGTTACCAATATTTTATTGGTAATGTTGGTGGGATCCCAACTTAACTTACATTTTGGTAAGTGGGTCAGAATTTGGGACTTTGGGAACCACTGGGCTATGCCTATGGAAATATCCTAAAATTGTTTAACTTTAAAGAAAACCGTCAATGTTACCTTTCATAAAAGCGCTGACCTAACTTAAAATTAATGACACCTAAACGTTACAATAATAAACATTATGGACTATCAACCCTATACTTGATTACTCAAGTTGAAGACCAACAAATAACTACTAAAATATCTCGATAATTGGACCACCGTGTCAAGCGGGTGCAAACAAAACAGATGAAAAGCAGAAATGGGACGCGGCAGCCTAACAAAACAACCAATCGGTAATTTGTCCCGCAAACTATATAAACACAAGCGAAAGAGAAAACAAGATGGTGTCATAAAACACATTCACACGACCACAGATTACGGTACAATTAACGCGGTCAAAACAAACTTTGTCTATGGGAAATTTTCGTCCTTTGGAATTTATCTATGGGCCTCTTGACGATCCGGTCCGTGACACTTTGCTGCATAAAAAACGTTATCGAGGCTTAGGAGAACAATATATTTGTTTAAAGAAATGACCACTAATCTCCCACTTTAAAAAAAAAGTAATTCTCGCTTCTGTAGAAAAAACGGAGTCACACCTTTTTAGACCGCTTATCTTTAAACAAGTGATTCCGGACAAAAGTAATCTTTTACAAGCTGTGAGATAAAGGAATCATGTTATACGGGAACCTAATTAGGATTTGCTACTTTATTGTTATCTTATCTTTTTTATGTTTCATATCTCAAGTTATGTAGAATTGAAATCTTTAAAAAATGGTCTACAGGTACCTACGAAAAGGTTTTAATTACAACATTAAAGAGTTCCAGTTCATAAGTTCTAAAACGAAAAATCTTATAATTTTTTTTTATTATTGTTACTTACTACTTACTTATATACTACTACATACTTGGGTATGACAATTTTTCGTAATATTTTCATACCAATTGAAATTAAATTGGCAAGCACAGTATGTGATACTGTCTGATACCTTTTTATTACCAAAAATTCAAAAAAATTTAAAAGCTTTAAATTGTTTTCATTTATCTACGAAATGCTACTGTTAGTTTTAAATGTTACCGTAAACAGACAGAAAGATGGTAGCTAACTTTTTATTTTCTGTAAGGTTCAATTTTCCTCGTAGGCAAATAGGTACTTACTAAGTTTTATTAAAAAAAAGCCACGCGGTATAGGAATGAAAATAAATGCGTAATAATTATACAAAGAGAGTTAATTATGTATATATAACTTATATGTTAATCCAGAGTATTTCCATACAAAATTTCAGTCTAAGCAATTCAGTAGTTGCGGTGTTTAAAAGTAACAAACATCCAAACAAACATCCAAACAAACATCCAAACATACATACATACAAACTTTCTCGTTTATAATATTAGTAGGAAGTATGGATATGAAATAAGTATGGACGTTTTCTCCAAAACATTGCGTAATGTCAATACAACTCATTAATCAAACAATAATAATAATAATATGCTCCCGACCGACTTTTTTTTTTTTTTCGGTCACGGCGGCTAATCTCATGGTGAGATTAACCATGTACGCAGGAGATATTATAGTGCACAAGTGTATGCGCAAGCACAGGTGCACTCTCTCTTCCCTCACTCTCGAAATCCGATGGGACGGCAGATCGACACGACCGGTGAGAGATCAGGCGCAGGACCGACGGCTTTACGTGCTCTCCGAGGCACGAGGGTGTACTAACACCGCCAACTTACCAACTCCAGGCTGCTATTAAGATTTTCCTTGTAAGAAAAATCCCAATTTGTTTTTGTTGGCCTGACCCGGGATTCGAACCCTGGACCTCATTGTCCGTAGCTGAACCAGCTAACCACGGGACCAATGAGGCAGTTAATCAAACAATAATTATGTATACCGTAGGTCATACTGTGAATCATTATCACTTATTTGTGTACAAGGTGTTCATTCACTATTTGTATACCATTCAATACAAAAAGTGTGCGTTTGAAGAAAATCGCCAAGAACACAAGTGAATGTATGCTCGGTGATTCATGCGTAGCTCCCGGTGAATCATGGTCCACAATCATCACATCTGTAGACGCGACGATCTGCTCTCATTACCGCAGTTCCTAGTAGATAAACTTTTTTTCGCCTTATTAGCGAGTAGCGGACACCCGTGACATCGTCCGCGTGGAAAAACTGAACCATGACATTCCTTATTATTCATCATCATCTCTTCTTTGCCGATTCGGCAACAGCGAATGGAAACTCTGCTAAATCACACGCGGACTACAATCATGCACCTTCATGTAACTTATATCATCATCATCATCATCATCATCATAATTAACGACCCATATTCGGCTCACTGTTAAGCACGAGTCTTTCAGAATAAGAGGTCTTAGTCCACCACGCTGGCCCAATACGGATTTTGAACGTATTATATGCTTATACTTTATTATAAACGAGTACATACTATAAGAAATGGGTGTGGATTTCATCCTCCTCCTAACAAATCTGCCCGATTGAATCTTAGATTGCATCATCACTTACCATCAGTTGAGATTGTAGTCAAGGGCTAACTTGTAAAGGATAAAAAAAATAGCTATGCAGACTCGTTCTGACTCACCTACCTGAAACGATTTCTCTCTCCATGGCGAGTAGTCTTCCAATTTAGGATGGTTCTTCCATCGTGTATGATCTTTGGCATTTAGGCACCTGTATCCTTCAGTTGGGGCTGACTATCAGGTTGGAGACCAATCCTAACTTTACCCCTTTCCTTTCCTTTAACATACCACAATAAATTTTTCTACCAAAGATTCTTTCGCAATAAAGTTTAGTCCTAGTTTTATGTAACTATTGTTCGTCTAATATGTATGTAACATTCGTAACAAAGTCACAGATTTTCTACAATTTACACACCATCATCAAATTACTCATCTCATTCTTTTGTAGACGTCATTTTGTATGATTCATTCAATTATATATTTGGGTATGACCTTGAAATATATTTAATAATAACGCTACTTGCGTACGATTGCACTGGTGTGTTTGGTATTTAGTTTGAACCGGTATTCAGATATTTCAACAAACGGAGTTTATTGTTTCATTAATTACTGTTTTTACTACAAATTGATAACAAAGAGCAGTGAAATGATTTTAATCATGAGTACTAGGGTCAGACTAGGTTCTCTAGTTATTAAGTATTTCAATGTAATTATTTTAAGAGATACACAACGCCTTAGTTATCAATTCTGGACGATTTTTTTAATTTAAGCCTTTTTATCTTAATGGGATTAAACGGCGTTTTTACGTAAAATTAAAAATGGTAATATATACGTAAGTGCCTACTTAAATAAAAACAAAAGAAATGTACTTACCACGATATAATTGCTTAATATTACAGTTCTACACAATTTAATAACAACAAAGAACTATATTTTCTGGTCAAAACTTCAGGATAATCCTGTGATCATACAAAATAAAACCTTGAACGTTGTCCATAAAGTTCAATTTTAATCGATATAATAGGTTGTTTATGTCTCGCGATAAACTGTGGTAATTGAAAAGTAACAGTAACAGTATGTATCGATTAATTTTGCGGTTTTCCAACCTTATTCCAGTGACCTACCTATACCTATACCTATAGCGCTATGATAGCTTCAAGAATGCTACCAAAATATTATCATAGAATTCGATAAAAGTTTGTCCGTGGCATTTAACTATATTAATTTAAATTTTGATGATGGTATTTTATTTAAGTTTAATGAATTTCTTCTAGAAAATTAATAAAACCAATAAAACGGTCGTGCGAACTCATTTTAGGGGGTAGTACAAAAATTTTGGTGATTCTTGCCTACCTACGCTAAGTTCGCAGGTATTTTTAAATATATTTTCATTTTGTAGTACATTTTAAGTGGGCAGCTTTGAACTACTTTTGGGCATATTAAGGCATCGAACGTCCTCCTTGTATAATGACAGGTTAAAATATGGTTTGTAGTTGGGAAGACTTCGATCGAAAGCTAGCTAGGCGATTCGAAGGCTAGCTTAAAAGCCGTTTATTGCAAGTTTTAAAAACATGTCGTCCATAGACCTGCCTTTGCACCGTTGGTATAAATGTAAATTACTTACAAAAATTATAACAAAGTGATTACAAATTTATTATCTAATCGAGTAGACACTGGACGATATACTAGTATATAGGTATGCAATATGTTGGAAGAGTCAAATAGAAATTGTCTGTATTGAGGAAAAGAAAACAAAAATTATCCCAATCAATATCAGCAATATAGACCGAAATAGTCTGCTATGGCTAGACATACCTCATTTTAGAAGGCTGACAGTTTGTGTATTACAGAGTGTACACTGAGGGGGCTTTGAAAGGTTTCAATGGTCTAAGTTTTATTTGGACAGTTGAGGATCTGGACCATTGATTTTTATTCATATTTTTATCGGCGTTTGAGAAATCATGTGTATCCAATGCCAATCACTTAGCTTCACGCCAATGTTTTAAAATAACACTATATTTTATATTTTCCAAGAGAACTTTAAAGGCCTTTAGCGAAGGGTTACCACGAAGCTAAGGGTCTGGCGACTGGAGAAAGATGCACAGCCACTCACAGATCTCCAGTTCTTTTTAATTTCAACCATTTGAAAGTTTTTAATTTCTGATTCAGTTATGTTATAATGAAATTCAAAAAGAACGTTGCTCTCTTTAACACTGACTCTTAAAAGCCTCTGGGCTTGCATAGCAGACGAATCTAGTGAATTTATTATACAAGATAGGAACGTTTTGGAAAAACAGGAAAATTGTGTAAGATCATGATATTACGGAAAAAAATACCAAAAAAATTACATAATATGCTATTCTATACTGCTACCTTCCAAAAATAACAAAGTCCTAACTCCATAATTAGCCACCGTAATATACAAGTGGCATCGTAGGCTCTTAAAGTATCAGCCTTCCTAAAATGAGGTAAGTCTGGTTCTCGCGGGCTCTCAGTCCAATACATTTCGGAGAAATAATGCTTTTTGCTGGGAGTATCAATCGAATGCCGGGACACGGTGACGGGCCTTCGATCATGTCTCATTAGTCCGAATGAAATTTAATTAGCCTGGATTTCATTGAACTGTATTACCGGATGTAACCACTATACGTGTTATACGGACAATTAATCGTGATACTTTCATAAAACCCATATTTTTTGTGACTTTTGTTATTATTTAGCCCACCGTCGAGCCAATTGTGCCCTCTTCAATTACGTTCTACAAGCAACTTGCAGCAATTTTGTTGGTTTTTTGAAATCATGTGAAAAATTAATAATTTGGATTGACAAGAAACATTTCAGAGAGAAATAGAGAAATGCATAGATACAAAAATAGTCACGCTAGAGCCGTAGTCACATCTACTATTTAAACATACCCAATTATTTTAGGAATACCTCCATTTTTAACATAGGTAGGTATTTATTGCGTGCAACCACGGCTCTACCTTAGCAATTTTATACCTATGCATTTTTCTATCCTACTAATATTATAAACGCAAAAGTTTGTATGGATGTTTGGACGTATGTCTGGATATATGATTGGATGTTTGTTACTCTTTAACGCTGCAACTACTGAACTGATTTGGCTGAAATAGGATAGGAATAGGAAAACCTACTGTGGTTCATGTCGCACTATGGTTAGACTTAATTTTAACAAATCTTTTTTGTAGATTAGTAAATAGTAATCTATACTAATATTATAAAGCTGAAGAGTTTGTTTGTTTGTTTGATTGAACGCGCTAATCTCAGGAACTACTGGTCCGATTTGAAAAATTCTTTCAGTGTTAGATAGCTCATTTATCGAGGAAGGCTATAAGCTATATATTATCCCCATATACCTATGGAAACGGGAACCACGCGGGTGAAACCGCGCGGCGTCAGCTAGTATTTAATATTTACATTGTCTATTCAATAGATATAGTACACACATAGTAAACAAACTTCTTAGCTAACTTCTGTAGCATTGCTGAGTTATGAATAAAAAAATAAATCAGCACTTAAACAATAGCAATGTAATAATGGCCACCAGTATTTATATCGACATGAATGGAAGAAAGTTCTCAATCGGAAGACTCGGCCAAGCGCCGTGACGTGCCGGGCATCCTCAATGAAGCGTTGACGTGAGAGATTTCGAATGATGTAACAACTATAGACAGAGAGCTGCTATAGTCAGACTTACCTCATTTACTCACAAAGGCTGAAATACATATAAAGGCATTACTTACACAAAGAATTTATTATTCTCAAAGAAAATGTAATCAAATAATTAATTACTGAGTTATTGATCATTAAAAAGTTATTATGACATAAAATTATTTGTTCCACTTTAAAACGCTCATAAATACTTAATAGGCTGAGAGCCTATTTAGATAAATACATACCTCTTTTTCGGAATTTTAGCCTATGCTACTACCATAAGTATGTACGATTAGTACGTTTAACCAATTAGGTTTTTGGTGGCAACTTTTAACGAATTTTAACGAACCTTTTTGAAGAATCCGGTTCTTTATCATCCAAGTACTTATAAAATGCAATTTTTGATATTTTTACAGGATTTCATGAGGAATCTTGAAAAAAAAATTTTTTTTATAACTGACTGTCACCCGGGTCTTAGCTGAAAATCAGCGCCAGATATTAATGCAGTTCATGGCATTTCACCACGCTGGTCCAATGCAGATAGCTCACAGGGCTATCACAGCCTTACTAAAATGTGGTATGTATGGCTACTGCAGGCACTCACTTTAAAACCATTTTAACATTTAATTACCTCTTTATCAGAGTCACTTCCGATTATTGTTATTTATTGGTAGGTTTCCTAGATTTATTGGTGTTGAATATAGCTGTTTTGTAATATACGAGTAATACATACATGGTAAGCGACGTTCTATGAGTTGACCACTACATTCTTCATTAAGTCCGCCGACCAATAGGTTTTGTTTATTCACACAGACCATCAGCACTCGGGCATATTCATTAAATAATCATGTTACTTTACAAGTAGGTAAAGTATTTATCAGGGTACCACAAATATCCACGAAAAATTGGCACATATATAAAGAGTAAAAACATATTATTGGTAGAGCTGAGCCGTTATAGCCCAGTGGATATGACCTCTGTCTCCGATTCCGGAGGGTTCGAATACGATCTGGGCCATGCACCTCCAACTTTTCAGTTGTGTGCATTTTGAAAAAAATAAATATCACGTGTCTTAAACGGCGAAGGAAAAACACCGTGATGAAACCTGCATACCAGAGAATTTTCGTAATTCTCTGCGAGTGTGAAGTCTGCCAATCCGCATTGAGCCAGCGTGGAGGACTATTGGCCTCACCTCTCTCATTCTGACAGGAGACCCGAGTTCAGTAGTGAGCCGCATATGGGTTGATAACGATTAGTTAGATTATCTCCTACAAGGAAAAGCATAGCCCCGCAGTGAGCCATTGAAATGGGCTGTTAGTGATGATATCTTTGATTCGTTTCAAACAACACACGTTCAGTGAGTCACCAAAGTGCGATGCTAAGAGCGGAACGAATTAGCAGGACCACAATCGCATGCGTATATTGAGAGTAAAATTACTTTTTTTTACCGAATGAATCATAGGACATCAGGTCGTGAGGTGCCGTGAGAAAGGTTCCACTGGTCTCAGAGAATGCATGAGTATCCGCTTGACCTAAATAAAAATTGTGCATTTTAATGCATTGTGATATTTATTGAGATTTGGATGTTATTGATGTTGTCGATAATTAAAAGGTCATGAGAAGTGTGGATGGTGACATAAAAACAGGTGGCCATAAGATCTGTGTCACAAGTTTGCGATACTGCAGATTTTGTAATTACCCTATGTAAAACAAAATTTTTTTTTCTTTGAATATAATCGTATGACTTCATACGCGTGAATATATGTTTTTCACAAATTCCACTAAAACCATTTTCATGTAAATCGGTTCAGGCGTTCCAGAGTTAAACCCGGACAAACAGACCAAAATTAAAAAAAAATTATTAATAGTGTTTTAGTATCGTGTATATGTAACTAAGAAAAAATTAAGTTATTTTAAAATTACAGACAGACGTTTAATTTTATTTAAATGTATTTATTAGTGCAAAATACGCCTATAGGTATATTCATTTTAAAATAAAGTTTTGTTTTTAATTTAGGAACATTGCGAGTTTAGTAAAATTTTAGTTCGAATCGAAAAAAAAATCGAAAGCCGATCTGGAATCTTATCAAACTTATCTTAAGATGTTAGATAAAGTGCAATTGTTCTAAATCCCAAGCTAAATATGCCTAATTATTCACACAATACAATTTAATTGTAAGATCGAGAGGTGCTTAGTCCTTAAGATTGCTTTAATTGCTGATAGCAATCTGGCGGAACGAATGCGTCACAGCCAGGAGCCGTCAACTGGGGGAAATACTGGTACTGCGGCTAGTGGATATTTCCATGTAATTATATCGTTTTTTGAATGATTATAATATCTCATTCATGCTCTAATGTTACAATAGATCTGGCTTACTATTGACGCACATTATAAAGTAGTTAAAATAAAGTACCTACTATTGTTTGTTAGATTGACCAATATAGTTTTACTATTATGCTTATTTCTGTTAAGTATCACAGTTAGCAAATCCACATTGTGGCAACGTTGTGGGTCTTCATATACCTTTTTTATAAGCAGAGAGTCCTGGCCGGGCGAGCCTTTATAATTTAATCATTATAAAGGCTTTCTCGGCCTGGACTCTATTTCTAAGACGTCATAATTGACGGTTAATGTAAACTCTCTCTAGGAATTCTCGCTAGGAAACGAGAGTGTCTTTAGGTAGGTTTCCTAAGCAGCTAAGACTAATAAAAGGCTATGGTATTTCTTATTTAAAATCTGGTACGTCATTCTATTATAGTCGTGTCAAATGATAACTTTGTACCATACATAGATTGGTTACGTCTCTACAAAATCACCGCAAAAAGTGATTCGAAAAATATGCTACAACACTGAGCGCACACATGCACAATTTTGTCTTTAATTCCATTATATACATAAGTATATATAGTTTTTACACTTCCTTAATATTACTACTCTACTACTACACTACTCGACATTGTAGACGATATTTAGGTATTATTTGTTTAAATAACGTTCGTTGTTGACTACAACTAAGATTGATTTGACTATAAATTACCTCTTTGAATATAAAGGCGCTCAAACCCTATTTTTCATGCGCGAGTAATACATCTAGCAATATTTACTACATCATCATCATCATCATCATCATTTACTACCTAGTATAGCCCTTATAACTGCTCCATTGGACCAACCCATACTAACCCCAGATTATTATTTACATTTAGCTTTAAATTTGCTATTTGTTGTATCCAGAACAAGTATCAGTACCTATATTATAAAATATGAGGGACTACAAGAGTTTTTATTTTAGTTCTTCATTTTAACTAATTTCATATATACCTTCCTAATTTACTTTATTTACCAAACTACATACTGTACCTACTGAAAATAAGCAAAAATATCTTATACAATTTTTCTTCGCGTAGTTTCATCATCTAATTATTTCTAACGCTTACGTATGAATTAATAATAAATCATTAGGTACTTGGCGACACCTGACTAAAGGTATGCGCGCACTTCCTGTCATAGATTTGAGACACGCGGTTATGAACAAAACGCCTCAAGTTATTGCATAAAGTGTGACACTTACGACTCTTTTCCATTGCAAGTTTCGCACAAACAAGGACGTATCGTTTAGACCGTGCGTGACCTTTGGAGACTGAAACACAATTAAGTACCTACTGTTATATCTACACATTTCGTTTCTCACCTATTAAAATTAGTTTGGGTTTGCTAAAATTGAATCGCGAAAAGACCTAAAAAAATAAAAAAGTGTGTGTCAGCTCGCCTGAAATGTGAAAGGTGCGCAACCGAGGAGCAGCAGGTCGCGGGGTTTTCGCTGTTGGCGGCAGCGCACATTGGTGAAAGGTGCGCAGGATAGGTTGCGCACAAAAAACGAAACGTTCTCATTCGTTCATCGAATTTTACTGCCCATATTTTTTCATACCGGGGGCTAAACATGAAAAATCGATTCTTAAGGAGTAAACTCCAAAAATACCTGAATAAATATCATAAAAAATCAGTTTTAAGGTTTTTTTTCCCACGTCTATCCCCAATATCCTTCGACTCCTCAAACTATGTGCTATTTCTGAAAATTGTTTTATAAGCAACAATTTGTATTTTCTATCCGTAAAAACCTGTTTGTAAAATTATGCAAATGAATTCATTCAGTGGTATAACCACGAAAAGGGATCATCGAGACTTACTTTCACATTTATAATATTTGTTTAGTATGAATAATTTTTCATTATTTAATAAAAAAAATAAGAAAATTTAATCTTCCTGTAACATGGTATGTAATAGAAAGAATTTCATAACACAAACAAAGGGGCGGTGACCGGGGTGGTATTTCTTTAATTGTTGTTCACAAGAACGTCGGTGTGCAATTATTGTAAAGTAAAACTAAATGAAGTGAGAGTCTGAGATAGATAATTATGAGCTAAACGCTTGTAATGTTGCCACAATTATGAGTAATGTTACCGCTGTCTCCGACATGGCATCTGTTTAATTTAATATTTGTCTAGATTACGGAAACATGTAAATTAATATCATCAACATCATAATTACGAATTGTTAGAGCTGCTTACATTCTTGTATTACGTTAGAAACGGTATCAATACACAATTATGAATGAATGATGAATGAATGATAGTTTATTCATGAAAATGTAAGTTTAACATGATGGTATATATAGAATTGAGTCTATACACATTTAATCTTAACTGGTGGAGAGTCTCAGCCCGATTTATATAATCACTAGCAGACGCCCTGCGGTTTCACCCGCGTAATGCCTGTTCCCGTGAGAAAAATATAGCTTATGATATTCCCAAATAATGTGACTTACTAGTAGTAAAATAATTTTCAAAATTAATTAATTTTGATTTTTCTATTTCATCCATAAGAATTTATTTATCACTTCTAAAAACTAGGTAATCGGTATCTTCAAAGTTAGTTAGTTAGAGAGAAGAATATAGATATAGATGAATTGTAAGTACACAATTTATCATCATCATCATTATCAACCTATATTCGGCTCACTGCTGATCTCGAGTCTTCTCTCAGAATGAGAGAGGTTAGGCCAATATAGTCCACCACGCTGGCCCAATGCGGTTTGACAGACTGCACACACGCAGATAATTGAGAAAAATCTCTGGTATGCAGGTTTCCTCACAATGTTTTTCTTCACCGTTTGAGTAATATTTAATTTCTTAAAATGCACACAACTGAAAAGTTGGAGGTGCATGCCCCGAACCGGATTCGATCCCACACCCTCCGGAATCGGAGGCAGAAGTCATATCCACTGAGTTGTCACGGCTCTACACAATTGAATATTTCAAATATATTTTTGTAACTTTAGATATTAATCTTTAACAGTTCAAGTAGATGAAAGTCCAGGGCATATCTTTATACTCTTATAGATCTAATAAGAATGTAAAAATCAGTTTATATTTAACTAGCTGACGCCGTGCGGTTTCAGCCGCTTAGTTCCTGTTCTCGTAGAAAGACGGGGGTAATATATAGCCTATAGCGTTGCTCGATAAATGGGCTATCTAACACTGAAATAATTTTTCAAATCGGACCAGTAGTTCCTGAGATTAGCGTGTTCAATCAAAGAAACAAACAAAGAAACTCTTCAGCTTTATAATATATATTGTATAGATTTAATATTTTTTCTATATTTAATGAATGTCTATTATTATTTCAGTAACGGATATGCCACTGAAGATTTGCAACTAGGCGGTAGAATACAAAAAAAGTTACAAATAACTACTTCATAATACTTTAACCATTCTGTGTGAGTTTCTCATATTTGCTTAGTGAGCTCGTAAAGCACACAGATAATGTCAAACAACGAGTGTTGGTCTTGTCTTTTTGTGTGTGTGTTTGCCTACTCGGTCACGGCAGACGTGTGGTTTTGCGCGGGTCAAGTATCATTTGAATCACGAATGTATTTGACGTTCTTAAATAGTGCGTATACTAGTATGTCAACGGATTCGAAGCTATTATACCTGTGGATAGTATGTTGGTTTTAAATTACGGATTTGAGACGGATTGAAGTTGATTTCTTTCCACTTTTTGAGAGTAAAATAATTATACAAGCTGACCCGGTGAACTTCTCATCACGTATTATTCAGTGCGATTCAGATAAAATTGGTTTCGGGAGTTATGCTTGAAAGATATATAGTACCTATACCATTTTTTGTATCTACAAAAAAATATTTATTTTAATATAATTTTATACATTGTTATCAATAAAGGAGGAATACTCCATCAAAAGTTCCACGGTTTTGTCGTATCTAGGAATAGATGCAGTTTTTGTTGTATCTAAGAATTTATCTCAATTTCGTATATGTCAACTAGCACGTCAAAGATAGTGAATTAGCCTGCTGAACTGCCTGAATATAAAATGTATTTTTTTTTATACTTCTACGAGACATCTTAAAAATTCATGTCCCAGTTACTTAGCATAGTGGCAACCCTTCGCTAGATACCCTTAAAATTATTTTTCACGTATCTAGGGTGTTGTCATTGGATGGCAAGTTGCAGCGAGGCTACCAAAACCACTATTATCTAAACTTATTTACTATCGTAGGTACTTAATTACTGAATAAACTTTCAACTTATTAAATCAAGGAAGTCTGGCGGTCATAGGCTTTCAATCGCACTAATATCATTAAGTTATAATACTAATATCACCTATAAAGTTTGTGTGTTGGTAGGTTTGTTACTACTTTACACCGCAACTACTGATTTGGCTGCAATTGAGAAAAAAATATTGGATATCGATCCTGGACTTAACTTATACTACTCGTATAAGTTTTATCCCGGAAAACCCCATGGTTTAGAATTTGTCAAAAACATCTTCTAATAATTATATTTTGACTAACCACAAAAATAAGTTAGCCATAAAAAATCAGTATTTGTAGTAAGCAGACCATGTAGGAGGCAGTCATAGATTAATAAGTAAACGAGTCCATTTATGCAGTACAAACCAAAGAGATTGTAGAATTCCAAGATGACTGCCGGGGGTAACACGTGACAAACACGTCGACGTTCGCCGGATAGTCAAATGCTCTGTAAAAAGGGTATATAAGACGAAACACGGAGCGAAACGGGGTAGTCTGAGTGAATCAGTGGGCAAAACATTACAGTACTTTTTAGTAAATGTCTGTGACATCATTGACCACTTAACTGCATCTCCTACGATTCGTTGTATTGCCTTTCACTGGTATGACTTGCAAGTGTCGGGAACATTGGGAATTCCTAAATACAGTACACTGGTATTGAAATGCACGCAGGCGGAATAAGTCAAATCAAGCGAACCGGACACGACAGACGTTGTTTTTTTAATTGGCGACAGTAGAATGACCTTTAGGTCGATCTACCGAGAGACGAATATCTTAGCAATCCATGGATTCGCCGTGCGGGTGTCAAAGAGAAAATCTCCGAGCAAAGTCCTGGACTTGTGACCAATGGATGTAGGGTTAAGGAATTCCTTGACAATCGATTAACACTCCCCTTCTCCGCTCGTGTGGTTCTTCTGCCTAGCCAACCTATTGATAAAACAAATACGTACATACCAGATAATATTAACCCATAGGCTAATTATAAAATGAAAGTTTTGTCAGAGATGAAAATGTTACAACACATGTGTTGTAGCTAATATTGTAACCAAGATTATCTGAGTCCAGGTGTTTGGATCAATAAAAAGTATATTTGCTTTCGAAAATTTTGAAAATGTTTACATTTAGATTGCTTGAAAATATTTAGCTTAAAGCTTTATAACATAATATTCATCATTATTTATAATATTATTTTGGATTTTCAGTTCAGAGTTCCAAAAGGAAGCTCCTTACGCCTCATCCAAGGATAACAGTCAAGCGAAAGCTTCTCAAGCTCAAGTTGTTTTTAAGCTTTTCGCCTTTGACTGAAACGACTATCAGATAATATGTTACTTTTATTGTTATAGTTATTCTTAAGTGGTGTGACTTTTTACGAGTATTATACGAATTTCATAACACGATAGAAGAAAATATAGAACACATAGTAAAAAAGAAAATGAGCAATGTTTTCCATCCCTATGTTTAAGTACATTGTATTTTATAATCGTGTCTAATGTGTTTTGTGCTATGTCCATTTACACCAAAATAGCAATATTTCCAAACTAAATGGACAACAAAGTTTTGCAGAAGCTTCCTCTTTTATTAAAACAAACAAAAGTATTCAAATCTCTCAAGTCAAGCTCGTGTTGTGTTTAAATAAGATTTAACATAAATTATGTGATCCTTTACAGAAGCTTTATAGGTCTGGCTGGTGGGAGGCTTCGGCCGTGGCTAGTTACCACCCTACAGACAAATAAGTACCGCCAAGCGATTTAGCGTTCCGGTACGATGTCGTGTAGAAACCGAAAGGGGTGTGGATTTTCATCCTCCTCCTAACAAGTTAGCCCGCTGCCATATTAGATTGCATCATCACTTACCATCAGGTGAGATTGTAGTCAAGGGCTAACTTGTAGAGAATAAAAAATAAAAACGTTTTGCGATAGTTTAGTTAGTATTTACAGTACTTTCCGTAACAGGAAAATGATCACCTAATTCCATTATACTGTCAGGCCACCCACCTCTTGATCGTTTCGGTTTAAAATTGCCAACAAACACTATTACTTTCATTGGTATTATTAAAGTAGCGGACGCCCGCGATTTCATCCGCGTGGAATTTACTTTCTCACGGATTTTTTCGGGATAAAAAGTAGCCTATGTGTTAATTCTATATACCATAATCTATCTTTACTTCAAATTTCAGCCGATTCGGTTCAGTAGCCGAGGCGTGAAA
The DNA here is from genome assembly GCF_947172395.1 of Bicyclus anynana. NCBI lineage: Eukaryota > Metazoa > Arthropoda > Insecta > Lepidoptera > Nymphalidae > Bicyclus > Bicyclus anynana. The sequence goes on from NC_069095.1 coordinate 9,601,263, forward strand.
GAGTAACAAACACTCATACCGTCAAAATCTTAGGTTTTTCGCAGATCTCGTAAAACCATTAATTTATGTGTTAATGCAGAGTAAAATCTATATCCATTCCAAATTCCAGCCAAATCGGTTCTGTAGTTGCGGCGTTAAAGACTAACAAACATCCATACAAACTTTCGGGCTTATAATATAGAATGAGTCTTCCTCATATTCTTTACTTAAATATCTGGTTGAATGGAATCATTGACAACCATATACAAGAGGCTTATAGTAAGTGTTATACTTACCTACATGCATCGTTTTTATAAGATTAGCCAAGTATATTTGTTTTAATTCCGTGATAGATCCAAAGAGGTTAAAACCTCTGGGATACATTTACCATCTACATTTACCGACCACCAGTATATATAATGCATGTATCTGCAAATAAATAAATTGATTGATTGATTGATTTATTGATTTCAGTTTGGAGGGTGTAGGTTCGTCTATCCGCATTAGACCAGCATGGTGGACTGTTAGCCTAACCCCTCTAATTCTGAGAGAAGACTCGTGTTCAACAGTGAGTCAAATATGGGTTGTTAATTATGATGATGAATCGCTTTAATATTTTCCTTTTACAATGGCCCAATAGGAGCAGAGCAGTGAAGGGAAATGTTGGGAAAACGGGAGAAGTTACTCAATTTTTTAAGCTTCCGTCGCGTGGTAGGATAGGAGTAGGGTAATGGTAGGGTAGGGGTAGAGTAGGGTTTGGTAGGGTTAGGGTAGGAGTAGGTTAGAGATAGAGTAGGGGTAGGGTTGAGTATGTATGTGTAGCTGTAGAGTTGGAGTACAGTAGGGTAGTAGTAGGATTTCACGCGGACGAAGTCGCGGGCGTCCGCTAGTTTTAAAATAAGAGTCATCAGTCGTAGCTAGATCTTCATTTTATACCTAAAGGCTAAAAGTTTGCAAATATTCGCTTCACTTCCGCTTTTAATCGTAACATTGAGTTATTTAGCAAACGATTAGCCCCGCCTGCAAAGCGTAGTGTCAAGGAGAAGCAAAAGAAGCCGGATTTGCAATAATAGATGTATTTTATCATAAACATCCGATCTATTGACTTAAAGCCAGGAATACATGACGCGGGCGTAATTTATGAATTACTAGCGCCTAGCGGACCCAGAAAGCGTCGCTTTGTATTATGTACACTTCTTTCCTATCCCTACCCTACACTACCCTACCTCCCAGTAAGTTGTCTACACACACCTGAAGTTATCTTAATCAGTAAAGACTAGAGTTAAATCATTATTAGTGTGGTCTGGGGCTTAATAAGACGTGAAGCAGTCTCGTGACTGATCCGGATCGTTATCACTCATTGAATGTTGGCGTAACGAACATTTTTTATCGAAATAAAGTCTGAAATTAGTCTGTATAATAAAACTATAATGATCTATACACAGATGCATTCTGTTAAGTTACAGCGGTGTGACATCGCTCATTTCCTTGGCAACTGCATCGTTAATGGCAACCCATAGAAATAAAGTTCAAATTGTAATAAAACTTGTTATAGGCGAATAAAATCGACATCGACGTGTACAAAATAGCGGAATTGCACCCCTGATATATTTACTGTATATGCCGATTTTGTCATACAAATAGAGGCATTTGTTATCAATTAAAAAATCTGTAGGGCGGTACACTCGTTAGAAAAGTTTAACCTTTATTACCCCCTTTATTATTGTCGGGGCACAAAATATTTTCACATTCGTTTAACGATCCGTCGGCGGCCCACAATGACGTTTGGGGCACAGAACGCTCATGCGCCCTTTATCTCGCGCACGTTCCCTTGTTTTATTTATTAGATTTATTATTTACCGCGGGGCACACACACGTAGTGTCACGAATCTGGGACGAAGCACCGGGTATGTTAATGCGGACCGTTTGCACGTGACAATGGTTTTTTTTAATCGTTCCATTTTTGTCCAGCCACTTCCTACATTTTTTTTTATTTAATGACAAGCACTTAACTGCGATCTGACCTTTTTTGGTTGGGGGGTAAATCTCTCTCGGAGTTACCCGGCTTACTGGAGAAGAAGACGGTTTATGTGGGACTTACCACTTAAACTCCCTCGGTGGCCACACTGAGCGTTTTTTTTATTATTTACAAGTTAATGTTAATTTAATGAAGTAGGATGAAAACACGACATCGTACCGGAACGCTAAATCGCTTGGCGGTACGTCTTTGTCGGTACGGCAACTAGCCACAGCCGATGCCTCCCACCAGCAAGAAAGCTTTCAGAGCTTTTTGATAGATTCCGAGACCACTCTTGCGATCTCATCTGATTTTAAATGACGATGCAGTCTAAGATGGATGAGCTAAGTTGGAAGAGGTACACATTTATTCTATCCATACCTCTGACAGTTTCTATAAGAGGCATCGTATCGGAACGCTATTAATTGCTAGGCGATACGTCTTTGCCGGTAGGGTTGTAACTAACGTTCAAAGTCTACCACCAGACCAGACCTGAGCCAATTTAGAAAATATAAAATCCTAAACAGACACGAGCTAGGAATCAATCCCAGGACCCCTCACATAAGAAACACATCACTAACAACTCAGAGGTCGTCAACATTTGGCATTACATTTAGCATTTGTATATTTACATGAGGTTATGTTGTAAGCTGACATGTAAAGATTATGATTATTGTTGTGATTAACTTCTTCAGTTATTAATAACAATTGTTGCGATAACAATCAATCATTCGCGGCCGTGTAGTATAAATTATACACGGTGCTAATCTATAGTAATATTATAAAAGGTAAAGTTTGTGCTGTTGGTTCCCGTTAAAATAGAGAGATAAAATGTAGCCTATGATGGTCACGTGGCTCATTGGTATACGAATTTTCAAAATCGGTTCAGTAGATCCAGAAATTAACCCCTACAACACCAAAATGATTACCTCATTATAATATTAGAGAAGAAATATAGATTATGCATTTGGTTCCAGTCGACCTCTAAAAGTGCAAAATCTTGTAGCGGTATTAGGGAAAATCAAAAACATTTGTACTATTTAAAATAAGTTTTAGATAGAAATTGTCGAACATAACATTTACAAACTAAGTACAAAAAGTATTAGTTTAATAATATATAAAATTAATTCAGTATGCGAGTAAAATAAAGAACACAAAGTACTCAATAAAAATAACTGAAGCCTTATAAAAGTGGCTGTCTACTATAAAATTGCATTTAAATAAAGCCGTATTTGTTTCGTTAATTTAAAATTAAGTGGACACAGCGTCGCCGGTTGCTCTTAATGGTTATCTATATGGGTATCTACATTGTTTTTTTAATGGTGTAATAATGTGTTACTCGGGTACATTTGACTACAGTCTGAGAAAGAAGCGACTTTTCAAGTATTTGTGGATTACTAAAATTAGCCGCTCACATTGTTTGTTTCTCTTTGTACAGTTTGTTTTCTGATAATTAAGGTTCTACGCAGACGTAGTGATCTATATACTTACACGACAGTCTATATATAAATTACTCTATATATAAATTAATTTTGACGGCCTCCGTGGCGCAGTGGTATGCACGGTGGATTTACAAGACCGGAGGTCCTGGGTTCGATCCCCGGCTGGGCAGATTGAGATTTTCTTAAATTGTCCAGGTTTGGCTGAAAGACGTATCGCCAAGCGATTTAGCGTTCCGGTACGATGCCGTGTAGAAACCAAAAGGAGTGTGGATTTTCATCCTCCTCCTTGACAAGTTAGCCCGCTTCCACCTTAGACTGCATCATCACTTACCATCAGGTGAGATTGTAGTAAAGGGCTAACTTGTAAAGAATAATAAAAAAAAAAAACTCGTTTACACGCTTCAGTCACTCCTTCACATTTTCACAAGTTCATAAAAACCGGATATTATAATTCAAAAATTCATTTATTTAAAGTAAGCTTAGATTACAAGCACTTTTGAAACGTCAACTTCGACTTTGTTAAGACTCTACCACCAGTTCGGAAGTCAGGATAGCCGGCAAGAAACTCAGCAGTTGAGCTTTTGAGATCATCATTATTTACTATAGTTCTTATCATCATCAACAGCCTGTATTCATCCACTGCTGGACATAGGCCTTTCCGAGAGCGCGCCACCACACACGATCCTCCGCCTTCCTCATCCAGCCACTTCCCACTACCTTCTTGATGTCGTCCGACCATCTAGCTGCAGGGCGTCCTAAACTGCGTTTGCTGGTACGCGGTCTCCATTCTCTCCAATGGTAATTCATTCATTTTCAGTACCTACTTCTTGTGACCTTGCAGCATTCATTATGCATTTATGTCAATATAGACTTGGTGGGGGGTCACATATTTCGACGTAATGCACATGCAACTTCAAATAAGCCATTCACGAGTGTCGTATCGCGTTGTATAGGCGTTTGTGTACACGTTGATTGCTCTCTCATATGTTATCGCGTATATATAGAACGCCCCGCGGTTTCACCCACGTTGTTCCCGTTCCTAAAGCAATAAGGGAATAAATATAGCCTATACTACACGGTGAGAATGCAGTATGCTGAAATTAAAAAATATCCATAAAGTCAGACATGAAATGATTAGAGAAAGAACCAGAGCTACAGTTGCCTTAAAATATGCCTTGAAACTAAAATGGCAATGGGCAGGTCATGTATCGCGCTTGAAAGACGACAGGTGGACACTTACCGTCACTGAATGGCAGGGTCCACTAGGACTGATGACATTGCCCAAGGGGCTGGCAAGGGTTGGATGAAGTCAGGATAGCACAGAGGAGAATGGAAACTGCTGGAGGAGGCCTATACCCAAGACAATGGGATTCATACATAATATAAAATTTTAATAGAATTTTCTTTCCCATTGTCTTGGGTATAAAGACTTTATTATTATTATTATAATACACGGTGAAGATGTACCTTATCAACAAATCAAAACAAATTTGTCGACCTGCAAGAGTAACGGTGGAATTCATAGTCGTAGTAGGGGGCCCCTAAGGGGATTATTCAGCCGCTATGTGTCGAATTCAACCCCTACGCGTTTCATAGACAAAAGAAACCCCTCATTTGACAGGAGCTGGCGGCTGACTGCTGAATTGCCGATATTTGTCAGCCAAACCATCCCCTGGCATTTTTTTTGTTGTTATTCGTGATTTATTTATTAGAAAGTGGACGTTCGGATCGTTATAAGTGAAGTTATAAACAGCGAGTTATATCAGTGCCCAAGATATATATTCGCAATTGCGTAAACCCAGTATAATACTATGGCGATATGGAATGTACGAAAGATTCTCATATTAGGCATAATATGCCTCTGTTTGATGAAGAATGAACACAGAAGACCAAGAGAGGAAAACCAATACCGCTAGTATTATACATTCTAGCAGCACTTCGCTTCTATGAAAAGGGATGTTATCAGGTACGTACCTTTGTTCATTATCAATAATTTTTTGTTCATGAAGACGCCGCGCGGTTTCACCCTGTGTGGTTCCCATTTCCGTAAGAATATGGGGATAAAATATAGCCTATAGAGCTCGGGAATAGTGTAGCTTCCCAACAGTGAAAGAATTTTTTAAATTGGTTCAGTAGTTCCAGAGCCTATTCAAAACATACAAACAAACAAATCTTTCCTGTTTCTATTATTAGTAAAGATAAATTAGGAGTAGATATAAAACCAATTACCCCAGTGGGTATGACCCCTGCCTTTGATTATGATGGTGTAGGTTCCCAACAGTGATAGAATCTTTCAAATCAGTTCAGTAGTTACAGATCCTATTCAAAACAAACAAACAAATTTTTCCTGTTTATAATATTAGTATAGATAAATTAGGAGTAGGTCAAAATCCATATAGCCCAGTAGATATGACCTCTGCTTTCTATTCGGAGGGTGTAGGTTCAAATGCTGTCTGAAACATGCACCTCCAAATCATTTCAGTTATGTGCATTTTATGAATTTAAATGTATATTACATGTCTCATACGGTGAAGGAAAAACATTGTCTCTACATGTGTGAAGTCTGCCAATTCACATTGGGCCAGCGTGGTGGACCTTATCCCTCTCATTCTGAGAGGAGACTCATGCTTAACATACTCATGATGAAGAATTTAATTAGTTTGTTTGTTTGTAATCTAACCTATATAAATGTTAGGTATACCTATCTAGTTTTGATTTAGGAAATATATAACCTACATAAATGTAACTAACATAATGTTTATTTTCAGACTGTAGGTGCAGTCCATCAAGCATTCTATGAAATAACAGAAATGCCAAAAGTCAAGCTGTATTGATGTCACGCATAGGTATACATATAAACAACCCCGGAGGACCCTATACACAGATTTAAAGAAACCGGCTATCATGGCAGGGAATAGCAGTGATGAGCTCTGAGAATACTGTTTTACCAAGAATACTGAAAATACTTTGGTCCTTGAAAATCTGAGTTTTCAGATCACAGTAATTGGAAGACCCTCATACCTTGAAAAGTCAGCAGCATTTAATATCGAAGTAGTAGGAGTGAGTGCAGTGTATTGTAAGGTGGTCACTCACTCTGAAGTCCATAACAATAGAAAATATATACAAATCTTAATTGAATGAAATTTATTGATTCACATCTTTAATAAAGATAATTATTAAATGTTTACTTCTGCATTTTTCATTTAAGTCTGGCCCTATAGAAATATACAATAATAACTATAAGTTATATGTAAATTATGTATTTATTGTTGTTAAACTTTGTATCAAAAGGATATAGGTTTGATTTTAGAATTGCAATAAGTACTGTGTGGTTCATTATTATCAGCCCATTACCGGGCCAAGCCTACCTCCTAAATATATAATATTATGTGATCTAAAGCTTTGTGAAATGCAATTTTACCACTATTCCTATGGATAAGCTACACTTATATTTATTTACTGCACTTACTATAAATTGTAAGAAAATACAGCATAATAGTACCTACTTGTAATTATTTGAGGTAATTATAGGTGGTTTTGAGTAAAATAAACAAATTTCCTCTTACAATAATTTTTTTATTTCAAGTAGGATTCCACATTACAAAATTATGAAATATCAAACTACTTATACAGTAAATAGTATGCTTGGGATTTCTCTGCGTGATCGTATCACAAATGAGGAGATCCGCAGACAAACCAAAGTAACTGACATAGGTAGCACAGCGAGTCGGGAAGCTGAAGTGGCAATGGGCAGGCCACATAGTTCGAAGAGACGATGAAATCGCAGTGTTGGTCGAACCCCCACTAGGTGGACCGAGGGCTTCAAGCGGGTTGCAGGGAGCCGCTGGACGCTGGCGCCTCGAGACCGTTGTGTTTGAAAGTCCATGCAAGACGGCTATGTCCAGCAGTGGACGTCCATCGGCTGATAATTTTGATTATGATCATGTTCGTCTACATATCTTCAATATTTTTCTAACAACTCCTTCTTGTGAGAAAGAAACTTTTTGATAAAATTAATCTATTGTACTCTTGAACGAATTAAATTTTACTATGATAAATAAAAACAAAAAGTAAATGAAAATATTAGAAAATAGAAACTCAATTATTTTGTAAAATGTCAAAGAATTAACAAAATACGTCTCTCTGTGGTTCTGTCACAGAATTTTCAAAGATCTAATGTAAAATCATAGACAACATTTGCTTGAAACTCCAGTCACCTAGGGGCTCTCCAGTAGTTTGTTTATGAAATGCAATGAAGGATGATTCAATAGTCAGCCCCTGGGTGAATACTGAATATTGGTTTGTGGGGGATTGTTCACTTCACGACTATGAATTCCGGGGTTAGAGTTTTCACAATTCACAATCCGCAATCATTAGTCTGGTTATAGACATCGGCCGTGGCTAGTTCCCTCCCGGCAAAGATGTACTGCCAAGCGATTTTATAGTCTGTAATTAAGAAGTCTGAATGCGATGGAGCAATCATAGAGCCGCGAAGCTGAAGTATCAAGTAGTTTAAAGAGCTGACGTTGGGGTACCAATGTGCGGAAAAGGTCACCACGCACACACGGGCACTGTTGGTCGACCCCGACCAGATGAACCGATGACAGGGAGCCACTGAATGCATGCGGCTCAGGATTGTGGTGTTGGAAAGCCCATGTCCAGCAGTGGGTGTCTATCGATGATAATGATGATGATGATGATGATTTGGTTACTTAAAAACTAAAAAAGAAAAATCCTGTCGTGAGTTTTTATGAGGTTTGTTTTTTTGAGGTTTTTATGAGGTTTACTTCTCGGACCAAGGTGTTTGGAACCCTCGTAAATTTTTGAGTAATTATTATAACCCTTATCTAATTATATTACTTAATCTTTAGAAAGTGCTTGTAAACTAAGCCTCCGTTGTACGGCCTCCGTGGCGCAGGGGCATGCGCGGTGGGTTTACAAAACGGAGGTCCTGGGTTCGATCCCCGGCTGGGCCGATTGAGATTTTTTTAATTGGTTGAGGTCTGGCTGGCGGGAGGCTTCGGCCGGGGCTAGTTACCACCCTACCGACAAAGACGTATCGCCAAGTGATTTAGCGTTCCGGTACGATGTCGTGTAGAAACCGAAAGGAGTGTGGATTTCATCCTACTCCTAACAAGTTTGTCCGCTTCCATCTTAGATTGCATCATCACTTACTATCAGGTGAGATTGTAGTCAAGGGCTAACTTGTAGAGAATAAAAAAAAATTAATGAATTCTTACTTGACTTGACTTGATGATGAAGAAGAAAATTTCATGGCACAATAAAAGTAGGTACTTAGATACTCTAAGTGTGATCTTAATAATAGATCTTATCACTAATAGGAAACGTTATGCCCGTCTCTGGAACTAATAAAATATTGGATTCGAAATCATTGTAAAAACTACGCAATTGGTTAACTAAACTAAGCCTTGGCAATTATGAAAGTTATGATTTCTAAATCATTCCTAATTGCTGTCATTGAAATTATAACTGATTTTATGAATACTATAGACCCGAAAATTGCTAACTAAATAATTAAGTTATCTAATACGATATCACGATATCACGATATTCTTTACATTTTCACAGGAAATTAAGTCTATAGAAAAAAGGGGATGTAGAAAGGGGATGTAGGAAAGAAAATGTTGTTAAAATTATGATTTTAACAACAATTACGTTATTTTGGTGATCTGTGATTAACTCATGTCTATACTTTTAAACTAACATTATAAAGAGGTTGAGTTTGTGGTGTTGTAGGGGTAATCTCTGGATTTCCTAAACCGATTTTGAAAATTCCTTTACCACTTGAAATCCACGTTATGTCATGTGCTATATTTTATCCCCGTAATCTCACGGGAACGGGAGTTACTCGGATAAAACCATGAGGCGTCGTCTAGTTATAAAATAGAGGTCAAAGATGACAGCGGTGACCACGGGGGTTTTCAATAGATATTATGTAAACTGTGTTCAGTTATTAAATAGCAAGGTAGGAGGTCAAAAGCAAAGAAGTTTTTTATACTAATGTCTAATCCCTAAACAAATATAGCACCTGGAGGACTCCTGACGACAAGTTGCTACCACTAAGTTATTAAATAAATAAGTCGGCTAAGTTTTGATCGCGCCGATACTTACAGAAGCCGTACTATATGTTGTGCGAAACTCGCCTTTAAAATCAAGGGCGTAAGATTTTATGAATAGGTGAGGAAAAGTCTCGTATGTTTCAGGGATCCGTACCCAAAAGGTAAAATGGGAGCATACTATTTAAGCTCTACTGTCCATCCATCCGTCCACCTGTCACCTGGCTCGCCCATGAACTATCACGTAGTAAGACAATCGAAAAGAAAATATAAAGTAAAATACTAAACAGTAGAATGATAAAATATACAGGAAGGCTCCCATTCAACAACCATGGTTTTTGGCCGTTTTTATAGATAACTAACCGACGCCCGGCTGTTTCACCCTCGTAGTTCTTGTATTCCGTGAGAATACGGGAATAAAATATAGCCTATGAAGATCACAAGTAACGTGGTTTTCAAGTGTAGTGTAGTAGATCCAGACATTCTACAATACCACAAACTTTGCCTCTCAATAATATTAGTAGTACAGATGTTACAGAACCATTCGTATGCATTCGACTCGCACTTGGCCGGTTTTATTTTTTATTATTTTCAGCGCGAGCTCTAATTCGTCAAGGCGACTAAGTCAACCAATGCAAATACGAGTTTGCTTCGGCTTGTGAATGCTTTGAGCAAAGATGTGAAATTGTTTCCAGTCTCGCCCATGGGAACAAGAGTCCTTTGAAATACAGGGTGTTCTTTGATCGTCTAATATTTATAGATCAAATAAAATTAATGCCAAATTAAATGCATTACATAAAGTATATAAGAATCAAGCGAACATTCAAACGGTGAAGGAAAAACTTCGTGAGGAAACCTGCGTCTCTGAATTTACCTAATTTTCTAAGTGTGTGAAGTCTGCTAATCCGCATTGGGCTTGCGTGATGGACTAATAGCCTAACCCCTCTTATTCTGAGAGGAGACTCGTGCCCAACAGTGAGTTGAATATAAGTTGTTAATTATGATTACAGCGTTATGAAACGTTATTACTGTCAATAGTGATTGCTACCAGTTCACAGGTCTTTCTCTAAGTATAATTTGTGGTGGTTCGATCCCCGCCCCGTCTATTGTCGTACCCACTCCTAATACAGTCTTTCTCGACTAGTTGGAGGGAAATGGGAATATTGATCATATTTAGAAAATATGACAAATATTCTTTTAAAGAAGAAGAAGAAGAATTGGAAAGAATGTTGGTAGTTTCTCCTTTGGATCATTTGCAACATGTTTCTTGTGTAAACATAAATGCGACTCCAAGTAGTTTTGTCACTAAACTTTTCGCAATGATTCGCTGCTTTACTCGCTTGAAACTGTAGACTAGATTTCTGTTTCATTATATAAATATACTAGCTGAAGCCGGGCGGTTTCACTCGCGTGGTTTCCGTTCCCGCCTTCCTCGATAAATGGGCTATCTAACACTGAAATAATTTTTCAAATCGAACCAGTAGTTCCTGAGATTAGCGCGTTGAATCAAATAAACAAACAAACTCTTCAGCTTTATAATATTAGTATAGATATAACGTTGGCTAATAGTCCTGCATAATCTGTTTAAACCTATGTTCGGTGGTGGTATAATTATATTTATTTGCATATGAAGGAATATAAATAAAAGAAATAAAGTTTAGTGTAATAATAATTTAATATCACAAACATAGCATCATGTTTGCACAATTATAAATACTATTTGAACTATACAAATAATGATTAAGTCATAAATACACTGGCTCTGTACTTTACAATAATATAATTAACAGCTGCCGTATTAAAGCTAGTTATATTTCATTGGATTTTAACAGGAATATAAATAGTTAACAAATAATCGAGTTTAAGTAATGAAATATAATGTACAATTAAAATCATTCGCAGCATCGACTGCACCAGTCACAAAAGGAATAAAAAAAAACATCGTCAATAATCATGAACCAGCCATAGACACGACATTCATCTAATAAATTTACTAACACATCAACACCCAAGCCTGGTGGAATGGAGAATAATACTAATTTATATCATAAAAATATAATTGAAACTAAATTGAAGATAAATCAAGCAATAAATAAGTTAGGACCTTGACTAGGATATCGGAAAATTTCGAAACATTAGCTGCCAGTTAAACAATAAATAATACGTATTAAATTCGTCACTATTTACAAAAAAATATATATATGTATAAAAGGAACTAATTCGCTCTAGACCAAAATGGCAATGTAATGGCAAAGACATTTTCTACTTTATGAACAGCCAAAGGTGCAAGCAATTGAGCTACCGAGGAGATTCACTGTCGAACCAACGATGAGTCCCACACGAGGCAAGACTGTTCCGAGACACAAAATGCTAGAATAGAAAAAAAAATGTTTAATAAATACTGAAAAAAACTACGCTAACTAATAGTGCAACAGAACTTTCAAAGTTCGTGTTAGGTGTCGAGACAGTCTTGTCGGTGCGGGCTCTGGCGGACGACACCGTTTACATAATTACAAATTAAGTCATAAATAAAAGCACCAACAAATTAAGTAGAAGCCGAAAACAATTCGGGTCAACAACAACTGCCCGACGGTCGTCCGATGAGTTTTGCAGTAACGCGATCGGCGAAAGCCTTATTTATTCTTGGAGTGGACGTCGTGCATTTTCTGGAACACTTGAGTGAGGTACTCCAAGTAGTTGAGAGTGTCCCGGTACACTAGCAGGACGTTAGACAGTTTGTCGGGTTGCTTGATGTCTGGCACCTCCGCATCGGGCAACGGCGCGATTGGTAAACTGCGGGATCGCATTATTTCCTGTAACAAAAAAAAATATATATTAGATCAACTATTTCGAATAAAAAAGAATGTGCGAAAGGTGGACACCCGTCAGGAAAGAAGTTCTTTTTGTTTAAATTTAAATAAAAAATAGCAAATGGTAACAATAACAAACAAAAATATGTATTGTGAACCCTACCTTACTCTATTGTATAAGTAGGAACATAGACAGTGAAATTTCTGTCGAGAAAATTTATAAAACCTCCTAGTCTCTCTGTTACCCTGGTACTTTGTTTGACGCGTTTACGTTACGTCAATATTTCTGCCAGTTAGTTCACTCTACTTCTAAATCGCTTATAAGAACTTTTTTCCAAATTATACATGAAAGATAAATATTTAAAAAGTTTGAATGGTTTACGTCGAAAAAATCACATTATTACAATTAAATGTTACAAAACGATTAAAGAATTAATAAAAAGCAAACAATAAGTCACACAGCGAGCGATGGAACGAGTTATGTTAGGACCATCTCTGCGTGATCGAATCAGAAATGAAGAGATCCGCAGAAGAACCAAAGTCACCGACATAGCTCAACGAGTTGCGAAGCTGAAGTGGCAATGGGCGGGGCACATAGTGCGAAGAGCCGATGTACGTTGGGGTCCCAAAGTGCTGAAATGGCGACCCCGCACTAGTAAGCGCAATGTTGGTCGACCCCCCACCAGGTGGACTGACGACACCAAGCGAGTCGCAGGGATTCGCTGGATGCAGGTGGCGCAGTATCGTGATGTTTGGAAGTCCCTACAAAAGGCCTATGTCCTGCAGAGGACGTCCATCGGCTGATATGATGATGAAACAATATGAAATAACGTTTAAGAAATACGAGTACTTACATCAAACAAACATAAGACTGCGCGAACATGGTGCATGCTATGCTTGATGTTGATCCTCAAACTTTCGTCTGAATCGATGTCTCTGCTGAGGCCGTCCTCACTGATGGAGTACAGCCCGGCCACCACCATCTTAAGACCCTTGTACATTGACGGTAACAATTCGTCAATTTTGCTCTGCGAACAAAGGAAACGTGCATTAGTTAACAGTTCTTCTAACTGTAATGTTCATAGATGGGGGAAGACTTCATTGAATCTCAGGGTCTCTTACAATTCGCAATAAAGATGATACACAATCAAAAACGTTTATGTCCATTTTGTTTGCTGCACTTCCAACTAGAGTATTTAACAAGTAGGTACATTATTTATCTAAAATTTTGTTAGGGTTATTTTAGGTTCATAGTTTCATAAAATATTAAAATCAGTTCTTTAACCAGTTGATGTTCAGAGTTAATCGTATTGGTAGAGTTAGATTGCAAATCATGATCAACTGGCCTATTCACTAGTTTGTCTTTATTAGACAAACATATTAGAATAAACATCAATTCAATTAATGTTTATTCTAATATGTTAGAATAGTTTCAGTAGGCAACGGATGACATTTGTTAGAGGTTTATATAATATCTCATTTTCGTAATATGCTGACACACGTCAAACTGAGTGAATTAGCATATTGAAAGTACTGTCTTAGTAAAAATGATATATTTATTTCGCGTAAAAGCTTTACAAACAAACTCATATTCGCATTAGAAGTTAGAATTTCTGTTGTGAATCCGTGTAATTCTTTCATTGATCTTATTTTTATCTTCCACTACTCTACGGCCAATGGAATCTCTGTATCAGTCGAAAACTGGTTGATTACGTTCAGATTAAATGTCCACATTGCAAAACCATTGTGTTCTCACGTAAATGACAGTCGGCTGACAACAATGAGTGCCACCGACGATGTCGATTCTTTGAAATCGATTGAAAAACTTACACGGATGCACGTTTTTGGCATCAGCGAATTCGCCGCCCTTCGATTATAAAACAATCAGATCGGTCGGTTAAGTAACCGTCATTATCTTAACGAGTCAAACGTTTGAGATAACATTACTTTCCTTATATATTTTTTATGGTAAAACATTTATTGCTTTTGCCTTTGTTTTACGTAGTAGAGAAACAATTGATGTCAATCATCGAGCATTACGAACTGAGTTTGTTATGGGCTCTTCTCGGACCTAGGCGCTTTGGGACCCCCGTAACTTTAATTTTGAGTTTTCGTCATTAATTATCACCATTATCTAATAACATTGTCATCTCAATATGTACTTTCCTCCTTATAGGAGTATATCCTAGAGGAGTCCTTTCTTAGACCGATAAATTAGCTGATAATGATGAATTAATTAAGAACAATCCTTTTTTATAGTAGATCAAACTTATTTGAAATAATTAAATAATAATTTAAACTTACCATGACTTTATCCATATATTCGTCAGGCATGGGCTGGTAGAGGACTTTTTCTTTAGGCAAACCTTCTTCAGGGAACCATGTGAAGTTCCGAAGCCAGTCATTACTACTGAAGTCTGGCAAAAGCACGTCGAAACTTTGGTAACTGTGCAGTTTTGCCTGTAACAAAGCAAACAATAGAGAATTAATTGTCATGCAATTGAATTTTTAAATTACTTATTTGGTACTTTAGAATCCAAATGTTTGGATCGGATCTCAACTTTACACAAAAATTCTAAAGTATGATGATTTCAAATTAGTTTATTGCCGGCCCTTCTCAGCAGAACATGCCTTCCCAACCGCTGGCAAAGTCCAGCCGCTCAGAGAATGCGTTTCTGACACCTGTCAATGTCAATGAGAGAGATAATGTCAATTTAAATATTTTTTATAAATTAATAATAACATTAAAAATGGAATAACTAAGCCAACTTAAAATAAACGTATCAATTTTGGGCTTAAATTTAAATAAAAAATATTGAAAATTAATTAATTAAGAAATATATAAAAAGGTGACAGGTGTATGAAACGCAATCTCTGAGCGGCCGGACTTTGGTGTCTACAAGTAGTAAAAAATTACGTTTCAAAAGTGTCTTTAAACTATGCCTACTTGAAATAAACGAATTTCGAATAGAAATTTGTGACAATAATGAGGTAATTCCTCCATACGAATAAACAAGCCCAAAAAAAATACAATAAAAACGTCTTTGCGGAAACCACTTAATTAAAGGAATAAAGATATATTAAGGATGCTAATCAAAATTGTAAAATCAATTAACACACGGGTGCTCAAAACCATAGCGTCTGCTGTGAGCAAAGATTTTGTACTATCAGATATTTCAGCATCGAAATTGAGGGGAACAAAGGTGGCTTAATTTTATTTAATCCTATAGTAAACAACGAAACTTATATTTAGCAATACCTAAATATTGTTTACAAGTAGATGGGGCGTCGCAAAATTGTCGTTGTCAATGTCACTCGTAACACATTTCTCTTTATTCATGTTATAGCTTGTGTTTTTACATTTCCAAAATGAAAACGAAGGCATAATTATGGGATTATAATAAAAAAAAACAGTAAATATTTTTAAGTCCACGTCCACTCACAGTATACGCTTGTAAGATAAGATGTGCGTGCACGTCTTTGGGTAATGACATAAAATAGTGCGTTCTTTAGTATGGAGGTACCCATCTAACGATTTATATCGATGACAATTTCGAGTTGTGTGTTCAGGAAGTGTAAAAAGTATAAATATATCTACATAAATTAATATAAAATGTAAGTAAACAGAACATTGTACATGTACGCGCTCAGTGAAGTAGCTAAATTCGTATCACTTTTTGCGGTGATTTTGTATGCACGTAACATATCTAACAGCATAAAATCTTTGGCTGTGAGCATGAATCAGCTTTGTCACGCTACCGGTCCCGTTGATTTCTTTGAACGATTAAAATAGTGCCACTACTTAGTATGAACGTTGATTGACTTTCATGGAAAAGACGATTGAACTGGATCAGATGTGGCGCGATTTCCTCTCTTCCAGACAGTATATATAAGGTCGGAGAACCGATCCTGGCAGTGACAATCTTGTATGCGAGTGAATTGACATCTTGCTATTCCATGACACCATTATGGTATGCATTATTGTAAATTTTTACGGTATATAAACTATTTTTTTTTTTTAAAAAAAGCAGGCTTCTCAATGTTTGTGAATTATTTTGAGCTTTATAGCTCCACGAAAAATCCAAACGTAAGTGATTTTTTTTTATTATATTATCGAACAAAATCGTTCATTCAACATCAAAACATTGAAAATGAAACCTAACTGATTTAACTGCCATATATTATACTAGAATACATAAATAAAGACAATGTAGTCTTATATTTAACTTATTCTAAAATGTTACAGTCCGTTATATAGAAAAGAGTTTAGCCATAGGTACAGTTAAATTGCACAGCTAAAATGGAACGTAAATGTTGTGAAAATTTTCCACTCGATTAAGCAACGTACACAGTTTATTTTACCTGCAATCAATTGAACTTTTGAAAAGTTTTTTCTACTGCTTTTCTTTACAGTAAACATAATTAAATGTGTATTTTTCCTCAACAAGACGTCTAATATTAGTAATCTAATTAAATATTGTGTATTGTAATCTATGGATTTTAACAATTATTTTACTACTAGAATAGCATCTAAAGGGTCAGATAGCATGGGTTACTGTGACAGTCACCTGTATGACGTTTATATAATGCGTAGTATTGTCGTGAATCGCGGCAAACTTTCAAGAGTGAAACGAACTGTCACCCGCATCATCCTACATGAAACGAACTGTAGGCTAGATTTTATCCCCCTATTCTCACGGGAATGCAGGGCGTCAGTTAGTTTATTATTAAAAGTAATAAGTAATATTATATATATTTATATAATATTAGTATAGATAAGTTGTGCTTAATTTGGTTGCAGTTTAGTGTTTGAGTCAAGGTCGTGTGAAAGATGAGATCGGAACACGAGTTCATACCGCTGCTACCGACACGACACGTAACTAAACCGTTTCGATATTAAAAATTTGACACTACGTCCAGAGCATACGTGACCAATAGCAATTGTTCAATTTTAAACCTTAACAGTTACATAATAGGATTGCAAAATCCATCGCGTTTAACAATCGAAGGCAGATGCAACCGTGTTGATAGAACTGACCCCTCCAAATACGATTGATTTGTTCGTAATATTGTTAGCCAACAATAAGGCTAATTAAACGCTTACAAATCGTGACAAACTCCCGAAAATCGTTGTATTGTATAACTGTTATCTGCCTTATCGTTTTGTGCGGCGAAAAGTTTCCAAACATCGGTGTGGAATCAACAATTTATATTCATACTGATGTTTATCGATTTTGTCAATATATCAAAATAACCATTGTTGTATTTGTTGGCCAAAATATTACCTATATATCAATGTCAATCTACAATTCCATCTTTACACATAAAATACTAAATAAATTTGATAAAATCAATACAACTGTTATATCACAATACGACTTAATTTCACACCAAACGATTTTTTTTAATTACCATGTATGTACTAAGTTTCTTATTTTACATTCTGTAAGCTATATTATAATCTCTTAACATCAAAATATGTGATTTATACTGATTACTCGTAAGTGTCGATGAAATTTTATTATTTTTATAATAATTAATTAAGTGTTTGTATGTGTCAGTAAATAATAAATCTTAATAGACAAATCAAACCTATACCTATAGTATTATAAAACTGAAGAGTTTGTTTGTTTAAACGCGCTAATCTCAGGAACTACTGAACTCTGGTTTCGTGTATGTACATAGGAACCCAAAAGCAATATTATTTGATTTGCCAAATCAGAAATTAATTGTACAAAGGACCAAATTCTGATTGTCATAGACGTGTCAAAACAGAAATGAATCGTACAAAGGGTCACACTTTGATTGTCATAGAAAATCAAAATCAAATATTTTAAACTGTGTATCAATATTGAAATATTAGATAGTCAATTGTTGTTATCTCCAGATGGAATGTGTTGTCAGTGAGCACGTAACAGAACGCAGGTGTTCGTCCGGTCCATCGAGCCATATCCTAAACTTTGCCTACACTAATATATTGCATACATTTATTTATTTAGTGTATGTATCATGTAAGTATATATTTATTTACATTAGTCTCGTTTAACAGTTTGTCCGGGCTTATTTCAGGAACGGCTGGACGTTTATTGTGCAACATATAAGCTATGTATCCTTGAAAAATCCACGGTTACCGCGGGATATTGAAAAAACTACTTACACGAGGACAAAGTCGCTGACGTCCGCTAGTTAGTAAATAAATAAATAGTTACAACCAAAATGTCAATATATAAACGTAATTAATAAAATAAATTCCTATTTTTTTTAGGAAAATGTAAGAAAGTGTATATTCAAAGTCAATGCAATAATCAATAGATATGTTTAAATGCTGCTTTGACTTTCTGTATTTCTTTATCGACAATACTGAGATAATAGGGGTAACATAATAAAATAGATTCCTTTAATAAAAAAATTCTAATAATAGCGTCAACCCTATGAAATGTTCATTTGCTTCATATCAAATAAATAACATTTAACACAACTCGTATATTAAATACTTTCAATTTGACAAGTAACATAGCATAACATCTATTAAAATATATTTATATATAAGCTTATATATAAATATATAATATTAAACTATATACAGCGACCTT
Source organism: Bicyclus anynana (assembly GCF_947172395.1). Lineage (NCBI taxonomy): Eukaryota > Metazoa > Arthropoda > Insecta > Lepidoptera > Nymphalidae > Bicyclus > Bicyclus anynana. The sequence goes on from NC_069095.1 coordinate 9,620,181, forward strand.
CGCTTCCCATAATTATATAATTGCTACGTTAGCATTTAGAGATCCCGTGGGTGGGCACTAGGTAAGAGATTCGATGACATAGCATCCGGATAAGTAGCACGAAGCATCGGAAGCTTATCAAATAAACATGCACCCACACACGCGCCGCGCAATATTTACGGTACGGCAATACATACGCGTCCAATAGGGTTGCCAACATTTCAGCGAAATATACCTAGTATTTTTCAGACTAAGCTATAAAAAAATTACACCACTAATCGTACTACCATTTACAACAAATGGTTTGTTTAATAAAGCACACCAATGGCAATGACATTGACATGTTTAGAACGCAGTAATTAATATAGATTTAGGATACGCGACACAATGATTAAAAGTTAAGGAAATTACACGTTAATATATTTTTTTAATATACGGTTGGTTTGTTAGATCCCATACTACTTTATCTACTATTCATTTCTTAAACTATATAAAGTACTAAATCGAATCAAAATTCATCGATTTCATGTAAGACTTAGTTTACCGGAGAAGAGCCGGCAATAAATTCAGATCCGTAATGCAGTACGACACTATATTATACGAGTATATACGCTTGACAGCCCTAGCATCCAGTGAGGCAGACAGCTTGTCGCCCGTGTGAACCGCGCTATCGCACTAAGTATGTACATTACATATTGTATGTAACGTACATTTCAATGTTTATATATCGGACGACATTACGCCGCGATAAGCCTCGCAGATAGTCTCAGCTCGAATCGCGTGGTGTTCCGCCACGTATCGCGTTACAGTTTATAAAATGCAAAGAATGTAACCTTTTTTTGATGGGTATCAAAACAGTTTTTCGAGTCAAAATATGATTTGACATCGGTCTAAATGTGTTATAGCACATTCACACGGTGGCCGCAGCGCAGTCACACAGTACCGGTAGGGTTCGTTGAATTTGTTATTACGTTCTCGGTACAGCGCGGGCAGTTATTTATAAGGAATGGGCTGACGACAGATAATATGATAGCGCGAGTAATTCGGATATTGCGCTTTACTCGGATGTGTCACACGGGTTTATTCTCTGTCATTGTATATTTTATGTTTCCCGGTGAGGTACCGTGCCGTTTCAGTATACATTGCTTTGTATTATCGTGAACTGTCGCAAATCTATCGGTATTGACCGTAACATGTAAAGTGAATGAAAAGAAAACTGCGGCGCCAAAACAAAGAGCAAGTCCTTGGAGCGTTAACAATGGCAGTTCATCGTGCCGGAGCTTCGTCTAAACCGCAATAAATATGATACATTAGTAACGAATGACCGACATTAAGGGGAGAGACAGAAAAGAATCATCGGGCAGGTGCGTAGCGCAATATTAATGCGCAATCAGTATTCGATGCGTACGCGCACCGTCCTGTACTTCGTTCCGGCTACTGTGCGTCGATAATGTCATTTTACGACGGGGAGGCAGCAGCGAGCGGACAGGACGTCGCCGTCGTTACGACCGGCGAGCCTATTACAAATGCCACCATACCTCATACACCAACGCCACACTACACTGCGGCATATACCGATACGATGACGATCCACAGTCACATTTCCATTGACCGCTGCCTACCGTATCGCTTTTTAACTTCGTCTATCACAAACGAAATGTATACATGCACCGTCACTTGCGTTGAGACGATTGATCGAGTTAGTAGAAGGTCATCCATAAATGATTCGAGGCGCGACAACGACACCGCATTATTGCTCGTTGATCGGGCCACCTTACTTCCGATTCGGAAATATTGTATTCTTAGCAGCGGAATCACAGATTGTCTTATTTATGTTTCTAGTAACTCTGGTTTGTTTGATTTCTGAATGCAAATGCGGATATTTGCGCAACGATAACTAAACGATCGATCATTTAAATTCTAATGATTTTAAATTCTCTAAGATTAAATATGGTGCATGTGAATATTGCACCATACTGAAACTGTGAGTTCTGATTGGACATGGCGTGATGCGTGATAGGTATGGAAGCGATTCCAACCCAAAATTTAAATGGAGGAAGCGTCGGACCGGACATATAGAGGCGAAACCGGCGGCGCCCGTGCCGATGCAATCTCCCTGCCACGCCATCCGACGCGATGAGAAAATGGCGACAAAAACGTGCACGCAAGGAATCGTTAATGTATGGATACCATGTGGAACTTTTAAGAACGAATACACATAGCAATTTGACGTCTTTGTCTTTTAGAAATGTCAACGATAAACATACGATTAAGTGAGCCACTTGGGACTATTACGATAGATTGTTTCATTTATTCTGCAACTGATAAAATCATAATAATATCAGGCCCTAAAGGTATGCACCGATGTCCTCAGTTCAAAGTGCTATTGGTATTGGCCGGCAGTGTTCCACGTCCGTTTATTTAGTACGACGCGGCGGGCATACTAAGCGTGCGCGAATACTACGCGATTGTCTCGCCCCGCAACCGCATGGATCCATCAATGAAAGCGAATAACGATAATTTTATAATGGATATTAAATAATACTTACAACTTTGTCTTTGTACTTGGACGTAAATTCGTACGCGTTCCTCGCTTGCGAGGACACCTCCTTTGCGAGTTTCTCTGAGTACACAGATGGCGCTGGCTGGAAATAAACAACGCAAAATTAAAAACGTTTCTTTTTACCAAGTGTCGCCGCACACGGGCCACACGTGACAGCCACTAACGCCTCCACAAGTAGCAAGAAATGGCCACAAAAGTAGCTGAAGCGCGCGACAGCCACTTGTGGCCGGTGATCGACACTTGCGCTTGGCTGCTACTTATCGACTCTAACAGGTTTACTGAGATAAGAGAGGGGTGTGGAATTGCGCGAGTGACGTGTGGCGGCGTTTAGTGGTCGGTGCGGGCCACAAGAAGCGACCAGCGGCGATTGTAGCGTGTGGCGGCTACCGGCGTCAACCGTGTGCGGCGAGTCCATGTAAAATGTATGAAAGCTACAGGAAATACGTCGGTAGCGGCGTTTTGTGGTTGTGGCTGGAGGCTCGTGTGCGGGAGACCTTAATATTGAAAATGCAGTATGGACAGTTACATTTTTATACAGTCGAAGCGATTCTGAAGATACAGTGACCGTCAAAATGAAAGAGACTCGACGTATATCCGGTCTACGAGTAAAATTGATAAATGGAGCAAAATAAAATTATAACAGTTAATTTTCATGCTCAAGTAATTAAGCTATTATTGCTACCTAAAAATAGTTAATTTATAGTTCTGCACATCAATTACTTTATTTGTGTATCTAGAAGTCGCAGCCACATATCGGAAACGCCAGTCAGAAAGTATTTCAATATTTTTATGAATCAGCGAACTAAAATATGACTGTCCAATTGTTTACAAGTTTTATTTTTTAATTTTTGTGCTAGAAGTACGATAATGTAGTCCAACGGATGAAATTGTATAGGTTGTATATAGAGGTTACCTAAGTGTTTTAGTCAGTTATTTAAGTTTCAAGTGGGTTAAGTTTCCAACACAGTTACAGGCGTGATAGCCCAGTGGAAATGACTTCTGCCTCCGATTCCGGAGGATGTGGGTTCTAATCCGGTCCAGGGCATGCACCTCCAACTTTTCAGTTGTGTGCATTTTAAGAAATTAAATATCACGTGTCTCAAACGGCGAAGGAAAACATCGTGAGGAAACATACATAATTCTCTGCGTGTGTGAAGTCTGCCAATCCGCATTGGGCCTAACCCCTCTCATTCTGAGATGAGACTCGAGCTCAGCAGTGAGCCGAATATGGGTTGTTAACGAACTTTCCAACGTTCGTAAAGCTTTTAAAGCTCTTTGAGTAAAGTGAGAATAATAAAATGACTTACATTTGAATAATCACATGGGTTCCCCCATAGACCGTTCTCCTGAGAGGACGAGCGGCGCTGTCGGTCCATGGTTCTTTTGTGAGGAGCCGCCGAGGACTGGGGGGAGAGACCGCCCACCAGGAGGAGCAGACACACTGCTGCGCAGACGTTGACGAATCCTGGGGGAAGAAGTAGACAGTTAATAAACTGGACGACTGAAGTATCTCATTTCATTTATGATGTACTATAGTTTGGTAACTTCGTTCGTAACACTCTCGATGGTCCGCGCGGACCGGGGGGCGTGTAGTGATGAATGAAAAACCGACGACTGATGCACCTCACTTCCCCGCACGAGCAATCTTTCCCCCCGGCACCTGCATATCATGGGAGTGTCATCAACAAACTTGCCAGACTATAACGAAGACTTTAAGTGAGCGTGGTACTTAAAGATACGGAGAATAACGAGAAATTAGGTATTCATTAGGATATTCCGCCAGCCTACATCGGAGCAGCGTAGTGGATCTAATATATCGGTATCGGTTCATTCATTAAATTAGGGCCCATTGATGTATGAAAAATGGTCGATCTCCTTTACCCTTGTTTTAAATACAAGCGATACATACTTTCTGGTGCATCTTGTCAATGAACAACGCTAGGCCCGTAGTTCCGTATGCGGCACGCGCGATGCTGTCGATTATGGTAATCGTTGTACATCCGATGAATAAATACATGGCCCAGAGGTGGACAGCCTTTGCTAATTGTCCGGTGAACTTGTGTGAATCACTAATGCGTGCGACTTAACGGTGGCGAGTGGCGAGTGCCAACCAGCCGGACATTCTTCCGATTTCGATCATAGTGCACATCTAAGCTCATTCAATATACATTACTCTCGCTATTCAATTGAAGATATTTTAACCGACTTGAAAAAAAAGGAAGAGGATCTCAATTTTTTTTTAAATCTTTTTTACCTCATAACTTCGTTATGTCTTAACCAATTACGAAATTTTTTTTTTGTTTCAATGAGTATACATCCAGATTAGTTTCATTTAATTTTCTTGAAAATCGGTTCAGTAATTTTGTGTTAAAATGAAAATAACTAAATTGCCCGTACTACGTACCGTATTGGTAGAACACCGTAAAACAGAAAAATAAAATCTTTTTTACAAAAAAATCAACCAACTTCATAATCACAAAAATAAACTAAAAAAATCTAAAAATTGCATCTTAAGTACTCCCTTCTGATCACTTTGAAGGCGGTGCCAGCACAATGGTTCATTAACTAAAGCCGTTTAAATCCCAAGGTTTTAGGATTTTCAGACTCTCCGAAACTAATAGATGAATTCAATTGAAATTTAACACGATTTGAGTTCATACTACGAAGAAAGTTGGTAGGTTCACACTACCTCACATGCCTGGTCTAACCGGTGCTTATGACCTCAACGTGAAAACATCAATTGGATGTCATAATCTATACGCATTTCGTTCTTACTCACTGGCGTCTTATTTACTCTTTCAGTGTTTTGACTCAATATGTGAATCATGTGTGTTATGTCTCGTAGTCAGTGACTAACGGCGCAAATCTTTACACTATTTCACACTATCGTAGGTAGATTGTTACGATCTTTTTATACACGTAGTTTGTTTACCGTAACGCCAATAATTTATTCGAGAATTCGCGACGCATGTGCCAACAATTTTCGCTAATCAAATTTCGACTCCTTCCTGTGACCGATTAAATTTAAAGTAAGTTTCCAAATTTGGATAGTTCGCTACCCGATAAAATATTACTCTAAACATTGGATACCATAAGTAAGTTATTGTTCATGAATATATTATTATAAATACATTTAAATAAAATGTAAATGTCTGTCTGTGATTTGAAAATAACTGTGTATCTTTATAGTTATTTAAACGATACCAAAACACAAACAAGCTTTTTTAAAATCTGTTTGTCTCTTTTAGTTGGATTTTCACTGGAAGATAGGGGAGGTTATTGAGCACCATATAAACTAAATTTTTAATCCCGGAAAATACATGGTTTTTCATTTCATGTGGACGAAGTCGCGGATGGTCCGATAGTCTTGTAATATAACTAAACGCTAAGGAAATTAACAATAAAGGTACATACAGAAAATTAAATTAGCAAAACTTTTTGAAATTATGGTTATAAAAATTTAAAAGTACGATTTTACCCAACTTTAAAAGGACGACGTAAATAAAACGTATGCGTGTTGTTTTCTTCTTGCGTCTCGTTAGCCCGGCGATTTGTTCTCACCCCGCGGCATTCGCGGCGGTCAAACAAAAGGAAATTATTATAGTTGCATCGTGCCGCTTATTATTTAACCAAACCCTGTGAACGGGCGCCGATCATCACGCCTCTCCGTCAGAAGCGAGCGAGAGAGCCCACTCAACCCACACTCTTATACGATACTATTCGCACAAACGAATCGGAATTGCAGCAATATAAACGTCACAAACTAACTAGCTCCGGTGTCGTTATAAACATTATTGGCATCTAATTGATACAATAACAAGATTGTTACAGTCGGAACACAAAAGGCGACCGCAAAGGCGGAGTCGGGGCAATAACGATCATGATGTCAAAAGGAAGGTCCGACACACAACACGCGTTAAACACACGATCATAACATTTTATTAGTGCGCCGGTCAAAAGCAAGCAACCGCGCGACCGCCGCCGTCAAAAGTTCAACCAGAAAAAAATAACTGGCCAGCTCGTAAAAAGCTGTGGAGTCACCGTGTGATACACGGACGTTAATATTATTTTGATATAGTATGAGTAGCGTAACTGTGCGGCTTACTTTCTGTTAATGGACTCGCACCGGAGTATACGGGAGGCGTCTACTGACATCGATCGGTCGAGAGGAGTGTGGAATTAAATTTTCAATCTCTAATTAGTCCTCAAGATTTTTTGGTAAAATATAAATTACGAACTTTCAATAGGGGCTCATTCAGGGATCTGTAATTACGAACTATAAAAAAAAAACTATAAATGGACAATGAGGAGACTCGATCGAATTCCTTAGCCCATTGAAGAGCTGACCGAGCGACCATAAAAACCGTAGATACCTACACGTAGGTAATACACAGGTTATAAGGAGGCATAAAAAAGTAGGGACCGCGTCGGAGGTCGGCCCGACTACCCGAGAAACAAAGAATTCGTTTATTTTTTAACAGCTCGCTCGTACACAAAAGAAGGCAGCGCGGCACGAAAAACGACCCAAACGAGAGCACCTTGTTAACCTTTTTAAAAAGAAATCGCGCGTCCGCTAACTAGAATTTCGGCTCGAAAACCGGGAAAAGTGTTCACCGTTCCACCGCGGTCGGCGCCTCCGCCGTCATTATGTAAATTCTGAACATAAACGCGTCAAAATTTTGGGCCGAAGACCATCTCTGCAACGCGTTGCGAAATGATGCACGTCAAATTACTGCGAGTTGGCGGATGCACGCAGCTTTGTCTGTGTGGGAAATCATTTAAAACTACGTACTCTACAATTACTACTGCGATTATTAATTTATAATTCAGTTTGATTTCTTGTAACTACATGTTTATTATATCAGCTATTTTTTTTATTTATTAACAAGCTAACGATTGACTGCAAGTCCAGTGATGATGTAGTCTTAGACAATACCCCACTATTTTGTGTCTCATTTACCGTAAACCCTCGACTAGTCAGAGGTGTACAATTATCACGTTACCGGTATCATTTTAAAACGCTTAATTCGCTTTATTTTTGCCAAGGCCGAAAGCCTACCACGTTCTAAAACCTACGTTAATTTACATAAAAATAATTGAAAATCCTGAATTTCCCAGCGAATTTCCTGAATTTCCCAGAGAATTACCTGAATTTCGTAGACCTCTAGTTGGTAAACTACTGTATTTCCAATACCGTCAGAGGTATTGTATATTCTAAATTTTTAAGATTGTCTTTAATTTTAACTATTTTTGTTACACAATTTTTTGCTACAAACAGACAATGCCTCCCTAATTTTTATTAAGTAATCCTTTTTATATTGTTTTGCGTCGCGAGGTTTGGTTATCGTTCACAATCTCATTCAGTTACGACTACATAAAATACGTACACCTACTACTTATTTTGCGTAGGAAATTCCTTAGAGTAGTAGTTTTTTAATACGTAAAGGATAATTGAAGTTTAATGAAGTTCCTCAAGTAACGGGCGTACAATCCGATGAGCTCGTAAAATTTGACTGCACATAATAAGTGCCATTATTACGGGAGCGAGTGCTAACTTTACATAATACCAGTCACACACGATCAAGTTTACCGTCAAGTCAAGCGCGATTAGGGATGTGAGTAGTAATGAAAAAATATCGAAAAATGGTTCATCATCAACAACCCACATTCGCCTTACTTTTGAGAACAAGACTTCTCTCAAAATGAGAGGGGTTGGGCTAATAGTCCACCATGGCAGATTGGCAGGCTTCACTAACGTAGAGAATTGTGAAAATTCTCAGGTATGCAGGTTTCCTCACGATGTTTTTCCTTCACCGTTTGAAGCACGTGATATTTATTTTTTTTAATGCACAACCGAGATATTGGAGGTGCTATGCCCCGGCCCGATTTACAGCCTCCGAATCAAAGGCAGAGTTTATTATCACCAATCCCAAAAAAATCCTCCTCGAAAAATGGTTATGGGTAAGGTTTTTATATTTATTCACTGCCTGAGCGCTCTGCCATTTTACAGTAAACTTGATCGTGTGTGGTCTGCTTAAGCGGTTCAAGTATTTATGAACGCCTTAAAGTGGACCAAATATTATTATTTTATCATAACTTTTTAATGATCGCTTAGTAATAATTATTTATTCAACGATCATAATGTGAATATTTGATTATGCTAATAACATTTTCCTTGAGTGTTAATAAATCATTTGTGTAAGTTGTGTGCTAACTGAATTTTCTTCAAAGATAAGAAGTGTGAATCATGTAAGTATTCGTAATAACTAAATTTAGTGCAAGAAAGTGGTAACCATTATAATTGTTACTAGTCTGTTTAATTTAAAACACTATTAAAAGTGTATAGAAAATACCAGTCCTTTCATTACGGGACATTTGAGTACTCAAGGAACCGGTGGTCAGGACTCCAGAGTGAGAAACCTCCGCAAAATACACGCCGTCTCAAGGATTACTGCCATGCGTATCCGACCATCCCAACAGTCAAGCGAAAGCTTCTTAAGGTCGAAGCTTTTCGCTTTGACCATTGCCTGAAGCGACTAGCGGAACAATAATGGTCAACTCAACATTCCACATTATTTATTTTTTTAACAATCTGTATAATTATTGTTATGTATTTAACTAAGTATCAAAGATGTATTTTATCTCCACACAATAAATTTAAATAAGAAAACAGGTTCGGCGGTATTGTAGTTTAAAATATTAACCAAACTGAAAATCGGTTTAAAATGCAACACGTCGGTGCCATGGGAGATCGACCTCACGAAATTAGCGAAACAAGCGCAAATTTTCTTCGAATTATATTTAATGACATAACAACTGATATTACATAATTTTACTGATAACTTTTTGAACTGAAGATACGCGAAAATTTGTTCTGCCTCGAGGGATATTTACCTTTTTGTTCGTTTATAAAAAAAAAAATCCAATACCCATTTCTCAGTGACATACGAGTAAATGCGGTTTAAAGTGAAGGTTTCTACTATTTTTACGTAAATTTAAAATTTTGTATTGAATACATTTTCTAATTAATATAAATTTAATTTCTATTACATTTCAACTGAAATTTACATATTTACATATTTCAGTTGAAGAATATTTACATATTTAATTATTATTTCCGCCCTTAGACCTCCTTTATCTGGCACTCGCAAAATCCTTTTCTACAAACTCCAAATTTCAACTTTATACGTCATGCGGTTTTCGAGATTTTGTGATGACTGACTTTTGCTTTTTTTATATGACTAACTGACGCCTCGCGGTTTCACTGGCGTAGTTCCCGTTTCCGTAGGAAATATATAATCTGGCAAGTTCGTTCATAATACTCCCATGATATGCGGGCGACAGGGGGAAAGACTGCGCGGGTGTAAAACCGTGAGTGCGGGGAAGTGCGGCATCAGTCGTAGGTTTTTCACTCATCGTTACAAGCCCCCCGGCCCGCGCGTAACATCGGTAGTGTTACGAACGAAGTTGCCAAGCTATAGCATACACTCACAAATAACGCAAATAACGTGGCTTTCTATTGGCTATTGGTATAATAATTTTCATAATCGGTTCAGTAGATCGAGAGATTTGTCTACAACCTCACAAACTTTACCTGTTTATAATTTTAGTAATTTATAAACTGAAATTCGTAATCAGTGCCTTTTACCTACTTACGCGCGGAATGTTCTGCCTTGTTTTCACAGTTCCAATCCAGTTTTCACGTCCTATTACTAGTTTTTATATTCAATTATCGGTATTTAGGTGAACATACTTGGAATTTTTCTTTATAATTATGATGAATGTTATCAAATAAAACTTGTCAAAACTTTTAGAAAGATTATGCGTCTTAGATTTGTGTAAGTCATTAGCCAAAGTAGATTTATCTGTAGGTTGAATATAAAAAATAGTAAAAATATAATTAAAATAAGTGCAATGAATAATTAATCCTGCATTATTGTTTTACCGATTTAATGGTTCAATGACAATAAACTATACAATATTTTTTATACTAATTAAAGTGTCAATAATTGTCATACCAATATACTCAATACGCATTTAAGATACGTAGAGCGCGTTAAACATATCGATAATATCATCCCGATGGTTGCCAAAGCAAGTTGAGGCATTTTTTCTTACATAATTACAAGCAAGAGGTATGAATTTATCGCATACTAAACGATTGTTGCATAAAAGTCGACACCGAGTTAAAATTGTATCGAAAAACGAAACTATTCCACAGTTACGGGACAAAACCTAAGTAGGGTTTAAGATTTTTTTTCTTTAATAGCGGAAACTGAATGGGTTTTTTTTTACAGAGTCACTCGTGATGCAGCCTTATTCGACCGACATGTAATTGGTAAAAAGGCAAAACTCTACAAGCCAAGTTGCAATATGCATTAAGTACTTCCGGGAAAATGTTTAACACAAAGTTGTTTATAGTATGTTTTTTCCCATACTAAAATCGTTTGCGTATTTCGCGCGATAATAGGTATAGGTATGATTGTTCTTTAATAGTTAAGATATTGTGGTCGAAATAATTACGTTACAATACATACTCACAAATTGCCCTTAATCTGGTATTGTATAACCGTTCACCTTCATTATGACTTTTTGTTAGATAATAATATTTTTCATTACTAATAGATTTTTTTTGTACACACCGATCTATTATAATTTAATTAGGTGTGCTTAAAAGGCAGTAGAATATTTGTGCCAATTTTTTTGCTCGAATAATTTTCTATCAATTAGGAATGTCATATTGCGTTACTAATGGATACATTTTTGAGTGGCTAATAAAACTATTTGTTAAAGACAGGTGGCTATTTTATTATTACTTAATATGTGTCTGTAACTGAGTTTAGAAAAACCTTTTTATTTTTTGGTTTATCTCCTGGATCTGGACAGGCAATGGATATGAAAAACATTATGAATGTAAATGAAAATGGGAGTCTTGAAAAGCGCATCTCAGAAATAACTATTTCCGGGTTATTAACTTTAACTTGTTCAATAAGTTTAATGAACCTGCAGTTAGTGTAAGGTTAAGTTAAATCGCAATATCTTAAAGAATGAAGAAGATTTCATTCATAAGTAGGCACACCTACGTACACTAACATAACTACATGCGACATAATTTAGTATGCGATACGTGACGTACGGTGTGATTTAGCTTAATTAACCAGGTAATTAAAGGTCTCAGAGATCTTGACAAATCTTGCGTAGGTACATTTTTATGTATATCACTCAAATAATTTCAAAGCACCATATAGGCGAGCTATAGTGCTTGTTACGAAATAGCCACCTTCGTCGGCGTACATAACTGTACAACTCTTAAAGGATAGAAACATTTAGTCAGATATGTCATTCCGGTAACAGTACACTTGTTTAATTGCAGTTTAAGCCTAGTTAGTTAGTTCTGATCTTCGTGTTTAACATTGTAGAGGGACAGAGCCCAGTTTTTGCGCCCAATGATATTGTAAGCTCGATCGTAAGACAAGATTGTCGCGAGCAATGAGCATTGTACAATGATATCGCTGAGCACGTCGGTGTCAGACCGGATATTTGTTTTATAAATAATGTGCAATGTGCTAGCTAAGACTTTGAGTTAATTGTTGTGATAAGAAAGACTGTGTGGGACATTTGCTATATCAAAGCTTAAAAATAAGTTCTAATTGTTGTTGGTAATGTGAGTCTGTTCTTTTTATTGCACCTAATTGTGTACAATTAAAACGATATCTTGAGTTTTCAGTAAATAAATATTATCAAAATAAGAAAAAAGCAGCCCGACGTAGATGCAAACTAATAATTTGAATTGAAAATCCTAAATGTATTAATTGGGTTTTCAGCATGCAAGTAATAATTATTTAAGTAACACTAATATAATATTAACCAAATTAGGTAAATAAACAAACAAAATAGATTTTTTTAAATTGAATAAAATATTTAATTAAGAGTGAATAATTAATAAAACGTTTCATTCATCAGTAGGTGCCTACGTTTATGAGCCGATTCAACTATTTCTTTAAATTGGGGCACAAATATTTTATGATATAAATATTTTTTTTAAATGTTTATAATCATGCCATTATAATTAATTATGACCATAAAAGGAGTAGAGAGTCTATAAATCATTGATATTTTTCTTATAAGTGAAACTTATATATATATAATGAAACTGAAAAATTTTGAAACTTTTCATGAATTTTTGAAACTTCTTGAAAGTAAAAAAAAGTTGGCTTACTGCTTTTGGCTGAACTGGAACTATATTTTCGACACCGGTCCACAATATCACTATCACAGTCACTATATTGGCTATTTGATCTAGTCCTGTAACATTGCGCACAAGTCGACGGCCTGTGGAGTATCCTGGGGTAGGCTGACCTGGGACAGGCCACGGGGCTGCAGCAGGGTCCACTGTCGTCCATCTTAACTCTCACTATCACAGTGCCGGTCGGTCGGAGGAGCGCGAAATGCGGGATCTTAGTGTAATCCATAACAGACGATCGCACTTGACATCCCCAAAACTGATGTCGCACGCGTTGTGTCGGTTGAGCGACTAAATGACTTGGCCTGACGGCGCGAAAGATAAAGCCTAGTGTACACTAACATGCAGTCAGCGCGGCGCTCGAGGAGGGGATCGACGAATGGCCGGCATGCTCCTCGATTGCAGCGCCGAAGCAGCCAATGCCGGTGGCGAAACTGGAAGGCGGGTCAAATCCCTCCCAGTTGAAACCAACTTTAAGTTGCCGGGGGTCTGATTTTGCATCCGCGTACTCGGGGGTAGGAAATTTTCATAGAGCGAAAGTTCACGTTTCGTTTGGTACATAGAAACGACTCGCGAATACATAGCACAACAAAAAATTTTGTACGCTGATATATTCGTACCAATAAAAAAACGTGAAAATTAATATTTATTATTTATCTGCTATCGTTTAACTAATAAGTAAATTAATAATCTAATAATAAGCCGATATTGAAATTTATTCAAAACATAAAACTTATTACGTCTTAATTATTAAAGTGCAAAATGTTGTTATTACACTATAAACTTGATCAACATAAATAATGCTGTCTACATTTTTTTTCTTATTTAATATGAAGGTTTTACAAGTAGTCTAACAAAGTCAAAAATTACATCAACCGAATATTATTGTTCTTTATTAAGATGTTTATTAAAAGCATACCAATTTAAAAAAATACACATTTTACAAATAATAAAAACCTAATGAATCCAACTTATTATTTAACACTAGATACTACAAATCCAGAACCAAGCCTGTGCCTGTATTGTATTGTAGCCATATTGTATATGTAGCCAATGTCTGTATTCACATGAAACAAAAACAATTATTTCCAGAACTAAATTACTTACTACGTGCACTGTTACTCTATAAACTTGCAACTGAATTGTAACTACTTTTTAACCGTATTCCAAAAAGGAGGAGGTTTTACGTTCGGCTATATTTCCGTCATTTTAATTAAACACACTAATAACAGGTAACACTATCCCAACAAATTGACATCTAATATAAAAATGTTTCCTTGAATTTGATTCAGTAGTAGGTAAACAAATAATGTGACTCTAGGAAAAAAAATACATAAATTAACTTATATTAAGGAAATCAAGTTAGATATAGCATTCAGTAAAAGCTAATTTTTGGATTTTCTTTCTATATATTTATTTTAGTTTGATTTTCCTGTTGAAACCATGAATGTAGGTACCTCTTGACATTTAATTTCAGTATTGCACAGTTGAGTCATTCATTCAATGTAGTTAGTCATAAATTTCAGCGGAGTGACTTTGCCGGATACTAAACTATTGGCATCTTCATACTATACTTTCTCTAAGCTAATACCTACATAACACCATAATTTTAATAATTATTAATATACGTAGTAACTTTTTCCTTAATTATTTTGACTGTAAAATATTAACAAGTTAAAAAATACGTCTTTGTTAGATAATCAATAAAAGTAGGTAAGATATACACCCAAATGGCTAAAAACCTGATTTTTATTATTTTTTATTTCTTTAATACAATTTAAATAATTTACAATTCTAACTTATGCAATAGATTCTTATTTAATAAGGCGCGTTTTTATAAAATATGTGTTAATTAAAAATCAATAAATAGGGCAATAGAAATTGAAGTACTCACCTACTGGAAGTCAGTGAAAATAAATTTCAAAAGGAAATTTGTTGAATATTATGATAAAATAAAAAAAAATACGTGCTCATGAGCATGAATCAAAGATTATGCTTACCGAGGCAATCCCTTTTTGGTTTAAAAACCACGTCATACTTATACTACGTCAAATAATAATTGATCGTACTCAATGAAATTAAAAATATTCCGTAACAATCACCACTGGAAGATTTATATGATCTCAATAACTCAACAATGAGTCGATCAAAATTTCTTGCAAAACTAGTTTTCCTCCATTCAATATCAGCTTACATCGGTTATCAGCTGATATAAATACGTGATTGCTTATAATTTATGCGCATCGTATAAATTATTTATGAATGAGTGCTAATTATAGTAGTACTTAGGAATTGTGTAGTAGCGAGAATTCGCTTTATTTACGTTTTCACGTTGACAACCGGAACACAGTTGTTTATTTATAGTACTGAAAAGGACCTGGGTATTTACCTCATCGGTTCATTATTATAGGGCGTAAAATCCCTAAGGATACGTATAGCCTTGGTTGTTTTATAATACACTCACCTACACGTTAGAGCAACCCACTCACAATCTTACGTGTATTAACTAGGATGTGCCTGCGACTTTGTCCTCGAAAAAATGGTACTTTCCCCTGGCATGTCCTCAATAATTATTATTACGTCTTTCACTTCATAGACTCTACATAAACAGATTTTGTGCATGAGTTGAGGTCTCAGGTAATTTACATTTATTATAATTATTTTATTTCTCTCATAAATTTATTAAGTCTATTTTATAATTTATCTCTCTTTAGACTCTACATAAACAGAACTCTATTTATGTAGAGTCTAGAGAAAAGTAGTGTAGTTTTTGAATGTGTTGCGGTCTCAGATAATTTATATTTATTATAAATATATGAATAAATATCTTATATATTTATTTACACTAAGTATTTTATAGTTGTTAACAATGCTTATAAAATACAAAACAATATTAAAAAAAATACAAATATGTCTATCTCTAGGGATATTCTCTCTTTTGAAGACTCTCTCTCTTTAGACTCTACATAAACAGAGTTTGTGAATGAGTTACGGTCTCAGATAATTTATATTTATTATAAATATATGATTTCTCTTATATAATCATTTAGACCAAGTATTTTATAGTTTTTACAATGCTTATAAAATACAAAACAGTATTAAAAAATTATAAATTCATCTATCCCTAGGTATACTCTCTTTTTTTTACACTATCTCTCCTTAGACTCTACATAAACATAGTTTGTGAATGAGTTGCGGTCTCAGCTAATTTACATTTAATATTTTTTTTCTCATGTATTTATTTAGACTATCATTAAATTTTAAATGTTTACGCTTATAAAATACAAAACAATATTGATAATTTATAAATAATTTTATTTCGTAAAATATAAAAGTAGTAATAACGCACAAGTAAGTGGGTACGCTCAACGGTCAACTTTAATGGCCAAGTGCGGAAAAGGCCGAGGAAAGCAGGAGAAGTATTCATTAGAAAACGGTACCTACTCCTGCTGCGATGAGATACGAGTAGGTACATACTAGTCGTATAGAAGTCAAATGGTTACCTAAAGTTACTTCCTATTCTTAAATAATAGGCCCAATGTCTTAATTTTTAAAAGGATTTGGTTACTAAATGTTTTCCTTTGGTGTCAAGGAAAATATTAAGAAAGTAAAAAAAATGTTGTATTTGTTTCTGATTGTATAACTGTCGTAGGCTCCAGATTGGGACCGCAGCGACGTTACCGGGGGATTTGGCGGAGCGCTGACGAGGCCATAGGCTGAAGAAGAGAACTCTGAGGACGTGTCCTCTGAGACTTGGACCTTGGCTTAGATCCGTTCGGGAAAGCTGTGTATCAGTAGGTACGGAAATCCCCGTGACATAGTCATGCATGATAGTAATTACATACATTTAAATAGTCGCACCAGATAGAGATAAGCTTCTCTGTTTATCTCTATCTATTTTAGAAAACTTTTGGGATTGCTCCTCTCACAAACAACTACCTATTTACGAGTAGTCATCCCCACAAAGCGCTGCTTTGAAATTTCTAACTACAATTTTCGAGGGAAATTCTCTACTGATGACTAATGTGAATTTGATTCGATACAAAATTGATGCAAGGTCATGTCTATTACCTAGTGACATAGCAATAGATCGACTTTATAAATTGCATATCTATTCTTCTACATTAATATAAAGCTAAAGAGTTTGTTTGTTTGTTTGATTGAACACGCTAATCTCAGGAACTACTGGACCGATTTGAAAAATACTTTCAGTGATAGATAGCCCATTTATCGAAGAAGGCTATAGGTTATATTATATTTTTAAATAATTAGGTAACTATATATCGGTGAAAGAATTTTCAAAATCAGTTCTGTAGATTATCCCCTACAACCACAAAAACTTTACCTCTTAATCACACTAATAATATTATAAAGGCGAAAGTTTGTGTGTGTGTGTATGTTTGTTCCTAATTAACGCTGCGGCTACTGAAGCGATTTGACTGAAATTTGGTATGGTAATATATTTCACTCTGCATTAACACACTCTGCATTTTCATCCCGGAAATACCCATGGTTCCCGTGGGATTTGTGAAAAACTGAATTCCACGCGTACGAAGTCGCGGGCGTCCGCTAGTACATTATATATGACGTCGTATTGTTTGGTAACAGAACGTCATCGATAATTAATTAGCTTACGATAGGAGAGGTTCGAACCAATAACTTTGAACATTATAATTTAACAGTCAATTAATAGACTTACGTATAATAAAATGTTTACAAATACATGGTTGATTATTATAAAACGGTTGTATAATACGTTTATTGAAGTTCGTGGGCATTATTATTATAACCGAAGTACACTTTATAAGAAAGGCATTTTAAAAGTGCTTGCAAACTAAGCTTAATTGAAATAAATGAATTTCCATTTCATAGACATAGGATGAAAATTCACACCCATTTCGGTTTCTACATGACATTGCACCGGAACGCTAAATCGCACATGCATGTATTGTGATTAATGTTTAATTAAGACTTTTTAAAATTCACAACTGAGATGTTACGTTTTTTTTTTATTCTTTACAAGTTAGCCCTTGATTACAATCGCACCTAATCGTAAGTGATGATGCAATCTAAGATGGAAGCGGGCTAACTTAGGAGGAGGATGAAAATCCCGACCCTATCGGTTTCTACACGACATCGTAGTGGAACGCTAAATCGCTTGGCGGTACGTCTTTGTCGGTAGGGTAGTAACTAGCCACGGCCGAAGCCTCCCACCAGCCAAGTATGAGAGTTGATAACGTTATTCGTATTTAGATAGCCATTTGGATGTGTTACACTGACTAATTACGTCATCTTAGATACCCACGACAGTTCTGTGAATGTTCACTATGTCTTAGAAGTTGGAACACCTGTGTCATATCAGCTTTGAACTTCCTGTTGATAGAACGATTAGTATGTATCCTGAATGATGTGTTTCAGACTGCGGGGCGTCGCGGTATGAAAAGTTCAAGTCATCGAATTCCTTCAAGCCATTCACAGAGAGCGAGACACGTTTGTATCAATTGCAAGAAATATTTCAGAGATTACATGATGTCAGCTTTTTATACGATGAGCACCACTTCTTTAGAATGTTAGTATGAAGCCACAGATTAAACAATAATAGGCATATAGAGTGCACGG
Source organism: Bicyclus anynana (assembly GCF_947172395.1). NCBI lineage: Eukaryota > Metazoa > Arthropoda > Insecta > Lepidoptera > Nymphalidae > Bicyclus > Bicyclus anynana. Next base: position 9,638,585 of record NC_069095.1, read on the forward strand.
AACACGGCAGTGAAGTAGCCATTTTAAATACAAATTCAAAAACATTCATTCATTCTCGAGTCAATACAACACAAAGCGTTGCATCAGTAATTTTCAATATTAGTCAAGAAAAATGGCGTCATAAGTTTTTAAATATTTTAAAAACTGCTTACAAAACATATGTTTTCTGTGCAAAAACTAAAAAAACCAAGATGTAGTATTTTTATAGGTTTTGGTGAATTACAAATTATGAAAAATTATTGTATATGATACATAGAAATATTTTGGGGATATCAAGAATTTTAATGGGTTTCACGGCTTGTAAAGTCTCTTTCTGTATCATTCTCTATTCTATGTATGAAGCTAACTCTTATTAAGCGGCTAAAGCTTCTGTTTGTCGCCGATAGCCAATGGGATAAAGTCAAGTTGAATAAGCCAAATCAAAGCTTGACAGGGTCCGCTACTTATCTTATAACATTTTTCCGGGTTGAGAGTAAATACTCATAGTTCTTTTCTATACCCAGTCAACGTAGGTAACCTTTGTGAGATTTTCAAGAGGAGTGATTTAGTAGTTAAAGGGTGGAAGTGTAACTAACAAACAAATATATAAACTTAATTTCGTATGAATTTACGTAACGAATTGTTTTACGAAAAAAACCATAAGATATCTCGAAACATAATTACATTTAGGGCTGACGTATTAATGTCCATTAGCACACGTCTCAGTGGTATTATCTATAAATATAAATAAACTATTAAACAATAATTAGAGGTATCTAAGCTACGCGATCAGTGAGTCGAAATTATAAACGTACAATTAGATGAATGAACGTTGTTCACAATAATTGTACAGTGATAACAGTAAATATTATTTATGTTAGGTGCGAACTCACTTCACACGTGTTGGTATACATGTGAATATTTATTGATATTTTGGTTTCTTATATGGCTAATTTATTGGCTTCAAAGCAGTTATCTTATTAAATAATACTTTTTTCTTTTACTTAAAAAACTGGATCATCTCCGATAGTAAGGTAGGGGTAGCTTGGGTAGGGTTAGGGTAGGTGTTGCGGTAAAAATCAGTTTGATGCAATGCGTCCAATACCTCCAATGCGGATCTATGGACGATCTACCATCGCATCGGTCATGTATAAAAGAAACAGCAAAAATTATTTAAAAAAAACTGATTCATCATTATCAGCCTAATGGAAGCCTATAGGATATGGAGCTTTGACTTAGACCCATCAAGCATAAATTTATTTTAAAAACCGGATTCGTCTGTTTTATGGTACAGTAAAACAACAGTAAATCTATAGGTAATTACTCACATTGTGACTTAATATTTTTATAAATAACTATTCAGTGTCTACTTTAAAGATCACCAAATATAGTAAAAACATTCGATTCTTTTCAAATAAAAGGGGTTACCCGACATGGTCAGAATTTGCGTCATTAAGACTCACATTTCTAAGTAAAAATGAGATAAATGCCATAAAGCTTCATTTCTAAACTCGGAGTCGAGGTCTTCCTTGTAAATGACACTAATAATAGTCCGTGTTGTAATACGAGATAAGCAATAAACTTAGAATATTGACTCTCCGGTAAGGTACGTAGGTCAATATTTTTTAAGGAAGTTAGTACAGAGCTAGGAAAAATCAGTGACGTCCTCAGAATGACGTCGTGTTATTTTATCTTACGAATCATCTTGTACCGGTATCGTATTCCATTTGAAACTAGCGGACGCCCGCGACTTCGTCCGCGTGAAACTCTACCTCTACCTTACCCTACCCTACCTCTACCCTCAGTGGCGTGCACTTCATAGATCAAAAATGCACTACCTACCCTAAGGACTCAATACAAACCTATGTTACACCTACTATTCCCGTACTCTACTCTTAATCATCCCGTACTCTAGACCTATCCAACCCATACTCTACCACTACCCGGCACTTGCCCTACCCCTATCCTACCCCCTTCCCTACCCCAACTCAACTCCTTTTTTTTAACGTGGGAAAATCCTTATGGATACCTTCTCGCCACGGGGAGGCAAGAAGGTTATGTCAGGCTTCAACCGACTAAAACCCCACGGTGTTCCGACTCGCCGCCTGATGACTGACCCACGGGAACATTAAAAATATATAAGTCGGAAAAGACTATGTTAGGACTAGGAGTCGGTGAGACGATAGTCTAGCGAACCGGGCTCAAACCACCACCTCTCGGTGATGTCCGGCCCCTATATCACTGAGCTAGAAGGCTTACGTTTGCGTAAAGGAAGTCAAAAATACTACTGAAGCAACGTAAACACACTCGAGTAGATTTTAATCTTTCATTCATCGTATTCCATTCATACTCGTGTACGGGAAAACGCAACATTGTGATACTTGATACGTATTACGTACACTGAAGGGCGATACAGAAATTACGCACGTCAGACGGCAGATGGTATCGTTTTCAAGTTTGTTATAAGGACGATCACAGTACTAATTTCTCAAGTCATGGTGATAAGTAAGTCATTAACACCATCGAATTGCACAATGCTAAATCATTTTTTGGATGGATAACTAATCTATCTATATGAATAGATAGATAGATTAGCTTTATTTTTTTATCGGAAACTAGCCGACGTCCGCGGTTTCGCCCGCGTAATTCCCGTTCCCGTGAGAATACGGGGATAAAATATAACACTTACAAATAACGTAGCTTTCTATTAGGTAGTTAAATAATTTTTATATGTAGGCTTGCGTTTGATATAATCCAAATATTAATCCGTCTGCTCCAAATTCAGACTTCAGACTTCGGTATGTTCACATACCATCCGGTGAGATGACTTTGATTAAAAAAAATCAAGTGATATTGAGAGTACTTTTAACCAAAAGCACTTGATACAATTTCATAACCATTGCTTCAACTTCGGGTTTTATTCAAAACACGATTACAAATTGAATGTGGTGCCACAGTATCACATTTGCATCGTAATGATGATAACGATTTCCATATAGATAACTCATCCACGTAATTTGTTAGTTGTATGAGTAACTATCCCGTCAGTCTATTGGTTACGCATATTAAAATCCAGGGTTTGATACGAAAACTTGGTAATTTTGGTTGTATTTTAACTAGAGAACTTCTTCGTTTGTCTTGAAGTTAGCCTATGTGGCGTCAGATCATGAGATCCTGATTTTAAGTCTCGGGTCGGCCTATTAAATATTAAGATATTCGGTATTTTTCTCAAAAGTAGCTCGGAAAAAGTTAATTGTTTTTGAGAATATCTTAGCAATCCATAGATTCACCGTGCGGGTGCCGGACTTGTGACCGATAGGTATAGGGTTAAGGACGGCCATGACAGTTTACTAACACTCTCCTTCTCCTTCTTCGTCCTTGCCAAATTTGGTAAGATCCTAGAGCTAGAGTAGCTTAGGATACCTGTTCTAATATAGAACTAGCATTTATAGCGAGGCTAAGGTCTTTAAGCAAGTTATAGAAAGATTTAGCTGGCACCTACTTCTACGGCGCAAAAACTAAGCCATTTTTAATTAGTCAATTTGTCAGAGCGTAATATTTATTCACTGTGGCCCTGTAAGCTCTGCAAGAACTATACCCCTAGTGCCTAAGAGAGTATACGTAAAGCCGTCCAATATGATCATTATTATCATTACCATCTGATAGTAATCAGTAGAGCTATTTTGTATCGATGCTTCGTATAACTCGAAAATGCGAGTATATGATTCACCTCTATATCTCTCTGTTTAACACTAAAGAAAGATGAAAGATAGAGATCAATTCGAAACTCGCACTTTCGAATTTATTCAAAACATGGGTACAGAATAGTCCTCCAGTACAGAGACGAAATTATCATACTAAGTCCGTAAATTATTGTTATGGGGCCAATAAATAGGCCAGGCCGACAATAATAATAATGAGAAACTCTCCCATTGGTTTTGTGGCTGTTCTACTGCTACGTGTCTAGAACTACTCTAACTCCAGACAGACTCGACTCCAGGAGTGTGGTTACTATGTTTTTTATTTTATTTCTAACTAGCGAACGCCTGCAACTTTGCCCGCGTGAAAACCTTTTTTTTACATATCCCGCGGGACCACAAATTTTTCCGGGAAAATCCAGAGCAAAACCCAGTTCCATTTCAAATTTCATCCAAATCTCTCCAGTAGCCGCAGTGCAATAGAGGAACAAACATTGTGTGTATGTTTCTTCTATAAATTAGTAGTGTGATTTTTAATAGCCAAAATAATGAATTTGGAAACTTTTATCCCCTTGTCTCTATTCTTAAGCCATTATATTTATGAGACATGATACAATGTGGATACCAGTCATGAATGTAGGTTGAACAGATCATAACACATCCCAAGTGAGCGAGCTATACAGAACATCATCACTTAGCATCAAGTGAGATCCTAGAACACAATAGGTAATACGTTACAATATATACAATACAATATCTTTTTGGAAGACGTATATACTCTCTCTATACTCTCTATATCTATCACTGGATATTTTAACAATGCGTTTTTGTTATGCTGACGTTACTACTACATCCAATAGCTAAATCGACTTCCTGAAATACTATAACCATACCTACTTATTACAAAACCAATTGGTTTTTGTAATTGTTAGGTATGGTATAATACAATTGCTATAGTTTTATAACTATAAAACTATAGCAATTTTATTTTTATGATTGACATTAGGTACTCATACTACACCACCGTCTATAGATTGATTTAAGGAAGTGTCTTGAATGTAAAATACGAGTACACATCCATACCTAACATGCTACTGACCCTACATAATGATTTAGTGAGAATTATCCAACATTTACTAAGAAACACTAATTATAGCGTGCCACTACAAAAGCGTTAAATGCCTTTGCATTTGTTGATATAATTAACTAAGTAAGTTTGAATAGTTACTACCTGTTATGATTAAGAGTTAAGACTCGTGCGACGATGCCTATAATGATGTTCAAAAGTTAATTAGGGAAATTAGTTTGCTTATAAATGCTGGTATACACAGCGCGTTTGCGTTGCGTCTGAACCGTGTTGTTTATAGTCTTTCATAGAAAATATCCAAGTTGTACCTATAGCGAAATCACAACTTGCGAGAAGAGAGACGTTTTAAATCAATGTATATAATTAATTAAATGCATTCTACTACATAACTATACCGATTATATAAAAGACAAAAGATTAATTGGATATTTAGTCTAAATAATTTTGTAAGATGGTAATGACAATAACTAAAAAAATATTTCACTGGCTGAAGTATTTAATAGCCCAAACTTTTTTTCTAAAAGCTGAGAACTTTCAGGTTTGATAAAATGTCGGAGGTCAGGCTAGGCTTTCGATCTATAGGGTGCGTTTGATCCTATTAGCTTTAGTTCAATTTTTACGGTAATATCTAATGCAAAAAATAGCAATGTATTCAAGTTACAAATACTTTTTTGCTTCTGGATAATTTAAATAAAAATAATTTGACTAGTGAGAAATACGATTGTAGCAGTATATATCCTATCCGGTCCTATATCCTTCGTGCGTATTAGTAAAATAATACAATAAAGCTCTGAATCGCACAGTGTGGATTGGCTTTAATTGCTTTAAACAAACACATTTGCTATAAGTTTACACTTGCTGGAAAGCATTGGATTTTTGTTATTTAACAACAACCCGATGCTTGTCTACAATCTCACCTGTCTAAGATTTTTTTTTAAACTTTAAAAACTTTGACTTTGAAAAAAATATAGTTTATTCTGAAGATCGATTATTTTACGTACATAAATTTATCAAATATTTTTTTATAATATTTATTTAATTCTAAGATCCGTACCTAAACCATCACAAGTACAAGTAAAACAACTTACGCTCAGCTGTGTTCAATGTCTTTGAAACTATTAAATAATGGTTAAAAATAACAATAACAAATATATAATGAAGATTAATTTTGACTTATCATTATTTGACATTGGGTATCAATTTTCTCCGAACTATTTAAAAAACCCATTACGTGACACTACCGATCTACAAGGAATGATCAAAACCTTTGTTTTGTTTGTAAATATAAACTCACTAACTGCTAAACTAGATCTAAATTCAGTTAGTTGAACTAATGGTTGCCTCAACATACTTGGAGATTCTCAGCATTCAATTACACCTATGATAAACAGTCACAAGTAGATGAAATCATGACACTTAGCCCGATTACCAGAACCATTTTACCGTGTTTGTGACAAAAACATTAGTAAACTCAAGTAGATGACTCAATCCAAAGGAAGCTCTGGGTGTTAACATACAATACAACATCATGCCATAAAACTATTAGAGCCCCTATTGTCAGTACATCGGAGGATGCTACCCGCTGTGACTTTAAAAAGATAGAGAGATCACTGGGTGTTAACTATGGTGTTAGAAAAACTATTATTTTGTTTGAATACAGAGATGATTTTAAAAAAAACAGGTAGACTCTAAATCTAAGATACTGAAGTTGTAGGTGTTCTAAATTTAGGCAGTGGTACAGAAGACGGATAAGTATTCCATAATTTTGCTGTACGAATGAAAAATATAGATGTAAAAGATCCACCCCAGGTATGCCACCGTTTCCTGGGTTTTACTATTCTATGGTAAGAGGGGAACGAGGATGGTGGAGTTCCTGTGCACACTCTTCAAAGTGTATCCGACGAGAAAACCGAGAGACAAGCCACATTGCGACGGCGCTACAATCTTCGAAAAATAATCTGCGTCATTGAATTGATCCTTATCGCAGCGATCTATGTAGGCTACTGCATCGAGCTTTTAGCAGAACAGTCCAAAGGTGACAGCAATTATTCATGCAGGTTCTGATCTGAAGCCTGGTAAAGCTTAAGAAGTTGTTAAGATGTACCACTTTACTATAACCAGGACTTTATTGAGGAAGAGTAGGGATTGTATATTTTCTGTATGCTCCTTAATTTGACCGCAGCAGCGTCACTATGGTATTTGAATGAGCGTAAAATCTCTGCCAGTCCGAAGTTTAAAATACCAATGTATAACGTCCAGCGAGACTTGGATCTCGGCTAGGAAGAACATTTTGGACCGATAGGGTTTGTAGGTGACCATGGTTGAAATCTGCTTTCGGGCTAAAAATCGAGGATTTAGAAATCGCTGGCAAAGACTGTGATCTTATGATGGTGCTGCCAAGATGGCATGTATTTATTTATGATATTGTTCGGTTGTAAAGAACACCATTATTAAGGCGTTTGGGACAGTGCTAGTCTAGTTTGTTTGTTACCCAATAAGTCTATCATAAGCTTCACGTTCTACGAGTAGGTATAAGCCCAAAGTATGTACTCGCATGAACTCATGTGGCACGAGCTTGTCTCGTTAAGGCATGCACGGTAGCTATTGGTACTTGATAATTTGTTCCTGATATTATCGCTCATGTAATTGACGCATAACTTACAGTTAAAAAAAATTAACTATTGTTGTTACATATGTAACTCTTTTTTTTATCTTCTGGGTTTTTACCCGGATAAACGCGGTGCAATTAAAATATCTCGTCCCATGATGCCTCTATCGCGGTCGAGTTGGTAAAAAATAAAGCCGGATTGAAATTAGGACAAGCGCTCACATTAGAGGAGTAAATTCTTGTCGTATAATGTAAACGATTGTCTAGAACATTGTCTTCCTAATATTTCTCTTTATAAAATAAAATAATGAAAGAGTCAAAATAAAAAAAAACACAAGTATCACGCAGTTTTAAAGATGGGCAAAGTATCACAAACCTAATTTACGAAAGAAAAGTTTAAATAAAACTGAATAGTCAAAAAAGTTTTAATACACGTGAACGTATGAACATTGTTCTGTTGAAATGTATACCAATCGTGTAATTGTGTAATAATTTATAAAAGTTACGAAGCATAAAATAATAATTTACATATCAGAATGTAAGATGTTAGTGCGAACATAAACAGAAATTACACATTTAGAGGCTCGAAATCTTCAAAACTCTCAACAGAATTGTTTGTCGCAGTGCAATATATTATATACCATAAAAAGACCGTTCAAATTTGCAAACTATTTATTGCACACTGAAACGACTCCTGTACGAAGGCGGCGTCTTTGCTGCCAGTTTGTCCTTGTTTTGTTTACCGTTAACAGATGAATTAAAACAATGCTCGAGTTAACTTTCACTACGTTATATATGACGCAATAAATTGATGTATTGTCTAACGTCAGGCCTCTTCTAAAACTCCCCATTTTGTAACTTTTGTTTTTACTTTAACGGTAGTAGTGCAACCGCTCCGCGGAGGTCCATAATGCTTCGCCACAAAAACTAGCGTGCGACTGCCTGCCATTGCCCACTGTTTGAATTGTCATTGTTAGTGTGCCATCGGCTTTATAAATAACGCTACACAATGCTGGGCCTTTGCACGTAACACAATTACATTTTTAACAAGTGGAGACCGTGAAATTCATTTCGAAACGCCTCAAATAGATGTATCATTGAATATTTTGTGTTTGATAAATTGTGCGTCAACATAACGCCCCTTTACGGTGTATCGCTTTAGTAGGCGAAGCGACTGCGTATTGTGTACGATTATTGACTTATCGGGGATTTGCAAACAGATGTGATGCCCACATTGATAAAAAGTCTGTTTGACGTAATTGTGATTTTCATAAGCACTATTTATTTTTTTACTAGCAGTCGTGAAATCACATGAAATATATTTTGAATAAAATATTCAATTGAAGCCCGCAAACTCTCCTTAAAGAAACAGTTAATAATTCTGTAATTTATCAGGTTGTAAAATAGTCGTCCTAAATTAGATTCAAATTCGTTTAGCCGTTTTTTCGTCTAACTTCCAAAACAAATAAACTTGTGTATTTGTATTATTAACATTAATACCAACCCTCTTCTTATTACTAAATTTAGAAAGGAGAATTCTCTTGAAGTTATAGTGAACTAGTGGACGCCCGAGACTTTGTCCGCGTGGAATTCAGTTTTTCACAAATCCCACGGGAACCATGGATGTTTCCGGGAAGAAAAGTTAAATAGAAATAGAAAGAGGAACAAACATACACACAAACTTTCGCCTTTATAAATTAGTGTGATTGCAAAATCACTGGTGGTAAAGCAAAATCTTATACGTAAACACAAGACATTAATATGTATACATTAAAGAGTCCATAGAGTCGGTGTTAAGAAATCGCTTTCAATTAATATACTCAGTAAACTGGTTTCCAACGCGAACTTAGTGGTCCCCAGGTCGGCGATGACTCACACAGACCATGGACCATGGACCATGGAAGATTACAACGTAATCGGCTGACGTACATACCCCGCGCTCGTCATAGACTAATTAGCCTATTAAACAATAAAGCACGTTGCATTCGAGATGCTGGAATTGAACGAGTAATGTACACGTTACAATCATTTTGTTTCGTGGAAAACGGAGATCGTAAAGGATCTTGTAACAAATGTCTCATCCAAGGTGCATTGCGCGTTTACGCATAGTGAAAACCCCTATTTCGATGTCGGTGTATGCCTGACTAGTTTCGAACCCATACGGGGGCCCTTAGTCATGAGCTGGTTCTTGCACACGGCTCTGTCCAAACTGGCTTATTCCGACGTTGTATTAGGTGAGTATAGCCGTGTTTCATAATAAATTAATAGCACGCACGTTAGTTTGAATTCTAAAAAAGAGTTCATAGTCTACTGGAATGCTACTTCTTTGGGCTTAGCATTTGCCAGAAATAATTGCAACCTTAAAACTTTTCGATCAACTAACTTATTACTTTACTAGCCGACGCCCGCGACCGTCCGCATTAAAATCGATGTTAACTTTCAACTATCCCTACCCTACCCCTACCACTCCTATCTTCCACCTTGGAGTTTATCATCAGCCTCATGTAGATGTTTTATGAACACATAATATGGTACATATACTATTACTAGGAGGATCAATTACAATACTGTCTCATATATAAATCACTCTAAGTAAACGTTTTTGGATATATCGAACGCACATCACTGTTTAGGCAAGGTCACGGTATACTTGTAATATAAGATGCCCTTAAACAAAGTCTAAGAAAATTGATTTAACAGCGTTTGATAGATAAAATAGCACCAATTGAAAAGGAAATAGAAATAAGAGAAAAAGCGATAAACGGAAAAGATTGTTACAGATAGCGAACTAAAAGAGTAGCTATTACCTTAATGACGCTTATAAAAAACAAAACAATATTGCTGAAGCTGGACATACAATGTAGTTCAGGTGTAATTGCGTGTCGTATTAGTACGGAACGTGGTCTAGGATATGATTAGAACTTTGACGGAACATACAGATTTATATTTCACATTTGGACGCCATAATTTCGACTCTATGCTGTCTTAAACAAAAATCATATAACCTAGGATGTGTGGGGCTTAATAATCTTGTTATTGAAACAAGTTGGTAGCCCTCCTCCTAACTTGTTTACCAAAAGTTGTTACTAACCAGCTGTTTTTCATTTTTACTGTTGCTTAATTAATAGTTATACAACTTAACAGCCACAATGTCCTACAAATTGTGTGGTACATTTTCTTGTTCCGACTCTCAAAAAGTTAGCTACCAGAATCAAGAATTTTCGTAAATATAAGAGTTGAGTATCTCATCTAGATGAAGCTGCTCACTGAAAATAATTAACTTGACTACCAATGTAAAAATGCTCCACGGATCCTGGGCTAATAAGTCTAACAGAAGAAAAAACTAGAGTGATAAGCATTTAAATATATGCATTGTTTTATCTGCATAAAATAAGAAAAAAATGTATTTTAGGAAGTTACTCCCGTGTTGACTAGAACTCTTCTAAAAGTGTAATAAACTCGTTTTTTAAACTTCTATAACTACGAAGACCTTTGATTTATGTTAAGATAGTAGTAGGTACGCTTAGATCTATTACAATAGATCTAAACGTACAGATCGATCTATGTGCAATGATTTTCATCATTAGATTGAATGTTTATAAACGCCGCTGTTATAAACGCAATGAACTCCCTTGTATCATTCGCAACTGCTACCCACAAAAACGTAGTATCTAATAGGCGATACATCAATAGAAGATAGCCGGTGATAACGAGCGGTCATCAAGATGTCTTTCTCATAGATACACGGCCCACAGCTATGTTGCTTGTCAACCAGTGTTTAGATACCAATTAAACAAGTTATCTTGATAAATAGCGTCTTCCTTAGCACGTATAAGGAATAAACTGAATGAATCGAGAACACTGAATACAGTTTACAGTTCGCATCAGGAGGGCTACTCTTTAACGATGTTTGTATGACTCACAAGTGCGAGATTTTAACACTTCTATCTCTCTCTCTAACATGATATTAGATAAAGAGTAAGATAGAGGTCAATTCGAAACTCGCATTTGCGAGTTATATAAAACATCGTTACAGAATAGCCCTCCAACAGGCTTCTTTGACTATGCTAGTTGACATTATACATCATCATCATAATTATCAACCCATATTTGGCTCACTGCTGAGCTCGATTCTCCTCTCAGAATGAGAAGGGTTAGGCCAATAGACCACCACGTTGGCCCAATGCAGATTGGCAGACTTCACACACGCAGAAAATTAAGAAAATTCTCTGGTGCAAGTTGCAGGTTTCCTTACGATGTTTTCCTTCACCGTTTGATATTTAATTTCTTGTGCCAGATGTTCTCTGCCTTCGATTCGGAAGACGTAGGTTTGAACCCGGTCCGGAGCATGCACCTCCAACGTTTCAGTTTCATGTGCATTTTAATGTATAATATGTATATGTACAATGAAACAGTGGACAATGAGACATTCATCTATAAAGATCTCTATCATCTACCATTGACCCTTATTCTTAAGCATGACAAGGTTCAATCAAACAATTGATGATCTAGATTAAAATTTTATAAGTGTATCCTACATTTCCTACTACTACTAACAACATAAAACGCTTGGGCCTGGGAACAGAAATTCCACACGGTTAAAGTTGTGGTAGGAAATGAGAATTTTTATAAAATCCCTGCAAATAGTAATTTACTTAGAGGGTATCATCTTGGTATGTACAAAACAGACAAGCGTACGACTATTAAACAAGATATAACAGCATAATTTCGTTTGAATTGACAAGCCGAAACAATTTAATCATTATCTCTGTCGGAAAATTAGCTGAATTACATCCTGAAGGATATTGAGATCTATTTGTATTTGCATAAAGTTCAGATTGGTTCGACAGCGAGGAGGATTATAGGTCGTAAGGCTCAAAGTAAGGTATGGCGGAGGAATTGGCGGTATTCGCCAACGACTGCAGCGGTACGGCATTGCGAGTCGTATAGTCAACGGGCTGGGTGGGCAAACCGCGGCGGTTGGCCCTCTTGGATTTTTTCTTGTTTCCCGTTTTCGAATTTCAAATTTCGAACTGTGCGAAATCGTTTCATGTCCGAATACTTTGCAAGCACACGCAACGCAAACGCAAATGAGGAACCACCATCGCTGATGTATCACGCAATGGGGATGATGACTTGGTTTGAATATATTGATTTTTACGAGACATTCGGGTAAATAAGGTCAATATTAACTAATTAATATGTAAAAAACAAAGATTGTCTGAATGTTTGCAAAATAAATAAGATTATAAAATTTCAAAATTAGTAAAAATATTTTATCGTAATTAGATGAAAATTCATACATTTTTAGCTTCCTTACATTAAACGTGACATTTTTCAATATACTATGAACTAAAAACATAAACGCAAAAATAACAAAGATATTTGTAATTTTTTTTAACGCCCATACAAATCTAACGATTATTGTGATCAACGACGTCATTAATTCGTGCCATTTTGTATGGGGCGTTTATTAGAGATCCGTGGCAGTGCCCCAAGACCCGTTTAAATACCTATAGCTCTGAAAGTAATGATCGCAGATACCCTGTTACTTTTAGAAAATGGCTTTTCTATTAGCATACTCCTAATTTATATACAATTTAATAAACTGTCATCATCTCTATTCTCGAGTGCTACGAAATCTATCATCTATTAAATGAATGCCAGTATAATTTCTATACAACTGCTAATATAATAATTAAATCACTACAACTAATTAGTATGAAAATATAATAAAGAACGGTGTACAATTAAAACATTATTGCATGATAAAATTATGTTGTAATTAGCTCAACAATAATTAAAATCGAAGGTCATTATCGTAACAAAAACTTGAGAGCAAAGCGATCGCCTTTTTGCCGCGAATCCAGATTTGTTCAGACAGAAAAGTTAAGGCTTACGATTCTCATAGATTTGTCAATTTAATTAGCTTATACTCCGCGTGGTTTTAACTAGGTATATAATACTATAGGTATATGCCTGATTTAAATTCTTTGTTTTTTATTTAAATGCATGTGTGTTTTCCGGTAACTAAAATGCTGACTTACTAAAATATATTTTTTTTTTTCTATTTTTTATTTCGCTATCTGGAATAAATTAAATTAGGTGTATTCCAGCAGACTATATACCGCATTGTTTTTCTAAGACAAAGTCTAATAACTTTCATAGTTACTTTTAAAAAATAAAATACAAATTCAAATAAAATACATAGACTCGAATTGAGAACCTCCCCCTTTTTTTAATAAAATAATCGTGAAAAGTTACAATAAAATTTAAACAATTTTAAACATTGTGAAGAGGTTCATAATCTTTTTTACGGAAATTCGTAATAATGAAATGTACTTACGATCAGAAATTAATACCATTAGGTACATAAATTAAATACAAATTAACATACATACATACATACATGTAAGTATACCACTCTTTTAAGACTTTACAACGCCGATGAGCCGTGAAATAATTAAACACAAATCGTGAAAAAAAAATTCGGGCGTTCTACACCGAACAAAATGTCTATGAAATCATATCTAGTTGGACAAAACTTGAAAAAGAAGACTCTTCTAACAATATGTATGTCTATGGTATAGAAAAACACTTGTGAAAATTGTGAACGAAACGCAATGGTCGCTTAACATGTGCAGTACAATTATAGTAACGGTGCACGGAACAGGAAAACGCATTGTGACTTGCGTTCATCATTATTATATTGTAAGGATAATTTTACGTAATGTCATCAAACCGCCTCTTATGAATTAATAATCATGATATGAATAAGATATTCTCATACTAATATTATGAATAGATATTCTATTTGACGGCCTCCGTGGCGCAGTGGTAGGTTCTGGGTTTAATCCCTGGCTGGGCCGATTGAGGTTTATTAATTGGTCCAGGTCTGGCTGGTGGGAAGCTACGGTCGTGGCTAGTTACCACCCTACCGACAAAGACGTACCGCCAAGCGATTTAGCGTTCCGGTACGATGTCGTGTAGAAACCGAAAGCGGTGTGGATCATCATTCTCCTAACAAGTTAGCCCGTTGCCATCTTAGACATCACATCACTTACCATCAGGTGGTGAGATGGTAGTCAAGGGAAACTATAAAATAGCCTATAACACTCATTAATAACGTGACATTACATTGGTAAAAAAATCAAAATCAATTTAGTAGATCTAGAAATTATTACTACGAACTCACAAACTTTACAATATTAGTATAAATAAAATTACTAAAAATCGAGAAGGGCCTAATTATGATCACGACGGCTAGACGTATTCTTAAAGGTAAATCGATATTTAGTTAAATACGGTTTATTAAAAATAAAGAGTACGTATATTAAATTGGTTATTTAGTTACCTGAAAAGCTTGTATAAATAGATATTTTCTTCTTTGCAAACATTCGTTCAACATGATGACAATCCAAAGAGTACGTTTCTCGAGCTCCCAAATAAATATCTGTTCACTCTTAACAGTAATAATTTATAACACATTATATTTTACCATGACACCGCGATAAATAAATAATTTCCTCAAAAATAGATTCACGAAAAATATCTCAAAAATCAATTCGAAATTTTCACATTTACACAAAATACGACGTGTTGTGAAATCAATCAACCACTGTCAAATATTTCCATAGATACAGGAAAATTATGGCTACAGATAATATTAATAAAAACTAAATAATGCTCAGCCAACATCATAACCTCTTTACTGTAGCGGCAGCTCGAGACCTACTCAACAACTTTAACCATAGAATTATAACTTGTACCGAATCGTAAATCTATGACTTTAACCGTGTTTTATTTTTTTATTATCTGTCATTAATTTAAATAAAACTGAAACTAAAACGCTAGGTCCGTGGGGTCCGAGTACTCGCTTTCTTTTTAAAGAAATCGAAAAGCTATTAATCGACGCCTCCCGTGACCAGAATGCTGGCCTATATTTAGGTCAGAGAATCAGTATTGCCATACTACGTGGCAATACTGCCAGCCTTCTGGGCACTTTATCATCGATTCCTAAGAATTCTACGACGCCTAAGTCGGTAGATATAATTTTATATTTTTTTATAATAAGTTTAGGTTAGGTTAGTTACTAGTAATTTAAATATTATTGTATTTAGTTAGTGTAAATAATTATAAAAACTAAAATAATATTAAATTGTTTATGTAAAATAAAGCAAAGTTATAAATACCTTAAAGTACTGGCACGCTGTGGCAGTGACTGGATACTGGATCTGGAAAGAAATAACTCGTTTCAAATACAGAATTAAATAATTATTAAAAAAAAAACAGTAAATAAGACGCCGCTCAAAGAACAGACAAACTGTTTAATATTTTTGGGATTTACATCGCAACCAATGATTAGACTGCATTTAATAATTTAGTATTTAGGTTTGATGTTTTGATGTTTAAGCCTCGGGCTGGTGCCAATTCGTGCCCTAGATCTTTTTGAAGGTACCCCCAATTCAGTAGGGGCCTCCGGAAAATGCGCTTGTCAAGCAATTTTTAGTACATCTTTATATGTAACCGTATTATTACGGGTGCGAATAGCATGTACCAATTCAGAGAGCCGTGGAGTCATTGGAACTGGTCGGTATTTCAAATTACAACCTGTCATATAACTGACAAGATCATGACGAACACAAGAGAAGGTCGTAACATTAACTGCCAATTAAAATTATTAAAATACAAAACTTAAGGGATACACAAAGTATCGCTAATTTGACTAAATTTGGTGAATTATTAAAATGTGGAAGTAAATTATAAAATTACACTATCACACTAATAATATAAAGGCGAAAGTTTGTGTGTGTGTGTGTGTACTTACACACTTGTGCATGTTTGTTCCTAGGACCTTTGCGATGCGGCTACTAAAGTGGTTTGGCTAAAATTTGGAATGGAAATAGATTTCATTCTGGATTAACACATAGGCTACTTTTCATCCCGGAAAAATCCATTGTTCCCACGGGATTTGTGAAAAGCTTTGATAAATTTTGATGTATCTATATTGTTTCTCGATACAAGATACAAGGGGTCTTAGCCATGTGCCACGTCGATTCTCTTTCTAAAAACGCTAACGCTTCGAAAACTAACAAAATGTATGGGAATGACAGATCCGATCGACAACTTGGTCACGTGACCTGTCGATAGTGAATGTCATTCTCATACTTTTTTTGATTCTCGAAGCGTGAGTAGAAAAAGAATCGACAAGTTACATGGCTACAGGACAAGTTTGGTATTAGATAGCTATAAATATAATAACGTTTGGTCTGAACTAACACTGCAGATTAGAAAAGTTATGAAGGCCAAATTATGACCTCTGAAGTCGATCGGTAGAATAATTTGCGCTGGGCAATTATTTAATTACTAATTTTGGTAATGGATTTTTTATTCAACAACAAATTCACTAAACACCAGGTAAATAGATATGATTCATCTGGTCTTGAGTGACAATGCAATAAAAATAAGTAAAGCAATAATAATGCAGTGCACTGTGTAGGAAGTCATCATCATCATCAGCCGATGGAGTCCACTGCTGGACATAAGCCTCTTGCAGGGACTTCTAATACACAACCGTATCGAGCCGTCAGCATTCAGCAGCTTCCTGCAATCCACTTGATGTCCTCGGTCTACCTAGTTTAGGCTCGCCATTCCAGCACCTTGGGACCTCGAAGTCCGTTGGCTCTGTGAAATGTCTAGTAAGTAGTTGATCTTAATTATATGAATATTATTATATTTGGCTATGTGGATTTAATCTACTGGACACAATAAGCCACTTGTATATTAGTGTTCATTATTATCAGCCAAGGTGCTGGAATGGCGACCCCGCACTAGAAAACGCAGTGTTGTTGGACTACCCATGGGTGGACTGATGACATCAAGCGAGTCCAGGGATTCGCTGGATGCAGGCGGCTCAGGATCGTGGTGTTTGGAAGCTATACAAAAGGCCTATGTCCTGACGTGTTGGCTAATATGATGATGATGATTATTATAATGATTATATTACGGTGGGTAACGTTACAATGGGCTGTAATTTAGTGGGCTACAGCCTACAGGGCTAGGCTTTCCTCTTAACAGGAGAGGGGACCTTAGACACCACGTGATCATGATAATCCAATTCGGAATGTCGGGGTTAGGACGATATTTTTTAATAGTTAACGATCACTATCAGATGATGATGACCAAGACCAAGGCTCGGGGGTCCACCATCGACTTCTCTAACCCGGGGTGAAAATTTTTAGTGAAAATTTCTTAAAATAAGTAAAGCTCAGTATTTCAAACCCAGACCTGACTCGAACCTAAGACCTCGCAATCAGAAGCAGCTTATTCTTAAGTTGCTGACTTGCAAACATGTTATGAAAGATTCAACATATAAAATATACATTTACTTTTTTAAGAGCCTCAATAGCTCAACGGTAAGAGCGGTTGGACTCATCACCAATGGTGGTGGCTCGATCCCCGCCCCGTTGCACTATTGTCGTACCCACTCCTAATACGGTCTTTTCGACTAGTTGGAGGGGAATGGGAATATTGGTCATATTTAAAAGATATGGTTAATACTCTTTTAAAAAAAAGACTGCATGTAAAGGCTCTATGCTGCTGCGTTTCAGCAAAGAATGCCTAAAATGTTTATTATCATGGGAATCATATTTATACTAATATTATAAAGCTGAAGAGTTTGTTTGTTTGTTTGATTGAGCGCGCTAATGTCTGGAACTACTGGTCCGATTTGAAAAATACATTCAGTGTTAGATAGCCCATTTATCGAGGAAGGCTACCCGCGTAATTATCAGCTAGTAATTTGATAAAGTTTCTCTGAAATTGAGGTCAGTAGACTAAATCTACTCCAAACATGTTATTATACCCAAACTGGATTCGAACAAGCTACAACCATGACCTAACACACGCCTAGAATTATTAGTTAATCATTGAATAGCTTCTAAAATATTATAAATTGTATTGGGACCGTTAAAGTAACATATTTGACTTCTTAGTACTAATTCAAGCATAGATAACGGAATAAAAAACTGTATTGCTGAAAAATGTTTCAGTTAGATTATTGAAAATATGACTTACAGGCGAAATAACTAAATCACCGACGATATCACGAATTTCCACTAGTTTTTGATTATGTTATTTTGTTACATAAAAATAAATTAAGTACATACTCGATTAGAATATGTTTACAAAACATCAGGATCCATTGACGGAATCAGGAACTGAGCTAAAACGAAAACATGTCAAACACCTTTCAATTTATCGCCAATTATGTCGGTAACGAGGAAAATAGAAGTGTCGCGACAGAATCAATAAAGCTATTATTGATTCGACACCTACACGTAGTTGAACTCTTTAAATAACTTAGTGAACCAGGATTTCCGTTGTCACTCGCATCTGCGACGATAGGTCGAGAGCTAGCGATCGAGTTTCACAGTTTTAATAAGAAAATACATCACTAGCGTTGTTCTTGAATGTGGTTTGTTTATCTCGTTCACAGAACAGACAACGCTAAAAGCTAACGCTTTTAGCAATAGAAGTAGCAAGGGGGCGTAGCCCGCGTACACCAGGGTGTGCGGAACATCGCAATCGCATCGTGTCCGCGCATGTACTAGAAGTCTTGTTTTATTCTGTGACAAAAGGAATAGGTAAATAATATTCAACTGTAAAGTAAGGGTGATATATTTAATTTTTCACTAAATATTAAACAGCCATTTAGGCCTTTTATTTTTTATTTTTTTTTTTATTCTTTACAAGTTAGCCCTTGACTACAATCTCACCTGATGGTAAGTGATGATGCAGTCTAAGATGGAAGCGGGCTAACATGTTAGGAGGAGGATGAAAATCCACACTCCTTTCGGTTTCTACACGGCATCGTACCGGAACGCTAAATCGCTTGGCGGTAAGTCTTTGCCGGTAGGGTGGTATCTAGCCACGGCCGAAGCCTCCCATCAGCCAGACCTGGACAAATTAAGAAAATCTCAATCTGCCCAGCCGGGGATCGAACCCAGGGCCTCCGTTTTGTAAATCCACCGCACATAAACACACAGGCCACGCCCCTGGGTACGCTGGGTTCAATACAAAGAATTGCCACTTTATAAATCTAGTTACTTCTTATATCTGTGATCTCGATAGTGATTTTCAAATACATACTAACTCTTTCTGTCTATATTAATTAGATAGAGACAGAGTAGAATCCGAAACTCATACTGTCGACTAGTCGAGTTCATCGTTACTAAATTACAAAATAATTAATATAATTTAGTTTTTTGTATGTTTTACCAATAGAACCGGAATTGAACCAACCCTACAAAAGGCCAATAATGATGAATTAAATTAAATAATAGTACATTAAGATATAATTGCCGTAAGTTGAAAGTTACAGCCGGGGCGATATTGCATTGCATTGCATTGTGATTATTTATTAAATTATTATATTTTGTTGTCCAAAAATTCGATTGTTAGCTGAAAGCTTTTATACGAGTAGCTCTCGGTCTAGAAAATGGGTACAGTTTATGCGGAAAGCCGGTCAGAGCATTGTTCGAGGGCAAAGAATTTTCTAAAATTTACCATCCATAAAAAATCCAAGCACGAATCGGAATTTCCACAGATAAATTCTGTATCTTTATTTTAAGAATCTTGTAGATATTTTCTAAAATTATATTATTTATAATTTTTCTTTACTTTGCACGTATAATAATTTAGATATCATCCCTTCGCTCCTTTACTTTATTTTAAAAATAAAGATTTTTCTTTGTGTCACAAGTTTAAAGAACAAACTTGAACGCAGTTACTTTTAATATAATTAGAACTGTTTGTATGGCGAACTTAAGCTAAATTAATTAAAGTTGTTTCTGAAAGAACCACGGGAAGCAACTGTCTTTAAATCCTTAAACTTTATGATTTAATCGGCTAAGTTAATGCATTACTATGTTGGCACCGCCTTCAGAAGGTAGCACATACGATGTTATTTTTCGCTTTGTAGCTTGTGATAGGTATTGAAGTTTATTTTTTTTGTTAAAAAGATTTTATTTTTCACAGTACGGGAAATTTCATTATTTTCATTTTAACACAGAACTACTAACCTGATTTTCATAAAAATTTAATCGGACCAACCTGGAACTATACCTTTTCAAGCAAAAAAAAAAATTAATATCGATTAAGAAATGACGCAGTTGAGGTATGAGGTAACAGACATTAAAAAGAAAACATACATCGAATTGAGAACCTCCTCCTTTTTTTGAAGTCGGTTAACAATGTACTTTTTCGTCACTAGCATCGAAGTTGAGATGAAAACGAGCGGTGTCAGAGCACTGTAATTTTAACCGCTAAGCGCTAACTACAGAATTCATGTACAGTTTTACTGCGGAACCCTAAAAGCGAGCCCCGTGGCAAGAACCTGGTTACGGAACTTGTCTGGGGAGTCAGTCTGCACGGCCATTTTGCTTGTCGCTTCCTATTCCTATTCCGGCTATTGTTGAGCGTCCTGTCACAAATATGCATGCGCGTACTCGCGCGCATACAAATTGTTAGCTGTGGCCCGCGACTTCGCGTGGAATTCTATATTGTGACGCACTTCGACGTCATAAAAACCTTCCATGTCTATGTTATGCTATTTCATATCTATACTACACCAGCTGGCCTATTCGCTATTTTGGTTTTTATTATCAACTTATTGTAATAAACATCAAATCAATTGAAAAAATCCACCTACAAGTAAGTTCGTTGATGACACTTCCATGATATGCGGGCGACGGGGGAAAGACTGCGCGGGTGTGAAATCGTACGCGTGGGGTTTTTATTCATCGCTACACACCCCCCGGCCGGCGTGGACCATCGGGAGAGTAACGAACGAAGTTGCTGAGCTATACATAAGACATCCCGTACCCGTAACCAGTAGGAACCGGATGACGTTTTGTTACATATAATCTCAATTTCGTATAATATGCTAACTAGCATACGTCAAAGATAGTGAATTAGCCTGCAGACCTATTAAAATTAAAATGTAGAAAAAATAGATGGATTAATAAAAGTAGAGTCACAGAACACAAAATACCTACAGATTTTAAACTTATTTTAATTTGCGAGAAATATTGCGTGTAAACTTTCATTGTACGCTACCGTATCGCTTATAAGATAATTATAAAGAGTATAGTAAGTTATCTTTAAAAGATAGATTTTTTTTGTAGATGTATAAAAGATGAATAACCAGTGACGCTTTGTATTGATATACCTATATCGTCGCAAGCTCCTAGGAGTGCTAACATGCGACCAACGAGATAAACTCGAGAAGAGAAATAGACACAAATTTAAACCAATGGCGGTGCAACCGTATAAACTCTGGTCAGGTCTGGGTGGTGGGAGGCTTCGGCCGTGGCTAGTTACCACCCTCCCGGTAAAGACGTATCGCCAAGCGATTTAGCATTTCGGTATGATGCCGTGTAGAAACTGAAAGGGGTGTAGATTTTCATCCTCCTTCTAACAAGTTAGCCCGCTTCCATCTTGGATTGCAGTATCACTTACCATCAGGTGAGATTGTAGTAAAGAACTAACTTGTAAAGAATAAAAAAAACGAACCAATGACGTCAGAAAGGTCGTCAAACTAAAAGATAAAAGCAAGCGCGGCGTAAATGCTACACATTGCTAATACGCGACAAACCATCAATGAGTTACGTATTCGTACAAGTATCGATGAATGAAGGCCTTGAGCGAGGTTGTTTCTCGCTACAGCGCTCCGAGCAGCGAGCGTTGAACTTATGAATGAGGATATCAATATGTTTTCAATTAATAACTCCTATTGGATATTTGTAATTGTTTATGACACTGTACTTGTATTTCACGGCCGGGCGTATGTTTTAATAGATTTGATTGTCTAGTTTTTTTGCGAAATGTTTACATAGACATGGTATTTTTTCCTTTCATACGAGGTGTTTACGGATAGGAGTTACATGGGAAAATTTGACCGATTTTAGTACCTACCACTTTATATACATTGAGCCTCAATAGCTCAACGGTAAGAGCGGTCGGACTCATCACCGAGGGGTGGTGGTTCGAGCCCCGTTGGCCTATTGTCGTACCCACTCCTAGCACAGTCTTCCCCGACTAGTTGGAAGAGAATGGGTCATTTTATTAAAAATATGGCAAATATTTTTTAAAAAAATATATATATGTACCTAAATGTAAATATGTGCTGCTTGAGGACTTATTACAGACCTGTGTTGGAAAAGAATTTCCAATTTTATACATATTTTGAGTATAGTGGTTAAAAACCTTGTGCTACGAATAAAGCAAACTGAACTTTGCACTTGTTCACACACTTCTATTCGATATTTCTTCTTCTTAAAGTGCCTCTCCGACTAGCGAAGGTTGGCAGTCAGATTCTTGAACTCGTCTCTATCTTTCGCGAGGCGAAATAATTGTGCGGCGCTCGCGATCCCGGTCCACTCTCTGATGTTTCTCAGCCAAGATTTCTTTCTGCGACCAACGCCTCTTCTACCAGCAACCTTTCCCATCAAGATGAGCTGTAGAAGCTCGTATCTCTCGTGTCGTAGCACGTGCCCTAGATACGCGACTTTTCTCGTCTTGACGGTCTGCAAAAGTTCACGCTTCTGATTGACGCGTCGCAGAACTTCGGCATTCGTCACTTTGTGAGTCCAACTGATAGCCAGCATGCGTCTAAAAGCCCACATTTCGAACGCTTCTATACGTTTCCTGATGTCCTCTTTTACTGTCCAGGCTTCACATCCGTATAGAAGTATGGGCCAGATGTAACAACGGAGGAGTCGAATGCGCAGAGGAATCTTAAGACTGCGATTGCAGAGAACTTTTCTCATTTTGTTAAAAGTACTTCGTGCTATTTCAATGCGAGTCTTAACTTCCTGATCGCTACTCCAGGTTTCATTAAGCCACGTACCCAAATATTTGTATTTGCGCACTCTCTCCACTTTTTGGCCGGCTACGTCGATTTCAAGGTTATCAATATTTCTTTTTGATATAACCATGAATTTTGTCTTTGAGATGTTCATCCTAAGACCAGCTTGCTCACTGAAATCATTTACACTGGTTACAAGTTTTTGAATTCGATATTTATCTATATCAATATTATAAAGCTGAAGAGTTTGTTTGTTTGATTGAACGCGCTAATCTCAGGAACTCCTGGTCCGATTTGAAAAATTCTTTCAGTGTTAGATAACCCATTTATCGAGGAAGGTTATATGCTATATATTTTCCCCATATTCCTACGGGTACGGGAACCACGCGGGTGAAACCGCGCGGCGTCAGCTAGTTATTAATATAAGACGTGATCTTATTATATAACAACACACCAAACAGTTTCACCATAATTCGCAATGGAATTGAAACGAAATTTGGGAAATTTGTGGAGGCTTCGATGAGGCTTTAATTCCGCTGCTCTAAATTGTTATCAAATGAGTATCACCTACAGAGAATTTCATAAGATTGTAAAATTTTACTTACGCAAGTCTTATTGGCTTTTTGTCGCAACTTTTACTTTAATCACACCAAGGTCTGATAGTGAGTGACCTATTCGCATACCAAACTTCCCGGGTTCAATTCTAAGAATGGACTTAAAGACAATCGATTTAATAATCTACCAAAAAAAAAGAGAGGTAATGTGTTTATCAGTCTAAAAAAATATTTACGCATTTATGCTACAGCTTGGCAAGTTCGTTGATGACATTCCCATGATATGCGGGCGACAGGGGGAAGGACTGCGCGGGTGTAAAGTCGTACGCGCGCGGTATATCTACCCCTCTCCTGGCCCGCAAGTACCATTGGGAGTCTTACCAACGAATTTGCCGAGCTATATTTGTTATATTGCAATTTCTTTTTTTTTTCTAAATAATAAAAATGTCTCGCAGTATATTTCTTAGTTGTGATATGTTAATAGATACATAAATGCACCCAAACATATACGTGTGTTTTTATTTAATAATTTACACAATTTATCATTCTCCAAAGGATTTTTCCTATAGCTCGTTTCATATCGTTACCTATATAATTTAATTTGTTTGGATTTCTAGTCTTAAATTGATATCTATACTAATATTATAAACCTGAAGAGTTTGATTGTTTGATTGAACACGCTAATCTCAGGAACTATTGGTCCTATTTAAAAAATTCTTTCAGTGTTAGATAGCCCATTTATCAAGGAAGGCTATAGGCTACATATTATCCCCGTCTTCCTACGGGAACGGGAACCATCTATTTCTCCTTGTATTATAGAGTAGGGATTTAAGTTATTAGTGTAATTTTTTTTTTAGTTCTTGACGATAATCTCATCTGATGGAAAGGGATAACACAATCTAAGATGCCGGCTAACTTTTTAGAAGTTTGAAGAAAATCCACACCCCTTTCGGTATCTACACGACATCGCACCGGAACGCTAAATCGCTTGGCGGTACGTTTTTGCCGGTAGGGTGATAACTAGACACGGCCGAAGCCTCCCACTAGCCAGACCTGAACCGATTAAGAAACCCGATTAATAAGGGATCAAACCCAGGACCTCCGTATTGTAAATCCACCGCGTATACTCAGCACCACAGAGGCCGTCAAGATACTTCCATTAAGAATTATTTAAAAAAATAGGTAGGTATATTTACTCGTATTTTTTTCCGAATTTAAAACTTAACATCACATTTAGAGATTCGTTTTCATTAAGTTCTAATGATGATAGCGAAGATAAGCGTGGAATAACTAGATTTCCAAGTACTTTACGTGACAGTGAATTTTACTTATATGGTACCAGATAAGTGAATGAAAGTGATAGTAGATTACATCAGTGAATGTAACATGGGAAACTTGAAATGATAATGAACGTGATACGTAAACATGGATGGCTTGATAAAGATGTTTTATGAAGAATTTAACATCTAATTTTGGGGCGGTTAAGTTCCTACAATCAGAAGCGGATAACCGCGCGGTTAGCCGCGTCCCCAGTTAACCGCTAGTGCGTCACAGAGTTTATCATCTGCCTGTAAGTGATGAATGTTATTTAAACGGGTACATACCACGATAAAAAGATTTTTAATGTCGATATTTCGACCCAGATCGTGGTCACGACGGGACTCATAATGAACAACCACGAAATAAGTTTAAAATCATTAGTTTGCCTGTAAGTGGTTGCTAAGCAACGGTTTGTTGGTAACCAGGTGTCGATGTTATACACCGTATTTTGCCAACTCTACTTCAGTTTACGCACGCACACGTGCTTATCCTTTTAACAACCAAAGCCAGAAATTTATCATACAGTAGAATATATACTAGGAACGGAATCTATGACGCAAACAACACGACCTCATGTGACATAGTGATGATTTTCAAAAGTCATCCATATCTATATGAGTATGTACTTACAATTCGTTACAATGATTCTAAAAAATATTAGGATGGCATGATGACGTCATAGGTGGTACCTACATTCTCTGGAATTGAATCATGGGCTTTTGAAGACAAGTGACTAATTTAAAAGCTTCAGATCTCATCCGGACCGAGTAGGAAATAAGCATAGATATTATATTTCAGCAAAACGGTTTTACTTTGGTATGTAGTTGTAAAGTTCAAACGCGCTTGTGTAAAAATTAAAGAAACGTCGGATCGTCAGCAATGCATTATTAAATTACTAGCGAACGCCCGCCACTTCGTTCGCGTATAATCTTAATCAGCAGATTATTCGGGGAAAAAATTAGCCGATGTTCTGGTCCAAGGTTGACTTTGTCTCTATACCAAGGTTCATTTAAATCGGTTCAGAGGTTTAGCCGTGAAAAGGTAACAGAAAGACAGACAGACTTACTTTTGCATTTATAATATTAGTAT
This sequence comes from Bicyclus anynana, assembly GCF_947172395.1. Lineage (NCBI taxonomy): Eukaryota > Metazoa > Arthropoda > Insecta > Lepidoptera > Nymphalidae > Bicyclus > Bicyclus anynana. The sequence continues at coordinate 9,664,788 of NC_069095.1, forward strand.
GGATTTATAGGAAAAACGATTATCAAAAAACCGTTGCTGAGCAACGACTCGTATACAGATGAATAATAATATTTTTTTAAATATCCAAATAATGTTGTTGCATTGCTGACGCACCTTCAATTTCTTCAACGCGCATGTCAGTGCACACCTTACTACTAGAATTCATTAGCAACCAATATTCGGTTCACTATTGAGCACGAGCCTCCTCTCAGAGGTGTTAGGCCAATAGTCCACCACGCTGGCCCAATGCGAATTGGCAGACTCCACACGTTGAGAGTTAAGAAAATTCTCAGGTATGCAGGTTTCCTAACGATGTTTTTCCTTCAGCGTTCGGGACACGTGATATTTAATTTCTTGAAATTCACACAACTGAAAAGTTAGAGGTGCATGCCACGGACCGGATTCGAACCCACACCCTCCGGAATCGGAGGCAGAGGTCATATCCACTGGGCTCTACGGTACGTCTACCGGAGTAAAATAACTTTATTATTTATTGTGAAAAGTGAGGAAACGTTCGAGTCATTAAGTCAACATATTGTCAGCAATACAACAATTAGGCAAGGTATATGCATAATACATATATTCTTACGAAAATAATGAGTGTGTCGTGCAAATAAAATTACCTAATTACTTTTCGAAAGAATTACATTACAATCATCAGCTGTTACCATATGTTTATGATGTAATATTAATTTTATTTTTAAACAATACTGACAGTGAAATTTATATACGTTGTAGGGGCACCCTCAGGGGATCATTCAGCTGCTGAGTGTCGAATTTTACAACAACTGGTGAGTGATTCCCTGGAGGTGCCCCTTCAACATTTATGAATTCCACTGTTAATATTTTAATTAAAATCACTTTTGTACGTATTTATATTCAGATATAACAAGATACAAGTTAATTTACACTATTTAATCTACTGAACGGTTGAAAGGATTTGTATGTAACCTTTGCATGAATGTACGCGACTCACTACACAAAGGGAGAAGTGGCGAATGCTCGTGAGGCGTATTACATCTGCCTCCAACACGTCCTAAAGACCACGACCGCTCTGTCAAGAGCGCAGCGACAGAGAAGAAGAAGAAGAAGTACTTAAGAATCGCACATAAGCTAATTTTTATCCTAATATTCCCACAGGAACGGGATCCATGCGGGTGAAACGGTAGGGCACAACTTGGAGTAGCAAATTTTAGACGAAACGAAAATTTTTCATGTAAGAAGAAAAGCAAATAACTCAGCTCTCCATAAATAACACCTTCCAGAACGACCCTTTACGCCGATATCTGAGGCTCTGTGGAGACGCCCATAGAGAGTCGTTCCGCCCTCAGAACAGAAAGCGCTAAAAGCTAAAGCTTTTGTTCCGCCCTGTCTTCGAGCTCCATCAGACGAAACTTCTGCGCTCGTCCATAACTTCTGATGACGCCGGTGAGGTCCCATTAAGGAGCCTACAGGACTTACACAATCAGAAGAAAAATCAGCAATGGTATTTTTTAATTGCAGTTAATTGCACAGATAATTAAAGTGAATGCAGTGAATAAATATTTCACACATGTGAATGAGTTTTTGCGCCAAGCGAGTATGAAATGATCGGAAATGACGCACGTTTCAACCAGATTCCGTCCAGTTCCGGCATGCAAATCCGCATGGCTCAGACTTTCGCTCTTTGCAAACTTGTTGCCTAGTATTAGATCGCCATATTGAGATTTGCTCACTCTTCCAGATGTCGACATACCGGAGAGCGTACGTAACTGAGTGTACTAACTACATGTGACATAAATCTATACTTAATAATATAGAGACGTAAAAGGAAATGGTCCATTTCAGGTCCACTCTAGTACCTCGTATCATTAAAATTTAAAAAAATACAAGGATTTTATTAAAATCTAAATAAAGTGATAAATTTAACTAAATAAAAAGAAATAAATAAAATTATAACCCAACTTTTTGAGTTTTAACAAGATGGCGCCCCTAAAGTAACTATGACATGACAATTGACAGCAAACGTCAAAACGACTACTGCATTGAAAACGTCATCATTCCGCCAATGTTAGTGTTGCATTTCTTGGGAGAAAATGAATATTATTTCGAAAGAATTAAAGTAAATATATATATAATCAAAAATAGTTAAAAAAAATATTTTCTTTTAATTCCGCGAGGGTACAATGACTGATCCTAGACTCCATATAATTTTGGACCATGTCCTTTATGTTTGTGAGGTTGTTGGGGGTAATCTCTGGATCTACTGAACTGATTTTGAAAATTGTTAAATTATTTTTATAGTACATAATAATATAGTGGCAAACCGTTAACAATCAAAAAAATTTTACTCGTCATTATACTTCAATGCTAAAAAGCTTGTTGATACGTATAAGCTGGAATAACCACAAATTAGTTTTGAGACAATTTAGAAATAATATTAAAAATTCACTCATATCGGAAGTCAATTTGAGAATGGGAGAAAAGGATCACAAAATAAATCCTTTGCGAATTTTAATTTAACACTTCACTTTCATTATTATTAAGGTTTGAATAATGACTTAGAAAATTACATCAACTAACTACCTACGTGCATAACCACAAAATAAGCTGACTCCTGTATTTAAAACCGTGATAGCCCAGTGGATATATACTCTGCCTCCGATTCCGGAGAGTGTGGGTTCGAATCCCGCCCGGGGCATGCACCTCCAACTTTTTAGTTGTGTGCATTTTAAGAAATTAAATATCACGTGTCTCAAACGGTGAAGAAAAACATCGTGAGGGAACCTGCATACCAGAGAATTTTCTTAATTCTCTGCGTGTGTGAAGTCTGCCAATCCACACTGGGCCAACGTGGTGGACTAATGGCCTAACCCCTCTCATTCTGAGAGGAGACTCGAGCTCAGCAGTGAGCCGAATATGGGTTGATAATGATGTATTTAAAAATTTTCCTCATGTTACCAAAAATTTTACAAATAAAAAACGATGTGAGTGATATAACTGCAATACCAGAATTAAGCATCTACATGACAAAACTCATGACTAACCACAAATTCTTCCATTATTGACCATAAAAAAAAAGAATTGCCTCACATAATGAGATGGCGACTCACGAAATCACGTCTGAATTTCATTGAAGTATCCCACTTACTTCCGTTCCTATAACCGATAGAGATCAAAGCAAAATTCCCACTTGAGAAATGAAAGGCTTAAATGTGCAACCTTGCTGGAGAAGCATGTTTTAGTCATAGGTTAAAGTAGAAGGATATATTACCTAGGTCAAATTAAACAGTTTAAATATTTTGATTAAACTTATTAACTGAAATTTTGAATTTATCAATAAAATCCATATTCAGATCACTGTTGAGCACGAGTCTCCTCTCAGAATGAGAGGTTTTGGGCTAATAGTCCACCACGCTGGCCCAATTGCGCTGGCCAAATTGGCAGACTTCACACACGCAGATCAATAAGAAAATTTTTAGGGATGCAGGTTTCCTCGCGATGTTCCTCGAATTTTCATAAACGTGGAGCCTGCGACGCTTTAACAAAGTTAACGTCATAGGTGTGGCGTGGCAGTGGGCTATGCCTGCCACAGTAGGTAGGTTAGTAAATAAAATAACTCAAGGTCATAGGTCGTATACTTTTTCAAACGCGCCAACACACCGCTAGATATTTTATAGTAAGGCAGTCACTGGCCTGAACGTAGGATGCAGGTAGGTACTGTAGGCTGGTTACCGCATATATTTTTTTCTTCGTTAGTCCAGTCCAGTAGATTCTCAGTCCAGAATTGGAAAGTCCGGGCTGAGAAAAGCTTCAAATCTCCTGTCCTATAAATAGGGCGGCCTAGACCTGTAGAAAGTCATATAAATAGGCTGATATTGATGGATATTATTTTTCAAGTTTCATAAGGTTATCCAATAAATATAAGTAATTAGGTAAATTATAACGTTTGCCGGTCTCTCTTTACAGTGGTGAATCATGTGAAAGTGGCCTTGGCATATAGTCGGCTTGACAAAACAAACTGTATTATTATAAAATCTCCACATGCTATGACTCACAGAGATGCCGATCTGATTCGGAATCTGCGTACACATTTCAAATATTTCGTTTGATCCACTTCCGTAAGGTCAATAGAGAATTACTACACTTCCTTTCCAAGTAAATCTTTGAACACATTGCCAATGTTAAATTGAGTAACAGATATCTAAGAGTAAGTTAACCCTACTAGCCAAACACCTGTGAACGCCAAACCTTCGTCTTTTTAATACAATCGAAACTCCTACTGCCTCGTTGGTACAACGGCTCCCTTTAGTGGCATCGGCTTAGACCAATTATTCTATTGGTCTGAGGGCGTCGGTAAACAAGGTGGAATCCTGGGTCAAGCTAAGATATACTGTAGCTATCTACTTTTTTCTCTTATAAAAAAAAACCTAAAACTCGCAGCACAGGCTGGGGAAGAAAGAAGTGTGTAACACCTCTGGGCCTGTAGCCATGTGCCAAGTCGATTCTCTTTCTACAAACGCTAATGCTTCAAAAATTTGAAAATGTATGGAGTGACATTCATTATAGACAGGTCACGTGATCAAATTGTCGACCGGGTGTCATTACCATACATTTTATTTAGTTTTCGAAGCGTTAGCGTTTATGTAAAAAGAGAATGGACGTGCCACATGGCTAAGGCCCCTGGGTCGAGCTATGAAATACTGGAGGTACCTAATTTTCTTTCTTAGAAGAAATTTCCTAAATGAATTCTCACCCCGCACTGGGGAAGTTGCTGCAGTAGCTCCCCTGGGCCTGTTGCCATGAGGCAAGTCGATTCTTTTGCTACCATCGCAAACGCTTTGAAAATTAAAAATATTTGGGAATGATATTCGTTATTGGTCACGTGATCAATCGGATCTGTATACATTTTAATTAGTTTTCAAAGCGTTAGCGTTTGTAGAAACAGAATGCCTACGCTTGTTCAAGTATATCTAGTAATATCTCTATATATCTACAGCTAAATAACTTAATAATACAATTTAATTTCAGGGTAGTATTTTAAAGAAAAGCAGGCCTATCAGTAGAAATGTATCCTTCCTTCTAATCCTCAAACCTGAAAATCCTTAAACCATAAAATCCCTACAACAGAAAACCCTCAAAATTTTCTGAGAAATTGTAGTTGAATTTAAAATGACTAAGACAAAATCTGTTAATAACTTATTTTAAATAAAATACCAACACCACACGCTGTTTGAAAACACGTTTGACGATTATTTTTTAATCGATATTACTATTTCCTTAAACTAAATATTATTAAGTATTTTCCCGATGAATATTTTCAAGACAAATTTTTAACAGTGGACGATCAATTTTACTATATTTAGAAATAAACAGACCGACTTTGTTTACTAATAAAAATAAGGATCTTGTTATATGTTTCATTAATATAAAAAGTGTTCTTTTAATCAAAATATATAAGTATTTTTCGTAAAATATCGTCATGCCTAAAATTCTTGCTATAACGCTTTCAACGTACCAAAATATTTCAATTCATATAAAAATACTATGAAGAAGAGGTACGCGTTACGAGATTGAAGTTCATTATGTTCTATAAGATCAAAAACACTTACTGAAGTTCGATCATCATTATTATGAATCGCTTCATTCGAAGATACAATTAAGTAAGAAACTACTTTGTATCTTCGAATGAAGCGCTTCATACGATCAAACTTCGTTAAGTTCATTTTACTTTTTCAAATTTGCATTTAAAAAATGCTAGTAAAACTCAGATTTAAAATTTCTTATTATGTATTTATATCGACTGAAAAACACTACTTTTGACGTGTCAAAACAGTTGTTTATTTTTTACATTACTGTAAAGTGATGTAGAATTAATATTTGAGAGTTGAGACCTGTAATGGAACCTCGTATCAATCTAGTTGTTTTTATAAACATTAAAATTAACTTTTTGTGCGCCCTAATAAGAAACTTCGATTAAGTAAGACATGTATGTACTGATGAGACCAGCAGATGTTATCAAATAAGATCGAAGAAATAACAAAAACCCGGTCAATGAGCCCCAGAATCCCGGACATTGAGCATGAACCCGGACATGCTTTTTGTGATAACATTAACTTTCCTAATTAATATCTGTAGATGTTACTTATCTGTGTTCTATGACAGAACCATTATTTAGTAATTAGGAGCCGTTACATTCAAACAAACAGACGCAAAAAGTAAGAGCATTTAGCGTGTGACTGATCCAAAAAAATCAATTGCCTTCGATTGTTTTGGCTTCCGTCATCGATATCAGATCCGTGTTAGGATTTTTTAGAATATTAATATGACCACTCTGTACTACTACGTTAATTAAAAATGTAGTCTGAAGACACTATTGACTATTGTGTTAGTTTGTTGCTGCTCCATATATACACGTCGAGGCACAATTATCCGCCCGCTTCAATTGTGCCTCTGAGTATAGATTTAGGTCTTGAATTTGAATCCAAGATGTCATAAGTTCAACCTCTAGTCTTTTTCTTTGATTATATAACCTTCTTCGGAGATTTTGGGGTTAAGCTGAGTGCAGAAACTCTAACAGAGTCAAAGTCCTTGATCTGTTACTCTAGTAATAACCACAGTCAAAGTCAAAGTGCATTTACTTCAATTAGGCTTAGTTTACATGCAGTTTCGAAACAGCAGGTACTTAATAATATAATTAGATAATGATAATAACTTAAAATTAAAGTTACGAGGGTTCCAAAATGCCTTGGTCCGAGAAGAGCCCAGAAGTAACTCAGCCAGTGTTTATTTTTTGTTTATCACCATTTTAACCATCGACCATCCTATTATACCATGACGATGGTATTCCATGAGATTTGTCTTAATTTAAAGGATGTTGAATATCTGTGAGGTCCTTAAAATTACCTTCTACTACTACCTATCTTTACTTATCTACTACTAACTAGCTTGGCACAAACGGGAATGCACACCGGTCCATACAATGTCTGCCCAGGGAACCCAGGTATACCCCCGTCTAAAAGTATATGAAGATTATAATATGATGTATAAATAAGGATCTGGTTAAATAATTGGCTTAATAAAAGTATGTTTCTTGAAGAAAAAGACATTTTTTTATCACTCTTCTAAGGTAAAATGTTCACCGGTGTACCAAAGCGGTGGTAACATTTGAAGCTGCAATATTTTTTAAATATATAGCAATTTATTTTTTTGATAAAGTAATGATTTAATTATTAAAGTAGAGTTATTAAGAATTTTTTAATTATAAGTAAATTGCTCAAAAAATTGCCGAAATTCCTCAGTGCTTGAAGACGAAAGTCTTCGATCAGTGCGTGTTGCCACTGATGACATACGGATCCGAGACTTAGTCGCTGACTATGGGCCTTATTAGAAGGCTCAAAATCACTCAGCGGGCGATGGAGCGAGCTATGCTTGGAGTTTCTCTGCGTGATCGAATCAGGAATGAGGAGATCTACAGACGAACCAAAGTCACTGACGTAGCTCAGCGAGTCGCGAAGCTGAAGTGGCAATGGGCGGGCCACATAGTTTAAAGAGCCGATGGACGTTGGGGTCCCAAGGTGCTGGAATGGCGATCCCGCACCGGAAAGCGCAGTGTTGGGCGACCCCCAACTAGGTGGACCGAGGATATCAAGCGGTTTGCAGGGAGCTACTGGATGCTGGCGGCTCGAGATCGTTGTGCTTGGAGGTCCATGCAAGAGGCCTATGTCCAGCAGTGGACGTCTATCGGCTGATAAGGTAAGTAAATTGCCAGGTGGTTAGGGTAAGTCTGGGTCGAGGATGGGCGTTCCCTTTTCTGATTAAATAGTCAATTCTTATGTTTCTACATTCTAGTCCATACACCTTCTCAATCTGGCTGAACGGGATAAACTAAGAATGAATGAATTTTTATACGGATTTCAATATACAGATTGCTTTAGGAAGTTTATCTTATAAAAACGTCAAACCCTTAGTTAGATATGAAAAATAATATCTCACAGTGTAATTGTAAGAGTTTTCTTACATTTATTTGAGGAAAATGCTAGAGAATTACGCATGCAGTGTTGAATAGGCATTAGGTAGTTATATAGGTTTTTGCGATTAGGAATTATATTACGACTCAACTTTTGTCTGTAGGCAAGCAAAGATTTACCTTGTATAATCATTATATTGATTTTATAACCTCAGCCGACATACTTGATATGCAAATTTCGTTTTCCTCAATATGGAGAGTACATTATTCCTCCCTATGAGGAAAAGGAAATTTTATTAAATTACATTATTCCGTTCTAATTACACTCATTTACTTCAAAGTGATGTCAAAAAGGTGTAGTTAAACATAGGTGTAGTCGACCTAAGTAGACTGACGACATCAAGCTAGTCTGTAGGGATTCGCAGGAATCCGAATCTTCCAAACATTACAATCTTGAGCCGCCTGCAGCTCAAGATTGTGATGTTTGGAAGTCTTTACAAAAGGTCTATGTCCTGCAGTGGACGTTCATCGGCTGATATGACGATGATGGAACATCATTATCATCATTTGATCTATCCACCTGCACTTTCCGGTGCGACCGCTTGGGACTTCGTCGTCGTCAAACGCCCATCGGATCTTCGAATTATATGCCCAGCCTATTGCCACTTTAACTTCGCGACGCGTTGAGCTAGGTCGGTGACTTGGTTCTTCTGCGGTTCGCCTCATTTCTGATTCGATCCTCTTTTATTATGAGCCTCTAATGAGGTTCATAGCCAAGTCTTGGATCCATAATTAGTCATCACTGGCAACACGCACTGTACGAAAACATTCTTCAGATGATAAGGTACTGTATTGCAATGGTGTACTACAAATAAAATATTTTTTTCTGTAATGTGTCCTAAAGCCTACAGAAATCTAGAATATATTCTGTGTGATGGCAATCGACACATTTTAAATCTGTAGCACTTAGGTATGTTAACTAGTGTGTAATACATACTAAGGAACCTGCCCCTGTAGCCAAGTGGTACGCCGATTCTCTTTCTATGATCGCAACCGCTTCGAAAACTAGAAAAATGTATGGGAATTATAGATTTTGATCATGTGACCTGTCGATAGAGAATGTCATTCCCATACATTTTTCTAGTTTTCGGAGCGTTTGCGATCGTAGAAAGAGAATCGACGTGCCACTTGGCTACAGGGGCTGAAACGACTATCGGAACAATCGTAAGTTTTAAATTAGCTCCTTAACTACTGAACCGTTCTCGGGAACAGCTAAACTATAATGTCCTTGTATTAGAGAACTTATTAATACCCTAAACTTGCTGAGTTCATATTTGATGAATTCAGAAAGTAGACATCAAAGGAAATCAGTCTACCGGGTCTGTTGTAGAAATGGGGGTTCCTCAAGGATCTATACTAGGTCCGTTTCTTTTTCTCATTTATATTAATGACAAACAGATGACACGTCACTTATGTTTAAAATTAATAGAGGAGAAATAAATTATGACCATGTAAACAACTCTCTCATAAAAGTGGTACATTGGTTTGAAGCTAATAACCTAGTGCTCAATATTCCGAAATAACATCTAAATAGTGTGCAAAGAAAGTTACGTCCACTAGTATTAGACATTACGTATGTGTAGAAACACACGTCAAACTTAACACACTTTTAAGGCCTAGGAAATTGTGAGGTCAAATCTGGTACCGGTTTTTTTTTTCTTAAAAAATCACATCCTCAAAAATCACGTTGAGAACGTGATTCAAATCACACTACACTGTTACGGTATACCTGAGCGGAGGCTCGATTAGCATTTCCTAATATTACTCACATGTTTCATAATTATTATTTGTCACCTAGTGATTATGACCTCATCAAGTTGTTCACTCGCGTGCTACCTGTTTAATATCAAGCGCCTGTATTGTCAGTCGGTTTATATCTACAAGTATTAAACGATATGGTCAAGTTAAATGCGTTGATACCCCACAAACTCTCTCCAGTGGCTCCAAGCAGCCGTATTGCACGCGGCGGCCACACCCCGGTAAACCGCGCTGATTCGCGGGCTAAACCTGGAAGAGGGGGCCTGACACTTCAGTGAAAGGCTTTCAGCGGATCCCTCCCGCAAAAGTGCATAAAGTCTGCCCTGGCGAGAAAGGCAACCCAACGCAGACATGCAACGGAATTGGCGGACTCGGCGAGGTAGCAAGGCAAGGTGGATGGCCTAGGGCGGCGGTAGAGGGCGATAGAAACCGTCGGCCAGACACAACATCTGATCTTCTCTCCAATCGTAGCGGATTTCCGTTCCACTGGACCCAGAGAAGTGAAGACGAGTGTGTGCATCTGTGTCCTGCGCAAACACTGCTGCACCCTAATATATCCTGCGCACCTGACTGCTTCCGAAATTTGGACTCCGATTAAATTAAGTCCTGTGGCGATGGGTTGAAGTAGAGAAGTTCGGTATGATGTTTACTGGATTTTGTCTGATGCCTACACACAGGCGGCTCCGGGGGTGTGTGATGCACCGTGGTCGCTTTTGCACTGCGCTTGGGGTGACAGTGTGAACTCGGCAACACCCGGGGTGACAAAGCAGCCCTATTTAGGGAGGCACTGCTTTCCCTGCGCCGCCAGGGAGGGAGCTAGAAAAGGTGCTCCAAACAAATGCTCACTCCACTATATAGGGAAGGTAGTAACCACGGCTGCCTCTACATCTGAAATATCGTGGTCGACGCTACAAACGTAACAATAGATCTATAACTTCTAGCATAACCTTAGGCGCATGGAATGTCCGTACGCTTCTTGATCACGATAATAATGCCTGTCCTGAAAGAAAGACGGCTATCGTAGCTCGAGAGCTCCGCCGCTTTGACATAGATGTGGCTGCTATCAGTGAAACGCATCTTCCTGATGAAGGAGAGTTAACGGAGCATGGTGGTGGTTATACTTTCTTTTGGAAAGGCACTCCGGAGACTGAAACAAGAAGGTCAGGCGTAGGGTTTGCTATTAGGAATAACTTAGTAAAGCGCCTCTGGGAGTACCCCATACATATATCTGATCGCATGAGCACTCTGCGCCTTCACTTAGAAAATGACAACTTTCTGAATATCATCAGTGTATATGCACCTACGCTTGACAAACCTATTGAGATTAGGGAAAAATTCTATGAGGACTTAACTCGCTATGTCCAAAGTATCCGCTCTAGAGAGCAAATGATAATTCTAGGGGACTTCAACGCCAGAGTGGGGAAAGATTATACAGCGTGGCCGAAAGTGCTAGGAAGACATGGTGTTGGTAACATAAATAGTAACGGCCAACTGTTACTAAGTTTCTGTGCTGAATTCGACCTAGCAATTACTAATACCATGTTTCGGTTAGCTGCCAAGTATAAAACAACTTGGATGCACCCAAGATCCAAGCACTGGCATCTAATTGACTATGCAATAGTAAGACATCGCGATCTATCCCAAGTGCAAATCACGCGCGTAATGCGTAGTGCGCACTGCTGGACTGACCACCGCCTGGTTATTACTAAATTGAAGCTCTGTTTACGTGCTCCTCGAAGATCTTGCAACGCTAAGTCCTTACGTTTGGATTTAGAAAAGCTTAGAAACCCAGGAGTGAGAGAGGAGTATCGGCAATCCCTGGAACAAACGTTTCCAATACTCGGATCAGATACTGTAGGTATTGATTGGACGATCTTCTCCTCTCACCTTCTGGACACAGCTGAATCCATAATAGGGCGTAAAGCGGCTAAGAACATAGACTGGTTTGACGTAAATGATGAATGCCTAAAGGCTGCTATTAGTAGGCACCGATCTCTTCTACAACAACATACAGGCAAGCGGCAAGGGGAGTTACCTGCTAACATCAAGATGAGTGGTGTGGAGCTGCGCAAGCTCTGTCGTGAAACGAAGAACAGATGGTGGCAGGACAGAGCACGTCACATACAGTGGCTTTCTGATACAAATCAGTTCGGAGAGTTTTACTACAATGTTCGTAGGCTGATTGGTACCACCCCTCGCATCAGAGTACCGTTGAGGACTGTCAACGGTGACCACCTACTAAAGACCAAGGAAGAGGTACTGAACAGATGGGCAAGTCATTTTAAAACGCTGCTCAATGTTGATCGAGGAGTGGATCTTCAGCATATTGCAATGTTGCCACAGCTTCCCGTATTTATAAATTTGGACGAGCCGCTGTCATTGTCTGAGGTCGTCATTGCCATTAATCAACAAAGGAACGGTCGAGCGGTGGGTACGGACCTTTTATCAGGGGAGCTTCTAAAATACTGTGGCGAGGAGATTCACAAAGTCATCTGGAATCTTTTTGGGCGTATGTGGGACGAGGAACGTGTTCCAGATACATTCAAGACATCACAGATTATTCCTCTCTACAAAAACAAAGGTAACCGCTCTGAATGCAATTCCTATCGGGGTATATCTCTCTTATCTTCTCCTGGTAAAATCTTTGCCAGGGTGCTTTTGAACCGCCTAAAGCCATTGTCAGAAAGCTTGCTACCAGAAACTCAGTTTGGCTTCCGGCCTGAACGTGGTACATGTGAAGCTATTTTCTGTGTCCGTCAACTGCAAGAAAAAAGCAGAGAACAAGGGCAATCCATCTACTTGTGTTTTGTAGACCTTGAGAAGGCTTTCGATAGTGTACCAAGAACTGCGTTGTGGATGCTGTTAGAAAAACTGGGCTGCACAGAGAAGTTCGTGAAACTTTTGCGCCTCCTCCATGACAATATGACGTGTTGTGTAGCAGTTGATGGCGAGCAGTCGGACTTTTTTCATGTTACGTGCGGGGTCAAGCAAGGGTGTGTTCTGGCACCCACCATGTTCGCTTTGTATTTCGCAGCCGTAGTACGCGAAGTTTTGCAAATTGTGAATGAAGGTGTCAGAATTCGCTTTCGGACAGATAGTGCACTCTTTAATCCAGCTAGGCTTAAAGCAAAAACTAAAGTATCTTACGCCATGATTACTGACATTATGTATGCAGATGACCTCTGCTTCGTGGCAGATTCTTTAGATGGCCTACAACAGCTTGTATCCGTCTTGGATACTTATTGCTGTAAGTATGGCCTTAAAGTTAGCACAACAAAGACAGAGGTAATGTATGGTGTGGGCCACGAAGACATGTCCATACAACTTGACAACAAGATTCTCAATCAAGTTGATAAGTTTCGATACCTTGGGAGCACCGTAACAACAAAGTGTGATCTCGATATTGAAATCAATAGCAGAATTAGCGCGGCGGCAGCAGCATTCGGTAAGCTGAACGCCAAGGTCTTCAGCTCACACGACCTGAAACTGTCTACGAAAGTGTCAGTATATATGGCTGTTGTATTGCCTAACCTTTTATATTCGGCTGAGACGTGGTGCTTATATCGTCATCACATACGCACACTCGACCGTTTTCACCTTCGGTGTCTCAGGAGCATATTGAGGATCCGATGGCTCGATCAAGTGCGCAATACTGAAGTGCTACGAAGGGCCGGTGTGGATGGAATTGAGGCTTACCTTATTAAGCGACAACTACGTTGGTGTGGGCATGTCCTGCGAATGCCGGATGAGCGGGTAGCTAAACGCATCTTCTTTTCAGAACTCCAGAATGGCAAGCGCAAGTCTGGCGGCCAGTACCTTCGGTACAAAGATGTTCTGAAAAGACACTTAAAACGTTGTAATATAAATCCCTCGCGTTGGGAGGACATGACTACAAATCGTGCAAAGTGGAGACAAACGGTGAAAGACAAGACAAAGGAGTTTGAACAACAACGTCGACTCGACTTAGATCGGCAGCGAGATGATCTTAAGCTTCGTCCACCTGCCGCAATTCCATACAATTACTGTGATGGTGTGCTAACCTGTGCCCTATGTAGTCGCACTTTTAAGGCCAAAATAGGGTACATTAGTCACTGGAAAGCACACCAGAGAACTATACATCCGAGTTCCTTACCCTGATTTGAGGAGTCTGAAGCGTCGCTGTAGCCGAAATCGGCTTTGAGGCATCGTTTAATATCAAGATAACGCTATTTATAGATTGTTACTTAATTGCAAAAAAATGACAATAACTATTAATTATTTTATATTCAACGTAATGTTTACGTTGTTTGTAGTTATGATAATAGACATTCTGATAGCATTATTATTTCGATTGCGTGTTTTAGTTATATTTTTTAAATAAATAATTGGATATATTTTTAAATATGAACAATATTTTCATTACTTCTCCAACTAGTCGGAAAAGACCCTGTTAGGAGTGGGTACGACAATATTATAGATCAGTGGGCGGGGATCGAACCACGTCTCGGTGATGAATCCGGACCCTTAACCGTTGAGCTATTGAGGGTTAACATAATTAACACGGCGCGTATTGTGAAGAGGTTCCATAATCTAAAGCCCTGATCACCGGTTGCTAGGGCACACAAATGTCCCGCAACGGAGGGTTGAATTTTTTTTATAAATTTTTAATAGTGTTGTATTTAATTAACATTGATAAAAAATTTAAAAGGACAAATAAATAAATGAGAGTCAATTAAATAATTGAGTAAGATAAGCAAGCTAATTATTGAAAATGTCAAGGGACCCCCGTCAGAAACGAAGTTGTTCTTATTCTATAATATATTTAGGTTTACTCTTTATCTTATACTTAATTTAAATTTAAATTAAATATAAAATCGTCTTGGTCAAGCCAAGAAACAAAATATAAGAAGCTTATGTGCTTTATGTTCTAGTGATCACCACCAATACATAGCTGTACAATGTTTTGTTTAGTATAAGGCATCAATTAGTATACCCTGTACTTGGAATGTAACACCACCGACTTTCCACCTTCAGGTTCATAGTGAAAATTTAATAAATTGAAGGAATAATCAATATTTCATACCAAGGACTCGATCACAGAACCTCATGATTCGAAGATACATAGGCTAACCACTGAACTAGCAAGGTCATTATACTACAGACTTATCACTCTTCAATGAAGCAAACGAGCTAGTCATGGTATTGCTTCATCTAATAATGTCATCTCATAAAAACGCGTGATAAGTTGTCAACCCAAACAGCTTCAAACGACCGTGAAATCTCGAATTTCACGTTGACCCATATGGAGATGAATGAATGAGTGAGTGAGTCACCGGGCCGTAGGTACTCGGAAATGAATATATCCGTTAACTCAACCCTGACGGGAAAACCTACGGTTCTGAAATCACGATGCGATTGATTATTTACAAAGTATTGACGTAGTTTGTGTTGCAAACGGGATTTAACTGAATCACTAGTTTACGGTTGAATTTGCATACTGAAAAAAATCCCATGATGATTTGTAATATCCTCTTGGTTGGAATTCGACTGTGGGTAGCCAACTTTGCTTTCAACATTCATTAATGACTTCTCTGGGCATTCGTTGGTGACCCAGCTGTAATCTGTGTAACATGTTATTTTTTCTACATAAATACATGCATAGGTTAAAGTAAACATTGAGATGTTCCTACTTTTATCTGAGAGTCAGAGCTATGGGTAGAATTAACTTGTTACTTCCCATGTTAGCCCTCTACCATCTTAGACTACATCGTAACTTAATATCTGTACAAAACACAAGTTAAGGCCAAAAAAAACTATAATAATAATCAATCTGTTAAATTTCCTTACGGCTCCTATCAGCGCCTTCACCTTTTTACCGGTCGTAAAATTTCTATAAGTAGTCAAACATAAATTTTCAAAGTGCTTGTAAAGCCCTAAGCTTATTGTGAATTTTGGATTTTGCTTCTTTACATTCTTTTTCTAATTTTAGGCTTTTAACAGGACCTGGCCTCCCGCCCCCCTGAATAAGAGGGGATTTAGTGCTTAAACCCTCTAGCTCGCCAGACTTGAATCCCAGATTATACGATAATCAAATAAACTCACTATATGGCTAGTAGTTATTTAAAACATGAATTTGTTTAGACTATGACACAGAATAAATTGCACTATCAATGTTCACAATATATGAATAAGGCAGTACGAAACTCTGCTTAATTCATATATTTTTCTATCTTATGTTGGATGGTGGTGCATACTCTTAACAATATATTTTTTTCCTTTACGAATGACAACAAAAAGTATTGAAAGGTATAATAATTTTGTAAATATAATTATGTATATTTTTTCCTTTTTTCGTATAGCTTCAACCGCGTTGAATTCTATTGAAGTTTATGTATTCTGTTTATAGTAAAAATATGAATTGTGTTTCAAATAAATGTTACAGGTGCTATTGCAGAAATCTTCGTTTCTAACTTTGCTACTCTACTCAATGCCATTACTTTTTTATAACAAAAAAAGCAATAACAAATGGTGTAAGATTCAAAATGAAAAACACATTTTACCTATGTAAGGTTTAAGATAATATTTATTCTCATAAAAAGGCTTAACCGCTAACATGAGAACATAATTTTTAACTTAAATTAACTTATATTACTTCGCCATCATGTTTTTTTGCTATTACTCACTCAATGCATTAGTTCAGTCATAATTATTTAAACTGCTGTGGATTACTTAATATGTACTTAGTTAGTATAATACAAAAAAAAAACCCTAATTTAGCAGCAATCACGATAATACAATACACATTTGACTTTCCACTGAATTAATAAATTTAAAATTTTACTTAAAATTGGAACTAAGAATTGACACAATGACTTATACACAAAAAAAGACGATTATTTTCAGAATTAAAAGTTATCTTTACGCATCTATTAAACTTTCATTATCATTAACAGCCCTCTACAAGGGTAGGGTAGGTTTATCTTATCTCCGTATATATAAAAAAGGATATTGACCTCTGCCTCCGATGGGTGTATGGGTTCGAATCCAGTCCGGGGCATAAGCACCTCCAACTTTTCAGTTGTGTGCATTTTAAGAAATTAAATATCACGTGTCTCAATCACGGTGAAAAAAAAACATCGTGAGCAAACCTGCATACCAAAGAATTTTCTTAATTCTATGCGTGTGCCAAGTTTGTCAATCCGCATTGGGCCAGCGTGGTGGACTAATCCCTCTCATTCAGAGAGGACACTCGAGCTCAGCAGTGAGCCGAATATGGGTTGATAACGACGATGGAGCTCAAACCCACACTGCTATAATGCAGAGAGGCGACTCCGTTCGCGTGAAATTCTGTTTTTACAAATTCAGGAACCATAGACTTTTCCGGGAAAAAAAGTTGACTATGTTCTGCTCTAAGGTCCAATTTATAGAACCAAATGTTATCCAAATCGGTTCAATGGTAAAGCCGTAAAAAGGTAACAGATAGACAGACTTACTTTCGCACTTACAATTTTAGTTACATGGATTTAATGGTTAAACTTAGACCAAGAACCCATCACGTTTAGGTCGATGATCGTCGTTGATTCATTTTTATTAATTAATTCAATGTGTTGTTACTCATTAATTTATCTTGTAGGAAAAATATAAAATACTTCCGCTGTAAAATTTATATGGAGTGCATTTAATTTGCTTTGTATTGTGATTAATTAAAATGATATAGGTTAGGAGCTGACAAGGAAAACATGTTAAGAAGTAAAAATTAGTTATGTTTGTTTTTGTAAAAAAAATCAAAAACATTTTAAGCAACTTATCCTGATCAACTAATCCTAAGCAAATTATTCTAATAGATATAAAATATGGTATAAAAACTTTGTTGTTAATCTCTTACATTAAAATGTATAAAAAATATAATTTTATTTTATTATAGTTTGATATTATTTGTATAGTCTGTTATAATCACGTACCTACGCATTTGTTTAGTAAAATTACACACACATTTTTTTTGAATCAAATTTTTGATGAATGCTTCAAAATGATAGAAACATTCTCATTTTTTTGATTTTAATTGAATACATATATCATATTTACAGGACAGCTAAGCAATAAAAATATAATGATATTTAATGTTTGCTTTTTATTAGTTCAAAAAAAGGGCACAAAATGGCGCACCTCATAAAATACCATTGTCTCTAGAACTATAATGCATATCCGTTAAGTATTCCATTACTATGGAAACATTTATTTTTCGTATTAAACACACGGAAAATCCATTTGACTAAACAGTCTTCAATTGTAGAAAAGTGGGTGGAAAATGTAAGTAAAAAAATTCGCGACCTCGTTCCGACGCGCTGTCATATCCGTTTGCGGAGGTTCTATACATTTTCCGCTGCGGAATTTTTCGAAAACCAGGAGCTTGTGAGTCAATTATCTGACACCTTAATTAGGCACACCTACTTAAGTAATAATGCATCTTTATTATAATTACGTAAAGAGTTTTGCTCTTACATTACTTACTAAAATATTAATAACGCAACAACGATAGTGAACCGATTATTTTTACCCATTAAAAAGTCGTATTTTCTATTTTATCATCATTTATTAATCATAATTTTTGGCTGGTATGAGGCTTCGGCCGTGGCTAGTTACCACCCTACCGGCAAAGACGTACCGCCAAGCGATTTAGCGTTCCGGTTCGATGTAGTTTAGAAACCGAAAAGGGGTGTGGATTTTCATCCTCCTCCTAGCAAGTTAGCCCGCTTCCATCTTAGACTACATCATCACTTACCATCAGGTGAGATTGTAGTCAAGGGCTAACTTGTAAAGAATTAAAAAAAAATTACTTTATAAATAATATTCTAATAAAATATTGACTTACACTTTGTTTACTTATTTTTACTTTAAAAGTTTGTGATTAGGTACATTTTTATATACTGGTTAACACGTTCAGTTAAATATTTGCAGAGGAAAAAAAAACGCCCAAAGGAAGTTCGTAAACTAAAAGGAAATACGTTTGTTTATTCGAGATAATCGATTCAGCCTTCGCGTTAGGGCAATGACCGCTTTTCCGTCACTCAGTAATTAATTGCCTTCATGATAGATTTTCTGTCATTTTCATTAACGGCCTATTTTAATCGTTTTGACGACCTTCGTGGCGCAGTGGTGTGCGCGGTAGATTTCCAAGACGGAGGTCCTGGGTTCGATCCCCAGCTGGGCCGATTGAGGTTTTCCTAATTGGTCTAGGTCTGGCTGGTGGGAGACTTTAGCTGTTGCTAGTTACCACCCTACTGACAAAGACGTACTGCCAAGCGATTTAGCGTTCCGGTACGATGTCGTGTAGAAACCGGAAGGCGATTTTCAGGCTACAGGCGCTGGACTTTTACCGGGTTTTTTATAAGACAGAAAGCTCAAGATCCAAGATGGAGAATGAGGCAGTTATCTTTTAGATACTTGTAACCGGTTTCGCTACCTTCTGTTATGTGATAGCTTATTCACTTGTGTGTATGTCATTTGACTAAAGTAAGAAGTGACAAAACACATACGTTAGGCTTATCCGACGAATCTTGAAAAAAAAATACATTCTTAATTACGAAGAAGTTTGAATCAAAAACTTCACTGTGATATTCTGAAGTATAATATTGAACTAAAAATATAATCATTATTAAAAAATATAAAATCGATAACCAAATGTTTAATCGTGATTACAGGTAACCACAAGATGTGATATCACAAGTGAGATTTGGTAAAATCCCATGCATGGAAATCTTAGAAACAATACAATCTATAACGTCACCGCACAACAGTGAGGTCACACTAATTGCGTACAAACCACGACCCTCTCGACATCCGTGTTCGAAGTTCGAACTCGCCGCCATATAAAAACAATACAAAATTAAATCTACTAATCAAAATCTCCGCGACAATTAAATAAATTCATCATTAGCATATATATGTGTCTAAAAATAAAACTACATTGCGTAACGCTTGACATAATAGGACTATTTTATAATATCTACGTTCCGTTCCGTGACCTTGGTTATGCGTCGCGCCTGCGTGCGCGTCACACTAAACGTCACGGTGACGTCAGATGGCGTCACACGACCGACGCCTTTCACAGAACCGGCACACCTTTACCAGATAGCGTGCGCTATGGGGAAATCGTGTAATATCGGCTTAAATCGAAATCGAGATTTGCCGTGCCGTCGCTGATACGTGGAAATGTATTGGGATAATATAACGTGGGTTAATACCAAAATATACCTCATATAAAATATTGATACAGAATTAATTTTCCGTTATCGGGAAATTATGCTTCAATAATAATCAATATCTATAGAGGAAAGATTTGTATTTTTGTATGTAACGAATATACTTAAAAACTAATGCTCAGATTTGAAAAATCTTTCACCAATAGAAAGCTAGTCAGGGAGTGACATAGGCTATATTTTATCCCCGTATTCCCACAGGAATCTCCATAACCCACCTTCATGATGTAAAAGAGAATGCCCATCCCCGGCCCTGGCCTAGCCAAATCACCCGGCTATATACTTAGGTGTATCTAATAAAATCTTGATAACTCTAGTTACTTTATTAATTAAATAATTACTTTATCAATAAAACTTTGCTACAACGTTTTTCGACCTTTTTAATTCATGATTAATTTGACAAAAAAAAAATCGTGGACCATTTGAGACTCAGCCTGAGTTTTACTTGTTTTACGATATTATTTGAAGACTTATGATTGGTTTATTTATTCATTTTCTTGTTTATTACTCGTAAGCTTTTTGGTAACAGAAAAATAATACAGCATCAAATGTTACTTCGCCGCTTTGGTACCTACATCAGCGAACATTTTGCGCAAGAAGAGAGACAAAAAATGTTAAGATAATTATTTAACTAAATCTTTATTTATAGATCATATTATGATCTCCATATATTTTATACGGGGGGCCGACATTGTATTGGCCGGTGAGCATTCTCCTTTACCACAGTGTATTGTCAATTATTGTCATCATCAGCCTATTTTTAACAGCTGATTGCAAGGCCTGGGCCTTTATCCATGCGGTACGTCAATTTTTCTTTCTATAAATGTTAGCGCTTCGAAAATAATAAAAATTATATTCATTATCGACAAGTCACGTGATCAAGTTATCGATTGCATCTGTCATTCCCATACATTTTATTAGTTTTCGAAGCGTTAGTGTTCGTAAAAAGAGAATCGACATACCATATGGCTACAGGCCCAGAGGTCCCGCTTCCTTAAGATAGAACCCACTTGCACCTGCACTGTAGCAACATAGTGCAGTGGCGTAGCGTGCCTTGCAGTGGCCCTGTAACAAAATTAGTTGGGGGGCCCAAATGAAGGGTAAAGATTTCTTACAAAAGAAACAAAAATGCTCGCTTAAAATAAACATTGACAGTAACTTAACGTATTATGTAGAATGTTTCCAACTTTTACGGCGTTTATGAACGTATAATGGGGCACGCTTAACCCCGAATAAAAAACATTTTTTTTTACTTTTGTCATTTCTGAAGTGAAAACTCAGGAGTTTTTTTGTTTTTTTATCCGAAGAAGCACCAGAGGGCCTAGTAGCAGTTTGATACTGTTACTATAGCGTTAACGTAAACGCGAATTCCTAAGGAATTGAAGTCCATCTAGTGGTACTACTGCTCAACTGTTTCAATTCCATTTAAATTCGCGTTTACGTCAACGCGATAGTAACAGTATGAAAATATTGAAAACTCCCACTACAACAACTCACACAGATTAAGTGAGATACGTTATATTAATTTTTGCTTACACGCGTAAGGGGCCCCTGATGTCCGGGGGCCCCGTATCATTAATACGGCGGTAGCTACGCCACTGGCATAGTGGGCATATTACGAGTACCTTTTCCCCTATAAAACTAGCCACCTACGGTCCGATATACCCACATGCCTGCAGCGCTGCTCCAGTTCGAAGGGTTGCCAGGTCGCCAAACCTAATAGCCGGACAGACTAGCCAGTTTAGCCGGACATTTGTGTAGAAAGGCCGGACACCCTATATTATTCAGGATTTTGTCTCATGTGAGCGACCAACAGTCGATTCTCGCTGTGCTCGGCGCTCGCTCGTTTGCGTAATACAAAAAGCCTAACAAAAGCCGGACAAGCCGGACACCGTGGAATCACACACAAGTGGAACAGTGGGTAGTGATCCTGATTTTGCATCTAAGGTTGTGGGTTTGATTCCACAACTGCTAAATATTATGACAATTACCACAATAATGCGATCCCCTAATAACGTAAACTATTCTTTATCTTTATAAGCTACTCCATTTTATTGTTTGTTTAAATATATTATTTTGGGAAGTAGGTGATGATGTACCGTGCTTCGAACAACATTAATTTAACTTATTCTGATAATGGCCGCTCAAAACTCAAACATTATTACCAGCCTGCTATCCCGCAATACAGTTATATAACTTTTGAAGTCATAATAACTCATAATTATGTCAATGATAATTTAAAGTACACTTACCCACGAAAGTTTAAATTACCTACTGTCATAGTCGAATTGAAATAACCAATAAACAATTAAACACCAAAATATTATGCATTTGTTAACCACTGAGAGCGAAATTTTTGATATGCAAATTTTACAGTTTTATTTTAATTGCTGCTTTTCACTATTGGCTCTGGGTCTGGGTTCTAATAATATTGAGCCTAATAAAATTTATAAACTATCATTAATTTATTACTATAATATAACTAATTTACACATTAGAAGTTTTAATTACCTGCTTTAATTCTAAGTATTATTATTATTATTACGTTGGGGGTAAAACTATTTATTTCGTCAAGCATCAATTTCTATATAGCTCAACTATGGTTTCGTAGCGCCATCTATTTGTACCCTATGAAAATGCTATGAACAGCGACATCTATTACCGAGTAGAATAATATCTAAATATTTGTTAACGAGATAAACAAAATGTTAAAAATTTCAATAGCATTTAATAATAATTAATCATGAACTAATATTTCAAGTTATTGTAGAATAAAAAAACGAAATAAAAAAGTTCATTTTTTGGCTTGTTTTTAGTGGCGACATCTATTACTGAATAGCTGCGTAGTTCCATGGAAGGTAAGCGAAAAAATTCAAATTGACATAATATTGCATGGTTGTGTTACTCGTACTAATAACATTTCTATATTGAATTATATATTATTTGATACGGAGCACCTTGTCACTTCCAAAAATGGGCATTATTAAAAGCTTTTATTTAACTTGCAATGTATATAGGATGTTACGCGGATTCTTTGAGCTCATTTTTTTACCTATAACTTTATACTAGGTACATAACTAAGGATAAGTAAAGAAGTGGATAAGTAAAGAAAATTTTTTTTTTTGTTACTATTAGTCAGATCTAGAAACTAGGTCACAGAAAAACCAACTTTGTTGCACTATTAGGCATAATTTCAATATGTACCTATTTTGTAGAATAATTATTAAATAAAAAAAAAACCATTTGAATGTTGCTGTATCTGACGATTGTACTATCTGTTGCTGACGATTTTACTTGTTTTGTAATATTATGTACCTAATAATAATCACTGTATTTATTATTTTGGCTAAACTTCTAAAGAACCTGGTTAATTGTTTAATTGTCTACAAGCGGGCGAAATCACGAGCGTCTGCGATTTAATATTATTTTTGGAGCCATCAATTAATGTTCGAAACGTACCTATACGGTTTACCCACGTATATACCCAAAATTAGACTTGTAAACGAGTGGTTAAACTCAAGGTAAATTGAACCTAAGTAGGTTCTTGAAGTAGTTGAGCTTAGGCTCAAGGTGTGTGATCGAATCAGAAATTAGGAGATCCGCCAAAGAATCTCCTTGAAACTATTAAACTAATAAAATAGACTAGGTACTAGAAACATGAAAGGTAAGACTAGCATTTTCTCCTGTGTTTAAATTTCCGAATAATTCTTCAATAGATATTAATTTCACTTTATGCAATTTTCGATTTCCAATATTAAGCGAAAGTAGGCGAATGGTTTAGGAGGTTTGCAAGTTCAGAGTTTTTTTTTCTCATTATTCTTTCCCTTAAGGAATAGGCAAGGGTACAACCATGTCTTCAGTATACCAATCATCTATATTAAAATAAAATCAAATATATAGTAAAATTAAAGGACATGTCCCAATTTTGTAAGGAGGCTGGGCATTTATTCCGAGTGTCAACTAAGCATAACAAATTATTTTTATCTTAAAAGAACATAAAATATAGGGCTTAAAAATTTAATAAACCCAGAAAAAAAAATTTTGGTACCCGCATTTTTTTTTGATTAATTAAATAAAATGTATGTTTTTCATCAGCTGAAAACATTAATTAAGAATTTTTTATCATGGCAACATGCTTGTAACTCACGCCCTGACAGATTGTCAGTGATCTTCGCGTAGTAGCGTTCGTTTAAGACGTTTAGCAAAGCAATATAAGGTTTTTTTTGTTTAATGCTTC
This sequence comes from Bicyclus anynana, assembly GCF_947172395.1. NCBI lineage: Eukaryota > Metazoa > Arthropoda > Insecta > Lepidoptera > Nymphalidae > Bicyclus > Bicyclus anynana. Next base: position 9,689,029 of record NC_069095.1, read on the forward strand.
TCTATCTACGATTTAATGTTTCTTTTTAACTTGTGTCTTATTGACATTTGACAATAATATACATATAACACTGACAGCATAAACTGGATATGAATTTAATTCCAGGTGTTTTTATTGGCTGTTTTGAAAACTTTTACTGTATTCTCTATGTTTAATTTTTAGACAGCAAAAATATTTATCTAATTAATGCGGGTTCTAAAAATTCTAAAAATTATTTTCTCAACATTAATTTGTATCTTCTATCCGTAAAAAATACTCTTGACGTTCTTATAAATTAAATAAAGTCCCATTTTGGAACAAGTTCTTTGAATACAAGGATATCGTATGAATACCTATACCAATCCTTGTATTGAAATTCAATTTTACTATCGGCATACAGCCAAATTTTTTAGTGTAAAATATGGCCTATTTATAGGCATCCATGTCATAAGAATTCAAAGTGTAATCACACGATATATGACTACTCCATCGTGTGGTTACACTTCGTTACGTTAGCTGTACCTACGTACAGATAACTTTTTATAGTATAGTGTAAAAGGCTCCCATAACTTAGAGATATTGAATTAATGTCCAACTTTTCTTGTATACATTTTAATTCCATCTTCACCATAGGTACAGTAAATCTCGACATTGACAATATCATGAAATCTCGTAAAAATTAATTGTCGTACATTTTGATTGACATTTCATTGAATGATTAGTAATTTATAATAGTAATTAAATCGATAATCTAATTTCGTCGTCCACCGTTTCATAACTATCTCCCGTTCTCATTTCTCCTTCTTTTTTTGTATGCAAAAAGGCAAAGGCATTACACCCTACAGCCATAGAATACTTTATTTATTAAAATTAAATACTCGACCACACTGCCGGACGTGTCAATATCGTTCTTATGAATTCCTTATTATATAACAATGTAACATTCCATATAAATTTAACTAGAAAAATCACATTTTAGACAATAATATCTCCGAAACCTTACAATAGTAAGTACTACAGAATACAAATAGTTTACATATAAGATTTGTTTGCTCGAAGCTGAGAACCGTAGAAATAGGTACAAATTATTGAAGTAGCCGCTAAACTGTTTGCACTGGGTGTAGTCTTGTGTTTCCTATCGACATAATTGTTCGCCAATTATGAATGATTATTTTAAGCAAATGATAGATACACGCGAACATTCCTAACAATAATTACTATTTAATAGCGTTGTATTGTTATTTTGTTATCACTGAATGCAATAAAACATACATCCGAAGTAGGTATTAAATTATGGATTATCACGAATTATCATTCGATCGATTATTATTATCTACGAGTATAGTAATATAATAAAGAGGTAAAGTTTATGGCATTATATTGTAGAGGGTAGTCTCTCTAACTAAAGTGTTTTTCAGATAGTATGGGTACGGTGACAGTCGCCTGTATAGCGTTCATAATACGTATTTATTATCGAGGCAAACTTTTAAGAGTGAAACGAACTGTCAACCGCACCATTCTACATGAAATGAACTGTACTGAACTGATTTTGTACATTCACTTTTACCACTAGAAAGCCACGTTATCTGTAAGTGTTATAGGCTGTATTTTATCCCCTAATTCTCACAGGAACGGAAATTACGCGAGTGGAACCGCGGGGTGTTAAAGTATGTAAAAAAAAATTTAAAATCGGTTCAGTAGGTAACCTATATACAGGGTGATTCGGTCTTTAGTGCGGATATTTTTTTTCGTGGTTCTGTATCATTAATAGAATATAAATCTACAAACAGTTCGATACATTTTATGTAATTTTTTTTTTAATTTATGTCTCTAAAATAACAAAATAATGTACATATTATTACTAAACAAGATATATTCAGCTTAAAAGTGATCTGGTGACGTTCTTTAGGTATCAAACGAAAATAAAATAAACGCACAATAGGGTGACCCTAAAATTCTGTTCAAAAGTAAATAACTTTAGCTAACGATAATTTTGTTATTTTTGAGTTAAAAAAAAAAAAGAAAAAATACGTGATCATTAAATTTTGTTTATGTACAAAATATAAAAATATCCGCACTAAAAAAATTTTCTTCCTGTATATATATAATACTATATAGATTACCCCATAAAATACCACAAACTGTACCTATTATTAAAAATATTAAGCCGGATTTTTATTTGTCTGACGTGTCGTGTCGTGACGCATCAGAACAGAATCGGTATTTTTTATGCGACACATCAGAAGCCATCACGACATTTCCCAGCACATAAGTGTAAACGTTGCCATATAAAATGTATGATTCTGTTCTGGTGCGTTGCGACACGACACGCCAGACAAATATAAATCCGGCTTTAGTATAGATATGATCATATTGCGAAAACTTTTATATTAGAGTCGGACATTATACAGACTTTTATAAAAAGGTGAAGAAGATAACTCGAGAATCGATAGGTATACAAGATAACTATTTGGGCTATTTGGAGAGATGTGTGCACGGTTTATTAATGTAAACATACTCGTAAGTATTATTTACATAAAACCAATTCCGAAATAAATTCAGACGTGTTGTTTACATAAAACCAATTCCTAAATGAATGAAGTAATAAACTATCAAGAGGCCTTCACACATAATATGTCGATAGGTTGGAAAACCTTTTTTTTAGTAGGTATAGTCCATTGAAATGTTAAATTTTTTAAGCCTTATCTTGCATTTTTTAGAGGACGCAATTTTATTTTTTTGCTATGTACAGTATAAAGCTAAAACCAAGTTTATGGGGTCGCCACCCTTGTCTCGCGGCCGCCATCTTGAAAATAAGGGTTGAAATGGTTTTTACGATGTACCTTGTAAACTATTTATCTGATAAAAAAAATGTTATTATTTTGTTTAGCAAATTAAATTCTCTACAACTTCGGTTCAGTAACTTTTTGTCGTAGAACAATAAATAAAAAAGTTATAAGCAAAAATGTTCAGAAATTTCAGAAATATAATAATTTACATTTTTCAATACAACTTTTTTTTATCATTTTACGAAAAAATAAAATTAGACCATTTTTATAGATAATTTTTTGGGAAACAACTTTTATACGAAATTTTTTTTCATTTATCAACAACTAAGGCTCATTACAGCGCTCCGAAGTGAGTAGGTACTATTTTTCAGTACTCTCAATTATACATATACTAGCGGACGCCCGCGACTTCGTCCGCGTAAAAATTGATGTAAACTTCTCTACCTTTACCTTACCCTGCTCGTAAACCTACCCAATCCTACCCTACCCTACCCCTACCTTACTCCTACCCTACCGCTAACGCTAACCCTACCCTCTCCCTACCTTACCCCTACCCTAACCCTACCCGTAACCTATCCATACCCTACCCTACTCTACCCCTAATCTGCCCCTACCCTACCCCTACCTTACCCCTACCCTAACCCTACCCTACCCGTACCCTACCCCTATCCTACTCCTCCCCTACCCTATACGTTCCATATCCTTCCCCTACCTTTACCTTGCCCCTACCCTACACTACCCCTACCTTATCCGTACCCAACCGTACCCTACCCTACCCTACACTTTCCCTAAATTACCCCTACCCTACCTCTATCCTACCCCTTCCCTACCCCTATCCTATCCCTACCCTCAACAAAATAGGTCCAGCCTTTTGTGCGTGGTGCAATGACCAAAAGACTATAATTTCCTAAGCGACTTCTATGCTAATACTATAAAGAGGTAAAGTTTGTGTGGTTGTCGGGGGTAATCTCTGGATCTACTGGACCGATTTGGAAAATTCTTTTACCAATAGAAAGCTACATTATTTGCGAGTGTCATAGGCTATGTTTGGTTCTCATATTCGCGCGGGAACGGGAACCACGTAATTGAAACCGCGGGGCGTCATATAGCGGCATTTCTGCGACTTTCAGAAATTTTGTATTATCTCCGAAACTATATAACTAATTAACATACTGTAAAGGGCAAATCTTATCTCTATAATATCCTTGTGATTATTAAATAGTTTATTTTGATAAGGATTTAAGTTTAGTTGTGTAAATAATGACGTAAACCTTAGTTTAAAATTTAAATAATTTATTAAAGTACTAAAGGTACTATATCTGCTAAAATATAAAAGATAGATATATGGTGTCGCGGACTTTTTTGTAGAACTTTTTAAGGTTCAAAAAGCCTCCATACATTTATTTCAGTTATACGCAATGGTTGAGGCAGCGCATGCGAATAAGTAAGTTTTTCGGTCCGACCTGTAAGAGAAAACCCGCGATAACTCAGTAGTTATATATGATAGAAATATAAAATATAGCCTATAGCACTCCCCGATAACGTAGCATTCTACTGGTGAAAGAATTTTTAAAATCGGACCAGTAGTTCCGAAGATTACCCCATTTCAAAAAATTGTTACAAACTTACAAACTTACAAACTTACAAACTTTACCTCTTTATAATATTAGTATAGATTATGCGTGTGTACTAATAATGTGTGTTGTTCCCCACCACCCACGAGGTAGAGTCAATAATTAATTATTAATAATATTGCAAAATTAATAATTGACAAAAATTGGAATAACAAAATAAAAAAAAAACAATAATTGATGACACATTATTAGTACATATACAGAACTTCCACTACTGGACTAGGTCTTTTGTCCTCCTCCTTGCATCGTATTCCTCAATACTGAGGGTCGTAACCCCTAACACAAGCTTATTTCATAAAGATGTCGCGCCATGTGTCTCGGTTTTCGAGACTTGCAGAGCCTCGTGTAGCTTGGTGTCGAGAGTGGCGCCAATTTGGTCTGAACAACGCTTCGGACTTCGTCCTCGAGGTCTCTTTCTTTCCAATTTACCAGTGAGCACTAGTTATCTCCTTCTCACCTGGCAAACCAGAGTTCTTGAGAATTCTCTGAAGATAAGAGTGGTGGACAGTGATGGTAGATAGTTGTTTCAACACCGAAGCTTCTTGTATAGACTTCCAAACACCAAGATCTTGAGCCGCCAGCATCCAGCGGCTTCCTCCCTGAACCCTCTTGATGAACTCGGTCCATATTGTGGGGGATCGACCAAAACCACGCTTTCCGGTCACCAATGACTTTTTTAGTCACCTTGGTACCTTGGGACCCCAATATCGGCTCTTCGAACAATGTGTCCTGCCTATTGGCCACTTACATTCGCGACTTGCTGAGCTATGTAGCTATGTCGGTGAGTTTGGTTCTTTGCGGATATCCTCATTTCTGATTCAATCACGCAGAGAAACACTAACCACAGCTAGCATAGCTATCTATAGGTATATACCAAAGTGACACAATGGTAATTTTTAATTGGATTATTCCAATACCTGTTTCAATTCACAATGGCCCTTGTCTTATATCGCTAATTGCTCACATGGAAAATAACCTATAAGCCTAAGAAAAGTAAAATTCTTATGGATATCCACTTATATTGGTCCTATTTATGTATATAAAACTAGGAAATTTGAATTTCATCATCATTATTATCAGCGTATTTTAATTTTCATTTAACTTACAAGAAAGAAAATCTCCGTATTTCACAGCTCAATTAAGGATCTTGTGATTCAAATCCACATAAGCTAAACAATTGGACTAACAAGGATATTCTATAGTCCTCAAAATTACCACCATTATTAGTTACTGGCAACTACGTACCGTCAAGCGATTTAGCGTTCCGGTACGATGTCGTGTAGAAACCGAAAGGGGTGTGGATTTTTATCCTACCCGTAACAAGTTAGTCCGCTTCCATCTTAGGTTGCATCATCACTTATCATAAGGTGAGATTGTAATCAAGGGCAAGTAAAGAATAAAAAAAAACCATAGCTCCGAATTAATGATTTTAGACCCCCCTTCGGCGTTTTTCGGATCGGCGATGTGGGTATAAGTTACAAACTGCATATACATCGGCGATGTGGGTATAACAAACCGCCTATTAAAAAAGAGGCTCAGTTACAGCCATTAACAGTTGCAGACAACACTTCGTCATTGGATAGTAACTAACAGCTGTAAATAAATGACACTCACACCGTTTATGACAATTCAAGGTACTTTTAATAGAACCAGTGGACTATGAGCCAGCAATGGTCAGACCTTCCTCACGTTATAATAGCTGAAAGTTCATCAGCTCCTGCTCCTACTATAGGTTACCACTGCGCTGCTGCGAAGAACAGCACAGTACATACATACGGACGTACAGTAGGTAAAGATTTTCGTTAATTTTCAAGATTCGTTTTCTTTTCTTTCGTGGTAATTAAATGTTATTCTTTATATTTTCTTTATTTACTTATGTCACTTCAGACAAAATTTTTGCACCGCATTTTCCGCCCCACAAAATCTGCCGCCGTAATCAGCTGCCTGCTGGTAAATCTGCCACTGGTCTGGACCCTGATACCTCCCTTAGCCATCACGGTCTGAATTCTATAGGTGCCTGCTGCGTACCAACCGTACCTATGACAGGGGCATGAATTGACGAACATTCATCATTATTCATCATTAACAACCCTTATTCCTCTCACTGTTGTGCACGAATCTCCTCTCAGAGGGTTAGCCCTTATAGTTCGTGTGATGTAGCAAGGTACGGGTGACAGTTCATTTTACTCTTGAAAGTTTGCCGCGATTCACGATAATATAGTACGTATTATTAACGTCATACGGCAACTGTCACCCGCACTTTGCTACAGCACACGAACTGTAGACCACCACGCTGGACAATTAATATGGATTTAAAAAAACTTTCGTGTATGCAGATTTCCTCACGATGTTTTTCCTTCACCGTTTGAGACATGTGAAATTATTTTCTTAAAATGCACATAACTGAAAAAGTGGAGGTGCATGCCCCGGACGGGATTCAAAACTACGCTCTCGAAATCTAAGTCAGAGGTCATATCCACTAAGCTATCACGTCAGGGCCGCCTTCAAAGTGATCAGCAGGTAGAAAGTAATACGATGTTATTTTTCGCTTGTTAGTTTAGTTGGTAGGTAAGTTATATGTTTTTGAAGTCGGTTGTATTTTTTATTAAATTTTTTTCATGAAAATTAAATGGAAACAATCTGGAAGTAATACTCTTTCACACAAAAAAATAATTTGCAAAATTGGTTTGTGAATAACGAAGAAATGAGGTACACACATAAAAAAAACGCGTCGAATTGCGAACCTCCTCCTTTTTTTGAAGTCGGTTAAAAATGAGGAAAGTCAGGCTAACACAGGCACTAGTTCTACATTTATACACAACACACATATTCATCTTAATTAAATTCAATTATAGATACGTGCCGCTTCAATTGTTATGGCAATTAAACGATGTGAACACTAAAATATTGCGCGCAAGACAATCAAAAGCATTTGATGAATAATTCGATCTCATTTTAGGCATCGGTGAGTTAGAATTCAGAATTCTTACTACACTACTAGCGGACGCTCGCGACTTCGTCCCTTCGGATTTTATTTTAACTACAAAAAGTACTAAGTAATTAATAAGTAAAATAATCTAAGTAAATAAAAAAAATAAGTGTTATGGTCTCAAATCGTGCCAAGTTAAATTTAAATCCATTCAGTAGTTTTAGCGTAATGCCCGGTCAACAAAAAACACGAACACACGAACACTGACTTCAGAATCTATTATATGTATAAAAAACCCTCCAACAAAAATTTTCAATAAATTTTCAAAAAAATTTCACACACGCAATTCAATAAAGTTTTAGAGTTAGAGATGAGATAATTTGTAGTCAGTAAATACAACTTATGTCATTAATTCATAATCAGCATATTTTAGGCAAATTGGCCAGGCCTATCTCCTTGTTATCGGACTCATCGCATCAAACGGATTTTAGTATTCTATAGATAGAAAGTCATATACAAGTGCGTCCACTAATCCGCATCGTACGGATAGCATCAAACGGATTTTATCTACCGAAAAATTTAAAATCCGTTTGATGCTATGGGTCCGATACGTACGATGCGGATCAGTGGACGCTTACCATTAAAGGTTAGTATTTGGAGCTCAAACCCACCATGCTGCTGTTACTATCACTATCAGATGCTAATGATAATGAGCACGATATACTATGTAAGTTTTTATTTAAGTTTTGATTATGACGTTATTAATTTTTCCATGTTTGTAGATCGTTGGAGATTCTCAACTGATAATATTCTTTAAGAAACTAGATAGTACTTAAAATTTAAATCTAAAAATACATCTAAGTATTATAAAAGGTCCCAAAAACTTGTTAGATCCAAGGTGAAATCAAGTTTTAGAGCAGTCTTCACAATAGCCTTGGCCTGACTGTCGGGCCTTTGAACCGATTACGTTATATTAAATGGTAAAAATTATTATTAGCTTTAGACATTTACATAAGGAATTTATCTCTAAGAGCAACGTTTTCGTTACTAACCTAACAGTTTTGTGTAAGCCGTAGTACGAGGAAGTATTTAGTGAAAGGGCGTATTTTATTACCAAATTTCATCCAAATCGGTTCAGTGGTCTAGACATGAAAAAGTTACAGACAGACTGATTTACTTTTGCATTTACAATTAGTATAGATAAATCCACAGCTCAAACTACGGGGAGTAAGTAGTAGTAGTGAAGTACTGAGCTTTTCTTTCTTCTAAGACATTTTTTGTATATATTTTCAGCCACGAGTTGGGAACTTGTTGGTATGACAACCCCGTGCCTTTGAGAGCACGCTTAAGCCGGTTATTATCATTGACAATTATCTATTTTTTTATTTATCTATTTTCTATTATATTAACATTATCATCGTAAGCCCGCCAATCCGCATTAGAACAGCGTGGTGAGTATAAGCACCAAGTCCCCTTATCTTCTGTGAGGAGGGAGGAAAATTACCCATTTCAATGAGATCAGTAGAGCGAATTCATCTATATCTTTCTCATTCTATAGTATCGTGTTAGATAGAGAGATAGAGGTGAATTCGAAACTCGTACTAGAGAGTTATAAAAGCATCGGTACAGAATAATATACTATACTAATAGTAGGTATATACAATCTTTGCAGTATGAAAGATTGTATACTATTAGAAAAGTCAGCTGGTCGAAACTGAGGCAGACAAAGATGGCTAATTTCACTGGATATTGTATAAATACATAAATATTATTTACAATATCCAGTTGTGTGTTCAGGAAGTGTAAAAACTATATATTATACATACATATATAATGTAAATAAACACGAAATTGTGCATGTAAAACGCTCGTGGAGTCGCTAAATTCGGATCACCTTTTACGGTGATTATGTAGACAGATACCAGACTCAAAATTAATAGTATAAAATTGTTACCATACTAATGAAGGCCCTAATAGTCAGGAATCTCTAGAACATTTTGTACACCTGATTACTAACAAGCTAATTTTTCGTGAGTAGCTTCATCTCGATGAGACGATCAACTTTTTTATTTACGAAAATTCTTGATTCTTGTAGCTAACTGAGTTACCAGGAAAAGAAAATATCAGAGCGTCGGAACGAGATAATGTACCACGCAATGTGTAGAACTATGTGGCTGTTAAATTGTATAACTATTAATTAAGCAACAGTAAAAAACTTTTATTACCTCGTCATTGATACAAGTCGAGGGGAGGGTAGAGTAACAAAAGAGAAGAAGCTACTCACGAAAAATTAGCTTGTTAGTAATCAGGTGTACAAAATGTTCTAGGGATCCCTGACTATAACTACGTATAACGAGTCAAGCTCTTCAGTCTTCGGTCACCATTTTGTAGCTTTGACGAGAGACGTCCAAAGGAATTCTATTCTAAATGTCAGGTGTCACTATCAAATTGAATGAATGGCAACAAAACGATTTATTTTTATCACCGATGTACAATAGTTGATCACCTTGACATTATACAGGCCAAAAATTTTTAAACTGTGCGATAAAATGCGATACTAAAAGAAAATTACTAAATAAAATAATTGTAAACTGTCTAGCCCCGCGGTTTCACTCGCGTAGTTCCCTTTCCCGTAAGAATACGGGGGTAAAATATAGCTTATGGCACTCACAAATAATGTGGCTTTCTAATAGTAAAAGAACTATCAAAATCGGCTTAGTACAATTTGAGATTATCCCCTACAATACCACAAACAGTATCTCTCTATAATATTAGTAGTCAAGTCGTTAGTTTTCATAAAACATTTAATCTTTAATTTAACTTTTCCAACACATTATGTTTATCTGATAGCTCATGCATTTAATTTAAAAAATTTTTTAATAAAAAAAATACAACCGACTTCAAAACCTAAAAACGTACCCACTAAACTAAAAAGCGAAAAATAACATCATAATATGTTCTACCTGCTGATCAGTATGAAGGCGGTGCTTAGCCGGTGTTGTCTTAATTTAAAGTTCTCAGCAATACGAATTAATCAAGTCCAAACACAAGGTAGTTACTGTAAACTGTTAAGGAGTTCCCTTAATTGTCCTTGGTCTTCATCACCAAACCCCTAAATGACAGTCACAACCTATCTATGTGGAAAGTTCTCATTAATACAAATTAATCAAGCCCAAACACAAGGTAACTGCTGTAAATCGCCGAGGAGTTCCCTCGTCTGTTTTATGGCTCCATCATCAGATCGACTTCAAACCTTCATGAGATTGTAGTGCTTAAAAGTACTAAATGGAAAAAAGTTTACGAACACGCAGACACCCATATAATTTTCGAAAGTTCCCCTCAATTCCTCCAGGATTCCATCATTAGATCTTGACATGATGGCAATGGGACCAAATGGGGACTATACCGTTTCAAACAAAAAAAGAAATTTTGAAATCGGTCCATGCGTCTTTGAGTCAGTCCTCCTTTTTGAAGTCGGTTAAAAATGATGGACTTTCATACCATATTATAAACACAGCGACAGAATTTTCTAAACTTCAAATATCAAATCGTTTATTTGTTGACACAATACTTATACATACAATGGTAAAATAAATATAATGTTATTAAAGTGTGCCTATATCACGACCGATCGGCATGCAAGATGTTAATTAAATAAATAGAAATATTAACTTAAATATCAATATTATGATAGTCAACAATGGGTATACGTCAAAAGTAAATGAAATTCCTTATGTGTTTAATTCAAAAATAAAGGATTTTCCTCCTTTAGTTATCAATCTATTTGTCAAAAGAAAAAAATAAATAAATCCGACTCTTAGTTTGTGTGTATCATTTAACTATTCAGCAACATACCGGCAACTCCTTTCACTGACGCGTCCACCGCACGTAATCCGTTATCAGTTCACCACGTGTAAACAACGCCGAGATTTTCCTCCACACGACGATCGTCCTCAGATATACTCGTATCTCACAGACACCAGCCTAAGGAACTGTTTAACAAATGTTTCCACACACGGAAAGGAAATTAAATCGAATCACTTCGAAACTGTAATCACAGTACGTCGTGTACCGTTCGTTATCGCATTGATACTAAATTACTAACGTGAGGGAATTGTACACTCACGCGACTATCTTAATGGCACGATATCATAATAGTGACAGCGAAATAGCAACGCCGAAACCGGTCGAATTGTCCGTCTGAATATGGATGGATGTTTTGTATTTTATGGGTGTTACGCAATGGTGAAGTGGTGGCCGAGACTTTCGCCTCTGTACTACCGGTTAGGCGCCCACGTTGGTCGAGGCGTTTTATTTTAGTACGCCGGCCTATATTGTTTGTGGCTAGAAATCATAGATGCTAGTCGCAAGCGTGCGCTAATGCATGGATTATAGCGCGCACGGTCACTGTTGATACTTTTATAATCTATATCTATACTTCTATACTAATATTATAAAGAGGTAAAGTTTGTAAGTTTGTAAGTTTGTCACATTTTTTAAATGGGGTAATCTTCGGAACTACTGGTCCGATTTTAAAAATTCTTTCACCAGTAGAATGCTACGTTATCGGGGAGTACTATATGCTATATTCTATATTGGTATTATATAGATTAGCCGAGTTATCACAGTTTTTGTCATACAGGTCGGACTAAAAACCTTTTAAACAGACTTATTCGCATGCGCTGCCTTAACCATTGTGTAAAATTGAAATTAATGTATGGAGACTTTATGTATCTTTAAAAGTTCTACAAAAAAGTCCGCGACACCATATATCTATCTTCTATATATTAGCAGATATAGTACCTTTTGTGTTTTAAAAATTATTAATTTTATATACTTAGGTTTACGTCATTATTTATACAACTAAACTTTAATCCTTATTAAAATAAATTATTTAATAATCACAAGGAGATAAGATTTGCCCTTTACAGTATGTTAATTACTTAAATAGTTTCGGAGATAATACAAAATTTCTAAAAGACGCAGAAATTCCGCTATATGACGCCCGGCGCTTTCATTTACGTAGTTCCCGTTCCCGGGTGAATATGGGGATCAAACATAGCCTATGACACTTGCAAATAACGTAGCTTTCTATTGGTAAAACAATTTTCCAAATCGGTCCAGTAGATCCAGAGATTACCTCCTACAACCGCACGACCTTTACCTCTTTATATTATTAGCATAGAAGTCTCTATTTGGTCATGCCACCACTCTCGAAGGACCGGACCGATTTTGCTAAGGGTAGGAGTAAGATAGAGAAATTACAGGGTAGGGTAGGGTACAGGTAGGGAAGCGTAGGGGTAGTGTAGGGGTAGGGTTGGTTTAGGGCCGGGTTTAGGGTATTGGTAGGGTAGGGGTAGAGGTAGGGTAGTGGTAGGGTAGAGGTACGGGTAGGATAGGGAAGTGGTAGGGTAGGGGTAGGATAGGCGTGAGATAGGGGTACGGGTGGGATAGGGGTAGGAAAGGGATAGGGTACGGGGAGAGTAGGGGTTGGATGGGGGTAGGATGTAGGTAAGATAGGGGTAGGGTAAGGGTAGGTTTGGGGTAGGGTAGGGGTAGGGTGGGGGTAGGGGTAGGGTAGGGTAGGGTAGGGGTAGGGTAGATGTAGGGGTTAGGTAGGGTAAGGTTGGGGTAGTGGTAGGGTAGGGTAGGGGTAGTAGTAAAGTTGACATCGAAATTTACGCGGACGAAGTCGCGGGCGTCCGCTAGTTATATTTATATTACGAATCATTTACTCGTGATTGCACGAGCAGCCCCAGGGCTTGTCTACCCGGGTGCAGGGTTAAGAATTCTTTACGTAACCAACACTCTCCTTGTGTCCTTTTTTCCGCGTTCATTAATACAAAATATTTTTTATGGAATAACACAATTAAATATCATTATACAGTAAAACTTAAAAGACATACCATTGTGGCGGCGGCAATAGATTACAGTCTCGGTAATTTTTCACACATTAAAATTATAGAGAACCATAAACTTAGCTACAGGAATTCTAAAAAAATTACAGCTTACAAAATCACTTCAAATAAAAAGTTTTCAAACATAATTATAAGGTTATATTGTTTATTAATGACGTTGTCTCGTACTATTTTAGAGTTAAATGCGGTATGGTCTTGTGGTATTTAGAAGTTAAAACTTAAGTTTAACGACACATTAACGAATGGCTTAAATAAGAAAGGTGTCAGTGAATGAAGTGCCGTTACTTTATATTAAAATGACCGTTTAAAGCTATTGAACTCTAAGCCGGCCAATTTAAAATAAAACAGTAAATATCGAAACTGAATTTTAATATAAAATGCAAATATTGATTAATTATCTCTTCCTCAATTAACGGGTATCTGAAGTGTTCTCGTTCAAATAAAGCAAAATGCTTGCGTGTTTACACGTTATAAATTGTGTATCCGTCGCATTATATATTCGATTTTAATTTGGTAACCGTTTTTAAATTACACTATAGGTGTTTCGTATTTCAGAGGCTAAGCTAATAAATTAATTTTTACATTGAAAACTAATTCGTGAATGTATTAAAATTTAATTATCGCACTACATGAAAGGTTGCCAATAACTCTTGAAATTGTTTATTATACTATTAAGTAGGTATCAGATCTGAAGCGGGAAGATTGGCCTACAAAATCTATTTTAAATTGTTTGAGGAAAATACCGGCTTATCTCTAAGTTAGGTACCTACCTGTTTAAATGACATACATGCTGACCCGGTGAACTTCTTATCACAAACAAATTAAGACAAACGTATCGTTTTATCAGTGACAAGAGGTTAGCGGGAAGCCCAAAGGTACAATATAATGTCGCTAGGGAAGCCACACAAAATTACCTATTACGACTTTTTTATATTTTTTTTGGAATGAAGTTCTTTTATGCGGATTAAAAATACAAACAACTATAATATAATGAACAGCGTGACAACTGGAACGTAACACCAGAATCCACTATCACGCAAAAGATAATAAAAAGATAATACACTACAAGCCCTTGGAAAAAATTAACCTGTGAAATGATCCAACGTGAATAACGCTTAGAAGGCTGTTACTATATTAGAAAATAACTCTAATTAAATAATTAATTAATTTAATTAGAATTATTTTCTTTATGTTAGTTAGTTAGTTACTTAGGTTAATTTTGTCCATGGGCTTGTAGTCTATAAGTAATCAATTAGCCTCTTATTTATACAATTTATATCGAAACATTTTTTTTTATAAATTAATATTTCTCTTAATAATATGATATTCAATTATAGAGAACTTATTAATATTATTATTTGGTATTATGAATTGTAACCGTACGTCTTTCAACTTGGTACTCGTAACAATTCAACTAAATTTTCTTCTCTCCATAACTCATCAAGATCATCTGTGAAGTCTAAGATCTAAAGGCTCAAACTTAGACCGCATTATTGCTTTCCATCAGGCATAGGTAATTGTAGTCAAGCGCGAGCCTATCGTAAAAAAAATATAAATGTTAAAATAGTGCAAGTATCAAGTGACCTTGTTCGCTTAATCAGTGATAAAGACGAAGCAGCCCATACAAGGCTACACGCAAGGCTGAAATTATATCGGCGACGCTTAAAAACGCCGCATGTACAAACAATGTGTCTTTATTATATTTGCATATGGAATTCACATATCGACATCTAGAAGCCGCGGGTCCGTGTTATGTTGGCTTACGACTTGTAATTATTTATTGTTGGCCGTCATCGCCTAATGAGGGCTATTTCAATAAATGTATGGGATACTCTAAAGTCGTGATGTCACGAGAGAACAATGGTGGATTTAAGATCAATTAACACATACTATAAAGGAAAATCCCATACAGCACGCAGTATATTATATTTAAATAGAATAACACAACCCACATTAATGTTCTAGCATTAATACAGAATACATATTAGTAACGCTTATTTTGTTACGCTTTCATCTCTCTGTCACTACATTAGGACAATTTTTTCGACAAGTGCCTTTCTACTTTCATTGTCCTATATCCAATCTGATGTAGATAATAAATATCTCTTGGCATTATGTTAATTAATTATTATATTATATTCGTTAAAAAACAACCATACCAATCTATACTGACAACTATAATCTATTGCTGACAACTGTAGTTTTGACATAAGTTATTTTAATTAGTGAATGCTGTGATAACCTGTAATTAGCTGTGCAATAACTTAGTATATTAATGCAAATTATTGGCATGTGACATTGTATCAGCTGTTGGTTGTCCTTATTAAATAAATATACAAACTAATCTATTTTGATAAACTTTTAAGTTTATCACTGACGTACCTACTTACCGAAATAAATATTTTATCAAAATATTTATTTAAACTTGTTACAAAATATGTATTTCGTTGTTTATTATCCGGAACGAAACCAACCATGGTGTTCTACTGTGCACACAAGTCTTTACCATCGGCATGAATAATTATCCCCACCGTTCGGACTATGGCATCATCGTAGAAAATTACTAGAAGTTATGATTACTTATAACGTTTTACAACTGTGTCAGTATACACTACTAACAGTCGCCCGGCGATTTCACTTGCGTAGTTCCCATTCTCGTGAGAATCATCATTAACAACCCATATTTCGGTAAATGTGGAACACGAGTCTCATGACAGAAATGAGAGGGGTTAGGCCTTATACCACGCTGGCCAAATGCGGACTGGCAGACTTCACACACGCAGAGAATTTCCTCACGATGTTTTTCTTCACTGTTTGAGACACGTGATATTTAATTTCTTAAAATGCACACAACAGACAAGTTGGAGGTGCATGCCCCGGATCGGATTCAGAAGGCAGAGATCATATCCTCTAGGCTATCACGTCTCCCGTAAAAATGCGGGGAGGAAATATAGCCTATGACACTCGCGAATAACGTGTCTTTCTATTGGTATAAAACATTTTAAAATCAGCTTAGTAAATCCAGAGCTTCCCCCTTCAACCTTACAAACTTTACATCTTCATAATACTAGTATAGATACAGTATCAACTCAAGAGTGTTGAAGAATTATATTTTAGAGAGTTATTTTCCTCTTAATCTTTATCTGTTCTATACTTATAATAAAACTGGTCGTATTCTATATATTTATTTGCATTTTGAGATTTTACTTATACCATTTGTAACAACAAACGTTAGCGTGGTATAACGGATGACAGCGCGATCTAGAATCTATACTTGTAATACGAATTCTGTACATTTGGTACATTCTGTACATTGAAGATATTTTGAAATTTTTTGTTGTTTTGTTGCATTATATAATCGACACTGAAGCTAAAAGTATTTTTTTTCGATTTTTTGTCTGTCTCTCTGTCTGTGTTTTTTTGTTATTCAGATATCACGCTGAAACTACTGAATGAATTCAAATGAAATTTGGCACGGTTTAAAACCATATTACACAGAAGGTTATAGGATACTTTTTATTGCGAAAATAAAATGAGAAATAGGGGTAAAAAGTTTGTAAGGAAAGTCCTTCATTTTTAGAGTTACAATTTTAAAAATTTGTTCTTAAATCATAAAAAAATATATAAACCATAATGAAATTCAAAAAGTTTTTAATTCAACAACGAAAGTGGTGAAAGTCGCGGGTATCCGCTAGTCTTATCTAAATGTATGCCAATGTAGCCACATTTAAATAATCACTATTAGACACATAAATCATATCAGCATATGTCTAGACTACTATAAAATGTAGCAGACTAAACAAATGTTTTCCTGTACGAACATTGGCTTACGTTACATATTTAGATAGGAGCCGTGATAACCCAGTGGATATGACCTCTGCTTCGATTCGGAGGGCGTAGGTTCGAACACTATCTGTGGCATTGCACTTCCAAGTTTTCGGTCATGAGCATTTTAGGAAAATAAATATCACTTGTGTCAATTATCCTAACTCTCTGCGCGTGTGTAGCCTGTTAAGCCTCATTGGACCAGCGTGGTGGACTGCTAGCCTAACCCCTCTCATTCTGAAAGGAGACTCGTGCTCAACAGTGAGCTGAATATGGGTTGTTAATGATGACATATTTAGATATAGTTATTAGCTGGTACAAATAAAAAAGTTGGTTAGGCTCGGTTTGACACCTAAACACTCTAACCTAAGTGTCGCCGCACACGCACCACACGACAGCCACATACGCCGCTATAAGAAGCAAGAAGGAGCCACAAAAGTAGCTGAAGCGTGCGATAGCCACTTGTGGCCGATGGTCGACACTTGTGGTCGGTGGCTGCTACTTTTTGAACCCATGTATGCAGTATCATAATAAACTCTAACGAAGAAGGTTTAATTACGCTGCTTTTGATAACGTCATCGTAGGAGACGAATCTGTAGTTTTTGGATACATCCAATTTTAACAGAGAAGGGTCCGGAATCTCGCGAGTAGCGTGTTGCGGCGTTTTGTGGCAGCGTTTAGTGGCCGGTGCGGGCCACAAGAAGCGAGCAGCGACGATTGTAGCGTGTGGCGACCACCGGCGTCAACCGTGTGCGGCGAGTCCATGTAAAATATATGAAAACTACAGGAAATATGTCAGTAGCGGCGTTTTGTGATTATGGCCGGTGGCCCGTGTGTTGGAGCCCTAAGATCACTGGATCAAATCACTGATGTAAAGATGAACTTTGAGTTCTATGTTTGTAGTGCAGTGCATTTAATGTGACTCATTTTTTTTATTCTTTACAAGTTAGCCCTTGACTACAATCTCAACTGATGATAAGTGATGATGTAGTCTAAGATGGAAGCGGGCTAACTTGTTAGGAGGAGGATGAAAATCCATACCCTTTTCGGTTTCATTTTAATCTGGATTAACACATGAATAAATGGTTTCTCGAGATTTGCGAAAACTGATGATATGAATGTTTGTTACTCTTTCACGCCTCGACTACTGAACCGAATTAGCTGAAATTTAGTCATCATTATCAATCCATATTCGGCTCGCTGCTGAGCTCGAGTCTCCTCTCAGAATGAGAGGGGTTAGGCCAATAGTCCACCATGCTGGCCCAATGCGGATTGGCAGACTTCACGCAGAGAATTGTGAAAATTCTCTGGTATGCAGGTTTCCTCACGATGTTTTCCTTCACCGTTTGAGACACGTGCTATTTAATTTCTTAAAATTCACACAACTGAACAGTTGGAGGTGCATGCCCCGGACCGGATTCGAACCCACACCCTCCAGAATCGGGGGCAGAGGTCATATCCACTAGGCTACCACGGCTCTTTTGAAATTTAGTATTGAGATATATTATATCATGGATTAACACATAGGCTACTTTTTATCCCGCCGAAATCCATGGTTCCCGAGAGATTTGTGTAACACTAAATTCCACTTGGACGAAGTCGCGGGCGTCCGCTAGTTGGGATTCGTCTGTAAAACGCGTTTGTTATTATAACTTCTTAAAACTCGTTAACAGTTTACTCTGTAAACACGAAATGCAACAAAAAACCCACTTTCAAACATTTTAGATGCGTTTTTTCGAACATAATAGTGATTTAATTTACACCTCGAGAAGAAAGCCAATCAAAACGATTTCTGGGAAACTTGGACTCACTTTCGATTGCAGGCGTCAAACAGTCTGCGGTTCTATCGCCGTGTCTATTAGTGAAAGTGAATTAACTTTGGAGGTCATGATACTGATTAATGATTTGTTTATTTTTTTGGCCTTCGTACCAAACAAACATTGCCCTGAGGTTATTGACTTATTTCTATTCATCGTCATCATTATCAGACTACTAGCTGACACCGCGCGGTGTTACCCGCATGGTTCCCGTTCCGTAGGAATACGGGGATAATATACTTATAGCCTACCTCGATAAATAGGCTATCTAACACCGAAACAATTTTTGAAATCGGACCAGTAGTTCCTGAGATTAGCGCGTTCAATTAAACAAACAAACGAATTCTTCAGCTTTATATATTAGTATAGATTGTGGATTTTAGGGTCCACTACAGGGTCAGGACTCCCTCCTTACAGGGGAAGGGACAAAGATTTTGTAATAGAAATATATATGAATTGTATTAAAATAAACGCATGTTGAGTTAGCCTGTAAGTGGGGTGTACAATGTAGCATATTACTTTTTAATGCATGTTATGTTTAATTAGTCATAAGGTTTTTGTATACAACGTTGGCTTCCGAATAAATAAATAAATAAATAAATATCACTAACGCGTAACTTAACAAAATCGGTTGATGACTTAATTTCATTCAGTCATTAAACAACGAAAGTTATTTAAATACATTATTACCTGTAAATATTATTCCATACATTGTCGAGTCGTATATTCAGGGACTTACTGTATGTACCTACATAAATATATATTGGAATTGAACACAAAACTGAGCATGTGCGCGCTAGTGGAATAGTTAAATTCGGATCACTTTGTGCCAATGCGGGTTGGCGGGCTTAGGGTGATAATGTTTGACGATCATTATATATATCAGATGTTAATGACAGGGACGAATGGCCTAACGTACTTAATATTGGAGGTGCGGAGGTTTAACACGACCAACACCACAATTTCAAAGTTTAGAGCATCGCCGAAAGGTTGCCTGTCTATCGGTGTTCTAAAAGAAATATTTCGGGGAGTGTGCTCAGGAACTGTTCGATCTTGTGCCACCTTCCCCGTTCTACCACAGGACTGCTAGGCATCACAAAGATCTGCACCGCTACGTCGTCGTCGAAATTCTTCGGACGCGTACTAAGCGGTTTAGTTCCTCTTTCCATAAATGCTGCAAAGATGTGGAATGCTCTCCCAGCTTCAGTTTTCCCCACCACCTACATTAAGGGTATCTTCAAGTCAAGAGTGAATAAGCATCTTCTAGGCAAACGCGTTCCACCATAGGCTGCGTTATTGCAGCTAAGCGCTTAAGTATAGGCATACAAAATGAAAAATAAAAAAAAACCGTGCTGAGATTTTTACTGGAAATTTCTTAGAAGAAATAAAAGCTCGGTACTTTACAGTCTGATCCAAGACTCGAACTTAGGACCTCGTGATCCATAAAGTCAAGACGAACCACTGGAACAACAATGGCATGGAATGAAGCCTCAATAACTCAATATAGGGGTCGAACTCATCACCGAGAGGTCGTGGTTCGATACCCACACTGTGGACTATTGTCGTACCCACTCCTAAAACAGTTATTTCCGACTAAACTGGAACTGGAAACTGGAACTGGAACTGGACTGGAAGGGAAAGGATATATTGTTCATATTAAAATAAAAGATAAGGCAAATATATTTGTTTTTTATTGAAACAAAATAAAAAAACGAGGCAGTTATTGTTACAGATAACTAGTTATTTATTAGCTAGACTTTGAAGACCTCATAAAATCATAATACAGCCAGATTACGATTCATTCCTTAAACTTACTCGATTAGATATTCAATGAAGTCATTTCTAAAATAATTTTAAATAAATACACGAATGACCGTGCTAGAACACTTAATATTGTAATAGTTAAACACAAATAGGTTATGACGTCAGTCGTAAATATAGCTGAATGTAAAAAAGGCTTTATCTTTGACGTAAAAGGTTTAATTTGATTGCACAAATTACATCGTTTCCGTGAGCGGTACCTTTGGTGTTTTTATGGCGTCCCAAACAAAAAACTATGACACAATGCTCATTTTGTATGTAAAACAATCATACTGACCGATGACCTAATACTTTTCGTGCAATTTCAAGGACTTCTGTATAAGCAGTAAGCGCATATTTTGATCATTTGAGAATCTTAATTAAGGCATGATCATTGATAGCCCAGTGGATATGACCTCTGCCTCCGATTCCGGAGGGTGTGGGTTCGAATCCGGTCCGGGGCATGCGCCTCCAACTTTTCAGTTGTGTGCATTTTAAGAATTTAAATATCACGTGTCTCAATCGGTGAAGGAAAACATTGTGAGGAAACCTGCATACCAGAGAGTTATCTTCATTCTCTGCGTGTGTGAAGTCTGCCAATGCGCATTGGGCCAGCGTGGTGGACTATTGGCCTAACCCCTCTCATTCTGAGAGGAGATTCAAGCTCAGCAGTGAGCCGAATATGGGTTGAAATGTCAATTAAGGCAATTGCTACGCGCAATTACGCATTCTATAGATTAATAACCTCGGACTAATCAGATATATGCATTTTATAACAAAAAATAAAAATGATTTTATGTTAGTTCTAGAGCTCTAATCTGTTACGATGTTTAAATAAATCCAATTGTAATTATTAAAGACATCACAATACGGGCCTATTGAGATCTTCTTAATTGGTCCAGATCTGGCTGGTAGGAGGCTTCGGCCGTGGCTAGTAACCACCCTACCGGTAAAGACGTACCGCCAAGCGATTTAGCGTTCAAGTAAGATGTCGTGTAGAAACCGAAAGGGGTGCGGATTTTCATCCTACTCCTTACAAGTTACCCGTTTCCATCTTAGATTGCATCATCACTTACCATCAGGTCAAGGGCTAACTTGTAGAGAATTAGAAAGAGAGTAATAATTTATAGGAACGCAAACTACGCAGGTGAAACCGCAGCGCGTCGGCTAGTTATATATGGAAACTACGCAACGTCGACGCTGCAACGTCGCAATGGAACGCATAGCACTAATGTAGCATTGCTCTTACTTCTATACCTATACATAACAGAAAGCCAACCAATCTAAGCATTATTACATGCACAGTGGACAGGACCGACATTCCTTCTTCTGCGTGACAGAGCCAACCAGTAAATTTGGTATTGTGTTATAATAGGGCATGGATTAAGACATAGGCTACTTTCTGTCCCGGAAAAATCCATGGCTCCCGAGGGATTTGTGCAAAACTAAATTCCACGCGGACGATGTCGCGGGCGTGCGCTAGTTGAGATTATAAATATGCTTTTGTTTGTTCTTTTTGACGTGACAACGTCTTATATTTCGACGGAGCCGACCGATCCGAAAAAAGATGACGTCATGCGTCGTTCCCCCGTTCTAGGGTTGCCAACTGTTTTACAAGAAATAAAGTATATTCTGGTCTATGAAGATTATAAAGCAGTATTTTAGAAAAACGAACATTTTCTTTTGAAAAAATGCAACCATTCCATCAGTATTTTCTTATGACGTTAATAGTTGTTCAACTTGGGCATGTACTATTGTATGAACAGTCTGTCCATGTAAACGCTATTACCACCTAAACTACATTTATTTTCAGGCACATGTGCCTTAACAAAGGCGAGTATCTATATATGTAATAGCACTAATGTACAATGCTCTTACTTCTATATACCTATAGATAACAGAAAGCCAACCAATCTTAGCATTATAACATGCACAGTGGACAGGACCGGGCGACATTCCTTCTTCTGCGTGACAGAACCAATTATTACAAGCTTGTAATGCGGACGGTAATTTACGAAATGACATTCCAACTCTCGATACATGTTATTTTTGTCATTTGGCTAAATTACTAAGCAATTTACTTCGGCTATGGATGTCCTGGCTGTAGAGAAATGTTCTAATGAGTTTAATAAGTATATCTGTGTTTTAAATAATAATAATAATAATAATCATCATTATTTAAGAAAAAGACACATAAAAAATGAAAGAATAGCCTCATTACTAAAAGTTACTACTAAATATAGGGTCATTGTGGCTACAGTGGGTCATGTGGGAACACTTGGTCGGCAATATATTGGTGAAAAAGAGACGGTCTATAGTTGCGTCTCTTTCACATTATATTCGCGCTCCAACATGACTCACGCCAAGCTTGCCAGTGGATCGCTAGGAAGCGTTTTAAACGGTACAGGAATTAGTTTGTGTTTTGTGACTGCAAAAGTAGAAAAAATACGTAAGTTTTAATTTTTATTTCTTCCAAAGTTATAAATGTTAGAAGTTAGTTAAAGTTTTTATGTTTTAAGTACTTATTAAGGTCTCATTTGATAGTAAATTGAGCTAGCTTTCTCAGTGAAGTATTCTGTTATTGCGTCGTTAAATTAAAATGGCGTGGGTGGTACACAGTGAGTCGTTTCCAAAGTGGGCACAGTGAGTCGGCCCACTGTGGACCTATTGAAATAATCTATATTAATAATCTATATAGGAAAGATTTGTATTTTCGTAGGTAACAAATAAACTCACAAACTACTAGACCGATTTGAAAAATTCTTTCAATAGAAAGCTACATTATCAGGGAGTAAAATAGGCTTTATATTATCACCTTTTTTATATGGGAATTAGAACTGCGAGGTTCTTCTATTTCTATATAATATTGGGATCGATGGCTTAACGTGCTCTCCAGGGCAAAGGACGTAACACCACCAACTTAACATCTACATATTGTAAGTTTATTTTACAGAATGCCAAAGAAACGCCCGTTATGTAGGAAAATAGGTAATCATACCGAAGAAGATATGAAAAAAGCTCTTCAAGATGTCAAATCAGGGAAAAAATACTTGCTGTTGCTAGAGAACAGAAAATTCCATTTTCGACGTTACAACATTATGCAGCCAAAGTTAAAGCATCACAAGTCCACAACCACAAGTCCTGAAAATGTGAGACTTGTACCAGAGTTAACAGAGTTTTCACGGATGAGCAAGAACAAGTATTAAAGGAGTATTATCAAAATTGCGCTCTTATGTTCTCAAATCGATATCCGTTAGTTGGTATTTGGAAAGGTTTTTATTTAATTTTATGTTTTGCTGATAATAATGTTATTACAAAAATCTCAATTGTGATTTATAGGTTAGGTAAAAAACGAAAGTGCTTTTAAATTGTTAAGTGGCTACAGTAAAAAGTCTAGAAGCTAAGAATTATTTGTTTTGTTTAAAATTTATAATATATATGTTGGTTATATTTGAATGAATGAATATTATTATTATATTTGTTTCTAAAGAAGAAGAACTTCATTTACTTTGACATTTTACATATGAAGACTTTTGGTTGACTAGTTAAGAATACTACATTTAAAAAAATCTGTTTGTCATAATATTAAAGGATTAATAATATGTTAAACAAAGTCTAAATACAGTTTTTATACATAGATAAAAAATATTACCTTTTATTTTAGGTTAAACACCCAACTGACCCACTGTGACCTGAAAACTGACTCACTGTATACACTATATAGGACACAGTGGATCAAAAGCCATTTTAAAAAAAAATATATATTTTTCAAAAACTATTAAGTATAATACATATATTTGTATACCGAAACGCAGCCAATTAGTCTACCTTTCTTCCACTAAAGTTTGACATCGATAGCTTTTATGGTTTTTGAGATATATGACTCGGAAAAAAGGGTGACCCACTGTTCCCACAATCACCCTACTATATAAGTATACTTAAATGGGTTAATCCAAAAATTAAATGTGTAAATACAAATAATTAACGTGATGAAACCTGCACTAGTATAAACCGTGTCGCAACTTTCATCGCTCTTCCCTCATTCTAGATGATTACACCATAAATAATGTCTGTCAAGTCCTTTAGAGTCAAAGGAATGCTATATAGGTACGCAAAATCAATTGATATTGATATCGAAGTTAAAAAAAAGGAATTTTTTAAATCGGTCCAGGCGTCTTTGAGTAATCGGTGTACATACATAAAAAAAAAATACCGACCGAATTGAGAACCTCCTCCTTTTTGAAGTCGGTTAAAAAAGACCTTACATTAAAATGAAAAATCTGTGATAAATAATAAAGATCTCTTATAAAAAGGTAGGTAAATAAATAACTCATTTCCATCTCAAAGACATCCCGTAACTGTAACTAGCGCCTAAAACCTAAGCCTAAATTCATGTCAAGGGTTAGTTCTTTCTAAACAAAACCTCACGAATAGGGTAGTTGACTCATATCAAAAATATAAACATTATGAATTTCGTATAGTAGGTACATGGAATAAGGGTCCGAAATATATCGATATCAATTAGTGTGTGAGTGAACTTCTTTAAAAGAAAAATAAATTTAAACGCAAAGTATTTATGTTACACTAGCAGACTTCACGCGGTTTCACTCACGTAGATCCCGTTCCCGTAGGAATACGAGAATAAAATATAGCCTATTGCACCCGGGGATAGTGTACTTTGTAGCTTCCTAATAGTGAAAGATTTTTTAAAATCGGTGTAGTAGTTTATGAGCCTATTAAAATCAAACAAATAAACAAACAATCAAATCTGTTCTCTTTAGCATATTAAAATAGACAACTAATTAAAAAAAAATAAGTATCAAATGGCACTCATATATAATAACTAGCTGACGCCGCGCGGTTTTACCCGCGTGGTTCCGGTTCCCGTAGGAATATGGGGATAATATATAGCCTATAGCCTTCCTCGATAAATGGGCTATCTAACACTGAAATAATTTTGCAAATCGGACCAGTAGTTCCTGAGATTCAAGTGAGAGTAGCGCGTTCAATCAAACAAACAAACAAACTCTTCAGCTTTATAATATTAGTATAGATAGCGGACGCCCGCAACTTCTTCCGTGCGTTCAGATTTTCACAAATCCCATGGGAACCATCGATTTTTCCGGGATGGAAAGTAGCATATGTGTTAATCCAGAGTAAAATCTATTTCCATTCCATATTTCACCCAAATCGCTCCTGTTGCCGCAGCGTAAAAGAGGAACAAACATATACCTACTTACACACTGTTATTAGCAGACGCCCGAAACTTCGTCAGCCCTTAGACCTCATTAATCCGGCCCTGTCGCAAAATCTGTGAAATAAGACAAGTACGTAAACTACGAATAAGTATATATTTACTATTTTTGTATATAATAGAGGAAGGAAATTGCACATACTCGTAATACATGTCCAACATTTACGTAGAGTGTAACCTGTAATTTGCCGGACAGTTGAGGGTAATTTTGCATGTCATTTCGCATGCGCGCGCGCATTGGTGCAGGCGAGGGGGCGGCGCTGCTATGGCGGCATTAGATGAACCGCACGCAAATCGTTCAACTTGACAGTTAAATTGGATGATTACGTAAAATAAAATGTAAAATGAACTAAAAAATAACAAAACTGAAAATGCGACGCGAAAACGAGATACGTCAACTTTAGATAGCTTGAACGATTTGTATGATTTTTCATTTTTTTTCTCTGCTTCGAATAGCAGCAATTATGTAAAAAATGTATGAAGAAAATATTTTTCATAACTTTTTTTGCAAATCAACTTGATTGAAAAAAAGTTGTATAAAAAAAGCTCAGCTACAAAGGTATGGAGTTAAAAAGGAATGAAAGTTTACACCGATTTTCTCTATTAATAGGTACTTACTTATTTTTAGAAAAGATTTAATTGTTTGTAAGTTTGCATTGAATATGCTTTGAAACAACTGGACTAATTTGAGAAATTCTTTCACCAGTGTACCTAAACCAATAAAATTTAATCTTGTCAGCAAATCGTGTCAAAATTTTTAATTCAAGTTTTAGGTATCTCATTTATGAAAAAAATCATTAATTGGTTATAACTCATGATTAATTTCAAAAGTCCTGTAGCAAATATGGCTCATTTTATAACTGCCACAGAATAACATTATTTTGTAATTATGTTCTGTTGCAGACAAGAGGAATTAATTTTTCAATATTCGTTATTCATTTATATAAGTATTCATATTATTAAACAGACCGTTTGTTCTGTTATGTTTCTAGTGGCGCCCCCAATCCAGCCAGTTTTATTTACATTTTATTTAACTCTGAACAGGCTTGGTATGTAAGCGACATCTAGCGGCGAGTAGTAGAACTTTTATAATAACGTCCGTCCTGCCATCTGCTATCATAGAATGGAAGTTCTTGTTGTTGGTGGTTACTTTTACTTTTGAAACTAACCTCCAAGGTGAATGAATGTAAAGTTGCATAGAAAATTTCTGATTTATGGTTAGATGGCGCTCCCCATGGCGGATTATATTAAAGTTCATTTTTTACATAAGTATTTTTGGTTCAGCTTTTTTCATAGATAAAAAACGATTTTTTGACGCTTAAAATGAAATTATTAATTTTCATGAATACTTCATGTAATGATTCTTGTAGCCTTTCTTTTGATTTGATTTATTAGTTTGTACGGTACGTACAGTACATAGGTACGTATATCTACAAATCCATACTTGTAGGTAAGTCTGGTATGGGTCAAATCTCGGAAGCTTAATTTTAGCCACTTCCTAGAAATTAAAAATTTCAATATTTATCTGATCAATGTCAAATCTGAAAAGTTCTGATGACATAACTTTGAAATGATGGAAATTACTTGGTGCACCTGCCAGGTACCTCCTTCTGATCCTCTTCAATGATTTGTAAGTATTAGTTGAGAAAGTTATGAACATAAACTTCATTACACTCCAGAAATAGTAGGTAAGTATACATAGAAGCAAAAATGCCTACCTTAATATACCTACCTCATTATGTATACCATACACATAATGAATTCTCTGGGTAGGCATTTTTGCTTCTATGCACACCCACTCTTTTGGGGTGATTGTGCAGAAGTAATTTGCCATTTTGTACAATTTCTAAGTACATAAATAATTCTTACCCCAGTAAAAGGTGTTGTGCACACCACTGCACGCTACTAGGTATTCCAAAGGAAAAAGTTAGTCTGTTTCAATATCAGCGACATAATATACCTACTGAATCGTTAGTAACGCCGCAAATGAATAGTTTTAAATAATATTTAAAAAATACATTTTGCAGATACATTAAATCCTACATTAACTTTTAAACATTGTAATCCGGATAAATCCACGGCTCCTGTGGGATTTGTAAATAGCTTTTACGGAAACGAAGTCGCAGGTTAGTAGATTATAGGTAATAAATGCACGTGTCAACTGAAAGTACCAATAATCCTTCACGTGCATTAGCTGTAAGCTCCAATGCTGACCTTCCTACATACTTAACAACAAAACTACAATTTTGAAACACTCCAACTTGCACTTTGGCCGGGCAACTTTTAAGTGCAAGCTGAGAACAATATAAACTCGACCGGCGACTTTTGTTAAATGCGCTCTGAGAGCTTGTTAATGTGGAAGTACCAGTCACTAAACTAAGGTAAGATTTATCGTAGGTATAGGGTATAAAGTAGTTGACACCAGAACAAAAAAAACGAAGTAGCCTTTTAAGTTAGAAGTTTTTTTTTTTTATTTTCATTACCAATTTAGTTTTATTGAATGAAACTAAAGATACAATAGTAAAAATTATAATAATAAGTTATTGTTAGTTTTGTTCTGCTGTTGTCTCAAGGGTCATAGTCAAGGATACAGAAGGCAATCAATCATGAGTACATACACGCCATAGTACAGCTTTCCGATTCGATATGGATTTAACGATAAGCCTTATATTAACGGCAAAACATCAACATACGTAACTTCCCACAAATCTTCGAAAGAAATAATAAAGACGACTCATGGTCTTCAAACTCTAAAAATTCCAAAATTGACCCTAACCAGGAATCGAACTATATACCCCAGCTGTAAAGCAACGCTAAAAACTGCGTCATAGAGGTGGTCAATATGCTAACAATTTTATACGCTAATATTAATAGCATTATCAGATCGGCCAGCATCCGTAAAATTGTGTAACGTGCAACGCATGGCATTTTGAACTTTATTACTACAATATTAGAGTCGTTTGTTCTTTACCAGTATAATGACATGGTAGCTCGTGTAGTCAAGTGAGGACATGGACCGGAGATACCTGGGATAATTGAATTTCTTTGCGACGAGATGAATCTGCCCACCACGTGTTCAGTGATGCGCTAAACTTGCTGTCTAACACAATTAGCTTGCTTAGCCGCATCGATTAAACAAACTTGACTTTGAAATATACGAGTACAGCTGAAGGAGATTTTGGAGTATTATTATGATTTTTTTTAAATTCTTTACAAGTTAACCCTTGACTAGAATCTCACCTGATGGTGGACCCTTGACTAGAATCTCACCTGATGGACAATCTAAGATGGAAGTGGAATAACTTTCACACCCCTTTCGGTTTCTACACGATGTTTTCCTTCACCGTTTGAGACACGTGATATTTAATTACTTAAAATGCACACAACTGCTAAGTTGGAGGTGCATGCCCCGGATCGGATTCGAACCCACACTTTCCGGAATCGGAGGCAGAGGTTTATCCACTGGGCTATCACGGCCTTTTCTTTGTACGAATTAACAGAGCAGAATTTTTATATTACTAACATATAAATGGGCTGGTCCATGCAAAAATTGATCTATCTCGCTTTACAGAAACAGCATTTGAAAATGGTCGCTAATACGACGGAGATTCCGCTCGCTAGTAGGGAATTTATTCACAGACTAATGTTACTTGAGGTATTTGAAGTTGTAGAGAAATTGTCGACCATTTTCTCCCAATAATATTATGTGGATTCAGATAAAATGGTACTACGATTTTTCACATGTAAAAGTAAAAAATAAGTTTTATCTGATAGATAAATCCCTCATTTATTACCATTCCCCTCTATTCTGAGAGGAGACAAGCTCAACAGCCGAATATGGGTTGCTATATTTTTATTTTACGAGTAGGTATAGGTCCATGCTTCAGTCTAATCTAAGCTGCTTCATGGATTTCAACATTAAATTAGGATTTGTGAAAGTAACATTAATTGCATTAATTTCCTGATTTCTGAATACTTTTCAACCATGGGTTTTTTTCAATTGTTCTGCTTCTGCTAAAAGTACCTAAATAAAATCTTAATTTCGTCTAAGTCAACTGGCGTATGTCAAAGATAATGAATTAGCCTGCTGGTCGAGGTGACAAATGCGTCAATAGACTATATCATTTAATATTCTCCATGATGCAGCAAACTTGAGTAGACTAATAAAAAGGTTAAATCTAGGTTAAACAGGAGATACTCTCAGGAAAATCAATACAAGAATCTCTTAAGCCGAGTTCAGTTTACGATCTGTTTATTGCTCGGATACAAATAAAGCGGAATAAACCTTGGAATGGGAATAGTAAAATATCAGGATCGTTGAGCACAGTATAACTATAGGCAGGCTTAATTACGGTAAGGTACGAAGTAATGGTTTCTATTAATTTTATTTGTTCACTAGTTGACGCCGCGCGGTTTTATCCGCGTGGTTCCGGTTACCGTAAGGATACGGAGATATATATATCGCCTATAACCTTCCTCGAAAAATGGGCTATCTAACATTGAAATAATTTTTCAAATCGCAACAGTAGTTCTTGAGATTAACGCGTTCAACCAAACAAACAAACAAACTCTTCAGCTTTATAATATTAAGTAAGTATAGAAGATATATTATATTATATTACACTACACTACTAAAAGTTTTTAACGATTATTTGATTCAAAGTATGCTTAACTTCTACTATATTTAGTGGTAAATCATGATTCATTACCACACCCATTTATTTCCCTAATAACGGAATAAACATTTTGTAATAGAAGAATCAGGCACTTGATTAAAAGTAAAATTACTTACATTTATGTTAAAAACAAATAAAAAACTAAAATGAAAAAGAAGTCATTAGAATCAGTAGCTTAGTGGGAGTTTTCGATATTTTCATACTGTTACTATCGAGTTAACGTAAACGCGAATTTATATGGAATTGAAACAGTTGTGCACGAGATGGCGCTGTTTCAATTCATTAGAAATTCGCGTTTACGATAACGCGATCGTCTCTCAGAACGTATCGAAACTCAGAACCTATGATTAAGTTCTTGATTTGCAAAAAAGCGAAATAAAAAGATGTTTCCCTTGGAGTTCTTAAAACTTTTGTTAAAACTTCATCAATGTTTGTAGTTTGTTCCTGTTTCCTGTTTGATCCATAATTAATAATACTCTTAAGAACTTTAAACACCATTTAGAATAGGTAGATACTTATTATAAAAATAAAATATAAGGAAATATCAATACAACTACAACTACAAAATTAAAATAAATTAAAATTAAAACTAATACCTAAAAATATCTATCAAAATTAATAGATATTATTTAAGTAATATTTTATTTAAATTCATATTTAAAACTAGCGGACGCTCTCGACTTTGTTTGCCTAGAACTAAGTTTTTAACAAATCCCGCAGGAACCATAAACTTTTACGGGATGAAAAGTAGTAGTAGATACGTTAATCAAGAGTAAGATCTATTTCCTTTCCAAATTGCAGCTATATCACTTCAGTAGCCAAATCGCAAACTTTGGCATTTATAATTTAAGTGTGATATCAAATATGTAATGTAGGTTTTTAATGCATAATGTAAGTAACTGAAATTAATTAAGTTTTAGATGTGTTTTAATACAATTTGTTTTTTTGTATATTAATGTTTTGTGCAATGTGCATGTTTTTTTTTCATTTTTAATATTTATTCTCCATCTATTTCATCTTCATCTTCATCAGGTAGTGCAGTGGTACTGTTGAAAATTGCTCGAACTATGGTCTTGATGACTCTATTTGAACCTTGTCGTAGAAGCGTCAACTTGAACTGCATCAGTACTATCAAATATGTGGACATGTAGGATATATTCTGAAACAAATTATGAAAAAAAATTAAAAGGCATATCAAACAATAAAAGTCTCTTACTACTGGTATGTATTAGTCTTATACTAAGTCATTCGTTATTATATTTTAACGGCCTACTAACTACAGTATCAGGCGCTTAAAAGCTTAGAGTCACCACGCAGTTCCAATGCTGTTTGGCGGGCTTAGAGTAAAACATAACTGTTAAAGACAAAATTGTTATAATTATACCAATTTCCAAATGATTTTTTGACCAAAGTCACCAACACAGCTCAACGAGGTGCGAAGCTGAAGTGGCTATGGGTGGGGCACATAGTTCGAAAAGCCGATGGACATTGAGATCCCAAGGTGCTGGAATGGTAAACTCGCACTAGAAAGCGCAGTCTTTGTCGACCTCCCATCAGCTGGACTACCGACATCAAGCGACTCGCAGGGATTCGTTGGATGCTGGCGGCTCAGGATATGATGTTTGGAAGTCCCTACAAAAGACCTGTGTCCTGCAATGGACGTCCATCGGCTGATATGATGTTGATAATGATGATGATAATAAATGACTTTGTAATGATCATTATCAAATATTAATGATAATCAACAGGACCGGGGGCTTAAAGTGCTCTCGAGGCGGGGAGTAACACCGCCAAACCTATAAAGGAAAGCCTTTATAGGTTAATAACATAGGCTGGTAATGATGAATGGTGACAGCTCCTAACATTTAAACCATGTTTTTTTATATTTTGAATAAGCAAGCGCTTAGCTGCAATCATGCCTGATGGTAAGCGATGATGCAGCCTATGGTGGAACGCGCTTGCCTAGAAGATGCCTATTCACTCTTGACTTGAAAATACTCATATTGTAGGTGGTGGGGAAAACTGAAACTGTACTTACAGCTGTAAACAACTCCCTATTGATGTTGGTAAAGCCGTCAAGGTTCATGATGGGCGGGTTCTTGGCGATGGCCACGAGGAACATCTCCACCTCGCGTTGAGTGTTACGGTCGATAGCGCCGAGGTTCACGTTGAGTAGACGCATTTGAAATTCCAGGCCAACCTGAAAGTGTAACAAGAACATATAACTAGAACAAAGGACGTCGCGGAGCGGCGGGGCGCGGAACGATGACAGAAGCTCGGCAAAAAGCTCCAAGCAAATCTGCTCGCCAGAATGCTCGCTAAAACATTTCGAATTTTTCTGTGATGTAACATTCACACGAATGCTCATTACAAGTGAATGCTCAAGTCTATCAGCACCTTTAAGCCGATATATTTTTAATGGCTTTTATTGCGCGCGTCATGACTGATGGAAAGCAATAATGATGTCTAAGTTTGCCTAGAATATTCACGTAACTGTATCGTGGATTTTGTAGGTACGAAATATCGTTGTGGACTTTAGAGTGTACTACAAAGTCAAATTCATAATCAAAATACTCGTATTTTATTGAACAAAATAAAAATCCAAAGATTAAATCTTCCTATCCTATATTTTACTATAGGGCGCTAGCATTTTTACCTACGGTAAGAGAGAACAACATTCTTACTACATAGGTAATAGTTTTGTGTTATATAAAATTTTACGATAAAATTCACATTTATTTTCTAGATTCTTTAGATTAGAAAGGTTATTTTCTGATATCCTGACTGTGGCTGGCTCATTTTATTTTGTCAAATTATTCATTTTTATCATTTGTCTAATCTACTGCTGGATATAAGCCTTTTACATGGACTTCCAAACACAACAGCCTCGAGCCGAATAAACTATTCATGTAAAAAGAATTTTCTCACCTTTCTAGTAGCGTGATAAGCTTCATTACAAATGATAAACAGCAGTGTCATACAGTAGCCCACTATAACAAATAGCCCCATTTCCTTGTAACTCAAACCATGTTCTAATATCTCTGAGAGGGAGCCGTAAAGAGAGATGGTTGTTGTGAAAAAGATGACCATGCAATAAATGCCATACATATTAGAATACGCCCGACCTAGAGTGAAGGAAAGAAGTTTACATTACTTCATTCATATCGACGGTGGAAAGGCAAAACGTAGCAAGCGACCACTGGGACTACATAAGCTTCTGGCAGCGTTTTAATTTTAATACTAATTTTGTTCATTCATTTTCAATTCAACGTAACAACGAATTATTGTAATATGTACGATGAATTTTAATTTGAATTATAATGATGTAATGTTTCAACCTTATGGGAACATCAAGTGAAATTGAAAAAAAAAATGTTTTATTTTATTAGAATCCTAATTAAAAAGAAAACAATGACATTTCTTTTTAATTAGGATTCTAATAAAATAAAACATTTTTTTTTTTCAATTTCACTTCATGTTCCCATAAGGTTGAAAGTGATAGTATTGTAGATGACAATAGGTGTTTTATCATCGTTACATGATCAGGTCTGATCATAGCACTTGACTACGATCAGACCAGATTTCAAGTGACAATGCATCTAATATAGGAGCGGGCGTTTTTGGAAAAGGTACAAGTATATTCTACCGATACTTACTTCGGTTGACGGCTTCTATGCGTTATAGTACCGGTATTTAAATAGCTTGGTGGAAACCATGCCAGACCAGACCTGAGCTGACCCGAGCTGGTAGCCGAACCCAGGACTTTCTTTTTCCTTTTTATATTCTTTACAAGTAAGCCCTTTTCTACAATATCACATGTTGGTAAGTGATGATGCAATCTGAGATGGAAGCGGGCTAACTTTTTAGGAGAAGGATGAAAATCCACATCCCTTTCGGTTTCTACACGACACCGTACCGGAACGCTAAATCGCTTGGCGGTACGTTTTTATCTGTAGGGTGGTAACTAGCCACGGCCGAAGCCTCCCACCAACCAGACCTGGTCCATTTAAGAAAACCTCAATCGGCCCAACCAGAGATCGAATGACCTTCGTCATGTAAATTCACCGCGCATACCACTGCGCCACGGAACCCGTCAACCATTATCATTTGAATAACAATGTTGAGAACCATTACCAACTGCCCTAGAGTGGTCTTTAAAAATGTTGCTCTCATTTATTTACTCCTGTAAGCCCTGTATGAATTCTCAAGCAAAATCAAAGAAATTATTAATATCAATACCGACAAAAAAAGAATGAATATATATCAGCGACAATGTTTATTATTTTCTTTTCAAAAACATTTCCTCTGTTGTTATTACTTCCATAATATCCTGTCAATTTGCATATTTTCAAAGAGATTACAACCGCAATGGATCCGAGATGAAAACACGTACTTACGACATGAACATAAAAGATTTTATGGCTTATTTCGCTCTCGAGCGCCTGGGTTTCATCAGATTTTGACGTTGTTTCGCCTATCATTGTTGGAAATAGAGTAGGTATTGTTATTGTTTAAGAATAAAGCTCTTTAGCTCATCCAGGATAGTACTACTTACCACTTAGCTTATATGAAGCTGTCACTAAGTGGTATTAATGTGTTTTTGGTTGAAGTAGTTGCCGGTGAATTTTTAAACTTTACTCTAAAGTAAAGGAGTAAAGTTTAAAATTTAAAAAACATAAGGAAATACTGTTGATCACCGGAATGTAGATTAAAAAATAATTAAGTCATTCGGGTAAATAATTAAGTTATTATTTGTTTTAAGTCATTTTGTGTTGTTGTTTATTTTTAATAACTGTTGTTTGCGCCCGTGATTTGAGTGAGTGTTGAAAACCAGCGCTGCAGGATTACGCTGAGTGGGAGTCCTTTATTTGATCAGTACGCTTTTCTTTTTCTTTCTTATATAATATAAAAGTTTCTAATGAGCAAATGAAAATATTTTTCTTTCTTTCTTTCATAAACGAATGGTTTACTCAAACGACTTAATTTAAGGCATTACTTACTGTTGAGCACACGGTTTTTAGCTAGGATAGGCACTATAGGTATCTATAAATTTACTATTTCCTTCTGCAATATAGGTTCGTAATTAGTAGGGTAGGCCTATTAATGCGATTATGAAATACGTGCCACTTTTACTCTCTTCTACGGCCTCCGTGGTGCAGTAGTATGCGCGGTAGATTTACAAGACGTGGTCCTGGGTTCGGTCCCTGGCTGGGTCGATTGAGGTTTTCTAAATTGGTCCAGGTCTGGCTGGTATGAGGTTCTTGCCGTGGCTAGTTACCACCCTAACTACAAAGACGTACCGCCAAGCGATTTAGCGGTACGATGTCGTGTAGAAACCGAAAGGAGCGTGGATTTTCATCCTCCTCCTAACAAGTTAGCCCACTTCCATCTTAGATTGCATCATCACTTAATATCAGGTGAGATTGTAGTCAAGAGCTAACTTGTAAAGAATAAGAAAAAACCACTATGATATTCTTATTAATATTGGATACTCTTAAACTTAATATTTTTTTTATTACCTACCAAGTTGCTGCATCATATGCGACAAGTCGACCCACAGATGGCGGTACTGTGCCAACTTTAGTGCCGGATGTTCAGCGTTCAAGGCTTTGTGTAGATTTTCCGCCAATCCTTTGGAGGCAGTGCCAAATGCATTGCAGTTTATATACCTGATATATATTAGTTAAATATATTATTATTTAACATCCTACTTATATTATAAAAAAGAAACACAATAGAGCCTTAATAGCTCAACGGTAAGAGCGGTTGGACTCATTACCGAGGGGTGGTGGTTCGATCCCCGCCCCGTTGGTCTATTGTCCCACACCCACTAGCACAGTCTTTTCCGACTAGTTGGAGGGGAATGGGAATATTGGTCATATTATAAATGGCAAATATTCTTTTAAAAAAATATTATATAAGCTATTTTTATATATTAGTAATTTAGCTAAGTAGTTAATGGACGGGCATCGAACCCTCCTAAGTCCTCTTCTTCTATATTGAGACTGATATTACTATTACTATTACTTATAATAAATCTGTAGAGAGGCAAATTCTGTACCTGAAATATATTTCCAAAATAACTATCAGGGGTGATTAGTGATCGATACTGATGCCAAAAATGCAATCAGTAGAATTTTTTCTGTCTGTCTGTCTATCTTTCTGCCTGTCTGTATGTTCGTTATAGAAACAAAAACTACTCGACGGATTTTAACGAAACTTGGTTGGTGGTAATTCTTTATACTCCTGGGCAGGTTATAGTATACTTTTCATTACGCTACAATTAATAGGAGCAGAGCAGTAAAGAGAAATGTTGGGAAAACGGGAGAAGTTACTCCATTTTTTAAGCTTCTGCGTGGTAGAGTAGGGTAGGGGGTAGAGTAGGGGTTTGGTAGGAGTAGGTTAGGGGTAGGGTAGGGAGTTGAGTGGGAGTAGGGTAGGGTAGTAGTAGGGTTTCACGCGGACAAAGTCGCGGGCGTCTGCAATTATTAAATTAGCTTACCACAATGAACAAAAACCGTCCAACATAGCAATGATGTGATAGTAAGCAAAAGAATGCCACAGCTCAAAATCGTCTTGAAGATAATTTTGTGAGAGAATAACAGCAAAACTCAGCGCCCAAGAAAAAATACACAGAGCCCACGTCAGTGAATACAAGTTTGGAAAAATTATTGGTGTGCCAGTTATTTTGAGGTACTTTAGCTGAAAAAAAAGTTACAATAAAGTACATACTTAAAAAAAAAAATTAAATTTTTTACAAGTTAGCCCTTGACTACAATCTCACCTGATGTTAAGTGATGATGCAATCTAAGATAGAAGCGGGCTAAATTGTTAGAAGGAGGGTGAAAATCCACACTCCCTTCGTCTCCTTTCATGTCTGTTTTTCAAGCGCCGTAGCAAAGCTAAATTTTATTTGAAATTACCACTAAATAAACATAACTTTGATATTATAAGCCAATTCAATGTTAGTTGAACAGATATTCCAGTTTGAATGATTGTTCCGAAAACTTTCAGATTGTAATTTTACACAAATGGTTTTCCACTAAAAGGGAGGGAAAGTTTTACTGTATTAAGTTAAATTGGGAAATTTCATTGTCATAATTATTCGAGGTAGTTCATATACTAATTTACCTGGTAGATAGCAGAAGAGTTTTTTTTTGTAAAAAGAATCTGCCAGTGTATAAGTAGTCATTTCAATAATAATCGTTACCAGGAAATGTTATAGTGCACAAGTGGACGCAAACTTAGGTGCACTCTCTATTCCCTCACGTTTACAGTATGATGGGTAGGGGTAAGGAAGGGGTAGGTTAAGATAGGGTAGGGGTAGTTGAAAAATTACAAAGAGTTTCATGCGGACAAAGACGCGGGTGACCGCTAGTTTCTGTAATAAAAACCATTTGGGCCAAATTGACCTAAAATCTGTCGCCCTAGGTTGCAGCCTTTGTAGCCTACTGGTAAATCCGCCACTATTTAAGGCAGTTGTATAATGCTGTAAATATAACATTCGAGGTAGTTCATATACTAATTTACTTGTTTTTAACACGTTTATGAGTTATCGATACTATTATATTTATAGTAGAAGAGTTTTTTTGTAAAAATAATCTATCAGTGTATAATAGTCATTTCCATAAAAATTGTGGAAGGCTATAAATATACATAATAATAATCTACCTACCTAATTAGTTCTTAATAATTATCTATAATAGTTTACATAGGATGACTGTGTGCGTGGCGGCACCTGAACTGGGTCCTAACTGAAAATCTGTCTTTTTTTGTTGAAAGTATGCGGCAAAATTTTGAGTTGGGGCCTTTTTCAGCCACATATTACAGGG
Source organism: Bicyclus anynana (assembly GCF_947172395.1). Taxonomy (NCBI): domain Eukaryota; kingdom Metazoa; phylum Arthropoda; class Insecta; order Lepidoptera; family Nymphalidae; genus Bicyclus; species Bicyclus anynana. The sequence continues at coordinate 9,727,482 of NC_069095.1, forward strand.
AATTCTTTAGTGCTCCACTGTTTGAGTGGACTGTTAAGTCATAATATAATTTAGATTTAATGTGTTATGTGGCGTTACTTCAAAATAAAGATCTTCCTTTCTTTCTTCTTTTTCTTAATAATTTACTCGTGTACGCGTCACCGAGGGAAGCTAGTAATAATAATATACTGTTTATAGCCTGCTAGTGTTAATGGCATTGAAAGATATGGCTACTTACTACCCTACCGGCAAAGACGTACTGCGAAGCGATTAGGGTGATTTTCCACCAGAGATGTGCTATGCAGCTATGCTACGAAGATGTGAAATCTAAGTTACGAAAATATCGTGTGACCGTTTCCACCAATATTAAGCTATGCACTGCCGCAAAGCAGCTGCACGAGAAAGATGCGCAGCCCGAGCTAGCTCGTGACGGCCCATAGTAGACATCCATAGCAAGCATCCATAGTACGCATCCATAGTATGCATCCATAGTACGCATCTATAGCACGCATCCATAGTACGCATCAATAGGATTCTTCCATATAAAAACATAATCTTGTTGAATCCGTTTCCACCAGTGCTAAGCTATGTGCACCAATAATTGGTGGATATCAAACGCATCCATTGTAACGAAGCACTCAGCACATCTCTGGTGGAAAAGCACCCTTAGCGTTCCGGTACTACGTCGTGTAGAAACCGAAAGGGGTGTGGATTTCATACTACTCCTAACAAGTTAGCCCGCTTCCATCATAGATTGGATCATCAGATACCATCAGGTATGTTTATAGTTTTGACGGGCTCCGTGGCGCAGTGGTATGCGCGGTAAATTTACAAGACGGAGGTCCTGGGTTCGATTCCCCGCTGGATCGATTGGTCCAGGTCCAGGATTTTCTTAATTGGTCCAGGTCTGGCTGGTGGGAGGCTTTGGCCGTGGCTAGTTACCACCCTACCGACAAAGACGTGCCGCCAAGCGATTTAGCGTTCCGGTACGATGTCGTGTAGAAACCCGCCGTTAGCCCGCTTCCATCTTAGACTGCATCCTCACTTAACATCAGGTGAGATTGTAGTCAAGGGCTAACTTGTGAGTATAAAAAAAATACCTAGTCAAGGGCTAACTTGTAAATAATAAAAAAACCGGTGTCTGATATACAATAATAAAGTGAAACTTACTTGGTAATGTGTCCACATGTTTTTAAATATTGCCACTTCAGGTCCATGACGCCACGATGCAATAGGCAGGAGGAAGTGTGGAATGAGGATGCTCAGAAATATGATATTGTAGATCACTTCGTCGAAACGTTTGTTAGAGTTCTGTTGAAAATTTTCGAGTCTCTCCTTCCCCACTGAATGCGAGAAAACGGATAAGTTATTACACTGATAAATATTCGGCGAACTAGGATTTGCTGGGACCTGAATATTTTAATTAAAGCCAAAGAATTATTTGCTTGTTAGGAAGTGCCAAGTACCCGTGACTTTGTGTGGGTGAAATAGCGTCGTTGGAGATGCTAATTAAGGTCACCACAAAGCTGAGGACTTTTTACTTTTTAAAAGTCTTAGTGGGGAATAAAATCTGCATGCAATTTAAAAGAACAGTGAAACCTTGTTTGAAAATTACTTACAGCTGCAGCTGTAAATAATATTGTCCCAACCGAATTTGAAGTTACCAGGAAATGTTATAGTGCACAAATGTGGACGCAAACTCAGGTGCACTCTCTATTCCCTCACTTTTACAGTCTGATAGGTAGGGGTAGGGAAGGGGTAAGGTAAGGGTAGGGTTTTTTTATAAAGAGTTTCATGCGGACAAAGACGCGGGCGTCCGCTAGTTTCTGTAATAAAAACCATTTGGGACAAATTTCCCTAAAATCTGTCGCCATAGGTTGCAGCCTTTTTAGCCTACTAGTAAATCCGCCACTATTTAAGGCAGTTGTGTAATGCTGTAAATAAGGTTACCTTTTATAACAATAATGCTTTCAAGACTCCATACCAGATACGCCCATAAGGTTGCCTTTGACAAAAAATTAAATGTTGTCCGTTTAGTTGTTTCTGCATCTGAAATAGGGATGATATTATGAACACAAAAGCGAATTAAACGTAAATTATGACACTTGCTCGCTTTTATTATTTTGTTTATTTTTGTGATTCAGTGAAAATATATTGAAACATTTATTTATTACATGAAAAATTAATGGTCCTTCACTTAAACTTTCATATTTATTTCACTTTAATCAGCTGGCCTGTGCACCATTTTCTTGGTAGATTAATTTTTCAAAATCGGTAATTTTACAGTTTGTAATAATACATACATTTTCTTCTACGTGTGTATATGTTTTCTTGTATGTATGTATGTATATGAGCATTGATGTATTTCATTCAATCATAATAAGAAACACAATATTCTTATAATGAAATGGTATTCATATTTATTCAATTTCCTCGAGATGATGGTAGTACCAAAATATAAAACTTCAGTAATAAATGTGAATATTTTTTATAAAGCCTCTCTTTTTATGTAAAGTGACCGTTTGTCGGCCGAATATTGTGCGGGAAACGGTAATTGCTCAAAAAATGTACGCCCTCGAGGGAATGATATCGAAATTGGCGTAAAAAATTACATCCGTTATTGCTACCTCTCATACCATCTCAATACAGTACATGCAACGAGAAAATGCGGGTAGTTTATAATATTTTAATAGTGTGGTTATTAAGTTCAGTAGGTCCAGTGAGTGGTTAGCCTAGGCTTCGGATATCGTTATCCAGGATGGGCTTATGAATACAGTAAAAGCTCATTATTCGCGGGGGATACGTTTTCTAAATGTGTAGCGAATACGGAAACCGTAAATATGGAATGGTATTTTATATGGGATTCTATGGTATACGTTCTTGGGTAACAAAATAAAAAACAATTAATTTAAGTAATCTGTTAACTATTATCTTCAGTCTTAGACAATGGTTTGAAGAACCAAGAAAGAAGTTTAGTATGCTCATGGAGTTCCAGTCGTTTCTTGTTGTGTAATTCTTTATGGGTCTTCGGATAGGCGGGGAGAGTTGAGAAGAAAAGGGGAGTGTTAGTTAACTGTCAATGAAATCTTTAACCCTACACACAACGTTCACAAGTTCGTGACTCCACTCAAGGTCATTCTCTGCTATTTTAGAGTCTTATTTTGGTCACAATTTGATTTGTTAATTAAGAGTAAGTTGTCCTGACAAATATTGTGAACCATAATCTTAGTTCGACATTGGTTTTCTTATTTTTTTAATCTACTTTTGATGGTTCTGCTAAAACTAGATTAACAAATAAGTTGTTCCGAAAGAAACCATGGTTTGTAATGATAGTATGAACTATTTCACGCAATAACTACTGACTGGATTTGACTGTTAACCATAATTTTACGTAGACGATGTCACGGGTATCACTGCAGCTAGTAAGCTCTATAATGATGATTATGAGTACATACTGACTAGAGGCAATTCCTTTGTCCTTTCCTAAAAGTCCTACTTTGGTTTTGGGATTTTCTTCAAGTAGATACTATATTAATGGACGCCTATCAGGTGAGTTGTTGTTATCTGAAATCTTTTGTAACTCACGTCTCGGCACCCGCATGATGGGCATAACGCCCATGATCTGGAATAGCACCAGCAGGCTCTTCGTGGTGATGTAGAAACTGTCGTGTTTGTCTAGCAGTGCGCCATCTTTGTCTGTTATCTGTGGTCCGTACACATCTTTTTCCTGATATGCTGAAACAAAACGAGATTTTTCGGTTATTTATGAAAATAATATCGAAGTACAGTTTTTTTTATAAGCTTTCTTAAGAATATATAGCTATTGGTTGACCAGAACCACCTCTGAAAAATTAAAGCTATTTTCGAACACGTGTCAGAAAATAATATAGTAATACTTTATTCATTTACTGCATAAATAAACATCATTTATCATATAAATGCTAATGTAATTTTCGGTATCAAAGAATGCAAATTTATGCATGTCGACATTTCGGATGAAAAAGCAAAAATTTGTGGTAAAATTTGGATGTATCAAAAATAATACCTATTGGTTGGATTTTTTTTCAGAACTACATTTAGCATATATTTACTTGTATATTAATGTTTTGTAGTTCGTTCGTTAGTATAGTCGTCACTACAGCTGTTATTTTTTAAAAGATCAGTTTTTTAAATTACCGAATATACCTTTATAGAAATAAAATGATGGTTATAAAAAAATGTAAGTTTTTCAATCTAGCCTAGGTTCACCGACGATGAGCTATTTTTTTTTATAATAGATACTTGGAATTGTAGAATGCCATTCCGGCATCTATCTTTCCTGCCACCTACTAAACACCTTCAAGCTTCAGTGCTTTTCAACAAACGTAATTGTAATCAAGTGCAAGCCTGTCTTACATAAAAAAGAAAAAAAAACCTTTAAAATCATTTCCACCAATCTTGTCAAACTTATGGCTCTTTTTCATTTCTTCTGTCTGTTGGAAGTTATACATTTTTGTGTTAAATGTGGTCATTTTTTTATCGTTTGTATGTTAAAATGCTTGAAAACGTTGAGACTTCAAGTGGTGTTTCCCTTGAGAGATCAAATGACGGTATGAACGCTCCGTTACTAAGTACCATATAATCAATCATAACTTACCCTTCTCAACTTACTTGGTTATGCGCGTTTGTTTTTCAATACCCATGGAGTCGCATTTTCTTGAACTTTTGAACTTTCAACAACTACTTTCTTTAACAAATGTTTACTTATCTTTTTTTATTTTATTTTTTTTATTTATTTAGTACCAAGTAGAGAGTAGAGGTTGTAAACCAAAGAAATGGATAGGTACAATAAACAAAAAGTGGGAAAACATATTATATTAAAAGATATCTTTTAAAAGTAAATAATATTAAATATATCAAAATTTACTAATAAATAAGTGAACATAAATTAAAATAAATATATAAATCTTTCTATATAAATAAAAAATAATTGGGGAATGTATAAGTGTATAATTTCAGGATAGCTTTAACGATATCAATATTTTTTTTTTCGAGTGTTTGAGTGACTCACTCTCTCACTACATTAAAATTTAAATTGATATTTTAATTTTTTTTACTGCACATCGGAATACGTTTAATACACCCTCCAAATTTTACTTACCGAACAATATTTTAGAAATGAAAATATCATAATTCAATGGATAATAGTAACGTTAAGAAAATTTAAAACGTCTTTAATTTTGATACGTTCAAACTAACATAGCTAAATTAACATGAAGGTTAATTTGTCTATCCTTTAACGACTGATTTAAGATTAATAATTAATAAATACAGAAATTGCTTGAACGTTAAAAAAATAAAAGCTACCTTTTGTGTAAAAAAAAAAATGATAGGGATGAAAATTTATAAGAGAAACCTTTTCATTTTGGTGCTTATCAACCGTCTTATAAACTTTCGCACTTTAGTTTATATATTTTTAGAATTAGTAGGGTTTGTGTGCTACATTATATCTAATCTTAAAGATTAATTTACAGGCACTTTCGAAACGTCAGGATAATTTCAGACGCCAACAGTATCTCTGTTTTTCGGTCTGAAGTGTACTTTATATGGCCAGTGAAATAACAAATACATGAGGCTTATGAAAACAAATTTAAACAACAAAGGAGTCTCTATTCTTATTAACCTAGTTCCACGAATGACGCCTTGCCGTCGCCTCGTAGCCGTTAATTCATTTTTCATATAAATATCAACATTCAAAACACTTAATAGCCCACTAATAGAGACGTTTATTTATTATCCACATTTACCGCAAAGAGTTTATCGCTTTTATATTAACACTAGCAGACAACTTGGTTTTGTCCGCGAGAAAAACGGTGTAAGCTTTCATTATAGTTGACCAATAATTTTGAAAAAGTAATAATATTATTAGTTATTCAAAATTATTTTTAATACATTATTCTTATTTTTTAATCGACTTTGAAAAAAGAAGGAGATTCTCAATTCAACGCTGTTTTTTTATGTTTGTTACCGCATAACTTTGTCATTACATAAATAATTTTAAAAATCACTCGGACGGGCAATTTCGTTATTTTCATTTTAACACAAAATTACTAAACTGATTTTCATGAAAATTAAATGGCTCCAATCTGGAAGTATCCTCTTTCAAACAAAAAAAATAATTTTTAAAATTGGTTTTGTAATGACGAAGTTATGCGGTAACAAACATAAAAAACATCGTCGAATTGAGAATCTCCTCCTTTTTTTAAATTATTTTGTTAATCAAATTATTTTTTGACAAAAACTTTCTGTTAACGACGCGTATTAATAATATTATGTACCTAAATGTATTATGTATATAGTTTAAATAAATGGTGAAATGGAACGCGTGTGGTGACAGCAAACGTCACTTAATGTCAGAAAAATCAAAACGTCACTCGTTGACAACCAACTTGAAAACCAACGACTTTTCCTCCACCCGAGCAACGGTCACCACACACGTATCCAAAGAAATAAGCCAATTTTACCAAAAGCTGTGTTTTTATTGAGCCTGGCCTTTACAAAGTGGTCTTCGAGCCAAATCTTGAGCCGATATATATAAAAGGTATGTTTCAAACTCCGCCGCCAAGCATCATGGCAAATCCTGCGCGTACCGAAGGAAGGCAGGAACGGGAGCAGAAACACCGCGACACTGAAATCGAAAGGCAAGTTCTCATTAAAGAGGAAATCCGGAAAAAACTTTTTGATACTGCAGAAGCGGGCCCTAGTGGCCCAAGCAACATATCAGTTGCACGTAGCAGGGCTTCTGCACATTCAAAGCGGTCCTCAGCCTCCATCCGGGCAAAAAAGGCACAGCTGGAGCTAGCGGCAGCGGAGGCAAAAGCTCGCATTGATAAAGAACTAATAAATAAAAGGTTAGAAGCTGAAGTAGCGGCGCTAGATGACGAAGATGAATACAGTCCACAAGATGAGGTGCGTTCTACTAGTAATGTAGAGGAATGGCTAGACCGTAGCCAGCAGGAGCAGGCAGCACGGCCCGCTGTACACGAGCCGTGCCCGCCCGTCGCAGCAAGCGGCGGCACTGAAGGGACGCTCCAGACGCTGGCCACTGCTATAAAGGACATGGCAGCCCTTTCTCTGCGCAACGCCCCAAACAATATCAGCCGCATCAGCTTGCAAAAAGAGCTACCGGTATTTATGGGTGACCCGATGGAGTGGCTCCATTTTAAGCAGGCATATGACGAGTCCACGCAGGTTTGCAGTTTCAGCGAAAAAGAAAATCTATGGAGACTGCGGAGCTGCCTACGCGGACCGGCCAAGGAGGCGGTCACGGCGTTATTAATTGGAGCCACAACCCCCGACAAAATAATGTCGGCGCTGGAATTACAGTTTGGCAACCCAAATATAATTATTTCCAGAATAATAATGGATGTACAAAAATTACCCACCTTAGCAGATGAATATCATAAAGATATAGTCAAGTTCGCGGTCAAGATCCAGAACTTCGTGGCAGCAGTCGTCGCGATCGGAGAGGATGAGTACCTGAAAAACATGAACATCATGTCGGCCGTATTAGCTAAGTTCCCGACGGTCCTGTTAGCAAAATGGACGGACTACAGTTATCCGCGTATTATAGACGGAACAAAGCCTAAGCTCGTCATTCTATCCGAGTTTTTAACGGACGAAGCAGTCAAAACAACAAAAACCGCAAGTATTATTAATTACATTAAGCCCGAGCACAGTTATTTCAAAAGAAAACCATACGCCGAAAACTACACGAAGTCGCATAACGTATTAGTACAAAGCGAGTCTAACACAAATGTAATAATAAAATGCAGCTACTGTAACGATCGCGGTGGGTCCAAAGTCCACAATCTACCGGACTGCAAATTATTTAAGAAGGCACTACGCAAGGATCGCTGGCATCACGTGAAACGATATCGTTTATGTTTTCAATGTCTTGCACCTATTAAGCACGACAGAGACCATTGCCCGGCGCCTAGGTGCGACAAGGACGGCTGCGGTAAGGCGCACCACCGATTATTGCACTACGATAACCACAATTTACGAAATGAAAACATCACGGCCGCGCCTGAGTCAGAGTTTCGACCGAACGACAGCGAGATGAACACGGAAGCGCAGCAAGTAACACACATTATGGATAGTCGTAATGTACTTCTAAAGGTAGTAACTTTGCACATACATGGACCGAGCGGAACCGAGACTACAAGCGCGTTACTCGACGACGGATCAACTGTCACACTAATAAACTCGGAGCTGGCAGCGCGCGTTGGTTTACACGGACGTCACACAAAGATGCGCGTGTGTGGAGCATGGAACAATGCAGTAGAATGCGACAGCGAGTCACTGAAATTTACTGTGACAAACAGAGACGGCCAACTATATTCGCTAACGGGAAATAGTGTAGACAACTTGAGTTTACCTGCGCAAGATTCCTCGAATTTATGCATTACGCGATACGATTATTTATCTGAAGTAAAAAATAAAATTAATCTCGCACATTATAAGCCCGAAATATTGATAGGGCAAGATAATTATCATTTATTATTACCACTACAAGTACTTGAAGGCAAACCAGGAGAACCCTTTGCAACTCTTACGCCGCTTGGGTGGTGTATCCATGGTCAGACCAGAGAAACCTTATACAGCTCACTGCATTCCTCCCTCCTTCTCAGCTCGAATCACAAAAATGCAGGTATAGAAAATAAATACTTACCTCCCGATATTCATGAAGAGGTACGGCAGTTACGCGCGATTGAATCTTTAGGTATAACCGCTGTTCCGCGAGAGAACTCCGATGACCTGCAGGCTAGGGCTCATCTGGAACCAACCTGTAAATTAATGGAAGGAAGGTGGCATGTTGGGTTGCCGTGGAAAAATACTGAAGCATTAGAACCTAGTGCTATAAAATCCAATAATGATCAGCACTCCGAACGAACTTTAGGCGTCATGTGTTTACCTACAGACATAGTTTCGGGGGGAAAAGTACCCACTAAAAGAGAAATTTCAAGAGTTATTATGTTAATATTTGGTATGTTTGGATTTTTAGCGCCATTCAAAATCAAAGAAAAAATAATATTGCAAGAAACATGGCGATCTGGAATCGACTGGGACGAACCACTTAATAAGGAACTTTATTATAAGTGGACCGAATGGTTAAAGTTGCTAAAAAGCATCGATAAGATGTACCTACCGCGTCACAATCGCGCGGCTGCGCGCGCGAGCGAGATGGAGAACGCAGTGAATGTTGCACCGAACAGTGTAAGCGATGCCTACTCGAAACTAGAATTACATGTTTTTACCGATGCATCAATAAAAGCAATGTGCGCCGTCGTTATAGGAGCTAGATTGGCGGATTCAATAATTAAACCGCACAGAAAATATTTTTGGAGCGATTCTATTAATGTATTACACTGGACAGAAAAAAGCGCGCGAAAGTATAAAATGTTCGTAACACATCGCTTAGGAGAAATAGACGAACTTACCCGTGCAAGCGAACTGAACGTAACCGACGCAGCTACTGAAGAAGTGCTAACTTATTTTCTATGTTGCGATGCGAATAAATGGCCTGAAGATTTGGTGACTGGTACTGAAACAGAGCAAATGTATATCACAGAATGTGTAACTACGATTATGATAGAAAATAAGTTTAATTGCTTACCTGCCTGTCCCGATCCTGAGAGGTTCTTTTCTTGTCTACGGCTGTTGAAATCTACATACATGGCGTTGGCTTTCGAAGATAAAATATGTAAAAGGCTTACGGGTGAAGTAGATGGTGCCAAGATGGCGCGAGCGGAGCTGATGTTGATGCTGTACGCACAAGCTCAGTCATTTGCTGAAGACCTGGAACACCTGAAAAAAGAAAACATTTTAGAAAAGAAAAATAAATTACTTACCTTAACACCATTCTTTGACGAGCAAGGCATTCTTCGAGTAGTTGGCCGCATCCACGTTGCACCTGGAATCCCAAGAGAAGTCAAGCAACCGGACGGGCGTCATCCTGGAATTACGTGGACCTTCACAGCCCCACGTTGTCCCCACTGGGGTGGAGCGTGGGAAAGATTAATTAAAAACTTGAAGACAGCTCTCAAAGCTCATAAAACAAGCCCTGAAAGAAGAGGTTCTGCTCACGCTGATAGCGGAGGTGGAGCAGATTGTCAACAGCCGGCCACTTACTTACCCGCCGCGGCAGAAGCCATCACGTCTAATCATTTCATTCTAGGTACCTCGTCAAACCTTCCCGTACTGCGGGAGTGCAACGACTCTGGCAGGTTCCTGGGGAGGCAATGGCGCACATTCTCCAGCTCCTGGCTGACCACTTCTGGACTTGCGGGCGAAGTCGGGGCTGCTAAGGCGACTGGTGGCACGCGTCGCAATATTACCAGTGAGGAGCGAGTGCTAAAGCGCACTGGGGTGGAGAGTGTTAACGACGCGTATTAATAATATTATGTACCTAAATGTATTATGTATATAGTTTAAATAAATGGTGAAATGGAACGCGTGTGGTGACAGCAAACGTCACTTAATGTCAGAAAAATCAAAACGTCACTCGTTGACAACCAACTTGAAAACCAACGACTTTTCCTCCACCCGAGCAACGGTCACCACACACGTATCCAAAGAAATAAGCCAATTTTACCAAAAGCTGTGTTTTTATTGAGCCTGGCCTTTACACTTTCTTATATAATAAATTAAACATACAATACAATGCACTTATTTTGTGTCAGCTAATAAAAAATGCGATTGTTACTATTAGTGTCATAACAGAACATTCAAATCGTGGAAAATTTTCTGTGAAATGTGATTCGTACGTAGATGAAAACAGGTGAAAATGCGGCAAAGCGCTGTTTAATATCGCTGAATAAAACCGACTGCGAACTAAAGCTTGCTGTAATGCATTTTCTCATATTCCCAACTACACACTTCGTATGTTGGTACATAAGTAAGGCTGACTTGCGAAAATTTTTCCTCTTACAGTAAACGGAAATCTGGGGCATTCTCTGTACAGTTTTTCGTGAAGTATTTGTTTAGGCGTAAATTTTATTGGCACGAGTACATTTTTTCCGTATTATTTGAATAGGCATGAAGTGAATTTTAAAGTATTCGAAACAAAGATTAAGGATAGGTCTATTACCGCAGTTACAAACCGACCGACAAAGACGTACCGCCAAGCGATTTAGCGTTCCGGTACGATGTCGTGTAGAAACCGAAAGCGGTGTGGATTTTCATCCTCTTCCTACCAAGTTAGCCCGTTCCCAACTTAGATTGCATCATCTCTTACCATCAGGTGAGATTGTAGACAAGGGTTAACTTGTAAAGAATAAAAAAAAATAACCTTGTGATTATCGTCATTATCTATAACAACCAATATTCGGCTCATTGTTGAGCACGAGTCTTCTCTCAGAATGAGAGGGGTATGGATTTTCATCCTAGTCCTAACAAGTTAACCCGTTTTGTAGCCCCAAGCCCCAGAGAAAACTACAATATTTTTGGTTTAGACCTATATGATCGAATACATCTTCCCTGATGTTTGGGAAAACGGATGTTAGACTACGAGGCAATCTACTGACGAGATCATAGTGACATGCGGTTACCGATAAAAACAACCTATCGAACGATTCCCTTGGACACTGCACAGTACAACTTATTTTAAGACTTAACACATCGGGTTACGGTTCAATATTCTTTGCTTTATTTTGTCAAAGCCCGGGGACAGATACATGGAATAATTGAATTTCTTGACGACGTGATAAATCTGCCCAACGTGTGTTCGCTTTAGCGTACAAATGTTTGTCGTGGAGCAAAGTAATTAGATATAAACCAGTTCAATGGGAAAAGTAATTCGGATTCCTAAGGACGTTATTCGCCGTTTCTTTGTCTATAGTCTGTACCTAGATGTATATCGCTTTATCTGTACGTTCTGATAAAGTTATATCATCCACGAATATAAGTTTTTTGTCTAATAAATCTATGAATTTGTAGAATATTCTATTAGATATAGTCTAAAAGTATACCCATTCGAGGTGTTTTCTATACTTATACTAATATTATAAAGAGGTAAAGTTTGTAAGTTTGTCACATTTTTTAAATGGGGTAATCTTCGGAACTACTGGTCCGATTTTAAAAATTCTTTCACCAATAGAATGCTACATTATCGAGGAGTGCTATAGGCTATATTTTATATTGGTATCATATATATTAGCCGAGTTATCACAGTTTTTGTCATACAGGTCGGACTGAAAATCCTCTTAAACAGACTTATTCGCATGCGCTGCCTTAACTATTGTGTAAAATTTAAATTAATGTATGGGGACTTTATGTATCTTTAAAAGTTCTACAAAAAAGTCTGCGACACCATATATCTATCTTCTATATATTAGCAGATATAGTACCTTTTGTGTTTTAAAAATTATTAATTTTATATACTTAGGTTTACGTCATTATTTATACAACTAAACTTTAATCCTTATTAAAATAAATTATTTAGTAATCACAAGGATATTACGGAGATAAGATTTGCCCTTTACAGTATGTTAATTACTTAAATAGTTTCGGAGATAATACAAAATTTCTAAAAGACGCAGAAATTCCGCTATATGACGCCCAGCGCTTTCATTTACATAGTTCCCGTTCCCGTGTGAATATGGGGATCAAACATAGCCTATGACACTCGCAAATAACGTAGCTTTCTATTGGTAAAACAATTTTCCAAATCGGTCCAGTAGATCCAGAGATTACCTCCTACAACCACACGAACTTTACCTCTTTATATTGTTAGCATAGAAGTCTCTATTTCTCTTGGTCATACCACCACTCTCGAAGGACTGGACCGATTTTGCTAAGGGTAGGAATAAGATAGAGAAGTTACAGGGTAGGGTAGGGTACGGGTAGGGAAGCGTAGGGGTAGTGTAGGGGTAGGGTAGGTTTAGGGCCGGGTTTAGGGTAGTGGTAGGGTAGGGGTAGAGGTAGGGTAGTGGTAGGCTAGAGGTACGGGTAGGATAGGGAAGTGGTAGGGTAGGGGTAGGATAGGCGTGAGATAGGGGTACGGCTGGGATAGGGGTAGGAAAGAGATAGGGTACGGGGAGGGTAGGGGTAGGATGGGGGTAGTGGTAGGATGGAGGTGTAGGTAAGGTAGGAGTAGGTTTGGGGTAGGCTAGGGGTAGGGTGGGGGTAGAGGTAGGGCAGGGTAGGGTAGAGGTAGGGTAGATGTAGGGGTTGGATAGGGTTGGGGTAGTGGTAGGGTAGGGGTAGGGTAGGGTAGGGGTAGGGTAGGGTAGGGGTAGTAGTAAAGTTGACATCGAAATTTACGCGGACGAAGTCGCGGGCGTCCGCTAGTCTTTTTATGTTTATTTAAATAAAATTCACATAGGTACGTGCTCTCTCAATAATTAGTTGCTGGGCAGTAGGTATATAAGCAAATATATTAGACTACTCGTATATCGTAGAAAATATAGCCTGACACTCAAAAATAACGTAGTCTCTAGTAGTAAAATAATTAATCAAATCGGTTCAGTAGATTCAGAGATTACCCCCTATAATACCACAAACTTTACTTTACACGTCTTTATAATATTATTATAAATGAACTCACGCTATAATTAAGTTTTTGATTAGCTCGACCACTATGTTTCACCATGCAATTTCTATAGTTTTTTATAATTCCCATATTTTTAGTCTTAATTAATATATAATATAAATAAAATACAATATTTTTATATGCTTTTTTTAACTTGAAATGTTGAGTAGTTTCTAATTTCTTGTAAACAAACAGACAGACAGACAATTTGACACAGTGAACTTTACACATATTGTGTTGATATGTTGACATGTAAGTATAATATATTAGAACAAAATTAATAAAGAATTTTCTGGTAACAAAATAAGATTCACGGTTGGTCCGAATATTTATTTAGTGAAAAAGTAGTTTGCTCTGAAAAATCTACTTCATCCGCTTCGGGGTTGGAAAAATTGAAAAATATATTGTTACCCTCTTCCAGCGGCGTTAGGAGTATTGATAAATAAGTTGGAAAAATAAAGTTTTATTGATATTGGTTTTATGGCTATTTACTGTTATTATTTATATCCACAGTTCGCCGAGTTAGGAAAATATGTTATATTTTATTAGCCCACGCCCCGCGGTTTTACTTGCGTAATAGCCGTTCAAGTGAGGATGTGAGAATAAAATATAGCCTATGGTACTCACAAATAACTTGCCTGTCCAGTAGTAAAAGAATTTCCAAAATCGATTCTGTAGATCCAAAAATTACGCCTTCAACACCACAAACTTTACCTTTTTATTATAATAATATTGTTATTGTTAACTTATTTTATTTATTTATTTACGTACACTTACAATATACATATAGAGACATACACAAATAATATATAACTAGCTCACATTGACTTATACGTACATCTATGACAAGTGCACACAACATTCACTAAAAACTAAAAAACATGTAAACAGTAAACAGTCAAATATCACACAAGGAACAAAAGAACAGGAATAGGCCGAATCTTACCAGTAATTTCATTTATTTATTTGTAACTAGTGGACGCCCGCGACTTCGTCCGTGTGTAATTCAGTTTTACACAAATCCCGCGGGAACCATGGCCTTTTCCGGAATGAAATTTATGTAGCCTATGTATTATCCATCCTCATTTTAAATTTCCTAAATAATCGCAACCTAAATAATCGCTAATATTTTTTGACGATTTCAATCATCATCATCATCATCATCAGGTGCCCTCTTCAAACGGAAGTTTGGCGGTCAGATGGAGAAAACTTTTCCAATCACTTGAAATATTTCGATTTACGATTTCAATAAGAAAAAGTAATAAAAATTATCTTTAAGGTCTGTAGTTTTTTTCCCCACCGTTGAAATCGAAAAAAGTGTATAACCCTTTATTCTTCCTAACATCTAATCCAACAAATGTTATTGATCCCCCGTGACGCTTTAGTAACTCTAAATTTAGCATCCCGGGATTCCCTACCTAATATTATGACAATGTGAATGTGAACTTAAAAGTCGAAACATATTAAAACGTTTAGGTACGCAAGAGAAGGCTGCCATCTGCGAATCATAAATAACACTCGAATAAATCGCACAAATTTAATTAAATATTTTCCCCAGGTGTTACTATAAAAATACAGTACTGCGCAAACACTCTTGATCCATTTAAATAAAGTCTCTCAGTATTTAAATTGAAGCTCCGATCGGATATTAGAAGTCAGCAAATAAACCCAACAGTTTATTCTTTCACAACAAAATTAGTTTTTTAGTATTTCAACCGTATACTCATTAAAGTTAAAACTGTTTAAGCAATTTTTCCTGTTATTTTATTTCACTCGCGAAGTTTCCATACATTTTATGTTACTCGCTGATAATAAAAGCTTTCCATTGATGAATTTTTAAACGAGTTTATTGGTTCATACCTCTTGATTTTATCTTAGACTGCATCGTCTCTTAACATCAGGCGAGATCGTAGTCAAGGGCAAACTTGTCAAAGAATAAAATAAAAAAAATGTGACAACGTCATAAGAAAATACCTGATGGAATGGTTGCATTTTTCAAAAGAAAATGTTCGTTTTTCTAAAAGACTGTTTAATAATCTTCATAGACCAGAATATACTTTATTTCGTGTAAAAAAAGTTGGCAACCAGCTCCATCGAATTATAAGACGTTGTCACGTCAAAAATAAGTAGGTTATCTTTCTTCTTTCGTTTTTCCACACCTGAATGCGCAGTGTTGGTCGACACTCCACTAGATGGACCGAGGACATCAGGCAGGTTGCAGGGAGCCGCTAGATGCTGGATATTTGGAAGCCCGTGCAAAAGGCCTATGTCCAACAGTGGACGTCCGGCTGATAATGATGATGATGAATGATCTTTCTTCTTGTAACTTAGTTCCAAGAACAAGATAGCCCAAGATATCCTAATTAGGGTCTTATTAAACTACTAATTTAAGCTCTTCGAAATTTACGGCGCAACATTGTATATAAGGATCAAATTTATAACAAAATTTGCATCTCATCCTCAAACTACGTTTTTGGCATCAGTATCTATCACTAATCACCCCCTGATAGTTATTTTGAAAATATATTTCATGTACAGAATTGACCTCTCTACAGATTTATTAGATAATAATATAGTAATAGATGCGAGTTACTGATAGATCTCTTTATATCTATGCCAAATGCCTCGTTGGTCCAGTGGTTAGTTTATAGCTTCGGAACACGAGGTTCTGAGTTCGAATCCTTGGTAGGTTTATGTAATGCTCGGAAGTGTCAAGCGAAGGTGTAGATTCTTCGTATCTCGCCGGTCCCAGTTATTATCACTATCATGTCATGGTCGTAAAGAATTTCAAATTATCACCCTAATTCCGCTAATACGCACCGGAGCAGCATGGTGAGTCGAAGCTCTATAATCCCATCTCCTATACAGAAGGAAGTTTGAGCTCGTAGGGGCCAAAAGTTAATGAAGACATATCTTTAACAAGCGACATGGTAGAGACCAGTATAGAATAGAACAACGTCTTGTAATTAAAGTTCAAATACAAAATCACAAACAGGCGCTTCGTTTTCAAACAGCCATTGTGAAATGCTCGGAATTCCGAGAGTCAAACAATTTAATAACGTAAAACTAGACAGATACTCGTACTTTACGGTCCCAATTACCTGACTTGTAGAGATTAACTCTTGATGATGATGATCTATTTACAACTTTCCATGTACAGATAATATAGTAATATAGTCAAGTTAGCCCATGTATACAATCTCATCTGATGGTAAGTGATGATGCAGTCTATAATGGAAGCGGGCTAATTTGTTAGGAGGAGGATAAAAATCCACACCCCTTTTCGGTTTCTACACGACATCGTACCGGTACGCTAAATCGCTTGGCGGTTATTTAGAACAAATATTCAAAGTAACAACAACAAAATCAAAGTACCTTGGGCATATTTTTACTTCGGTAATTTCAAATGGAAAGGTACCTACCTACCCTACCACTAATTTCTTTAGTTTGAAACTAACTTGGATGGAGAAACCGATTGTAATAAAAATAAAGCAAACAAAAGTGCCATGCTTGACCATAATCAAATAATATTGTCACAAAAATATACCGAATACTGTTGACACTGTTTGGTAAATTCATAAAAAAGGCCTCCAGGCATTTTGAATAATTCATTGAATATGTGGCTTATACGAAAGAAGTAAACGAACCGCGAATTCGCTGAGTAGATACAATCTAGGGTTCCACGATAAAGGCCTAATTTGGCGTCAAAGGGCTTTGAGGTAAGCTGACCAAGTTTATTGGGCCCACTATCTCTTTATTTCCTAGTAGATGAATTGACAAGGTTAACAAGGTATCTTCCTTAATTAAATTGAATTAGATTTAAGTGGAATGTGATCCGCTACTCTTTTTATCTGTTACATCACGTATATGTATTTTTGTTTGTTAATAGTACCTACATAATAATATAAGTGCGATAAGTTGAAAATTATAGCCGAGGCGATATTGCAAGCTCGAGCCAAAGGCGAGAGCTATAATAAGGAAGCAGAGGCTGTAAATATAAATGCGCAGGTATGTCATACGACGTTTTATAACATATTGTCAAAATTGTTAAAATGAAAGAATTAAACGTTTATTCATTATATTTTATCTCACAAAGTAAATTTTATCCATAAAATGTTGAGCACTTTTCTGACATAAAATCTCTTTGCTAAGATTTAAAAAAGTACCGCTAGTTTTAGCAAATCATTAAATGTATTTATAACACATTTGCTCGTAAAGTATCTGTTATTTCAACAATTTCAATATTGTAATGTATCTCATTACGCACATGTGCCGTAATGTAAAGTACGGATTCCCGGATTTTCCAGATTTTGACGAGTAATTTTGATGCGGATTATTTTTGATTTTTTATTCAATTTACTATTAATGATGTAATATCCAAAAATAATATGAAAGCCTCACACACTATGTTATGTATTGTATAATTAATTATTACTTGCTACAACAACAGGTCATTAATCCGTACCTAAGTAGATAATCCAGACGCACTAGACTAGAGAGAATAATCATGGCACTGACACTGGCCTAGCTTTGCCGCTGTAATTTATGACTGACGAGCACAAAGGTCCGTATTAAACTAACTATTATCATTACAGCTGTTAGTTGAAATGAAACGCATTACGTGCTGAAAGCAAGCACTTGAATACCAGCTTTATAAACCCACACGCCGGATAAGAATAGGGATGATTACAGTTTTCTAAATTGTATATAAATTACTAATTTGTATATAAATTAAGAGTATGCTAATAGTAAAGCAATTTTGCAAAAGTAACAAGGTATCTGCGAGCATTACTTTCGGAGCTATAGGGATTTAAAGGGTCAGATTTGCGGCGCTGCCACGGATCCCTGAAAAACGCCCCATACAAAATGGTACGATGTAATGACGTCGCAGATACATAACGATCGTTAGATTCGTATGCTTTTTGTATACAACGTTGGCTTCCTAATAAATAAATAAATAAATAAACAATTGCAAAAAAAAAGCTAAGATCGACAAAAGCTGGTGCTCCTTTTTTACATAAATTAAAACAAGTTTATTTTAAAATAATATTAAAACTAGGTAACTAAAGCTATTAATTTAACTACATATATTATAAAAATAAAAAAGCAAAGGTATATACTCAGTTTAATTATATCTAAAGACTTAGGCGTCGTAGGTACTTATGTTTGCATGAGTTGACAAACTTTCAGCTTTTCTAAAACCACAAAGGTCGTTCCTCTCAGTAGTTTTGTTTACGTTTATTTGTAGATGTACTCATAGAATTTTTATTTCTGAACTGTGCATAAGTGATTCAATTCAATTTGTAAAGGACATGTATAAATCTGCGGTGTGTCGTGAAAATATGATAGAGCTTACGGAGAAGAGCACTTGAACAGCAGATGCAGGTTGTTAGTGACATTTGTTGAAATAAGATGATCCCCTACCCTGAGTAACTCGCAATTTTCTCGAACGAACTTCCTTACCGTGGTTATGAAAAACTGTTATGATACTTAAACGGTTCCATCCGTCGTAGGTTGTATCATCTATTGCTGTAAGTTCGTACGTATATATTATCATACTAAATAATTCAAAGGTGTGAAGAGCTTCGTTACTGACGGAAATCCTAATTATTGTTGTTCCAAACTGGGAAACAATTCAGGAAGATGATGGTGATTAAATCAAGGTATACCTACTGCTTATTGCAGTTTATACATGTTTATTAATTACATACATAATTTATTGTCACCAGTCTTATTTTATTTTATTAAATTTTTCATCGAGTTTCATTGAGTAGAGCAACCTTTTATCGGTTAAAGAAAAAATTCAGCATTTAAGAACACAATTTTAATGCATTTGATAGAAAAATTGTTCAACGTTCTACAGTCAAATGTGGCAGGTTAACTACGTTATGTTATACATAAAGCTGACCTGATGAACTTAGTAAAACTTCAAGATAAGCCGTATATAAAATTATTTATCAAAATGAAATATTAGAACCAGTTTATTTTATAAACGAGTAAATATCGAAATATACTCGTATAGACGACGAGTATGTTTCGATAAACGCAAGGAGATAAATGGTACGGGATCTGGGAAGGTTTACTTAAGGGTTCTCGCATTGGAGTTCATCGTACTCACTATCCGTGTTTGCATCACTTTCCACGGTAAAATGTTCATTTTTCGTAGTAAAATAAACTTATGCGCATTTTTTTATTTAACTACTTAACTTTAATTTTAAGTGAAGATGCTTTCTATGATGGTATCATACTAATGAAGGAGTATAATACTTCAGCTGTTTGTTTATATACTTAGAAGTATCATTGATTATTGTGTGCTTTTTCTACATGGTTTCGTACTCGTAGAAAAACTAAATCATAGGGCGGTAAGTAGCTACAACCCTTCAACCATTAATAACAGGACCTGCCTCGCTATCCGTTACCACTCTGGCATGTTCTGGCAATCAATGACCTAACATGTTTATAAAAACTGTGACAATAGAATCGATGTTTCATTGTTGTAATCGTTTTCGTCATGTTCCCTAAAATTGCCGGTTTGTGTAGTTAAATAGCATAAAACCGGCCTACACTTGTAGTTTAGTAAAAGATGGAGTAACGTTTCATTTGTAAGTATTTCTACTTTAATTGTATCAAATTTTTAATAAAAACTAATTTCTAAAAATAATTGATTCTTTTGACGGAACAGCAAAAAATCGATCAAGTAATCGAATATTCTATGTATATATTCTGTGGTTAGTCTAAGCGATGTGTTTGTTAGTCTGTGTAAAAATTATGCGTCTGTGTATTGTGAGTCAAATTTATAGTTGTGTGTAGTGTAGTGTATGGACACAGAATACATTTAAGGAGTCAAATATTTCATAGACTAATGTTGGCAAATATAGACAGAACCATCGAATCTAGGATCGATGGACAGAACTAAAAACACTGTGTTGATACAATAAAATGTACACACTAGGCTAAAATAACTTACATAATTACTTAAACATGTATAAAGTACATTGTAATTATACAAATACAGCTCAATCTGGAACTTCAATATCCTAATTTGATTTGTATTCCAGCAGACCGACTCGCCGTACGTACCAATTGACTTGATGTGGATCGAAGCTGAACTATTAATGGAATAGTTCTGTTGTTGGTTGTTATTGTTCCTGAAACTTTACGAAATGTTTCCATTTGTTTTAATAAATCTGTTATTATTTGAACTTGTTATAGTACCCGCACACACCTACACAACTTTAGACGACCATACAAACACATTATCTATACTAGAATATTATTATGGAGGATAGATTTGTTTGTTTGTTTGATTGTTTGCATTGAATAGGCTCTGAAACTACTAGACCGATTTCAAAAATTCTTTCACCAATGGCAAGTAAAGTGGCTTGCCTTCGATTCGGAGGGCGTAGGTTCGAATCCGGTCCGGGGCATGCACCTCCAACTTTTTAAGTTACGTGCATTTTAAAGAAATTAAATATCACGTGTCTCAAACGGTTAAGGAAAAACATCGTGAGGAAACCAGCATATCTGAGAATATTCTTAAGTATCTACGTGTGTGAAGTCTTCCAAACCGATTGGGCCAGCGTGGTAGAATAAGGCCTAGCACCTCTCTCAATCTGAGAGGAGACTCGTGCTCACAGTGAGTCCAATTTAGGTCGTTAATAGGGAATGGAAACGGTAACGGGTAAAACCTCGGGTACTGCTAGTCAATAATATTGTCAATTTTTTTTTATAGGCGGTGGTAAGTTAAGCCTAGTTGCTATAAATAAATATAGTAGGGAAAATTTGTCCCGACGTGTAACATGAAAAAATGGTAATAAGACTCAAAATGTAGGGCAAAGTAGTCATGAATTGCGATTTACTTGGGCTAAAACTGCCTGTTTACGTCGATATGGCACCCTCTTCTTCCCAACTTTCATTTAAAGTTTTATTTCCGCCTTAGAAGCAAACAAATCGTAAACAAGAATTCCGATATTTGTGTTTCGTCGCCAAATATGGTCGGATTGGCAATACGACACGTTTTACACGGTTTTTATCGTCTTATAACTGTCATGCGAGCCGTTCTCATTAAATTTACTACGATAACCTGTTGTTTGTCTCTGTAGAAAAGAGTTGTGGTTGGTCGTGCCGTCCTATATGTTAGCACTTCCATCTAAATACACAAGCTACGACACTTCAAACTGCACGGTAATTATCGCTCCGACATAATGGGAACGTAGCCTTAGCCTATCTTGCTGCATCTCAGATCTAATCCACATTGTTTGAGATCTTGCGAATTCTACGAAACATTGCCAGTTGCAACTGACGTTTGGTACGGTACAACTAACTTGAAAACTAAATGATACTTCGAAATAGAAGCGGCACTGTAAACTACTCCAAGAAATGTTCACAACATTGAAGCTGGTTGTAGCAGCTGCTATGCTATGCTATATCTTTATTCATCCCAAATAGGACTTGAAAATGTAAGCATAATATTGTGTACAAATTTAACAAATATTTTTAATTTTTATGCTAAACTTGTTTTAAAAGTTGATTCTACTTTTTTGCTTACAAGACACTATAAGTTCAGGCATAATTATGCGTATACTGTTATACAAGTTTTATTAAAATCTATTCGCTAAGTTTTTATCATTTGTGTCACTATCAATTCCTTTTTCCTGACCAACTGCCGCCAACCGCCACCAATGAAATGGTTCGGATTTTAAAAGCTACTACGGTCCAAATTCCTTCCAGTTACAGCATTAATAACCTTTGGCTCACTGTTGAGTACATCAGAATTAAAGGGGTTAGGCTAATAGTCCACCACCCGGTCCAATTCGGATTCCCTCATGTAGAGAATTAAGAGAATTCTCAGGTATGCACGTTTCCTCACGACGTTTTACCTTCACCGTTTGAACGCACGTACCTGAAAAGTTGGAGGTGCACGCCCCGTATCGGATTCGAATCTTTGCCCTCCGAATCGAAGGCGGAGGTCATATCCACTGGGCTATCATGGCTTTAGTATGTTAAGGAATTGACATCACAACATTTTAACCTCATATTTGGCAAATAAAAAAAAATATTCAATATGACATGAGAATCCTGCGAGATGTTACTGTAAGAGGATCAAAAATGTTTTCATAACACACAGCAGGTAACACCTGGGAAAAATATTTCATTGCCTTTCCACAGATTTGTACGGATTTCAGCTTTTATATTTTTAGAAGCTTTTATTTAACTTGCCTTGAACGACTGCTTGATTTTCGTTTGAACTCTTACCAAAGAACTTACATTTCGATGTACCGAGAATGTCTCTTGATGAAGTCGTCAGCTAACAAAAGAAACCTAACGAGTTGGTTGTAATTTATCGTTGTTTTAAATATCGTCGTCATCAACCCATATTCGGCTCAATGCTGAGGTCGAGTCTCCTCTCAGACTGAGAGGGGTTAGGCCAATAGTCCACCATGCTGGCCCAATGCGGATTGGCAGAATTCACACACGCAGAGAATTAAGATAATTCTCTGGTATGCAGGTTTTCTCACGATGTTTTCCTTCACCGATTGATACGTGATATTTAATTTCTTGCACACAACTGAAAAGTTGGAGGTGCGGCCCATCAGGTGGACTGACGACATCAAGCGAGTCGCAGGGATTCGCTGGATGCAGGTGGCTCAATATCGTGATGTTTGGAAGACCTAACAGAAGGCCTACGTCCTGCAATGGACGTCCATCGATGAAATGATGAAGATGAAGCACATCTCGAACTAATTAAGTTATTATTAGTCTTTTCCTAGAGCAAACAGTCCACGACTCCACGAAGAAAGATTGAAAAAAGAGTCTTTGTACCAGAAGTGCTTTCATTCTATCTTGATGCTCCGACCTTCTTCAGCAGTCGGGTAAAATAAATATAATGATCATCATCATCATTATCAACCCATATTCAGCTCACTGCTGAACTGGGAAAGAGAGAGAGGCCAATAGTCCACCATGCTGGCCCAATGCGGATTGGCAGACTTCACACACGCAGAGAATTAAGAAAATTCTCTGGTATGCAGGTTTCCTCACGACGGTTTTCCTTACCATTTGACACACGTGATATTTAATTTCTTGAAATGCACACAACTAAAAAGTTGGAGGTGCATGCCTCGCACCAAACCCTTCGTTATCGGAGGCAGAGGACATATCCACTGGGCTATCACTGCTCAAAATAAATATACACGGCATAAACTGTTTTTGTTAACTTTAAAATTTTTTCAAAGCTAGCAAAAAAGATACACAAAAATTCTGAGTTTTACCAACCTATTTTTTTTATTTTGTTTCCGACATTGGCCAGAGTCCAATAGCAAATTATGTGCTACTTATTAAAATTGGTTTCCGAGCAGAATACCCGATAGGGAAGCGAAACTATAAATGGAACAGTTCTGTTTGTTTCAGAAAGTTTTGGAAGTGTTTGCTCCAATCGATCTCGACGGCCGACGTGAGTTACTTAATATTAAGGCGGGCGTATTCACTTACTTTATTGTTATTCAGGAGAAGGACTTGGTGAAAGTTGTTTTTTTTTAACAAGTTAGCCTTTGACTGGGATCACACCTGATGTTGAGTGCTGATGCGGTCTAAGATTGGAACGAGCACACTTGGAAGAGGCACAAGCTTATTTTATCCGTAGGTACCGGAAAAAATCGCTTCGGCCAGTTGAGCTGGAAATCGAACCCAGGACCTCTCTATTGATAACCACATCACTAGCAATTTGTAAAGGATTTTAAGCATGTAAAGTTTTGAATTAACCTTTGCAAATAATGCAATATTTTAAAACTAATTTGATTACCACAAAAAATTTTAGTTTAATATAACCCTTAAAATATAGTCCTATTTTCGATTCCCCAGACGTTTAGAGTTAAGGTTCAGGTTCAGACCCTCATGTATGCAATTTGATACTTAATATTAATAAATCACAATCCAAATAAAATAGAATCTTATTGGAAAATTTTCCATAATGATTAAAAAGTAAGAAATTATAATTATTTATTTTATTATTATGCATCGCTTCAATTTCAGCTACAAATCTTATCCTCAGATAATACAACTTTAAACAACAAGGTTTTATCGCAACCTTAAGTTTATTAGGTTACCCAACTTTCTAAGTCAAGCTTGAAAAATGGCATAAAGTTTTGTATCACAAAATTAACACAATAAATATTTAAGGCTATCTTGTTGTCTGGAAAAGAAATTCCAACAACAATTTTATTTTCGCTTTTCATAACTGAGCGCTAACAAAGTTGTTAGATGGATTGAAATATATTTTCACGTTCAGCCTTTTCATTTACGGCTTATGAAAAATTATGACGTTTTTGCCTTAGGATTATGAATATCCTGAAATTTCGTGTAATTTTCAAATTACATTTTTAATAACTCTAAATAAAGCCGCGATAGCCCAGTGGATATGACTTCTGCCTTCAATTCGAAGGGCGTAGATTGATAAGTTCGATTCCGTTCTGGGGCACCTCTAACTTTTTATTTCGCATTTTAAGAAACGAAATATCAAATGTCTATCACGTGGAGTATTAGCCTATCCCCTTTCATTGTGAGAGGAGACTCGTGCTCAAAAGTGAGCTGAATATGAGTTGTTAATGATGATTGATGATGTAATATAGCTTTTCCAAATGTTCGCCTTGCTGTCGGAGATATATTTTTTACAACCCATGAAACATGGATGCAAGTGCCCTATGTTTTGTGGTTCACGTGATGTCATTGCATGTGACAAATAGAAGAGCAGAACTTTTCTTTTTATGCCTGCATCCACCTTTGTCTTTAGCCAATCCACATTGGGCCATCGTGGTGGACTATTGGCCTAAGCCCTCTCATTCTGAGAGGAGACTCGAGCTGTACATAGTTTAATCACAGATTAAATAATAATAAGCAGACAGAGCGCACGGTAGATGATAGTGTCGTAGCCGTTCCAAATACAAAATTCAAAAACGAAAACAGTACGACAAAAAGATTATTCAAGAAAATGGCGTCTTATGTTTTTAAATAGTTTAAAAACTGTTTACAAAAACTAAAGAAATAAAATGGAGTATTTTTTCATTGGTAATTATTGGTTGTTATATTAATTTGCGTAATTGTTGTGTTATGATGTTTATAGGTTTCTTTTCATGGGCTATACCACGCTGCTTGTAAAGACTCATTCTGGACACGCTTTATTCTGTGAGTTAAATTCAAACAAACAACTTCAACGAATAACTTTATACCTAATCTGAATTTCAAAGGCTATGTACCGGCCAAATAGCCCGAAAACTTAATAAGTGTTGGAGAGTGAACTATTCTCGCTTAACGAACGTTTACCGCGCAGGAACGGCCAACTAAATGCTATAGCTTCACACTAACAAGTCATCTGGAAGTTTTAATAGTCCTAGTTTTATATTTGATAGGGTAGATTTTTATTAGTGTTCAAATGAATTCCTCTTTCAGCTGGTGAGATGGTATAAATTAAATTCGTATCAAAATAATCCGTTATAGTCAATCCTTTTAAAGCGTGAAAATTTCTGAGCGTCTCTGAGTTTCCAGAAATTTTTATTTCCTGGTTACTCAGTTAGCTACCAGAATCAAGAATTTTCGTAAAAATAAAAGTTGATCGTCTCATCAAGATGAAGGTAACGAAAAATGAACTTGATAGTAATCAGTTGTAAAAATGTTCTACGGATCTCGGATCAGTATTACTAGATCGTCCAAGAAAGATGCTAGATAAATAAAGTAATCGTAGTACAAGTGCTTAGTGTTTTGAGAGAATTAATTCTTTGTATGCATACTGATGTAAGTACATATATACTATAACTTCAGTTACAATTTAATGGTACAGATCATTCTTACACAAGATTCATTATCCATTTGAAAATACGGTATAAAACCGTAACTAATCATTATAATTATTTACCATCATAAGTATGGTTAATCCATTTTATACGATGGTCGGCTTCTAAATTATTATCGGATTCACATGCACATAATGCATTTTTCAAAGACCTCGTATAATATGTACCTACTCTTTGTTTTGGGCCGCCAGCATCCAGCGGTGCCTGCAACCCGCTCGATGTCTTCGATCCACCAACGGTCGGTCACCAATGGGGTCGACCAACACGGCGCTTTCCGGTTCCCATTCCAGCAGCTTGGAACCTCAACGTCCAACGGCTCTTCGAATTATGTGCCTGCCCAATGCCACATTGCCGTATGTTAATAATTCTACCAAAAATAAAGTCATTCAAATTTTAGATTTCTACAACAAGTTTCCACACTATGTTGATAGAATGTTTTAAACGAAAACACACCGACCAAGTTTGTCAAAGTCGATTCTGCGTATTCGTATAATAAAGTTAGCTGAAAATTCTTGCTCGAGATATCTCAAATTCAAACAGACTATTTGCATTTTGCTGACTTTATTCTGGCCTAACCAGATGTTCATATTGACTTTCTTAAATTGCGTTCTCCTTGATTCTTTAATCTTAACTAACTTTACTGACTAGTTAATTAAAATAAACTCGATTTTTTGATTACCATGTTTTTGTAGGATTTGCGAATAAAACATAAATAAAACGGTATTAGTGATCCTTGAGTTAATACTTCTATTATTGATCTTAGTATATCGGACCACAGCATCCCTAAGTGATTTTGACTCTATACGGTTTAGTTGCAAGTAGTCTGAGCTAAATTCGGACAATTTACAAAGTCTAGAACAAATACTTACGTAAAAAAGGGCTACCTTATCACTTGCGTAAATTTACTTTTATCGTATGCGGACGACGTGATTTCATTTAGTAGAGTGATTTATAGTTTTGTTTACCTCCCTAGTAGACTTCAATTTTCCCTAAATTATATTTTATTTTTACCTTTAATCATGGGAATTGAGTAGTGACAAGTCTCCAACACGAATAAACAGGATTTGTTCGTCGTCGTTATCAACCCATATTCGGCTCACTGCTGAGGAAACCTGCATACTAGAGAATTTCTTAATTCTCTGCGTGTGTGAAGTCTGCCAATCCGCCTAACCCCTCTCATTCTGAGAGGACTCGAATCTCCTCTCAGAATGAGAGGGGTTAGGCCAATAGTCCACCACGCTGGCCCAATGCGGATTGGCAGACTTCACACACGCAGAGAATTAAGAAATTCTCTCGTATGCAGGTTTCCTCACGAAGTTTTCCATCACCGTTTGAGACACGTGATATTTAATTTCTTAAAATGCACACAACTGAAATGTTGGAGGTGCATGCCCCGGACCGGATTCGAACCCACACCCTCCGGAATCGGAGGCGGTGGTCATATCCACTGGGCTATCACGCATATTATTGCATGTATCCCACCAACAACACGGGCAATGATTTAAACACGTTTGTTTCAGGTGACAAACTCGTTCTTCTTTTTAAAGTCTCTCTATTACTTTTCGGTGGTACTTTTTCTAAACTTCTCCTTGTTTAATTGTTCATGGCTAAGCGTAAAATTTCTCCGTCTGTCTTTATGAAAAAAGGTGTTCTTCCTTCTTCTTAATTCTCTTTTGGGCAATCTTTGGGCAATCAAAATTACCCATCATAATGGTTTGAAGCAAACGGTACCTATTATGTCTCAAAATATGTCCTAGGTATGAGATCTTCTGCTGCTTGATGATTTTAACAAGCTTTTTTGAAGGCCACGCCACGCGTGGTAGATTTACATGACGGAGGTTCTGGGTTCGATCCCCGAGGTTTTCTTAATTAGTCCAGGTCTACTGGTGGGAGGCTTCGGCCGTGGCTAGTTACCACCGTACCGAAAAAGACGTCAAGCGATTTAGCGTTCCGGTACGCTGTCGTGTAGAAACCGAACGGATTTCTTACTCCTCCTAACAAGTTAGCCCGTTTCCATTTTAGTTTGCATCTTCACTTACCATCAGGTGAGATTGAAGTCAAGGGCTAAAAGAATAAAAAAAAAAAGATAAAACTGTACAGATCAAACTGAACATTTAAAACTAAAAGTTTGTAGTCCGTATTACACGTTATCCTAGCCAGTCATTTTGTTAGTAGTTCTGGTTACTTCTAGGCAATTTTTTCGTCAACTATGTCTAAGTTTAATTAAATAAATGAGGTCACGTTATAGTCGCATTCACTTCAATAAATAAGTGAATGTATCTTGCTGAATATAACATCAAGTTCGCAATTTGTTGAAGTGAATTAAAATTTGCCGATGCATATTTAAAACGATGTCCGAATAAAAAGCCAACGAACCCGAAATATTGAACAAAGTTAACTTGATTGGATGGTCCGCTGTGATTTTTGGTTGTAAAGATATTTTCTGTTAAAATATTATTTGGAAACTGGTTGTTGACTATGGATCCATCTGCGTGATTTTAAAATGCAATCATTTAGGCCGTAGTTAAAGTTTCTATATTGAAATCGTGTGATTTTGTTATTTTTACAACATTGCATAGCGTTGGTCAGAGAGGATTTTCTGATCGTAGTGCAACAGTGAGCCCGTTCCACGCTTGATACAAAATTGAGGTTGACTTCCAAATGTTAATAACATAGCTGAATTAAAAAAAGAAACTAACTCGTTCATAAAGACTGATTTTGTATTTAAATATATTCCCAAAAATAATTAGTTTTCTGTTACTAAACATACTTATACTTTTTGATTATGAAACACGGCAAAAACTCACGTGATATATGTATGTATGGAGTATGCCCGACTAGTTTCGAACCCATACGAGGTCCTTAGTTATAAGCTGGTACTTGCAACGCGACACGATCCATACTGGATCCAAACAAAAACTAATTTTTAGTTATTTAGATTGGATTCAGCTTTGTTTCATCTCGAAAACTGATAAAATCACGGGCAACCGTTATCAATATGATTATAACGTAATTCGCTATGTTGCAGTTAAGTAGATCTAATAAAACCTTTGTAAGCCCACCAACTCTCATTGGTAACAGCGAGGTGGGTTCCAGCTCCAAACCGGCTGCTGGTATGAGAGGAAGATTTAGTATTCAATAATGAAATCAAATACATATAGACACAGTAGCCCTGATAAACAAACAAAAAGGCTAAACGGTGTAGATTTAGGTACTGTTGGTAGTAATCAAGGGAGCATAGGAATAAAGGCATTTTGCGGCAAATTGAGGTAAAATGCCAAGGGACGGCAATAAATGGGCCCAAGAAACGTGGAAATACACTACAATATACGTAATATACTGCGGAAGTCAATATTACAGCATAGATGAGAAAATGTTCTGTCATCTATGCTGCAATATTACACAGAACCTATGTTTACATAGGTATACATTTTAGTTTATAACTGCCTCATTGGTCTCGTGGTAGACGTGGTAATCTAGTTCCGCTGCGAAATTAGGTCCAGGGTTCAAATCCCAGATCAGGCCAACAAGAAAACTTACGTTATTGGGATTTTTCTTTCACGAAAAATCTTAATAGCAGATGTTTTCTGTGATAGCAGCCTGGAGTTGGGAAATCACGTTATTGGGATTTTACTTTCACGAAAAATCCTAGTGGATTGGCCATGGGTGGCCTGGAACTGGGAAGTTGGCGGTGTTAATAAACCCCTGTGCCTCGGAGAGCACGTAAAGCCGTCGGTCCTGATCTCTTACCGCTTGTGTCGATCTGCCGGTCCATTGTTCTATGAGATCGAGATAGAGAGTGCACCTGTGCTTGCTTGCTTGCTTGCTTGCACACACTAATTGTGTACTTTAATATCTCCTGCGTGTATCATAATATCAATCAATAACATCTCAACATGAGATTAACCGCCGCGGTCGAAAAATAAATCGGTCGGGGGCATATTTTTATTCATTTTATTTTTAAATTTTTGCTTCTTCTTTTTTTGAATGTAAAAATATGTTGATGTTTGTATGAGTATATACCTACCTAATGTTCATTTCATGATAATGATTGGTTGAGAGGATATGCGACAAAAAAGAGTAATTTAATAAAAAACTTCAGTGTTGTATACTCTGTAACTTATATGCTGTTTTGCTGTCTGTGTATTATTTTTTTACAACCATGTGTCTCATTATTTTTTGCACATATCAGATCGATCATCATTATCATCCTATTTGTACACCCTAATTATTTTTACAAGGCCAGGCAACCCTCCTTATAGGAGAGGTGATATGGAGCTTAGACCCACCCGCTGCTCCAATGTGGGTTGGCGGGCTTAGGGTAATAATATAAATTCACTAACGAACACTATCAGATGTCAATGATAATGACCGAGACCGACGGCTTAACATGCTCTTCGAGATATTGGGAACACCAACAACTTTCCAACTCCGGGCGGGGATTTTAACTGAAAAAATCTTAGAAGAAAGAAAAAATCAGGACCTATCTCTCATAGGTCCTGTACTTAACTAATGTTTATTTAAATTATGATCTTCTTTAGAATATAAACATCATCATTAAATCACCCAATGGGCGGTCACTGCAGGGAATAGGCTTTTTGTATGGACTTCCAAACATCACGATCCTAAGTCGCCTGCAACCAGCAAAAGCTTGATTCCACCTGGTGAAAGTTATTATTCTTTCTAAGAATGTATAATTTAAGAAAGTAGTACCTATTATTCTTTCTTTCTTATTTTTTGGGAACGGGGCTATAATGGAATATCTTAAATATATTGAAATAGTGATAGGTGGGTGTTCTTGGTGCAACAAGTTGGTGCTTGGAAGATCTTGGCAGTTGGCACAGGTAGCTGCAGTGTAATCGAATCTAACCTTGATAAAAGTGAACTCTTCAGTGAAGATGCCAATTTTGTAAGCCACAGTCTTCTAATTTTTCGTTCAACTTTATCAATAAACGGTAGCTGAAATTTTCAGTAAGTTTACAAGCTTTAACGAATTTATGTTGTGTTTTGTTTGTCTAATTTAAGATTTATATGATTTTTTTAAAGAAAATTTGCCATGTAAAATACTAGTTCACGTCCCGCAGTTTCACCTGCGTAGTTTCGCTCACAAATAACGCGGCTTTACTCATCAACCCATATTCGGCTCACTTTTGAGCACGACACTCCTCTCAGAATAAGAGGGCTTAGGCTAATAGTCCATTATACTGGCCAAATGCGAATTGGCAGACTTCACACACGAAGAGAATTAAGAAAACTCTCAATTATGCAGGTTCCCTCACATGATATTTAATTTCTTAAAATGCACATAACTGAAAGGTTAGAGGTGCTTGCCCAGAACGAATCTTAACCCTCTGAGCCGTGATAGAACAGTAAATATGACTTCTACCTTCGAGATAAACTAATTGATTACTTCATTATTACATGACTCTATAATTCATTACTTTATTACGTAACTCTTATATCCGCACTTATGAGCTGTATGTAAAGTGAATAAATTAAAGCCAACGTCAAGCGAGCTTACCGAGAACATAAAATGTGGAATTTAATATGATACTCGTACTATCGTATAGCCTCTCATATGAAATGATCTAGGCAATAACTCAAGTACTGTGGACCGAGATGGGAGGAGAGGGGGATCAGGGACCACCTGTTGCTATGGTTACGTTACTACAAACTCAACTTTTCAATATGGCCATTGTACAGACGGTATTGCTTTCAACTATTGCATTTAGAATACTTTCCTGTTCACAAGCTTTGACTATATCCACTCATCAGTAGGTATAAACACAGATATCATGAGGTCATGTCCTATGAAATTTGTGTTTTTATTCATTGCATCATTTCGGATTTAAGAAACCACTACTTAAGAATATCTATTGTAGGAAATAATAGTCTGAGACGGATATGACGTCAGGTGGTGCGACTTATTTTCGTAAATAGTGGGGAGTTAGAGAAGGGTACCGATCGGTTGGCGGGAACGACTTGCGATATAAGGCGCTCGTCGTGCGCTCGGCTTCAGTGTGCTCGTGGCGTTCGAGCCGTCCACATTTCTTGTTGTGTAATTCTTTATGGTTTACTTACTATAGAGTGACTTGAGTGAAAAAGGAGAATGTTTGTTAACTGTCAAGAGTCTGCTAAAACTATTGTATAGTTAAAGTCGTCATAAATGTCGAACTATGATGTCACAATAATTCTCCTCTTTGCCATAATAATATATACCTAACTATTTGTTTCTGTTAACTAATTTGTCATTTATTTAAAAATTAATTTAGAGTTCCGATACGAAAATTTTTTGAAAGTTGAAAATATTCACGAATTACGAGTGTTATTTATTAATCTACTAATATTTTATTTTCTTTCGTTCGTGGTAATACCACACCACAGAATACATAATATGTACAAGTGTAGTGGCCGAAACGGCGCCCCTCAAACGCAGGCGGGGCCCATGAGCGCCCACGATGAGCGTCCGTTTCCACTAGGAGATCGGCGTTACACCGCGTCCTAGTTCGCCGTCAACTAATAATAGTGCGATCGGTTAATCTAGACTGACCTTGACAATCGGCGTAGCCCTCTTGGGCACAAACGCCGCTGGGAGCCGCTATGCCACGCCGGGTGATCCACGTAGTTCAGGTTATGTGTATTGTGTTGGTCGTTGGTGTGAGTATCAGTGTATGTGGATCGCTCACCCTTCAGCAAAAACCCCAAGCACATGCACCAAACACGCCACAAAATCACTGCGTTCTGTGCCGATCACAAAGGGTCAATACCTCGGACACAAATTATAGTCCAATCACTCGATAAATGCTCAACCAAGATCGAGTCAAGCTACCATGCGCTCAAAAAACTCCGGAACAAGAAACACGGGTTCCCGGTCAAAGCGTCGGACCAAGACTGGCGGTCAACGAGGTCGCGCGCGACGCCGCGAAAACCGGTCGCAGGCGCCGGTACGCCCCCCGCGCGGGCGGGGAATCGTACTACAATCGAGCGCCCAGTCGCGCCGCGCCATCTAGCGCGAACATAAACCCCCGCTCGGAATCCCCAAAGGTGGATTCCCTACTCAATGGGCAATCGTGCCAGTGACGATACAGCCCGATGCAACAACGAATCTCCCACCATGACCTCAGCCACGCGGGGCACTCCATCCGATCCAAACATCAACTTAACAATACGTCCGCGACGCCAATACAACGGTAGCAAATTCGACTCCTTGACCAGAACTAGGTCACCAACCTTAGGAGGATCCGTCTTGTCAGTCCACTTCACGCGCTGCTGCAAAAGATGCAAATACTCCAGAGACCAACGATGCCAAAAGTTCTGGGTCATCTGTTGCAACAATTCAAAGCGAGTCAAACGAGAGGTTTTCGCGTCCCTGAAGGGGTACTCAGGCAACGCGCGAAGGGGCTGGCCAATCAAAAAATGTCCCGGCGTTAAAACTTCTAAATCGTTTGGATCGGATGAGAGAGGGCAAAGGGGCCGAGAATTGAGGACGGCCTCAATCCTGCAAAATACGGTGGCCAACTCTTCAAAAGTCAAAATAGTTTCCCCAATGACACGGTAGAGATGCGTTTTTGCTGACTTAATCACAGCTTCAAAAATTCCACCCCAGTGAGGGCAAACGGGAGGATCAAACTTCCAGGTTACCCCCATTCGAGAGGCAGCTGTGCCAATAAAAGTCTTATTACTATCCAAGAATTCGACAACTTCCTTCAAATACCGATCAGCACCACGGTAGTTGGACCCACAATCAGTCCGTATTAGTCCCGGAATTCCGCGTCGCGAACAAAGACGGGAAAGCGCGGCTACAAAAGCTTCCGTACTGAGGGAACTGACTAGCTCGAGATGGACGGCCTTGGTGGCGAGGCAAACAAATACGCATAAATAGGCCTTTACAGGTCTCGCATTCCGGAGGTTCGAGCTCCGAACCATGAAGGGGCCTCCAAAATCAGAAGCAGTTCCGTAAAACGGACGAGACTCCGTAACCCGATCCGCAGGCAGGTCGCCCATGATGGGTTGAATGGGCGCCGCTTTCAAGCGGTAACAAGGGATACACCGAAAAATTACGCTTCGAATGACGCGTCTGGCCGACAAAATCCAAAATTCACGCTGCAAAATAGCAGAAATTGCATTACAACCAGCGTGAGCATTGTTCAAATGATAATGCCTCACAAGCAGCACCACAAAGGTCCCACCATTTGGGAGCAACAAGGGATGTCGCGCACCATAGGGTAAGTTGGCGTTCCTCAAACGTCCACCAACTCTCAAGATCCCATCAGGATCCACAAACGGATTCAGGCGGGCTAGCGAACCCTTCAAACCTGAACCGGCTTTCAATTTCTGAATTTCAGCCGAAAAATGTTCGGCCTGTATCAAGCGCACCCAAAACAACAGCGCTTCCTTTCGTTCAATGGGAGACAAGACTGGGGTCCGTATCTTGGACTGAGGCGTTCTGCTATTGTGGTGGAAACGCCGGATCCAACCAGTAACTCCGATCAATTTTTCGAAAGAGCTGTACCGCTCCAGCAAGAATTCGTACGTGGGAGGAGACAAATCCTCAACCACTCCAACACGCAAGCAAGGTAAGGGCTCAGGGTCAGAAAAACGATTCTGAGGCCAAGAAGACTCAGATCGAGTCAGCCAAGCTGGCCCCCACCACAAAGGATGATCTACAAGAAAAGACCCCTCGCAACCACGAGAAGCGCAGTCGGCGGGGTTCATTTCTCCCGGCACATGCCTCCACAACAAGGTGGTTTCCGAATTCTGGATCTGTGAGACCCGATTCGCAACAAACACCTCCAAATTGTGAGGAGAGGCACGCAACCAGCACAAAACAATCTCACTGTCTGACCAGGCAACGACCTCAGTCAATTCGACTAGCGAGGCCATAGTTGCTCTGACGTGATTCAACAACCTGGCGAGAAGCGTGGCTCCGGACAATTCCAATTTCGGAATAGTCAATCTGGTCCGGATCGGCGCCACCTTGCTCTTGGCCAGCACCAAATGCACCGATACCTCACCGTTCGCATTGACGGTGCGAAGGTAAACGGCTGCAGCATAACCCTTTTCACTCGCGTCGCAAAATCCGTGCAAGCTCGCATGGCATCTCCCAGGCGGCAAGAAACGTCTGGAGATGGAAATCCGGTTCACCTCAGGGAGAGAGGACACAATGGAAGTCCACTCCTCTTCTAGTCTGCCCTGAAGTGGCTCGTCCCAACCAACCTGAGCAATCCAAAGCTTCTGCAGGAAGCATTTTGCCAGGAAGATGACGGGCGTTACCCAACCATTTGGGTCAAAGGTGCGAGCGACGGTTGACAAGACGGAACGCTTAGTCCAATTTCTCGGAGATGGGTCCAATTTAACTCGGTACGTAAACACATCCTGAACTGGCCGGTATTGTATCCCAAGGACGGACAGCAGGTTCGTATCATCCGGGTTCTCAAATATGTAAGGATCCTGTTGATCTTCTCCAGGAAGGTCCTTCAAAAGGTCAGGTGAGTTCGACAACCATTTGCTCAATTCAAAACCCCCTGCCTTCAGGATCGCAATCAATTCATCACGTAAAACTAGAGCATCTTCAAGGGTTGAAGCTCCGGTACAAATATCGTCCATGTAGACCGACGACTCCAAAACGGCTGCTGCTCGCGGGTAATTGAGCCTCTCGCGCTCAGCCAACTCCAACAAGGTCCTGATCGCAATATAAGGACTGGATCTCAAGCCGTACGTCGTGGTGTTCAACTCATACACCTGCATCGGGTCGTCAGGATGCTCACGCCACAAAATCAGCTGGTAGTTCCGGTCGTCGCGATGCACAATCGATTGCCGAAACATCATCCGAATGTCGGCTACAAAAACCACCTGGTGACGACGGAAGTGCGTGAGGATGTCCGAGATGTCCTTCAGCAATTTCGGACCCGCATGCAGGCACTGGTTCAAGGACACGCCGTTTGAGGTGGGTGCGGACCCGTCAAACACAACCCTGATCTTGCTGTCAGGGGTTTTCAAAACGGCGTGATGTGGCAAGAAGTAGTGTTCATGCGCGCGCCAATCAAAGGTTGACACCGACATGTGTCCCAATTCCTCGTATTCGCGCATGAATGCAGTATACTTTTCTCGAAAGGCCTGGTCTCTTCTCATACGCCGTTCCATAGACAACAGTCTCTTCTCTGCCAAGGCTCGTGACTGTCCGAGAGGGGGTCGTGAGGCCACAAATGGTAGTCGAGTAACAAATCGTCCATCCACACGACGACCAGTGTTATTCTGGTAAAACAGCTCACAATCCTGGTCGGAGGGGTTCACTCGAGACGCACAAGGGGGTTCCTCAATTTCCCAGAACCGCTGCACAAGATCAATAAGTGCGGTGCCCGCCACTCGGAGAGGCTCATCGCGCTCCAACGGTTTTACTGGCAGGACAGGACCGAGAAAACTATGTCCAAATATGGTTGGAAGGGCACTCAACCCCTTAGCCTGCAAATGTTTAATGCCACCGGTCACAATGCAACCCAAAACGTCGGCTCCCAACAACAAATCAACCGGGGCCGGAACAAACCAGTCGGCATCGGCTGGAGTAAGGTTGGCTGTCAAACGTATTGTAGAGTCCCAAATTCGCTCCTGAGGGAGATGACCCAAAATATTGTCCAGGACAGATGCCCTGACCACAACTCGGAGGTTACCCCTACGGGGTGCAAACATCAACTCCGCTTCTCCCCGGGAGACGAGTGGCTCCGAATCACCAATACCTCGCATTCGCCCTCCATGAGGCGACCATGGGAGGCTCAATTTCCTAACAAGGTAGGATGACACAAGACACCGCTGTGAACCCGAATCCAACAAGGCCCTTACAAATAAACACTCCCCCTTCGGGTTCGACACCTTTACCGATGCAGTGGGCAATAACACAAGCTGACAATGAGTTTGCTCCAAATCCAAGGCATCAGGAAAGGTGGCGGTGAGGGGGGTGAGGGCGGCCGCTACCTAGCGCCGGTCAACTCG
Source organism: Bicyclus anynana (assembly GCF_947172395.1). Lineage (NCBI taxonomy): Eukaryota > Metazoa > Arthropoda > Insecta > Lepidoptera > Nymphalidae > Bicyclus > Bicyclus anynana. The sequence continues at coordinate 9,764,865 of NC_069095.1, forward strand.
CCTTGCCGGCCCTCGAGTCCGCGGCACGAGGTCTCGCGGCAGGTCATCAAACCCCCAGCCCTGGTGCCACTCGGGGCAATCCTCAGGGACTAGGCGATCGCCCTGCCTTCCAGTGGCAGGCGCTCGGTATCCCCGCCAACGCACTTGGGGAGCCCTACGCTCTAAGCGCGGCCACTCAGCCAAGGGTGGGGAAAACCGCGGGGGCTCTTGGCCCTGCGCCACAAGCTCCTGCTGAGGGGGTGCGGTACCCTCTTCAAGATTTCTAGGGGGGGAACCAAGTCCCCCTGTCAATGGGGAGCGCGCCCCCGCCCGTCGGGGCATCGCGCCCCTGCTCTCTTCAAAATAACGGGGGGGGGAGCTAAGCCCCCCGGTCAAATGAGAGCGCCCCCCCGCCCGTCGGGGGGGTGATTCTTCCTCGCGTCGAGCTGTCGGCAGCTCGCGCTCGCGCTCTGGCGCCTCTCCGTTGCGGTTGGCGCACAGAAGCCCCAAATGGTTCCCCTGGCAGTGGGGACAAGGGCGCCTACTCGCGCAATCCCGCTGCCAGTGTGGTTCCAGGCACGAATAGCACCATTTCCGCGCATTGGCGATGGAGCGTCGTGCCCGGACCGAGAGAGCCGCAAAATCCGGACAAGCCCCGACCCGGTGGCCGGGACCTTTACAAAAAGTGCAGCGAGCCGCGCTCGCTGTCGCCACGCGAAAGCGGGGAGAAGGCGGCGAACCCCTGGGTGCAACTCGTCCCTCCTTGGAGGGGCCTCCCTGGGGCGCCCCACCCCGACGCCCTTCTTGGGCTGAACGGCCTGAAGGAGAAACCGGAGCGGGCACTCCGGCGTTCTCCGCCAAGCGGCACTCCTGCTCCAGGAACGAGATCAGTTCCTGGAAGCCAGGCAAATAGGATGCCCCGTCCCCTCCGTGCCTCTGCTCAAAACGGAGCTTGAGGTCGGAGGGCAGGCGGGACAACACAATATGGAGCAACAAAAAGCTCCACTCCTCGACTGGTAAATCCAGTTTTCGGAGGCCATTAGTGGCCACCACAACTGGATTCACCAGTCCGAAGCGCAGCTGCTCCACTCCCCTTATCATGGGGAGGCTTAAAATTTGGCCCACATACCCGTCGGCCAGACGGCGCACGTTCGCATATCTCCTCTGAAGGAGGAGACGTGCGGTGGTGTAGTTCGTGGGCGCCAAGTCCAAATGTGCCACGACCTGCAATGCTTCCCCATCCAGAGCCGATAGCAAATAGGCCATCTTCTGGGTGGGGGCTAGGTCCTGGCGGGAGTCCACGAGGCCATTAAACATGGCCTCGAAGCCCAACCACGAGCTCAAGCACCCGCTAAACCGGGGCAGCTCGATGGTGGGGAGACGCCCCAACAATTCGGGCTGGGTCGCACGGCGCAAGGGCGATGAGTCCAAGGCGTTGAGCTTGGCCTCACGCGCCAGCCTGCGATCTGCCTCAAGTAGCCCATCGCAGAGCTCTTCCAGCTGCTCCAGATCTTTGCGGCTGGACTCCAAAATCCCTGCATCAACGCCATCCATGCCGAGTAGCGCTCGGTACGCTTCCTCGGCAGCGCACAGCCTCGACGACAGCTGCGAACACCTCTGCCTTAGGCTCTCCACGCGGTCGTCACGGCCTATCAATGTGTGGGCTGCTGCAGCCCACCTTAGCTCCGCCGTGATCCTGATTGAGAATTCGCGCTGAGTCGGCATCTCACGAAGCTGTCGAATCCGAAAAACAACAAAAAAAAACCTATCGGTGCGGTTGCCAACAACAAAAAAAATTAATGTTAACCAACAAAATATTATTAAAACAAACAAAACACTATCAATTAATCAATAAAATAAAAGAAAACCTATCAGTTCGGTTGGCAACAACAAAAACAATTAATACGGTTAACCAACACAGTTAACCAACAAAGACAATAAAAATATTATTAATACAACAAAAAAAAACTATTAATTAATCAATTAAATACTAATCCAACCCATGAGTATCAAAACGCAAACAAAATGAAAATAAAAAAAAAAAAAATATTAAACAAAAGACAACAGAATATTTCAAGTATCATGGGTTGGTTAGGTCGCGCTATAGTACCCTACAACAACAATTAATTTACAATCTACGTGGTCAGCTAGACCAACCGATCGCGAACCACGCTCTGCTGCCAAAACTATGTAGTGGCCGAAACGGCGCCCCTCAAACGCAGGCGGGGCCCATGAGCGCCCACGATGAGCGTCCGTTTCCACTAGGAGATCGGCGTTACACCGCGTCCTAGTTCGCCGTCAACTAATAATAGTGCGATCGGTTAATCTAGACTGACCTTGACAATCGGCGTAGCCCTCTTGGGCACAAACGCCGCTGGGAGCCGCTATGCCACGCCGGGTGATCCACGTAGTTCAGGTTATGTGTATTGTGTTGGTCGTTGGTGTGAGTATCAGTGTATGTGGATCGCTCACCCTTCAGCAAAAACCCCAAGCACATGCACCAAACACGCCACAAAATCACTGCGTTCTGTGCCGATCACAAAGGGTCAATACCTCGGACACAAATTATAGTCCAATCACTCGATAAATGCTCAACCAAGATCGAGTCAAGCTACCATGCGCTCAAAAAACTCCGGAACAAGAAACACGGGTTCCCGGTCAAAGCGTCGGACCAAGACTGGCGGTCAACGAGGTCGCGCGCGACGCCGCGAAAACCGGTCGCAGGCGCCGGTACGCCCCCCGCGCGGGCGGGGAATCGTACTACAATCGAGCGCCCAGTCGCGCCGCGCCATCTAGCGCGAACAACAAGTATAAAATTAATTATGAGTAGCAATAAAATACAACCGTAGGAATAGGAATAACATATAGAAAAACATTAAAAAGCATTTTAAGAGATATGAATAAAATCAAGCACAAGTTTTATATCTCACATTATCAAAAATACGTTTCACAGAATTTGTAACGATTGGCAGACTTCACACACGTAGAGAATTACGATAATTCTCAGGTATGCAGGTTTCCGCACGATGTTTTTCCTCACAGTTTAAGATACGTGATATTTATTTTTTCTAAATAACTGTTAAGTTGTAAGTCCCGAACCAGATTCAATCCTACGTCATTCGAATCCAAGGAAGAGAGCATATCCCTTGAGCTATCACGGTATAACCCAGCGCTGTTAACTAAACAATATTTTTATACTTTCAAGTTGGCTAATATTAAGGTTTGTGTCTAATGTAACCAAATGGAAACCAGATTGTTTGTGCTACCACAAAACTGTCGTAACTTGGAAGTGAAAGAATTCGCGAAGTTTCACCTTTAGTGAAATATCTGAAACTATTATCAACATTGGAAAACTTCTATGCCTTTAGTACCCAAGTTGTGAAATTCAATAAACGCGTCGCTTTGCCTTTAACATTTCAGCCATTTCTAGCACGCATGTTTGTTATTGAGAAACATTTATAAAATTCTATTTCCAAACAAATAAAATACAAACAACATCCCTCTGTTCTGTGTTACTTGTATTATCTGTGCCAGGTTTTTTGACGACCTCCGTGGCGCAGTGGTATGCGCGATGGATTTACATGACGGAAGTCCTGGGTTTCCCCGGCTGGGCCGATTGAGGTTTTCTAAATTGGTCCAGGTCTGGCTGGTGGCTTCGGCCGTGGCTAGTTACCACCCTACCGACAAAGGCGTACCGCCAAGTGATTTAGAGTTCCGGTACGATGTCGTAGAAACAGTAGGTGTGAATTTTCATCCTCCTAACAAGTTAGCCCGCTTCCATCTTAGATTACATCATCACATACCATCAGGTGAGATTTTAGTCAAGGGCTAACTTGTAAAGAATAAAAAAAAAAGATTTTGTAATTGAGTAAAATAAATCTTGGCAACGTTACTCTCTTTACTGTTATCAAATCAAAAAGTCATCATCATTATCAGCCGCATTATCCACTGCTGGAAAAAGGCCTGTTGCATGTACAGAGGAATTTCGGACGAATAGTCGCAGAGTTTCTCTAACGCTGCTCAGCCGAGCTGGATTCGGCGATTCACCTCTTTCTCGGAATTGGACCTACCTAACTGGACTGTGTGTCCTAGGTATATATATTCTTCTACGATTTTTCAATCAAAAAGTACCAAAACAATAATTGCTACTTAAGTTAGGTTATAACTTAAACGTTAGCTAATTGGAGTTTGAACCGTATTTGCTTTAAAAGGTAACCAGTTTTATGGTGCTGATAGACTTGAGCATTCACTTGTAATGAGCATTCGTGCGAATATTACGTCATAAAAAAATACGAAAACATTAGCGAGCATTATATCGAGCGATCTGGCTAACATTCGAGCGAGCAGATTTGCTTGGAGCTTTTTGAGAAGAATATCTATGACGAGCATCGAATAGGGTGTTCGGTAGAATTTTTAAGATGTTCGTAGCTTCGGCTCTATGCTTAGCTCGGTTCGTTGTGTAGTTCGACAAATATAAAAACGGCACCATTAGAGGTGAATGAAGCATATGTTTTATTATTTTCCTTTGTATAAAATGACTATAAAGGTTATTTAGAGAACTGTCGTGTGAACATATATACTTGGTCTTGAGGAGGTACAGATGAAATATAGTTCTAAATATTATTTCATTATTTTCATATTTTAATTCACTTCAATCTAATTACAGTAAACCAAATTACTTCATCAACCACGTCACCGCTTTTTATTTTAATGACAGTTTAGAAGATTTATAAGAGAGGACCTTCTGTGCGAGACGTGACGCCCATTCAAATGGCACTTTGATTGATCAGCGAGCAGTCTCGTTTTGATGCCCGGACAAATGATATTTGCGTTGATGTAGATAATTATATTAAAGTATAAAGAGCACTCATTTCATCGTCTCAATTAGTCTTTTTTAGAGATTTTTTGGTTGATTATTATCGAAATACTTACCTGCCCTTTAATAAGCCAAAAATGGCCTCTTATTAAACGGAAATTTTGCGCTTTAAGTAGGCCAAAAATGGGCTCTTACTAAAAGGAAAATTTGCGCTTAAAGCTTAGATCGATACTAATTAAATGTAGGTAGGTGTTGAAATTGTTGGTCAAGTGATATTTGCATTGATGTAGATAATTATATTAAAGTACGGGGAAGGAAAACATCGTGAGGAAACCTGCGTACCAGAGAATTTTCTCAATTCTCTGCATGTGTGAAGTCTGCCAATCCGCATTGGACCAGCATGGTGGACTAACCCCTCTCTCATTCTGAGAAGAGACTCAAGTCATCTCAATTAAACTCTTTTAAAGATTTCCTGGTAAATAACCTGCCTGTCAGGCCTTTAGTGGTCAAAAATGGCCTCTCATTAAAGGGAGATTTGAGCTTAAGAGTCCAACGTTGCTACTTAAATGCACAGAAAATCTGGCCCTGTAGTGGGCTATTAAAAATAATAAAAACATCAGGTATCAGCAACCTTTATAGGGAAATAGCGTACGACGTAAAAATACAAAATAATGAGTATTCTTTTATTGAACTCGGTTGCTTTGATAGCCGTACTTAATCAATATGAGCCTTAATTGTAATATAATATAATTATTATATTACATTAACTTGTACATTACAACAAAAAGGTAATAATTATAAGCGACCTTAGCAAGGAAATAACGTAAGACGTAAAACAGACAGCGTCTATACGTAGAACTAGGTTGCGTTCGTCTAGGGCGGCGGCCAATCCACAGGGGGTGGAAATCGGGTGCCGTATCGTAGCAACCAGCAGCATCCCTGCCAGTGTGGTGCCGACACCCGTACCGGACGCACGTGTTCCACAACCACGTGAAACCACCCCGTGGGGACGCACGAACTTCAGTTTAAAAACGTTCAAAATGTTCATGTTATTTATATTACTCACTGTGTACTTTGTAATGCTATGCCATAGTTAATTGTGAAAAATGAGTTTGGATGTTTGGTGGTGAACTGCGAGATTGAATTAAGGCTGCGACGCCGGTGAGTCTTCCTATAAGTTATTGGTTGTTTTAGCGCTTGGTAATCCAAATGGATTTATGCATATACCGACTTCTACACTCTTCGATACGTTTTTAGTAAGAGTAAGTATTTAATCTTATAACATAAAACCACGTTAAACAATCTAAAATGGATTAACCCTAAATACGTTATGCTTTGACGTATCAATTAGTTTATACTAATAACTCACGGAGATTGTAGTTGGAGCAAAGCCTTGATTGAATCCTTCAAGATTAATCGTTTCATTTGTATACTATTTGATAGGCTTTAAAGGATTAGAATATTTGCCAGAATTGTAAAGAACATTTGGTAAGATCGTATATTTCTTCTATTATCTGGCAATATAACCTTTATGCGAAAAATTCAATAGTACAAAATCTATTCTAGTGTAATTTAAGTGTATTAATAACATAATAAGCTGTTACGTAATACATAATATACATATATATGCTCATCTGTGAAATAACCAATCTCTACAGAGCCTTGCAGGTTTTTTTCCTATTTAAAACATTTTTGGTCCACTTCATTCTTTCAACCTATTTAATATCGCTATCGTTACTTTGCAATAGCTGTTCTATTTTCTCCCTATTGGTGTCTTTTTCATTATCTAACACAGTACACAAACTGAAGCCGATTGAATATGAAACAAGTATTTTTTCTTAATTTTCAATCAAATCAATTATATTATGATTTTGGAGAAAATCATAAAAGATCAAAATCAAAAATCATTTATTTCAGTTTCTAAAATTGTTTTGTGCGTGCGTGTGTGTGTGTGTGCGTGTGTTACATTAATATTATACATGTCGTTTAAATTTTCTCGTTATTCTCAAGCCTTATTTTAAGGTTTCATAAGTCCTTCATGTAGAAACAACCAATCAAATCAATGGGGAATTGCGTGTCATATCGTATTTCGATAATGTGATTGGTTTAACTTGGACTCTGAACTGAAGCACTTTAGTAGAATTTGTAAATAAGACAAAAATACAATTCAGTGGTTAAATTATTACTTCTTGTTGATGGTACGACTTTGTGTATACATCTGTACCACAATTAGTTATTGATACTAATATTATGAAACACAAGAGTTTGTGCGGTTTTTTCTATTAAATATGTATGTCTGTTTGGAATTTATGGTAGGTAGGTACATATATAATTTTTATTCTTAGTTTCTCCTTAAGGTTGTAAGAGATCGCTCGTTAGCGATAAGGTCGCCTGTTGTGCCTTTTGTAATTTTTTGTGTTTACTGTTTTGTATGTTATTTGTGGTGTATAATAAAGTGCATTTTATTTCTTTCTTATCTTATGCGGGCTCTCTAAAATTGCGAGTTGGATTCTCAAATATATGTTCGTAAATGACAGCTATAATAGTGGGGAGTGATAAAGATGGAAGGGGAGGGGATGAATGAAATTTGTACGAAAGGCTATTTATATTCGAAAGGTAAGGTTTTCTAAGCAAAAGGTCTGCTATAATAGGAGAATAGGTAAATTTAAGTTGTCAGCTTCTATACATTTGCTTACAAATTCGGGTAAGGTATACCTTTGTTTAACGTAGGATTACAATAACTAGTATATGTAATAGTATATTAGGCTGACATTGTCCGGAACTATGAATAATTTATACCTACTATGTATTTGTATCCACTTATTATTGATCTCCCAAATGTTGGCATCCATTTCGGCCGCGAAGAAATGATACTTCCGTCTATAATTACATTATTCCTCCGATGAGGAAAATGATATCCATATTATTGTGGTAGAAAAATAATGTAGACATAACCTTCTGTCGGCTTACAAGACGTTTGATGGAGACGTAAAAATAATGATCTTTACCAAAAATATTTATTAGGGTTCTTTATCATTCAATTCTTCATCAAGAATACTTTAAAGGCATCGGACACAGAACAATATGCACGTTTATAAACTTATAGAAGCCCACTTATCTTATATGCAATTTATAAATCGGTTTGAAAAAATATTTTTTTTTTTGCTAAAATGTATGTATTATTTAACTTGTATTTTAATTAATGTATAACCTTTAAATAAACCTTTAGGGGCTAAATTTTCTTTTGGAGGTTGTCTAGTTTTATCAATATTTCCTTTTTGTACTATCTGAAGTTTTAGATTTATTAACCTTGTTTGTTTGTGTACAAAAGACTTTATTTGCGGCTGATTACCGAAACTTTTGACCTTACAAATGTGAATCGGGCCCTTAACTATGCAACCATCGAGGATTCATTAACTCTATCAACATAGATTAATGATAATAATGATTTTGGCACAAAAAGGAGAATTGTTACAGTAAAAAGTAAAGAAAAAAAAATATAGATAATAATGTATGTAAGCAACGTGTAAACGTGGTTTGATTGCTAAAACCATCTGTGCAAGTAAGGTTTTAATATCACTTAATTAAATAATAGATATATCGTACCATTCCCGATAGATTGACCTGGGGTAAGCCTCTCATCATCATCATCATATCAGCCGATGGACCTCCACTGCAGGACATAGGCCTTTTGTAGGAACTTCCAAACATCGCGATACTGAGCCGTCTGCATCCAGCGAATACCGGCGACTCGCTTGATGTCGTCAGTCCACCTGGTGGGGGGTCGACCAAAACTGCGCTTTCTAGTGCGGGGTCGCCATTCCAAGCCCCTCAAGTCCCACTCAATTCCACTAAAACAACTCCAGCATGAATATTACCAATATGTTCTGTTAATCGACTCTCTGACCTTGTGCCTCAATGTAACGTCCAAGTTATTGGTACGCCAGAGGGACGCAATTTCCTTATAACTGGAATAGTGACCTCTGATCTTTTTCCCTTTTCTCCAGTATTTTATATTTAAGATCTGTAATCAGATAGTGCATTGAAAGGTATTAGTGTTTTTGCTTTTTCTACAGACGAGCTTTTCTTGTTTAGTTTTTATCCGGTAACAGAAAAAAATATTTATTACATGATGTAATTAATATTATGGATGGACAGATTCCTGTAAATTAGTACTTCCGTTGAGTAAAGCTCGAGGTTGCGTTGCGAAGCTCCGTTTAGTTAAAAAAACGAGGTGATCCAGATGAAGGGTGTACCTTGCACGTTGTTCAGTACCTCCACCAAGTATGAGCCTTTAATATTGGTGGCAACCAAATAAAAACTAACTTCAGAAATACTCAACCAGCATATCAGATTAAGGTTATGGTAGATGAGTAGGTAGATAGTAAAAATGTGCATTTCGAAAATCTAACGATTTGAATGGGAGGGTTCCAAAGTTACAAAATAAAACCCTTATTTCTGTTATCGAGCTACGAACGCGGCAAATTTTTTACTTATTTTGAGTGAAATAATCTCATAAATAATCGCTCATAATTTCTGATGATTTCATTAAGCCAAAGTAATAAAAATTGTCTTTAAAGTCTGTAGTTTTTTCCCCACCACTGAAAGCGAAAAAAGTATATAGCTATTTCTTTTTCCTGTCATCTAATCTACCAAATCTAATCGTTTCCAATGATGAAGTAACTACAAACTTAGCATCCCAGGCTCCTCTACTATTATAAATCCAGATAGTACCTAAATAAATAAAAAAAGGCAAATCATTCTAAACAACAACAAAAATTCGGGAAATCAATTTATCCTCCATACGATAGAATTGATACTTAAAACGGTACTCCTTGTTTAAATCTGTGCTCATTTGGCTGTGACTCGGAGAACTTGAAATAAATTGGAATCGGAAAAGGCTCAAGACAACATATAACTGTGTTATACGTATGTGTTAGATAAGCTCTTGTTTCTTTTATTGATTTAAGAAGGCAACATCAAGTTAAAGACCTCTGCTGACGCAGTTGAGAACGCCTTTAGCCCTCGTTCGGACAAGAATTATTTTTACGGATGTTAAAAAAGCGTTTAAATATTTGATTGATTTTTAAATGTCTTTATTATATAATATATTGTAACAGTGTTGTTAGAACAATAGACTTCTAAATATTTCTTATTGCTAACATGCTATGGTCATTTGTTTGTACAGGCTTACACACCTTTATAAACATTTAGAATAATGGCAGGAAAAACAATTAGGACATAATTTACAAAGTAATAAACTATTATTAACTTAAGACATGTAGGTACCAACCTACCACTGCTAAGCGCCCGTTTGTTGCAAGCACATAAGATAATACATTACTATTAATTATATTATTACACAGAAGTAATTTTACAGATGGTAACTTATTCTACTATGGTATTTATTGTATATTATTGAAATGAACTTGATTTTTTTTTTTTTTTGCGGGTAACGCACAAATATATTTAAGCGAACGGAACGGTGACGAGCGCGCCACCGGTCGCTTGTTATTACTTATTGCTATGAATCACCGAGAAAATAGTGATGGGGCAGTCTATATTTATTGTATGTCGATGCGTACGATAAAGTTTTGGGTCTACTACGACCTATTGACGAAACCAAAATGTTAGGATGAATGGGGTTATTATGTACATAAAAAATACGAGACAATTTAAGGATGTAATCTTTTAGCAACGGATATTTTAACTGATAATGTAGTTTTTTTAAATTAGTTCTAAATAGCGTATTGTATGAAATTTTTAATGCCTTGTTTTGAATAACTTGTAATTTGCAGTATCTTGTTTCAGGGATGCTACACCAAACAGGGGCTGCATATGTTATACATGGTCTCACTAAAGTGGAATAAGCTTTTAATTTTGTTTTTGCACTCAGCTTACAATTGCGACTTAAGATTGGGTGCAGTGCGTTGATAGCTTTAGTCCCTTTGGAAATTAGACTGTCAATATTTTTACACCAATTAACCTTATTGTCAATTAAAACACCAAGATACTTAATATGGCGCTTCCAGGGGATAACAAGGTTCCCTATTTTATTTATTGTCTTGGTGGGAAGAGTACGTTTTCTGGTAAACATTATGCTCTCTGTTTTATCAGAGTTTAGTTTTAATTTCCATTTGTTAAAATAACTACTTAGCAACTGCAAGGAAAGGTGCAGGCGTCCTACTATGAGGTCACAGTCCTCAGAAGTCGTGTAGGAGGCTGTATCGTCTGCATAAATAGCTAGATGCGTATGTGGTTGTTTTGGTATGTCATTTAGGTAAAGGGAAAAGAGAAAGGGGCCCAATATAGAACCCTGGGGCACGCCGGCTGGTATAGATTTCAAGGACGATTTGTGATCGTCTATAATGACTGCGAAAGATCGGTTTGTCAAGTACGATTGAATTAGTTTGACGAGGCCGGTGGGAACGTCGTTTATTATTAGTTTATGTAGAAGACCCTCTTGCCAAACCATGCAAATTCAAATATTGCATGAAGTTAAACGATGGTCTATTTCTATCTAAAACACATTAAAACACTTTAATATACTTTGGAATGCATTGTATTTGAACGCTTTTTAACGTCCGTTAAAAAAAAAATCAAAAAGCGTGTGTCAGCTCCTACGCACGAATGGAGTTTAATCTTTCAGATCGACTGCCTATATAACTACTGGTGTATGTTGCCCCGCAGCATACACTATGTACGTCTCAATACTTACGCCTGAAAAGTGAAAAGTGCGCAGAATAGGTTGTACACAAAAAACGTAACGCTGTCATTCGTTCATCGAATTTTACTGCCCAAATATTTTAATACTGGGGGCTTTATATGAGAAATCGATTCTTAAGGAGTTAATAATAATTAATGTTAATACCACATGTATTCGAGGAACTTTTAACACAATGTCGTGTTGTGTGTTCAGGAACTATAAGAACTGTTATCATTATCATCATCATCATATCAGCCGAAGGAAAACTGTAAAAACTGTCTATACATAAATATATATGTATTAAACATAAAATTGTACATGTGTGCGCTCAGTGGAGCAGCTAAATTCGGATCACTTCTTGCAGTGATTTTTTTTTAAATGTCTGTTACCTCAGAACTTCATCATTACTTAACCAATTTTGAAAATTATTTTTTTGTTTTTAAGTTTTTGAAGTCGGTTGTATTTTTTTATTATAAAATATCGTTGATTATGAGACATAAAATACCATAATTTCTTGCAACTTAAATCTATACAAGAGTGTTTCATGTTAATAAAAAAGGATTACCTAAAATTCATTTAAAGCTTTAATAACTCGCAATGGGCTATTAAAGCTTTAAATCTTTAGATAAAAAAATAATTGAAACCATTAGCCAGTTACAAAAAATCACTGAACTTTGAAACACATCGACAGGCAATAAGGGGATGTCATTATGGCTTAAAACTTTTGCATCGCAATTACAAAGTTTCCCATTGTACGCTCGCTCTTTGTGGATCAATTTCACTCCCTGATTTTTGAGTTTAATTACATCTCTTTCTGTGTAAAATTCTTCAAATATTAGGTAAATCCTTTCTTACAGCCAGTTTCTTCATGTTAAGCTATAGTAACAGTAAAAGTAGTAAATAGTAAAGAAGACTTTATTTTTCAGTGAATAAGACCGTCACTATTGATTTATGACGTTACTTTGACTGTTACTTACGATGAAGAAACTGGCCGTTAATGTAATAAATTCGATAGGCTATCTGTCTGTCAGTTATGTTTTCACGGCTAAACCACTTAATCGATTTAGATGAATATTTTGTATAGATAAATTGGACCTTGGAGCAGAACATAGACTCCTTTTTATTCCGGAAAAATCTATGGTTCCTGCGGGGTTTGTGGAAAACATAATTTTTGAAGGATAAAATACGGAACGAGGAAATCCGTAGGAGAACGAAAATAATTGATGTAGTAAAGTATTAGCAAACTGAAGTGGCAGTGGGCGGGCCATATCTGTTGTAGAACAGATGGCCGCTGGGGCAGACGTGTTCTGGAGTGTAGACCACGTACCAGCAAACGCAGTGTAGGACGCCCACCAAGCTACATGGTCCGACGACATCAAGAAGGTAGTGGGAAGTTGGATGAGGAAGGCGGAGGATCGTGTAAAGTCACGGGGTTTTATTAGTAAAAATATAGCGAGAACTTTACACTAAACTACAGTAGGGCATTGGGCAATTTGAAAAATCACTTGACTTCGGAACAAATCGACAGCCAATGAGAGGGTGTCATTACGGGTGAAAACTTTTGCAACGGGAAAGTTTTCCTTTGTACGCGGCCGGCTCTGGAAGGTCATTTATTTTTTAAAGCTGCCTTTCCACCTGAGAAGTTAATTCTTTTCCAAAGTAAACCCTTTTCCACTAAAACCTTGAGTTACTTCACTATCAAAACTGAAGCGGCTGGTTTGATACTTTTTTCTTACTTCTTTGATTTTAATTTCGTTTTGAAAAATACATTATTAAGGTGAAATTAAAATCTCAGAATTATGCTCTTTTTTTTGATTCTTAACAAGTTAGACCTTGATTACAATCTCACCTGATGGTAAGCGATGATGCAACCTAAGAAGCGGGCTAACTTGTTAGGTGGAGGACGAAAATCCACACCCCTTTCGGTTTCTACACGACATCGTACCGGAACGCTAAATCGCTTGGCCAAAGCCTCCCATCAGCCAGACCTGGACCAATTAAGAAAACCTCAATCGGCCCAGCTAGGGATCGAACCCAGGACCTTCGTCTTGTAAATCCACCGCGCACACCACTGCGCCACGGAGGCCGTTATTTTAGAATGTATAACACTTTCACGCTTTGTGGTTACTGTTTGTGAATGACTGCAAGAAATATTATTGAAAATGATAGTTTTGAATCATTTTTCAGTGTTACGTGACGTCATTCGTTTCATAGAGACTTCCAAAAGCAGTGTGAATGCTTTAGGATACGTGGTAAAATAAATATGTGTGTTAAGTGCAACTACTACTACAGTATTATAATGTCGCTGGCTAAGTGCGTGTAGTTGTGTAGTAAGGTGTATTAACACACAAATGCAATATTGTGGCAGGCGTCCACAGATCCGCATCGTGCGTATCGGAAGCATCGCTATACTATACAATTTCAGTATTCTTATAATACTATCGCATAAATACTCAGTATAGATATAATAATATCGTATAGAAAGACATACAAGTGCGTCCGCTGATCCGCATCGTACGGATCGCATCGAACGGATTTTATCTACCGTAAATCCGTTTGATGCGTCCGGTACGTATGACGCGACTTCGTCCGCGTGGAATTCAGTTTTTCACAAATCCCGCGGGAACAATGTATTTTTCCGGGATGAAAAGTAGCTTTTGTGTTAATCCAAAGTAAAATCTATTTCCATTCCAAATTTCAGCCAAATCGCTCCAGTAGCCGCAGCGTAAAAGAGGAACAAACATACTTACACACTTACACATAAACTTTCGCCTTTATATATTAGTGTGACTGTGTGATTACAAATAATATTAAGTGTAATTAATCTCTACATAGTAATTTAGAAATTAAATTAAAAAATCACATTACTCGTATAATAATGAAACGTCACAAAAATTAATAAGATTAAATATTATTGAAAATGAATACGGTAATATTAAACTTTGATTTCATAATATAATGATTGCTAAGTAATGAAATTGTTATGCATACATTATTGTTAATTTCAACAATTATATCACGTATATGCGTTTTATTGCGGTTGTCTCAGGGAGTTATAACATACTAAATTTCGCATAATTGATGTATTAACTTAATTAATGGTTTAATTTTACTCCCAATTCAAATATTGCACTCGTTAGCGCGTGGTTACGAGAACGGTATTGTTTATATTCGCCATTTTTATAACTAAATCATAAATTATGAAATCTGTGGTTTTTGATCAATTATATTTTTTAACAAAAATAATTCCTACGTAAATGAAAAACTCTCGGTGAAATAATGACCCACATATCATATGTCTTTATAAATATTGTAATGTAATAATATATAATTATTTAAGATAAACGAGTCGCGAAGCTGAAGTGGCAAAAGGCAGGGCACATAGTTCGAAGAGCCGATGGACATTGGGCTTCCAAGGTGCTGGAATGGCGACCCCACACAACATAGCGCAGCGAGTCGCAGGAATTCACTGGATGCTGGCGGCTTAGGATTGTGATGTTTGGAAGTCCCTACAAAAGGCCTATGTCCTGCAGTGGACGTCCATCTGATATGATGATGATATGATCCATATTGAATCGTTTGATGAGATACGTTTGATACGTACGATGCGGATAAGTGGACGCCTACTTATGAAACTTGTAAAAACAGTTGAAATTTAGATATAAATTATTTTGGCTAGCTTTTAAATTTTTTAGGTAAGTATTAATCGTTTGATACTACTTTTAGTATAACATATACAAAAATTAGTGTTATGCGTGCGTAAAAAGAATGTAATCACGTTATATGCGTGACAGGCATAACAATTGAGGGAGGCGTTAAGCAATTTCCAGCGCACCCTTTTTCGCTTATTTTTATTATCATTTTATTAGACACTGTAATAAAAAGAGGCTATTACGCCATTATTATACACTAGCAGACGTCTGCATGGAAATCCATTAGGTAAGTACAGTACTTTCTCATTACATTCAAAATTTCGCCTCAAAAATAAAATTTCCAAAAAATTGTTTCTTTTGGTAGACGTATACTCGTATATCCGCATCGGACGCATAGCAACAAATGGATTTTAGTATTCTTTGTTTAGAAAGTCATACAAGTGCGTCCTCTGATCCGCATCATACGAATCGCATCGAACGGATTTAATGCACCGTAAAATTAAAAATCCATTAGATGCGATGCGTCCGATATTCACGATGCGGATCAGTGGACGCCTACGTTTACTGATGTCACATAGGGAAACAAATTACTGTATATATTTGAACTTGCTGATTTCGCTAGTTTCGACTTGCCGTGATAGAATATTTCGCTATAATATTTTGACATACAATCTTTCCTCCCCAAATAAACAAAAGAAGGAGTGTTACAGTTCCAGCTTTAGGAGAGAGTGCGCCAATAGTACAATTGGCGGGGATCGAACTTATGACCCTTCGTTTGACTCTGGCCCCATAAGCTATTGAGCCTTATCACTTGTCATCTGCCGTGGTATCAGTCAAGAACTAGCCTTATCATAAAAACAGTGTTGATTAGGTAAATGAATTATTTTAAATCATTCTGAATGCGTCCATGTCGTAAAATCCAATCTTTACTTAACGACGATATGAAAATAAAGAATTTGTGTTAAGAAAGTGTCATCAGTAATCCATCATAGCGAATTGCATATTCCGCTGTAAGGGATATCCCGGATATCGTTAGGGATCACTCCCGGATATCATTAAGATACAAGTTTGATGGGTGTTTCGAATTTGTTTGGGTGACGATGCTAAATTTTTCCGTAATTCCATCCAATGAGTTTCAAAAGGGTGTTACCATTATTTATTGACGTCTCAAGCTCATTATTAAATATCTAATAGTTAGATTAGTGAAATGCTGAAAATCTATACTTTTAAATTGAATAAAAGGTAAAACATGCGCTGGTTTTTATTCAGCCGTTCCCATTCAAATAGGATCTAATAAAACCACAACGTTCTGCCAGTATCTGTTATGAGCCTCAATAGCTCAACGGTAAAGTTGTCGGATTCATCACCGAGGAATGGTGGTTCGATCCGCGCCCCGCTGGACATTGTCGTACCCACTCTTAATACAGTATTTCCCGATTAGTTGTAGGGAGCGAGAGTAGGGGTCATATTTAAATATATGGCATATATCACTAGCTACATAGTATAGAACAAAGTCGCTTTCACTGTCCCTATTTATGCTTAAATCTTTAAAACTACGCAATGGATTTTGATGCGATTGTGATGAAGGTTTATATGAATGATAACATAACGTATACATATAAAAAAGTACTGAAATAATATATACATATAGAAAAGTACCGAATACCATTACTAATTATGAAAAAGTATCGAACAAGTTTTCTTATAATGAAATTCTTCAAATCCAGCTCAGTTCCAGAGATTATATTGACAAACTATATAAATAAATAAAAAATATTTTCTCTTTTTAATATTAACCATAGACACCTATGTAAAAAGCAATATTTAATAACCCATATAACGTCATGGCTATCTACAGATGATGGTCGTAACGTTTTATAGGGTACGAATACATAAAGATAATTATTATGGCCAACTCTTGGCATTAATAAACCCAGCTTGATAATAAACCAAGACCTGTGGAAATATAAATGTACTCAAACTGACGTCAATTGCCTAATAGAATTAAAGAGAGATAGGAGAGAAAGAACTTTGTAATTTTGTAAAAGCTGAAAGTTTAGAAAGAAAGTCCGTACTCCTACCACAAAAACTAATTACGGTAGGTACCTAAAAACTATTAAACATTCTCTAAATCTTGTTTTTTTTATTCTTTACAAGTTAGCCCTTGACTACAATCTCACCTGATGGGAAGTCATAATGCAATCTAAGATGGAAGCGGGCTAACATGTTAGGAGTACCTTTCGATCTACTTTGAGTACATAATATTGCTGAAGTAACCTTTACCTTGAGTCATGATAGCCCAGTGTATTTAACCTTTATCTTCGAATCGGGAGGGCGTAGGTTTGAATCCGGTCCGGGACATGCACCTCTAATTTTTCAGTTATGCGCATTTTAGGAAATTAAATATCACGTGTCTCAAACAGTGAAGGACATCGTGAGGAAACCTACATACCTGAGATTTTTCTATATTCCCTACGTGTGTAAAGTCTACCAATCCGCATATGGCCAGCGTGGTGGTGGTGCCTAACCCCTCTTATTCTGAGAGGAGACTCGTGCTCAACAGAGAGCCGAATATGGGTTGTCAATGCTGATGAACATTTACCTTAACATTTTAACAAACTATTAGCGTCTCTCTGGGTAAATAGAACCGATTTATTTGATAAGACACACCTAACTGCTTTTAGTGAAAGCCGCATCACGCACCCCTATTTCCCCAACGTACGTATTTCGCTAATTTCTCCACCCTTACGTGACAAAGATTAATGTTTTATACGCCTAAGTCGATCCTAAAAGGTGCTTTAGGGAATAATTTGAATCTATCTTGCTTATGAGTTGACGATAATAAATTCCTACTTTGATGAGCAGTACACTTACGAGTAAGCACAATTTGATGATTCATTCCTAATTCATGAAACTAATTAAGTTATATACGACTATTACTTGTTATAAACTTATTAATTATGTTATACCAGCTGACGCCGCGCGGTTTTAACCGCGTGGTTCGTTCCCGTAGGAATACGGGGATAATATATAGCCTACAGCCTTCCTCGATAAATGGGCTATCTAACACTGAAAGAATTTTTCAAATCGGACCAGTTCTTGAGATTAGCGCGTTCAATCAAACAAACAAACAAGCTCTTCAGCTTTATAATATTAGTATAGATATTATAGAATATCATGAAGAATATTACATAGCAAGAAAGAGCGTACCTATACATCTATACGACTTCGTCCGCATCGACTTCTAAATTGAATCTACAAAAAATATTGTATAACAAACATTCATTACTAAAAAAAACATAATTATTAACTTAATTTTGACAGAAAACCTATAACCCTGTCAATGGCGTTGTCAAACTTGTTGTTCAAATCAATTAATTTCATAAATTTATTCGTATATTTGTAGTGAAACCACTTTTATTAATTAAGTAGTAATTAATAAAAAAATTAAATATTTTAATAAATTTTATTACTTAGGTACTAACTAATTTTCCTCTTTCTCTCTCAAGTGAGGGAAAAAGAATTGCTTGTGAGAATTACAATAAGGCACTATTTCGAAATATCAAGTGTAAGGCTTAACTTGCGAGTTTAACTGGTAAATACATAAGTTCGTCTTCTTCTATTTTTGAATATCTTGTCTATTTCACCTTAATATAATCAGTAGGTATGTATAACATTCGAATAATCCAGGTATATTTACCTTATTTAAAATCTAACATTACTTATTATGCAATTTAAACGACCCACTACAGGGCTCGCTTTCCTCCTCCTCCTTCTTTTAGGAGATGGGATATGGAGCATAAAACCACCATGCTACTCATATCCGGGTCGGCGGATTGTAAGTTTTAGTCACTAACATTACGACGTGAAGTAAAATCCGTTATAAAAATATCATATATGAAAATATAGAACGCCTAAACGGTAGCTTCTGAAGAAAAAGCTTAACAAGAGATTGGCCTTGAGACTCATGCAAATACCGCCCCCTGCTATGAGAAATATAGCGTTTAGAAATTTCTTTCGAAGTTTTGGTACAGCGATAACGACCCATCTGAATACATTTGAGCGTTGAATTTTCTTTGCATTATTTACGTGACATCATAACGGTTTGTCAATTTAAGGCTGAATAGAATCGTTTTATTCGATACTGGATTTGATTTAGATGTTGAAATAAGAATGGTAAATATACACGTGGAATTACAAAAGCGGAGAATAGAAGACATACAGAAGAGTAGAGTAGAAAAGAAGATACGTTTGTAAAATAAATTTAAGGACAATTAGATTGTCGGTAATAAATCGTGAAAATATTATCGTGAAAAGAGGTTACTTAGACCTCTTTAATCCACCCCTTACAGTAGTATCGCTGTAAAAATGGAGTACTTCTCCCGTTACTCCTTCCTTTCCCTTCACTGCTCTGTTCCTATTGATCAAGCGTGATGAAAGGTATACTATAACCTGCCCAGGAGTATGAAGAATAACTGTACGAAGTTTCGTTACAATCCGTTAAGTAGTTTTTGTTTCTATAACGAACATACACACAGACAGACAAAAAATTTACTGATTGCATTTTTAGCATCAGTATCGATCACTGTTTTGGAAATATATTTCATGTACAGAATTGACTTGTCTACAGATTTATTATAAGTATAGATTTCATATTTTAACCTCATCCAAGCGAGCATTTGCATAATTAAAGTATAACTTATGTCAGAAATCAACAACAATGTAAAATTAAAAAAAAAAAATACAAATTTCCCCAGCACGTATAAAGTAAATAGGTACAAAGTTGGACGCAAAAGTCCACGAAAAAGCTAGACGACCACGCCACTGGGAAAATAACATCTCATGTTGTGCAAATAACATTATGAAAATTAATTTCACGTTAACTTGCAAATGAACTCGTTAAAATGCTAACTATGTGAACCTTGAAGTAATATTAATTTACGAATATTGTTGCTTCATTTTGAAAAACCAACGGTTTTTGTGTATCGAACTGTATACACAAAGGTTATAAAATATGCCAGTGGCCGGGAATTTAAAAATATTTCCACATAACGCTACATTTTTCAACATCACCGTTCGGTCCCAAAGTTATGCTATGCTTTTATTTTTAAAACTAAAACAAAAATGCTCAGGAAGCTGTGTAAGCAGAAAATTGGAATTGAAAATTTTGTTTTTTTTTACTTTTTACTTTTTTGCTAAAAAAAGCTCTCACCAGACTTATTGCTATAACATGTACAAATTAGCAATCTCAATAGATATAAAACACAATTACGTACACACTAAATTAAAAAAAAATACACTAATATTATAAAGCTGAAAGATTTGTATTTTGTATGTAACGAATAAACTCAAAACCAGTTGACGGATTTGAAAAATTTTATCACCAACAAAAAGCCACATTATCATGCAGAAACATAAAATTTATTTTATCCCAGAACAACTCCAACGAGAATGGGAATCACGCGGGTGAAACCGCGCGGTTCTGCTAGCCTAAGCTAATATTATACACAGAGAAAAGATTTGTATTTTTATATCTAACAAACAAACTCAAAAACTACTGGACGGATTTGAAAAACTCTTTCATCATCGGAAAGCTATATTATCAGGGAGTAACATAAATTTTAGTTTATCCTCGAATTCCCACGAGACAGGGAACTACGCCGGTGAACCCGCGGTCTTGTGGAACATAGGTTACTTTTCCCGGAAAAATCCATAGTTCTCGAGGGATTTGTGAAAAAATAATTTCACGCGGGCGAAGTCGCGGGCTACCGCAGTATGGAATAAATTTAGTTAGAAAAAAGTTTTATTGCAAGGTTAAGTTAAATTGCATTTAAGCCAAATGAATCGAATTATGTGGGCGTAAGTGCATTACGGTCAGTACACACAATAAATATGATAAACGGTATTGTTGGGGGATGCTGGATGGACAAACCAAGGTGAATCGTGATTTGCATATTGTCCTCGTTTCAACGGTTTTCCATTCGAATGACTAATTGTTTATACAATTTTGTTGTGATAATGCATTTTAACCGAATGATTACCAATTGCCAATTTACAAGCAGCATAAATGAATATAATTAGTTTTAAACTTCCAACAACTTTTAAAATAAAAATCAGAAATACTGTTTCATACATTTTTTTATTCATTACATAAAATTAGTTTAAATCATTTAACGATCTTATAATTATTATTATCATCATCATCATCATTATCAACCCATATTCGGCTCCCTGCTAAGCCCGAGTCACCTCTCAGAATGAGAGGGATTAGGCCCATAGTCCACCACGCTGGCCCAATACGGATTTCACACACGCAAATAATTGAGAAAATTCTCTGGAATGCAGGTTTCTTCACGATGTTGTTCCTCCACCGTTTAAGACACGTGTTATTTAATTTCTTAAAATGCACACAACTGAAAAGTTGAAGGTGCATGCCCCCGGACCGGACTCGAACCACACCCTCCGGATTCGGACATAAAGGTCATATCCACTGGGTTATCACGGCACGGCTTATAATTTATATGTATGTTTAAATTAACATACAAGTGTGTAAACATTTGAAACGTCAAGATTGACTAACTCTTTGAATAGTTTCACTCAAAAGTTTATATCCGCAAACTAGAGTTATTTTGATTTCTATCACATTCTCTTACAAATAGATATTCAGAGACGAATATCTTAGCAATCCATGGATTCACCGTGCGGGTGCCGGGTCCATTACGTGATAGAGAGAAAAACACCAAGCAAAGTCCTGGACTTGTGATCTGGATGTAGGGTCAAGGAATTCCTTGACAATCGATTAACATTCCCCTCCTCTGCTCGTGTTGTTCTCCCAGCCTAGCCAAATTTGGTTAGAACCTATTAGAGCAGCTTTGGATACCCGTTCTAATATATAATTAGCTGCAGTTATAGTTAACATTTGAATTGTAAGAAAGTAAGTAAGAAGTAGAGCCGTTATAGCCCAGTGGATATGACCTCTGCCTCCGATTCCGGAGGGTGTGGGTTCGAATCCGGTCCGGAGCATGCACTTCCAACTTTTCAGTTGTGTGCATTTTAAGAAATTAAATATCACGTGTCTCAAACGGTGAAGGACATCGTGAGGAAACCTGCATACCAGAGAATTTTCTTAATTCTCTGCGTATGTGAAGTCTGCCAATCCATTGGGCCAGCGTGGTAAGCTATTAGGCTTAACCTCTCTCACTCTGAGAGGAGACTTGAGCTGAGCAGTGAGCCGAATGTGGGTTGATGATGAAAACAAAATTAACGTAATATTGGATTCTCCTTCTATCCCATGCAAATAACGACGCTAAATCATGTGATTAACAAAAAATATCCAGTACAAGCTAAATAAGTAGGGTCCATGTTGGGGTCAGCAAATCAGGATGGATCGTGATTTGCATAACATCCCATACAAGCAGATTTCATTTAAATAATTGTTTAACTCCATTGTAGTAATGTGTTCAGCCAAATTATTTATCACTGATTTATTACAGCCTGTGAACTTGACTTCGTTAATTAAGGTTTATTGTTATGATAAGTTATATCACTGTGGCTCGTACTTTTTAGGGATACTGACAATGACATACATTGTACCAATGGTACACTGTTTTTGAGATTATTTTTTGTTTTCATAATTATAGTATACTAGCGGACGCCCGCGTCTTCGTCCGCATGGAATTCAGTTTTTTCACAAATCCCGCTGTAACTATGGATTTTCACGGGTTGAAAAGTAGCCTTTGTGGTTATCCAGAGTAAAATCTATTTAGATTTAAAATTTCAGCCAAATCACTTCAATAACAACAGCAAACAAACATACACACTTACACACACTTATTGAAATATTAGTGTGAAGTGAGATTAAATGGAGTTCTCTTATAAATTCTGTCTCTCGTTACTATTTTCCATGCTCCGCATAATTTTGATTATGGTAGGAGAGGGGAAAATTAGGAGAAGGAATTCTTCTAAAAATATTTTCCCCTTCGTGTAGAAACCGAAAGGGGGGTGGATTTTTATCCTTCTCCTAACAAGTTAACCCGCTTCCATATTGGATTGCATCTCACTTACCATCAGGTGGGATTGTAGTTAAGGACTAAATTGTAAAGAATTAGAAAAAACCTTTTTCCTTCCACGGTTATTGAAACAGCCTTTCTCTTTCCACCAACCGTGTCAAGTAGTAACAGTACATTATGATATAAGTGCGGTAAGTTGAAAATTACAGCCGAGGCGATATTGCAACTCGAGCCAAAGGCGAGAGCTACAGTAAGGAAGCAGAGGCTGTAATCATCAAAGCGCACGTATGTTATACGACGATATATTTACATTTACATAAGTTTTTTGATAAATGCCCAAAAACAGCCAGTGTTACCTACTAATAAAGTAAATTACTATTTTTGTGTTTCTGATTGCATTAATGGTTGACATTTATGGTCAAAATTATTAAAATTAAAGAATTAAGTGTTTTTTTTTCGATATTTTATCTCACGAAATTAATTTTATTAATAAAATGTTGAGCACTTTTCTGACATAATAACTCTTTGCCAAGATTTAAAAAAGTACCGTTTGTTATTATTATATTATACGGGTGATAAAGGTTTTATATTACAATACGGCACATGTCCGTAATGAGATACATTACGATATTGAAATTGGTGAAATAAGCGACACTTTACGAGCAAATGTGTTATAAAACATTTTAATTTATTGTACAAACGAAACACTCTAACCCTGTTTATATAAAGTGTTCCAAACCCGACCGCCGCTGGATAGTTTAAGTAATTAGACTGCCATTACAAACACCCACGTGAATTAGTTTATTGGAAATCAATTAGTAGACGCTTACAGAATGTAACATATTGTTACAAATTTAACATTCAGTAACATCTACAAATTCATTTATTGCTTTCTATGTACTATGATTACTAAGTGATCGGCAATTTTAAAACATAGAGCTGATAAGCATGATCATGTCAAGTCATGTCAGTGTGCAAAAAGCTTTTCTGTCCTTCACAACTTCTTGAAGCTGGCCTATTCACTATTTTTTCTTTATTAACAACCTCTTGAGACATACATCAAATCAAGTGAAAAATGTCATTTATATACTGTGTGATATCCACGAATGGCACCGAATGACATTTATTACATTTAATCTCAAATTTCGTATATGTCAACTAACATTCGTCAAAGTTAGTGAATTTGCCTGTTCGTTTTACGTCATTTAACCATTTTTGCGATGCTCTCTTGCTCAATAGCTTTCTTTCCAAGTTTGCGTTAATGTTATAAAGGAAAACTGATGTTTGTTTTTGACGTGACAACGTCTTATAATTCGATGGAGCCGGCTGCACACTCGAAAAAGATGACGTCATGCGTCGTTCCCTCGCTCTAGGGTTGCCAAGTTTTTTTTACAAAAAATAAAGAATATTCTGGTCTCTGAAGATTATTAAACAGTATTTTAGAAAAACGAATATTTTTTTTTGAAAAATGCAACCATTCCATCAGTATTTTCTTATGACAAAGTCATAAGAAAATAACGTCATAAGAATGTACTATCAAACTCAACTATCGTCAGTAAACCGACTTTACAGATAATCTATTTTTTTTTTAAATACGATTGTTTTATTTGAAAACCAAATTAAACATTCAATACCAGTTGTATGACGTCAAACTACCAAGGTAAAATGGCTAGCAGAATATTGAATCGAGTAACATACAATATGATATAGATTCACTCTCAAGGGACATAAATTCAGAAGAGCCCTAGGATCCTAAATCATTGGTTGACGGGTTACACAAAGATTTACTTAGATTGAATACATCGCTCACCGTACAGTGTTTGGCGTCTTGTGAACACTTTACGTAAGTTACGCGAACGACGACTGACCGTTTGCCCTTTGGTAATCTAATACACTCGCCTGGTGATATCGGCTATTTCGGGACCCCATTTTTCTGCCCAAGTACATTATCCCAATTTATGTTGTCCCGATTTTTACGTGATGTCCTACAGTACATGAAATCGTAACTCATATAATAATGCGTATAAAGGTTTGTGTGTATTATTTTTACGCAATTCTGTTGATCATTGTAAAATTGCATAGACTTTGTCAACAAATGTGTGACATTGGGTACGAAGGTAAGGACATCGTATATTTCATTAAATTACTATATGTCCTCAATTTTAGTAAGTACTATCTGACGCCGCGCGGTTTTACCCGCGTGGTTCCTGTTCCCGTAGGAAAACGGGGATAATATATAGCCTATAGCCTTCCTCGATAAATGGGCTATCTAACACCGAAAGAATTTTTCAAATCGAACCAGTAGTTCCTGAGATTAGCGCGTTCAATCAAACAAACAAACAAACTCTTCAGTTTTATATTTTAGTATAAATTTTCTTTTTACTTTTCAATCAAAATTCCAGCGTCTTATATGTCGGTGGTATATAGTAAACTATGACTTTTTTTCTGTTATGGTTTATGTTCCCTTGTATTTGCGTTCTGAAGAATCACATCAACATTTATAGAAGCTAGTTTTAATTAAACTGATATAAAACACCTCGTTAACGATCAAACATGTTTGACTAACTTTCTTGTCAAAGTTGACTTTTTCATTGATTTGACGAATATTTCAAACAAAGCCGCAGACGATCAAATCGTTTGACAAACACGTTTGTATTTTACTAGAAAATTAGATCTTTAACTGAGTTTTCTAAAAACTTTTAACCATCATCTAATTGGATCCCGAGATTACGAACTGTAAACAAAAAGCTCGTTAAAAATTCATTACACAAATAAGCAGGTATTATTTATTTTTTCAACTTGAATGATGGTATTCCGTACGCGATGGGCATTATGTCATGCACATCGCGATCAACACACGATCAGTTTTATCGGACATCAAGCCTTTAGCGCTGCAGGCATGTGAGATTACTTGATCGTCAGTGGCGGACATTAACCGAAGCCCGCTTCTATCAATTTAATTTCACGTGAACACGCGGTGAACTCAGCAAACACCAAGCAGCGTGTCCACACGACAAAGCCCAAAATCGGATATTGTGTTTGCCGCCGCCCGTTGGCACTTGACACAGCTACCCTGGCGCGCTGCCATCCCCCCGTTCGGTTTCGCACATATTTGCCCTCAATTACCCACCTATTGAGTTGATGCTACTTTATAGTTTAGTTTTCCAGATTGGCAAAATCGGTCCGCTCGGGGAAAATATGGCCAAACTTTCCTTTCACACGGAAAAACTTTTTTAATACATTTTTGTCCTTTAAGTGTATGTACGAAAAGGTAACACTGTAGCAGTCAATTACGACAGTTTAAAGTATAGTGGTTAAAGTTCATAGTTAAAACAATTACCTAGGTATAATGGGGATGTTGACTAGGTTTGAATATATTGATTTTTACGATACATTCGGGTAAATAAGGTCAATGTTAACTAATTTATACATAAAAAGCAAAGATTGACTGGATATTTGCAAAATAAATAAGATTATAAAATTTCAAAATCCACTAAAAATATTGTATCGTAATTAGATGAAAATTCATACAGTTTTAGCTTCCTCACATTAAATGTGACATTTTTTAATAAATGAAAAGCATAAACGCACAAATAACAAAGATATTAGTAATTTTGTTTGTACGCACATACAAATCTAACGATCATTACATTGCCTGCGACGTCATTAGTTCGTGCCATATTGTATGGGGCGTTTTTCAGGGATCCGCGGCAGCGCCGCAAATCTGACCCTTCGTCAGAATCACTGTAGCTCCGAAAGTAATGATCGCAGATACCCTGATACTTTTACAAAATTGCTTTACTATTAGCGTACTCTTAATTTATATACAATTTAAAAAACTGTCATCATCCATAGTACGTTATTAAAATAAGATTGATTATGTTTGTTCCGGCCAACAAACCTATAGGATTCATAATATCAAAATTCTTCGTCATATAGGTTGCGAAAGAATCATAATATAAGCTATTAACACTATGGTTAATTGGGCCATTTTTTATCTGTGTAAATCAGTCATAATTCTGGCACAGGAAAATACAGGTACAAGAAACATTCTAGCAGTTTAACTTGGATTTTTTTGCCCCATTGTACGCCTTAAAATACGCATATCAGTGACCAAAACAGTACAGTGTGCCTAGTGGGAGTTTTCAATATTTTCATACTGTTACTATCACGTTGACGTTTACGCAAATTTATATGGAATTGAAACAGTTGTGCAGTAGTGCCACTAGATGACGCTGTTTCAATACCTTAGAAAATCGCGTTTACGTTACGTGACGGTAACAGTATCACACAGCGGTTTGTATCATGACGTTTATAAGTTCAAAGTTTTTATTAAACGTAAGCTTATAGAAAAGTCGTATTATAGTGTCAATGATTACGTAAATGACAAAATTGCTTGGAAATGAAATGTTTTACATGACAGGCTACTTATATACCTATTGTTAAATGGTGATAAACTAAAAAAGGATAAACCTGGCTGAGTTTGTTGTGGGCTCTTCTCGGACCAAGGAGCGTTTGGAACCCTCGTACATTTTAAGTTTTCGAATAATTTTTATCACCATTATCTTAAGTTTAATATTATTACCTGACGTTTCGAAAGAGCTTGTAAACTAGCCTATTTGAAATAAATGAATTTTGACTTTTTTGACTTTTGACAAAGAAAACTGCAACACACGACACGATATCGCGATATTTACTTTATATTTAGTATTCTCCGTTATGTATTAGATAATTCGTCTCTATATCACTAAAGACGAATTCATGACTGTAAAACAACGTTTGAGAATTGCTACAGCTACTGTTATAAATATAAATAAGCGGAAATCTCTCCCCGTTTGGCTTATAATGTACAATTGACATTTAGTAGGATAAAAATAATGTCCATTTACATATAAATTTCATTTTACCCGGCTCGCAGCCAATTCAACGCTGCAAAGTGCTGCTTGAGAACTTTAACAGCCAGTCTCAATGTACTAGCGCATACCTACACTAAGCCGTGAATCGTTTAGTGACTTACTTGAAGCCTACACGTGGAAATGTACGAAATTTTATTTTAACACACATACTTTCAAAACTCTACAAATAACGAAATAACTTTTAGCAACTTTGGTACTTGTGCCGATTATTTGGGGTTGCTATTAATTAGTGGCGTGCATAAGGTTGTATTTTATTAAATATCACGTGTCTCAAACGGTGAAGGAAAACATCGTGAGGAAACCTGCTTATCAGAGAATTTTCTTAATTCTCTGCGTATGTGAAGTCTGCCAATCCGCATTGGGCTAGCGTGGTGGACTATTGGCCTTACCCCTCTCATTCTGAGAGGAGACTCGAGCTCAGCAGTGAGCCGAATATTGCAAGCAAGCAAGTTGATAATGATGATGATGATAAGGTTGTCGATCAGGGTATGCACTGGTAACAAAATTAAGCAAACTGGAAATCTTTATTTAATAAACCTTAAGAAGACAACTCTTAGGGTATGCAGTACTTTAATGCATGTATGAAGTGCACGTCATTGGTATTAATGAGACACTTTTATACGGAAAGATTTATTGGTTAGTATTACAAACGACCAAACAGCGCGAGCCACGGGAAACGCGTATGCGCGCTTTTCGCTACACTACAGTTCGTGCGCTGTAGCATGGTGCGGATGACAGTTGCCTGTATGACGTTCATAAAACGTACTATTATCGTGAATCGCTTCAAACTTTCAAGTGTG
The DNA here is from genome assembly GCF_947172395.1 of Bicyclus anynana. Taxonomy (NCBI): domain Eukaryota; kingdom Metazoa; phylum Arthropoda; class Insecta; order Lepidoptera; family Nymphalidae; genus Bicyclus; species Bicyclus anynana. The sequence goes on from NC_069095.1 coordinate 9,793,744, forward strand.
AAACGAACTGTCATCCGCACCATGCTACAGCGTATGCACTGTATAATTACAATATGTATAATGTACGTCAGCATATACTAACTCCTACAAACTTTGTATTATTTTAAAGGCTTTTTAGTGACGATTTTGTTAGAGTTGACCTATTTTTGTGTGCTAAAGCAGTGAAAGTATGTATTAGCAGGATGTTTAAATACTTATTTAAGCAAAACAAAACAGTTTAATGAATTTTGGATATAGTCTACCTGACTGTCCGTCTATTTAATATCTAAAAATTGTTATGGTGTTTCACGATATTTGCACTCGTAGTCAATGTACGCTACAATTAATGACATACCTAATGTTTGTCAATGACATACTCGTAGCCTCGTAGAATTTGTGTTATTTCTATTATATAATTTTACGTATTTTATGTACGATTTAATAACACGAGCGGAGAAGGGGAGTGATAATCGATTGTCAAGGAATTCCTTAACTCTACATACATCGGTCACAAGTCTTGGACTTTGCTTAAAGTTTTTCTCTCTACCACGCGATGGACCCGGCACTTGCTCTTTGAATCCATGTATTGCTAAGATATTCGCCTCATAAAGCACAGTGTAGATAAGTCAGACACAAAGTAAAAGGAAATTAATTAATTAGTACCTCATATTATATTATAAGCATAATCTTAAATCTATGTTTTCAGCATGTCACGATAGTCTTCCACAAAATTATAATAATTATGAACTCTAGGTGTAAAAGAAGAGTCCATGGACGAAATGAACTTAATTGTTTCGGAAACCCACAAATTTTGAGTGTGGGCATTCGTTTGTCCGAAGAAGAATCAGGTTAACTAATTCTGGATATATATCAACCTAACCATCACAAAGACTCGAACAAAAGATTTATGCAAAACTTGTAGGTACTTGCCTCGAATATATAAAGACAAATTACAAAAATATTAAGTAGGTACTAGCTGACGCCCGCGACTTCATTCGCGCGAAATTCTGCTTTTCACAAATCCCGCGGAAACCATCCAATTTTTCGGGATTAAAGTAGCCTATTTGGTATCCAGGGTGAAATTTATCTCCATTCCAAAGGAGATCATTCACGCTCCATACATCTTTGGGCTCTTTTTGAAAGTGCCGGCCAACAAAAATAAATGGCACGACTCGTTAGAATTAGCTATTTGGAGCAATAGTTAATATGGCATAAAAGTTGTCAGGTGGCTCGGAACCAAGTTATACAGGTTCAACATTTGTGCCATACTAACTATTGTTCCCAATGGGCAGTTCTAACGATACGTACCAGTTTTTTTTCTTGGCGGGCACTTTTGAAAATTGACAAAATGTATGGAAATAACGAATCTTCGAACCTGTATAACTTGGTTCAGAGCCCTCCTACAACTTTCATGCCATATTAACTATTACTCCAAATGACTAGTTCTAACGATTCGTGCTATTTTTTTCGTTGGCCGGCACTTTCAAAAAGGGCCCAAAATGAATGATCTCCTTTCAGTCAAATCGGTTCAATCGGTGTAAAGGAGTATAAACATCAGTACACACACAAACTTTCGTCTTTAAAATGTTAGTGGGATGTGATAAAGTTTACAGGGTAATAACCAACCAATACAATTGTGCAGTTACATTACATTGTTACTACGAATGTTTGCAACACTCACAGCCACAAAACTTGATAGCAGAAACTAAATAACAACATAATAGCACAAACTTTCGTATTTCAGCTAATTGCCGTTTTTTCATCATCATCATCATATCAGCCGATGGACGTCCACTGCAGGACATAGGCCTTTTGTAGGGACTTGCAAACATCACGATACTGAGCCACCTGCATCCAGCGAATCCCTGCGACCCGCTTGATGTCGTCAGTCCACCTGGTGGTCGGCCAACACTGCGCTTACTAGTGCGGGGTCGCCATTCCAGCACTTTGGGACCCCAACGTCCATCGGCTCTTCGAACTATATGCCCCGCCCATTGCCAATTCAGCTTCGCAACTCGTTGAGCTATGTCGGTGACTTTGGTTTATTTATTGGCCGTTGGTTATTTTTATTGAAATTGTTTATAACTGCCAAAGTGCTTTCAAAAAACAATTGTTTTTGGGTACCAAGATAAAATTATTATTATTTCTTGCATACACAAACAATACATTGTATCTGAACTATCGATGTTTTTAGGAAACACTTGATAATTCAGTTGTAGGTATGGTCTTTCTACTTTCAAAAGAAGACCTCTACCAGCCTCTACACTCTACAGTACCAAATATTCAATTAAAACTGTTCTCTTGATTAATTTACATACTTATCTGAACAACCGGTGTTTTTAGGAAACACTTGAAAATACAGTAGTTTGTATGGTTTTTCCACTTTCAAAAGAAGCCCTCTACCAGCCTCTACACTCTACCGTACCAAATATTCAATTAAAACTGCTCTCTTGATTAATTGATTTTTGACGGCCTCCGTGGCGCAGTGGTATGCGCGGTGGATTTACAAGACGGAGGTCCTGGGTTCGATCCCCGGCTGGGCAGACAGATTTTCTTAATTTGTCCAGGTCTGGCTGGTGGGAGGCTTCGGCCGTGGCTAGTTACCACCCTACCAGCAAAGACGTACCGCCAAGCGATTTAGCGTTCCGGTACGATGCCGTGTAGAACTTGAAAGGGGTGTGGATTTTCATCCTCCTCCTAACAAGTTAGCCCACTTCCATCTTAGACTGCATTATCACTTACCATCAGGTGAGATTGTAGTCAAGGACTAACTTGTAAAGAATAAAACATATCTGAATGACCGGTGTTTTTAAGAAAACACTTGATAATTCAGATGTAGGTATGGTCTTTCTACTTTCAAAAAAAGACCTCTACAGTACCAAATATTCAATTAAAACTGTTCTCTTGATTAATTTTCTGCCCTTTAAAATACCTACGTACTCAACCTTGTAAATCTATTGTTCAAAGATTCGATCAGCTCGATATTTAAGGCATTTGCGAATATTTGAAGTGCGTGGGCCCAACATTTGACCTTTGGTAATATAATACAATTTACTCGGCTGCTTCAAACCAAATCACGTTTTATCAGTACCTACTGAAGTATTTTGGTTTAACCCTGATTCTGTAAGACTAGCGTAGCGTTGCTTAATAGACGTGGGTGAAGTACCATCAGTTACTTTTCTTTTAATGCCTTATACCAAACTTCTTTGTTCGTTTGGTTCTTTTAGTACCAAATCGTAGCCTTTTTTACAAAAAATACTTATAGTAGGTATATATTTCAATTATCTATTGAAAAATATAATTTTCTCTCACTTTCACTCAAGTCACTCAACATTCGTACATTGACATAGGTAGTGTACCTACCTATGTCAATGTACGAGTGTTGAGTGCACGATCGGAGCATTAATGCGCGGGTAGCGTTAAGAGCGGTCGCAGGCGCACTGAGCTAGACTTTGAGTTACATTAATGATAATTTAACAACATTGTTCCGCCCTAGCACGTAAAGTACAACATTTTATGGTGCCCGATTGTCTATTTGTGATACAAAGTTAAAATTACTCAGAAGTACGAATGTAAATGTATTGCCACTGGCTACAAAATGTTTATGTTGCTTCATTATCTGTTTATGACATCACGTAAAAACTACTACAGTTACGTACATAGGGTTTTAAAACTAGTGACGTATTAATTAAAGCCGTTTCTGATAGAACCACGGTCTTTAAATCCTAAAAGTTTATGATTTAATCGGCTTTAGTTAATTCATCACTGTGCTGGCACCGCCTTCAAAGTGATCAGAAGGTAGCACATACGATGTTATTTTTCGCTTTTTAGTTCATTTATGTGATTTTGAAGTTGGTTCAATTTTTTTTGTTACAAAGAGTTTATTTTTCGGTTTTTATGTGTCCTAGCATTTAATTTTTAACCGACTTCAAAAAAAGGAGGAGGTTTCTCAATTCGACCGTGAAAATTAAATGGAACCAATCTGGAAGTATTTCAAATAAAAAAAAATTAAATTGGTCAAAAATTACGAAGTTATGCGGGTAACAAACATAAAAAAAAACACATACGCGTCGAATTGAGAACCTCCTCCTTTTTTGAGTCGGTTAAAAATAAATGTTCTTCGTATCTTTGGTATGTCATTCATTTTGTATCTTCATTAAGAACTTATCATCTTTCTAGTATGTTTGGGTCAAATATTGTAACGGACCAAACACAACAACCCCAACTATAATATAATTTTCATCTGGACTTCAGTCGGTTTAATTTCCGTTTAGCAAAACGATAGACGCCGTGAACCTTACGAGAACGCAGACTATAAACCGAAGCACGAAATCGGATATTGTGTTTGCGATTCCACCTCAGCCACAGTAGCGACAATATTGGCGTCGTGCCATCTTTAGCGGTTCAGTTTCACACATATTTGTCCTCAATTACCTACCAATATAGTTGATACTACACTTTTGCAGATTGGCAAGTTTCGTGGCTTGGTTATACCAACCAAATTTTGTTTGTATTACTGTACTCGTGCAACGTTTACTAGTTCTTTTGAATTTTTGGTTATTGGCACGATTGTGGAGCTTTCTAAGCTTTCGTTTACAATCTGTGATGCTTTCTAACGTTTAGGTTAGGTTAATCAGTTAAGTTCGGACAATTCATAATAGTTTATAGAAAAGTAAAAAAGCATGTGTTACCATCCGATTAGCTGACCTGAGCATTGTGCTGAATTTTGGTGTAGATATAAATTAGACCTAGGAATTTAATATTATTATTATCTTACTAGCTGACGCGGCGCCTTTTCACCTCTCTCGTTCCCGTGAGGATAATACAAGGCTTTTTCAAATCGGACCAGTAGTTACTGAGATTAGCTCGTTCAACCAAACGAACAAACAGTCAAGCAAACACACTCTTCAGCTTTATAATATTAGTGTACTATACTATGATAAAACTGAAACAGGTAAAATTCTGGATATTGGAGATATTTTAAAAAGTTTAGTTGGATTGTTTATTCGATGCTGAAGCTAAAAACATTTATTTTTAATTTTTGGTCTGTTTGTATGTCTGTGATTTTGTTAACTAGGCATCACGCACTACTGGGTAAATTTAAATGAAACTTAGCATGATAAAAATAAAATCAGAAGGGAGTGAAATATGGGTTAAAAGTTTGTATGGAAACTCCTTCATTTTTCGAAGTCGCGGGCGTCGACTAGTATTACCTATATAAATAAATAAACTATACATTAATTAATAATGAGATTTAGATTAATAAAAGTTTTAAATAAAAATAGCAAAACAATTCTTGGCGCCACACATCCTGTTTTAATGGAGTTATATGTACACAAATAAACAAGCATAAAATAATTACTTAGTCACCTAAAATATTCATAACGAAAATTGTTCATGCGTATGTCCATATTTTCGTCACACGTGAAAGCAGCTTACAGTCCAGTGCACTTTACTATATTATATAAACCACTTTTAGAGGATCCGAAATTAACTCCCATGAATTTTTTAGAGGACTGTGAGTTAAATCTCATACATTTCTGTGATTTATAAATATTATCATTATTATATTATAACATCTTACCTATGTGCTACCTTCTGATCAGTTTAAAGGCGGTGCCAAGCCAGTGATGTTTTAATTCAAGCCGTTTAAATTACACAATTTCTGTGGTTCTTTCAGAAACGGCTTTAATTAAAACATGACACTGGATTGGCACCGCCTTCAAACTGATCAGAAGGTAGCACATAGGTAAGATGTTATTTTTTGCTTTTTAGTTTAGGTTAATTTTTGAGTTGGAAGTCGGTTGAATTTTTTTTATTAAAATTTTTATTTTTTAATTTTTAGTGTTAGCACACCTACTGAGTGTGAACTGACTGTCCTCCGTCTTTATCACTAGACCCCATATGCAGTCACAATCCATATGGGTGGAAAGTTCTCATCAATATAAAATTTATTAAGTCCAAACACAAGGTAGCTACTGTGAACCATCGAAGAGTTCCCTTAACTCTCCTTCATCTTCATCACCAGATCTCTAATACAGTCACAACCTATCCTGGTGGAAAGTTCTCATCAATACAAAATTATCAAGTCAAAACACAAGGTAGCTACTATGAACCGTCGAGGAGTTCCCTTAACTATCCTTCGTCTTCATCACCAGACACCTAATACAGTCACAACCCATCTAGGTGGAAAGTTCTCATCAATACAAATTTATCAAGTCCAAACACAAGGTAGCTACTGTGAACCGTCGAGGAGTTCTCTTCACTGTCCTTCGTCTTCATCATCAGACCCTTAATACAGTCACAACCCATCTAGGTGGAAAGTTCTCATCAATACAAATAAATTAAGCCCAAACAAAAGGTACCTGCTGTAAATCGTTGACGAGTTCCATCGTCTGTGTATCGGCTCCATCATCAGACCAACTCCAGACCTTCATAAAATTGTAGTGGTTTAAAATACCTTATGGAAACACTAACAAACGCACTAGCCGTCTCTACGATTTTCGAAAGTTCCCCTCGATTTCTCCAGGATGCCACCATCAGATCCTGACATGAAAAAAATGGGACCACCCTGGAATCAAACCCTTCAAAACACAAAAAGAATTTTTAAAATCGGTCCACAAATGACGGAATTATCGCTGGACATACATAAAAAAAAAAAAAAAAAAAAAAAAAAAAAAAAAAAAAAAAAAAAAAAAAAAAAAAAAACATACATACAGCCGAACGTAGAACCTCCTCCTTTTTGGAAGTCGGTTAAAAAGTTGCTTTGTAAAACACTCTTCAATGTTTTACTGGAAATCGCTACTTAGCGATAAGGCTGCCTTTTGTAAGCTGATCTCTTCTTAATATGTTTTTATTTTACTTGTATTTATCTTTGTGGTGTGCAAATAAAGAATATCTATCTATCTATCTACCGGATAAAGTTTGAAAACTCTGGCACTTTTAAGTTCTTTCATCTTACTTTCTACAGTAAGGTGAAATAACAGAAAGAGATACCTCTATTGACAGTCATTCTAATTTCTTCTTTTTTTACTATGGCACTAATTAGCACTCTTAGTAGTTATTATATGCAGTCTGGACAACTCGACGAAGTCGACAACAAAAGAGCAACTGTTGAGTTTCTTGCCGGTATCTTCTCAGCAGAACCTGCTTTCCGAACCGGTGGTAGAATCTTTACAAATAGTCAATTAACGTGTCTAACGTGCTTGTAAACTGAGCCTACTTGAAATAAATTGATTGATTTTTGATTTTGATTTTGGACTTGATATCTTTTGGACATGTGAAAAATGTTTTAGTTCTTCGTTCCTGATTCGCAGTTATGGAATCACTTACAACGTGGGTGTCTTCGAATCATGAGTACCTAAATTAGCAATTAGCAATTATTTAGCAAGCGTTTAAATGCTAGCTATAACACCGTATGCTGCAACTGCATCTTCGCCTAAAACGCGTGTTTGCAGTCAAGCTAACCTAAAAAAATATATTCGTAAATAGGGTTACCTATTGTTAATAACTATTATTTGTAAAAAAATCGGTTGTCTGTAAAGTCGGTTTGCAGACGATAGTTGAACGTGACAACGTCATAAGAAAATACCGATGGAATAGTTGCATTTTTCAAAAGAAAATGTTCGTTTTTCTAAAATACTGCTTGACAATATTCATAGACCAGAATTAACTTTATTTCTTGTAAAAAAAGTTTTGCAACCCTAGAGCGAGGGAACGACGCATGATGTCATCTTTTTTTCGAGTGTGCAGCCGGCTCCATCGAATTATAAGACATTGTCACGTCAAAAACAGCTTGTGACAGATGATCTAATTAAAGAGAGTAGGAATTATAAATTGCTAAGCTAAACCTATTCAAAATTCTGAACGATCCTTAATTTGAATTTAAGCTATTGTACTAATGAGATAATTCCTTAATTGCAATAACAACGATAATTATCTCTATCTATGATAATTTAATCAGCACAATCAAAGCTGTTTATAATCGAATACATCGATATTCCAGGATTACACGTAATTAGAATTCACATCATCAACTTGATAACCGTAGATATAACATCTTTCTTATATATAATAGAGTTTAATTAAAGCAAACAAGTCACGTTGAAAGAGCCTTGTACACAATATGGGTGAATATTGCTTTAGAAAGAGCGAAAATTACACGCAAACTGTAAGAGAAAGCGAGTTGTTATAAATTTTTTCTACACAGCTCATTGTCACTGCGTGTAGTCTTTTTATTACGTACATATTTTACTGATTTATTATTTACTAGCGGCCGCCTGTAATTCAGATTTTCACAAATCCCGCGGGAATCATCGATTTTTCCGGGATGTGTTAATACAGAGTAAAATCTATTTCCATTTCAAATTTCAGCCAAATCGCTTCAATAGTCTCGTGAAAGAGCAACAGACATCCCAAATTTCCGCGTTTATAATATTACTAGGATTTCATTACGAATTTTAGTCAACTACTCGTTCGATTGAATGATTTTGTTTCTTTATTTAGTTGTTAATGTTTATATTTTTAGACAAAGTACAAAATTCATTAATACTAATATTATAAAGCTGAAGAGTATGTTTGTTTAATCTCACGAACTGCTGGTTCGATTTGAAAAATTCTTTCAGAGTTAGATAGCCCATTTATCGGGGAAGGCTATAAGTTATATATTATCCACGTATTCCAACGTTAACAGAAACCAGGCGGGTGAAACCACGCGGCGTCAGCTAGTTTATTATAAGTAGGCTTAGTTTACATACCCTTTTAAAACTTCAGGTTATGTTACTATGGATAAGCAAAGTCGAACATTTGAAGATACCTTGTTTCTAGAAGAGCTTACAAAAAACTCGGCTTATTTGGAAATAGAAACGTTTAAAAAAAGTCCGTTAATCGCTTGTCACTTGTGTCTTTTTCTATCTCTGCCGTTTAATAGCGTAGATACCACTAAGGCCAGCCGTATCTACACAAAGGAGTTCTTTCCTTTCTAATGTAATTGTACGTTCCACTGAATCTCAGACTAAAGCTCTAGGGTCTGAAGTTTCCAGAGACATACAGTTTAAACAGCTATTGTCTTAATTAACGGCGTTTGTGTTAAACTTATGTTACGACTTTGCGAGGAAGGTATTTGCGATTTACTTTTCTAATATATTCTATTCTATACTTATATATTTGTGACACAGTTCATCCACCCCAGATGAACTACCACAATCTTTATTTTGCCTTGAAGCAGCAATACTTATCTCAATCTTTTTATGGTTGACTAGCTGACGCCATGTGGTTTCACCCGCGTGGTTCCCGTTCCCGTTCCCGTAGGAATACAGGGATGAAAGGGTATGAAAAGATAGGCTATAGGCTATACCTATAGCCTACCTCGATAAATAGGCTAACTAATACTGAAAGATTTTTTAAATGGGACCAGTAGTTCCTGAGATTAACGCGTTCCAGCAAACAAACAAACAAACTCTTCAGCTTTATAATATTAGTATAGTATACAGCTTTATAATATTGGTTTACGCTTGACTACAATGGCCAATAGAGCCGTGATAGCCCAGTGGATATGACCTCTGCCTCCGATTCCGGAGGGTGTAGGTTCGAATCCGGTCCGAGGCATGCACCTCTAACTTTTCAGTTGTGTGCATTTTAAGAAATTAAATATCACGTGTCTCAATCGGTGAAGGAAAACATCGAGAGGAAACCTGCATACCAGAGAATCATCTTAATTCTCTGCGTGTGTGAAGTCTGCCAATCCGCATTGGGCCAGCGTGGTGGACTATTGGCCTAACCCCTCTCATTCTGAGAGGAGACTCGAGCTCAGCAGTCGTCATCAACCCGAATATGGGTTGATGACGACGACAATGGCCAATGTAAAGGTTATCAGCCATAGGTCTGATGATGAATATGGAACGCACTTACCTAAATGCCAATGTACCCTTGCTTTGAAGATATTTACATTTTAGGTACGAAGTATAAATGTCAGAAGGGCAATCCACAAGTCAGTTGTTTATATGGAACTTTAAACCGAAATGTATGATGCGGATCGCTTCGATGTCAACCACATAGGGATTTGACAGTTATTACCGATATAATTACAAGTACTTGGGACTTAGAACTTATGCTTAAAGTTGACACACCCAAGGCGATTGCCTTGCAGAATGTATTCCATGCAAATTAAGGTCCTGCGATGTATTTCTCTTTTATAGATTAGTTGGTTTTGTTTAGTAGGTTTGTCTCGTCATCTATTACTTTAATGAAACACATTGCTACTAGCAAGAAGTAAAATATAATTAAAAGATAGATAATTAAAGAGAAAAGATAAAGTAGTATAGATAAGCATGGAAAGTCAATCTGCAGCACATAATCTGGCTTTTATGCAGAGCGTAGCTTTACCGCAAAGCGACTTAGTGCTTGATACGCTACCAGAAGCCAATTAGGAGAATTGAATTCCATACAAGTTTCTAACATATGTAACATTTTATGTCTTTAGCTAGCTTATGCCTAGGACTTTGTGTGGGATATATTAGATTTCACGTTTTCGCTGAAATGTGAATCTAACAGTGGTATTCATAGACGTTGTAGAGGCCAGGGGATGTATAATGTATAAATATTTTCATACTGATAAATGAAAAATAAAAATTGGTAAAAGAACTTTTAATATCGATTCAGTACATTTAGAGATTACCCCTACAACCTAACAAACTTTCTATCTTTATAATAGTATAGTAAAGATTGGATATTTATATCCAGCAGCTCCAGTAACCTGTGATTCCATCGGTCCACCTAGTGGGGGGTTGACCAACACTGCGCTAATCCGGTGAGTGCTCGCTATTCCAACACATTGGGATACTAAAGTCGTGGGGCTTATAGAAACTGGATGGGTAACTAAGACACAGGTTTATTAGCTTCGTGATTCGAAGAGCACGTATCCGATCTGTTCATTTTTACTAGCTCTTACTTTAATGGTTACACAAGAGTCTGAAGTCATTACATTAATTAAATCCGCATTGGCTCCGCATAGTGGCTTTTACCATTTCACTACAAATTAGTATTACGAGTATAAATCTCCCGTAGCGCTGATTTTGTATGTGTTCGGGTTATTCTCAAAAATGTCTGGGCCGATTTTCATATTATTTTAACCATTATTAAAGGAATTAACTAAAAACCTTTCATTAGTTAAAATTAAATTAACAGTTTTGCCTCAAACAGCAGAATAATATGTTTATAATCAAAATAATCACAAAAAATTCTTACGATAATATTTTTTTCCTATGCTTAATAATATTTATTAATAAGTTAAATAACTTTAATTATTCATTTAATAATCATTTTAATTGGTTAGTAAATAATAATAGCCCAATTCTTTTAATATCAAAATTATCACTAGAATAAATATCACCAGGGCATAATAAATTTCCTAACAATTTTGGTATGTAAATACATTCTATTCTACTTTAACTAAATATTTTACTTAAAATATGAAAATTTGAAGATGCTTTACAAGGATTATTTTAGGTAAATGTGGAGGGAGACTGTGGGAGTATCAGACATTTCAAAACGTAGGTAGCACTTTCTCGACTTAGCGTAGGACGATATCGTTGACCTTTCGTATTGTTTGAATTAATTAATATATTACAAACATTTATTAAAGTAAACAAGAATTATATAGTTATAGAGATACCGTGATAGAACAGTGGATATGACCTCTGCCTCCAATTTCGGAGGGTGTGGGTTCGAATCCGGTCCGGGGCATGCACCTCCAACTTTTCGTTTGTGTGCATTTTAAGAAATTAAATATCACGTGTCTCAAACGGTGAAAGAAAACATCATGAGGAAACCTGCATTCCAGAGAATTTTCTTAATTATCTGCGTGTGTGTAGTCTGCCAATTCACATTAGGCCCGCGTGGTGGACTATTGGCCTTACCCCTCTAACTCTGAGAAGAGACTCGAGCTCAGCAGTGAGCCGATTATGGGTTGATACCAAAGATTACAGTGTATTGTTGATACGAAACAAGAGTTAGGTAGCTGAAATGAAATTTGTATTCAAATCTGCATTGGGAAAGTTTGAGATTCTTTGTTTTTTAGAACGTCAGTTGATTACTTTATGTAGTACCAGAGTAATTCGATATAGAGCTCGTCCAGGAAAGAACTACCACCACGCCTACTTTTATCACCAAAAAAAATGGCGGTGTTTCTATTTAATGCATAAATTATGGTGTATTTACAAGACCTCAAGTTGAAGGTGACAGGACGGCACTTTGTTCTTGCATGTCCTTCGAACAAAAATTTGAATTTGGGTCATATTCTAACTAATTTTTTAATTCAAAATTCATTTATTTCAATAAGGCTTAGTTTACAAATACTTTTGAAACGTCAATTTATGTCATGATTTAGTATTGGTTATGTCATGGTAAGTAAAGTCGTAAAGTCGTAAAAAAGTTCATTTTATTTATTATAGGCAAAGTCGAAAACTTAAAATTAATGTTAAGAGGGTCCAAAGGCGAGAAGAGCCCACAACAAAATCAGCCAAGCTTTATTTTTTTTATTTACCACCATTTTACAAACTTATCTAGAACTAAGTACACACTCGTATAGTCCATTTCAATACCAGGTTTTTTTATCATTTATATAATCATTAACACTATAATAAGACTTTCCTATAATCCTGCTTTTATTAAACACTTTGAACTTTTTGAGAGACATGCCAGTGGCTTCATGTGGCAATTTATTATACATATAAACGTATGCAACTATCCTCAAAAGAATTACTAATTTTTTGTAACCTAGTGTGGTGTGCAACAATTTTATTTTTGACATTAACCACTCTGGTTATAGGCCAAAGTTTTCCTCTCCTCCTTTTCACAATCAATCGTAATCTTTTCAATGTCAAAATAGTAGCTAAGTTATTGGTTGCATAAAACATACCCTTGTTCCTCGACTTGGCGAGAGGCACTGCCGTGCCTCCCGATTTTTAAGACACTTACGATGACGTAACAGCGTCCGTTCATGCTTAACATTTTAATAATTCATGAAGTGCGCCTCACTTTCTCAAGTGTGCTTCACTCAAGAAAGCGAAGTGCACTTGAAATAATCACTTGAATCACGTTACGGAAGAACGCCATTTAAATTTTTTTATGTATCCATGTCATGACAGTAAATATTTTTACTAGCAAATGACCAAGTAAAGTTAAATTTATTGATGGCTCCCTTTGATCGTAATATCGTTTGTATCACGCTGTATGAATTTCCTTTTATTTGGGACTGCTTCCTTCATCTGAATTCCATCCTTCGCCACTGGTAGTCAGTTCTTGGTAGTCAAAATAAGTAATATATTACCCGATAGAACCGTTTACCGAAACCGTTTAGGCAGGGACCTAGCATAAAGGTTTTACAGTTTACAACAGTTCTGTAAACTCAAAGCTGAAGCAATTGGGAACATAGAAGCAATCTAGTTTCCTATTCCTTTTATGTTAAGGCGAAAATGTTTGCAGTGCGACGCTTTCTGTGACCATTTCTGACACAACCATTTGTCTCGGTATGTTTTCCTGGTAGGTTAGATTAACGGTACGCTGTCGACAATGGGGCATTCAGGTTACCTACTATCTAGGTTTTTGGATCAGTAGTGCTTACATTTTGAATTGAAGTTCGATTAATGGAAAGATTTAATGGTTCCAAGAGGTAATCGCCCGTTGGGTTATTGTATACGGTCTATCCGACTAATTTCGGTATTTCCGACATTTTTTTTTTTTATTCTTTACAAGTTAGCCCTTGACTACAATCTCACCTATGGTGATGGTAAGTAATGATGCAGTCTAAGATGGAAGCGGGCTAACTTGATATGAGAAGGATGAAAATCCACACCCCTTTTCGGTTTCTACACGACATCGTACCGGAACGCTAAATCGCTTGGCGGTACGTCTTTGTCGGACGGGTGGTAATTACCCACGGCCGAAGCCTCCCACCAGCCAGACCTGGACCAATTAAGAAAATCTAAATCTGCCCAGCCGGGGATCGAACCCAGGACCCCCGTTTTGTAAATCCACCGCGTATACAACTGCGCCACGGAGGTCGTCGAAATTTGAGGAGATCGGGAATGTTAGTCTTTTTTATGTATGTCTGCATGAATGAGTCTATAAAAATTAGTCTTGCCAATAAAACTACTTCGTAAACATTTAAACCTCTTAGGGCTCCCGCACACGGGCCACATCGTCACTGCTCGCTTCTTGTAGCCCGCACCGGCCACTAAGACACACGCCGACACAACGCCGCCACACGCTACTCGCGCGATTATGATACTGCATGTACGGGTTAAAAAAGTAGCAGCCACCGACCACAAGTGTCGACCACCGGCCACAGATGTCTGTCGCGCGCATCAGCTACTTTTGTGGCCCCTTCTTGCTTCTTGTAGCGGAGTTTGTGGCTGTCACGTGTGCACGTGTGCGGCGACACTTAGTTTCAATTTATATGTTATTAAATCAAGTGAATAATATTTTCAAACATATCGATATCGTTTCCGTGGTGTAGCGGTTATCACATCTGCCTAACACGCAGAAGGCCCCCGGTTCGATCCCGGGCGGAAACATAACTTTTTTTATTTTTTATGTATATTTACATTGATTTATAACTAAAAGTTTAAAGATTAATTTTGTTGAGAAACAACACAAAACGACTTATCAGTATTATTTTCATAATAACACGTTTCACGTTTATATTCCAGTATACACAAAATTTTATCAAAGCAAGTCCCCGAGACACATTAAGTCATGAATGACATAGCGGTCCCAAGAGACAGTATTTCACCAAGTTCTTTGACAAAATATAGAATTTTGGTTTCGTAACCTTGACTCTATTTTTCTTTTCCCTGATCAATATTAGTTGTCCATAAAGTAGTCATAATTTCACCGTAAGAAAAATTGCGGTAAAATATTTTGCAGGCGCTTGTGGTCAAACAAGGTCAATAGATTATTTTTAATACACATATTAATATTATGATAAAGGTGCTTAGTGCTTTGTTTGTTAGTCTGTTTAAACGGTTTTAGTTGGTGTGGAATTGGAATAAAAAATAGCTTATATATGTTCAGACTTTAATCTATCTTTGAGCTAAATTTTATCCCTTCAGCCGTTTTTTCGCTTTATTGAGTTACAATCCATATACCTTCAGTTTTTACTGTACAGTTTTAATTGTACAGTTTTAAATATATAACCGAAATTTCATTATAAAAAAACGTAACATAAAAAAAAAAGTTCTACGTTTGCGTTTAAACTAAACATTTCTACTGTGCAGTACAGGTAAAACTGCACAGTTATAACTGCAGGTCTTTATTAGATTAGAAAGGATTATGTAGGTAAGGGTTAAATTAAATTCAACGATTAGTCGGTACTCACGTTAAAGCGAACGTTGGCTACATCTTGCGTCGTTTGCGGTGTGAGGTTACGAGCGTATCACGTTAACCCTAGATTGCTAATGCGCTACACCTGACGTCTAAAATAAAGACCGTAATAAGAGAAACTATAGGTATTGAAATATTTAAGTAGTACTTACTTTTAAGTACACGTCTTTTTGTTTTTATTGCGAGTCTTTTGCTCTTATTGTGTTTCCGTTTTACAGTATTTTACAATTCTATACCCAAAAAGATTGGAGACGCATAGACGCTGGCGAGATGTGGTGCTGGAGAAGAATGCTCCGTTTTCCGTGTACAACACATAGAACCAATGTATCGGTGCTGAAACAACTTAACATCTCGAAGAGACTGTCCACCACCTGTCTTCTTCCTCCTCCTCGAATACTTCGGCCACATTGCCAGGAGAGGACATAACTTAGAGAAACTAGTGATCACTGGCAATGTGAAAGAGACTTCAAGAACGTAGCCCAATACGTTGGTCAGACCAAACCCGCGCCACTCTCGACACCAAAGTACACGAGGATCTGCAAATCATGAAAAGCCGAGCCACATGGTACGACATCGTCAAATAGCAATCTTGTGTAAGGGGTCACGTCCTCAGGAATGAGGAATACGACTCAAGGATCCAAAAAGTGCTGTTTTCTGTCTATAATGTACGTATGTTTATTCGCGTTAATCTGTGGTCTTGAGTAAAAATACTATAGTATGCTAAAAGGCCTCAGCTTTTTCCAGCTGCAAGAAATGACAGATCGTTGGATATTAATTTCAACTTGATCTTTCGTCCTCGCCCTTGTGTTACTGAGATAAAGGTTTTTAACTGAAAGTTAGACAGAAAGAAGTGATTTATATTTTCCCTATATGTTTTTAAAAAAAAAAAAAAAAACAAAAAAATAGCTTATATATGTTATTTCAGACTTTAATCTATATTTGAGCTAAATTCTATCCCTTCAGCAGTGATTGAGTTACAATCCACATCCGTACATATTATGACCTTCAGTTTTAACTGTACAGTTTTAAATATATAAGATATCTTAAAAATGATCATATTTTTTTATTTACAGCATTTTATAGTTTACACAAGTAAGCGTTACATTAAATTCAACAATTAGTCGTTACCCACGATAAAGCGAACGTTAGCTATATCTTGCGTCGTTTGCGGTGTGAGGTTACGAGCGTATCACGTTAACCCTAGATTGCTAATGCGTTGCACCTGACGTCTAATAGAGACCGTAATACGAGAAACTACACTGAAATATTTAAGTGCTTCTTACTTACTTTTAAGTAAGATATTTTTGTTCTTATTATTGTTTTTTTTATATTTTTCAGTTACATAAACAAAAAGTGCTGTTTTCTGACTATATGTTTGTTTAATCTCGCTTCTGCGGTCATCTGTAAAAATGCTATTGTATGCATTTATTAAAAAGTCTGAGCTTTTTACAGCTCCAAAAGATCTGGAGTATTTCATATTAATTTCAGCTTGATAACTCCTCATGTTGCTGAGAAAGAGGCTTTTGACAGAAATACAGACATTAACAAGTGATTAATTTTTTTCCTTTTGAGCTAAGAAACTCTTAAAAGAATCGATAGTTTGCTTTACAGCACTAAAAAGATTACTCAGGTGTAGATTAAATTAAATAAAGCAACTATGTATTCAAGTTAAAACGAATGTTAGCTACATCTTGCGTCGTTTGCGGTGTGAGGTTACGAGTGTATCACGTTAACCCTAGATTGCTAATGCGCTACACCTGACGTCTAATGAGAGAAACTACATTGAAATATTTAAGTGCTACTTACGTTTAAGTAAGAGTCTTTTTGCGCTTAAGAGCTGGTGTGTTATTCCGTCATAGTCAGATCATCATCATGCTGGCCCAATGCGGATTGGCAGCGTTCACACACGCAGAGAATTAAGAAAATTCCTTCCTGAAAAGAAAAAGAGAAGAAAAAAGGTTTCCTCACGATGTTTTCCTTCACCGTTTGAGACATGTGATATTTAATTTCTTAAAATGCACACAACCTAACCTTTACATTATTTCAATTAAGAAAAGATAGCAACCCTAGTCATAAGACTCGAGTTTGGAACAGATATCGGGTTGCAAGTGGAATCATTAAAAGTTTTGAACTATGCGGCGACGACGCAACTCCCGTCCCGGGTGAGCTAGACGACAGGCATTATGAGATACTGTTGCTAATCACAGCTTGAAGTATTTTTTTTTTCAAATAAATTTTAACTTCAAACTACCATCTTCTAAAAAAGATAAAAGAGGATAAAGAGTAGCGTATGAATTAATCCAGAGTAAAATTAAAAAAAAAATACTTTTAGCGGGACAGAAATGTGTACCTATCTACCAAATGTAAAGCGATATAGATGTTATAATTTTCTTAACTAGCAGACGCTCGCGATTTCGTCCGTTGATTGAGTTTTTCACAAATCCCGCGGGAACCATGACTTTTTTCAGAATTAAAAGTAGCCTATGTATTAATCCAGAGTAAAATCTATCTCCATTTAAAATTTCAGCCAAATCGGTTCAGTAGCTGCAGCGCAAAGGAGGAACATACACTCTTACGTCCAGTTTCTTCATGTAAAGCTAAAGTAACAGTAGTAAATAGTAAAGAAGACTTTATTTTTCAGTGAATAAGACCGTCACTTTTGATTTATGACGTTACTTTGACTGTTACTTGCGATGAAGAAACTGGCCGTTAGACACAAACTTTGGCCTTTAAAATGTTAGTGTGATTTAGATTAATCTATACTTCTATACTAATATCATAAAGCTGAAGAGTTTGTTTGTTTATGTTTGATTGATTGTGGTGCGATTTGAAAAATTCTTTCAGTATTAGATAGCCCATTTATCGAGGAAGGCTATATTATACTCCATATTCCTACGGGAACGGGAACCACGCGAATGAAACCGCGCGGCGTCAGCTACTAAATAATAATCGTATAACTCTCGTCGTCCAAAAATTGAAGGCACAGTTTAAATTCCCAGTGGTGAGATAAAGAACAATTGGCTCCTATGTGCATTTATACTGCTTTAAGCTATGTTTTATTTTACTCGTGTGTGTGCTTAAGAAATATTGAAGTCTTGCTCGGCGCAGTAAATTTTTATCGTGGATAAGATGGCGACGGCAAGTGCATTCTTTAAAAATGAAAAAGGAAAATAAATTCAGCCTTTTCACGGCTGATCTAAGAAAAATGCCATAAAGTTAACCAATTTGCTTTGACTTTTATCAGACTAACAATATAGAGGCGAAAGTTTATGTGTAAGTACCTACCTACGTTTTTACCTTTACGCTGCGGCTACTAAAGCGATTTGGCTGAAATTTGGAATGGAAATAGATTTTACTCTGGATTAACACATAGGCTACTTTTAATTCCGAAAAAAGTCATGATTCCCGCGGGAATTGTGGAAAACTCAATTCGACGCGGACGAAGTCGCGGGCGTCCGCTACTTAAGAAAATTATAACATCTATATCGCTATAATAGATGGTATATTGTTATAATATGGTAGATAGGTACATATTTCTGTCACGCTAAATAAAACAATAAAAAAATATTTTATTTTTTTATTGATTTATTTAGGTACACACAGGCGGTGCAAGAAATAAGAAAATTAGAGAAAGTACGCACCTACGTCACAGAAAATATCCTACGTACAATAAAGTCCTGAGTTACTTTTGGAATGGACCACTATCGGACGTAGCATAATTCCTTTTACATCTCTACACATACATATTTTTCCTTTTACATCTCTGTACCATCTCTATCCTCATCAAGATTTTTATTATCTAGTTCGATTATAAATTACATCAGATTAACGCCTAATTAATAATAATTATCAAATATTTAAATTTCAGTTTAGCAACAACTAATCTACTGTAATTTAAAATTAGCAACAGCTGTAGCACGTTAGCGTGGCGTTAGCGTGACGTCATATCCGTAACCACAGCCACGAAGATATTGCATCTAACTTGAGCAGGCTGCAATGCTCAAACATTCTTTGTATTAATGAATATCTAGATTACTTCAAGTTAACTCCGTGTCTCAGAGAGCAAGTAAAGCCGTCGGGCCTGCGCCTGATCTTTCACAGTTCTTATCTGTCTGCCGTCCCATCGGACTAAGAGGGTTAGCTTTTAGCGTTTTTTGTTTTGAACTATCAGAGTGACGGAATAAGGAGTGCACCTGTGCTTTCATACACACTTGTGTACTATAACATCTCCTACGTAGGTACATGGTAAATCTCAAAAATAAGATAGGCCGCCTTGGCCGAAAAAAAATTATTCTGTCTGGAGCATATTATTTTAACTTAACACGTTAACACGTTGGTACGTACGTGTAGTTTATCATAGTGTGTGTACTGCGCAGTATAATGTTTCATTTTTATCGGCCTATTTAAATAGCCCACGACAGGGGCCACACCTCGTTTTTATAGGAGAAGAGTTTTGACCTACCACGTTGTTCCAACGAAGATTGGCGAGTTTTGAGTAAGAATATTTGATAAACTTTGTAACGATCACTATCTATTAGATATTTATGATAAATTACGCCAAAATGGTGCAACACCACAGACTCCAGAATTTTAACTGAGAAATTTTTACAAAGAAATGCTAAATATTTTATAGCCTAACCTAGAACTCTGAATCTCGTGATCCAAAGCAACATAATCTAACCACTGGGCTAGTGAGGCAGTAGGTATATTCTATACTGTTCTCCTGAGACTGCATCCAGCGACATGTTTAATGTCGTCAGTCCACCTGGTGAAGGGTTGACCAACACATCGCTTTTTGGGTCGTCATTCCATCATCTTGGGACTATACTCGTATAGCTATTAGTCAGTACAGCTTTGCGACTCGTTGAGAGATTTCTGGATTTCTTCATTTCTGATTCTATCACGTAGAGCTTCTTCGAATATCTTGCTCCACCGCCGGATGACTGATTCTGAGCCTTCTCATGAACCCCAAAATCATTAAAATATTAGGTATACTTATGAAAATAACCCGCAACGTCTAATCTTACCAAAGCTCGGCCAATTACACAGATGTTAGTGCACAATTCTACATAAACAGAATATCTTAATATTTAGGTCTATGTAGCTGTCCAAGCATTTCCATCCTTGAAAATGTTTACAATAGTAATGTTTAATATTGTACTTAGTATAATTACCTACTTCAACTGTAGACGTACTTAGGATCCTACTAATATTATAATCGCGGAAGTTTGTATGGATGTTTGTTTGGTTGTTAGTTTGTTACTCTTTAACCCACTACTACTAAACCGATCTGGCTAAAATTTAAAATGGAAATAACTTTTACTCTGGATTAAAACGTAGGCTACTTTTCATCCCAGAAAAATCCATGGTTCCAGCGGGATTTGTGAAAAACTGAATTCCACACGGGCGAAGTCGCGGGCGTCCGGTAGTATTTCTATACTTAAAAATAAACTTAAGCTTTACACATACCAACACAATAATAACGCTAACTTTAGCGTTATCATTGCGTTTGTATGTGGAAACTAAAGGAGCGTCAACAATGCAGAAACATATTAAATTATTATCTGCCTGTGGTTGCTAAGCAACGGTTTTCTGATTAAAAGGATCTCCTCTAGCTGTATTAAATAATTAAATATTTTAATACAGCATTTCTGCTGTTCTATTAGCTCACAAACGCAAACAAATTTCTGTTCTCAGAAGAAACGCCCTTAGAGAATCGTTCCGCCCGCCCATGCTTCCGCCTTCGCCCATCAGGCGATGCTTTTGCGCTCGCAGCACTTACACAATCTAAAAAAAACAACTGTGTACAGTCTCTGTACTATTACATCAAAAACTAAACCGTAAAATAGAAGATCCATACTTTCTACGTAATTGGTAACTGGATAGTATTGGTATCGAAATCGGTTACAGCTCTTTTTATCTATCGCATTATAATATATAGAGGGAAGGCTGAAATTGAGCACGCAGCTATTGAGTTACAAAATCATCCGTATTAAAACCACCTTTATATCATATATAGTGATAAAATAAAAATACATATATTGATATACACATAAAATAATATTATGTTTATTCTCGCATTTATTTATTACTTTTTTTTTAATTTTTAACAATATAAGTATAAAATACAAAACATTATTAAAAATTTATAAAAAAAATCCACCCTCCCGCTGCGGGACATTTGAGTGCCCAAGCAACCGGTGGTCAGGGCTCCAGAGTGAGGAACCTCCTCACAATGCGCGCCGTCTCAAGAATCACTGCCTTTTGTATCCGACTCTTGATCCAACAGTTAAGCGAAAGCTTCTTAAGGTGTTGATCGAAGCTTTTCGCTATAAGACCATTGACTGAAACAACTATCGGAACAATCTTCATCATCATTCTTCTTCTTCATCTTCAATATTATGTCATTATTATTACTATTATTTTATTCCTTACAAGTTAGCCCTTGACTACAATCTCACCTGATAGAAAGTGATGATGCAGTCTCAGATGGAAGCGGGCTAAGTTGTTAGGAGGAGGATGAAAATCCACACCCCTTTCGGTTTCTACACGGCATCGTGCCGGAACGCTAAATCGCTTGGCGGTACGTCTTTGCCGGTAAATAAAAAATCCTGGATTTCCTAATTCTATTCGAATAATAAGGCTTAAAGGATTTTTATTAAGTAAAATTTACTAATTATCAAATATTAATTTGATTTTAACCCTAGATAACAAAACATTCGTCAACGTGACGACGCCCCACTCCGAGAAAGTCAAGTGCACTTACTTCCTTGCATCCAGCTCCCCCGACGCTTTCTTTAACTTCCTAGTTCGTGCAAATGATTCATTTGCACGAACTAGGAAGTTTCGTTTAATTATTATTTATTTACGAATATAGTTAAGTTGTATAGTATAGGGTTAAAATGAAGACGGCGCCTGTAAATCATAAACAGTTCATGTTATCTAGGTCGTCTTGAGGCTAATGAAGAGCATGCATTTAATCATCAATGCCGTTGCAGATTCCAATTTGCATTACCATATCTATAGAATAACTTGACAGTATTTATGTCTTAAGTTTAAGATGCTAAATAATTTAGTTGACTAAACAAATCGATCATACTGAAAGCGTTGCCCATGATAGTCAATATTTAATAACTATATTATTACTAGCGGATGCCCACGACTTCGTCCGCGTAAAAATCGATGTCAACTTTCAACCCCTATTTCACATCCTTCTATTTATATTTTTGCAAGTTTTATAACGTATAAATAATACTAATCATTTTACATTTACAAATGTACCTAGAAAAATGAAGAACTATTCATACAAACTTTCTACCCCTACTTCACCCGTTTCTGATTTTATTTTCGTATTATTCTTCGTATTATGGTCTCGAAAATAAATTGGCTCAGTTTTATTTGAATTCATTTAGTGGTTTCAGCGTGATGCCCGGTCAAAAAAAAGGCAGACAGACAGACAAAAAATAACAAAAAAGTATTTCAGGCTTCAGTATCGATCATACTATATCCTATATACTATATATATATAGGCAGGCTATGTTTGATCCCCATATTCACACGAGAACGGGAACTACGTAATTGAAAGCGCGGGGCGTCATATAGCAGAATTTCTGCCTCTTTTAGAAATTTTGTGTCATATCCGAAACTATTTAATATAGATTATCGTGTTACAAATAATTTTAATATTGCAGTTTTAAATTGTTCATTGGCTTACTAACACCTATTACTCAAATCATAATTATAGCTTGGCAACTTCGTTCGTAACACTCCCGATGGTCCGCGGGAGCCGGGGAGCATGTAGCGATGAATCAAAAATCCACGACAGATGCACCTCACTACCCCGCACGCACGATTCACACCCGCACAGTCTTTCCCCCCGTCGCCCGCATATCAAGGGAGTGTCATCAACGAACTTTCCAGAATATAGTGTCATAGTCATTGTTGAAGTTGTACAAAAACTGTTTAGCATCCATAATTAGTAATACACAGTTTTCGTGTTGAAATTCGCGAGATTTAATTAATCTATACTAGTATTATAAATGCGAAAGTAACTCTGTCTGTCTGTTACCTTTTCACGACTTGGAGCAAAACGTATGATACTTTTTGATCCTAAAATAAAAATAGAAAGGTGTGAAATAGGGGTTGAAAGTTTGTATGGAAAGTCCTTCATTTTTAGAGTTAGGTACTCTTTTAATTGTTCATCCTACTAATATTATCAACGCGAGTTTGTATGGATGTTTATTACTCTTAAACGCCGAAACTACTAATTATATATATTATATATTAGCCAGAATATAAAATATATATAATATATTTTATATTCTGGCTTACAAATCTGTATACTTACAGCTAAAATAATGTATTTAGCTTGTGGACCCTAATCATTCTTTACTGACGTGTTCATTATAATATAAGTTGGTTACTTCAATTAATATGGGGCTTACAATGTCAAATATTGTTCTACCCTGATTGAGAAAGGTATTTGTGCAAACAATACCTTTCATCTAACAGTGTTTGTTACAAATACCTTTATTCAATAAGCGTTTTATTAAACTGAATAAATACCTTGATTCATTACACATTCTCTTGATTAAATAGCAAATTAAATTTATTATGGTAGCATTTTAACAGCTAATTTAATTCAATGTTATATAATTTGTATATCTTAATTATAGGAATTTGGTTTGTAAAATATCTATGAATTGCATCAGTTACATCGACATGGTTAGACTGATTTGTTTTTCCGTTTAAAATACCTACAGACGACCTTACTACCCGCTTAAAACGATTTCTCGATAATACGTTAATTATTAATTAACAATTTTCTAATTATAAAATAATAAGAAGATTAATCAAATACCATCACTCACAATACTGTATATTTATGAAATACCTTTCATTTTGCTTGTCCTGAAATGAAAACATTCTTCAATCACAATTTCCGCCGTTTCAAATTTCGGCTTTTATTAAAGCGGAAATTTCCTCTTTCTAAAATGATTCTTTTTCTTAAAATTACTGAACTGACTGGAGTAAACATAGCCCATTCACGATGTTTGCTTAGTTAATATATCTTTCTAATTGAACAACTTTCGACATGGCTGGACCTATTTCTATTTGGGACTACCTTTGACGTGAGAGAGACGTGATAGCGTAGTGGATATGACCTCTGCCTTCGATTCGAAGGGCGTAGGTTCGTATCCGGTCCGGAGCATGCAACTCTAACTTTTCAGTTAAGTATAGGCATTTTAAGAAACTAAATATCACGTGTCTCAAACGGTGAAGGAAAAACATCGTGAGGAAACCTGCATACCTGAGAATTTTCTTAATTTTCTTCGTGCGTGAAGTCCGCAAATCCGTATTGGGCCAGCGTGGTGGACTAAGGCCTACCCCTCTCATTCTGAGAGGAGACTCGTGATCAACAGTGAGCCTTTTGTGGGTTGTTAATGATGATGTATGATAATACCTATTGTGTTTGAAAATGAAAGTCTGTCGTAGTTTAAATTCAACAGAAAGTTAAGATTTTAACTTTGGTAGAATATGTGGGTCTGGCTATCAACATTTTTATATTTCATATTTAGAATTCAGTGGACTACGCGTGTGTTTATACATTGTTATTGCCATTCATAACACATTAATCCATTCCACCTCATAAGATCAACAAACTATTTTATACTCCTTTTATTTATATTGTTATACTATTTAGTGAATAAATATATCAACATACCTAACTTCTACGGCGATATGTACCAGTTTTAACCTAATTCCCAATTCATATTATTATATATATTTGTAAATGCGAATGTGTCGCTTTCACGCCTTAACAAATAAACCAATTTTAAAAATTCCTTTACCAATGGAAAACTAATCGCAAGAATCAGCTATTATGAATTTACATAATTTATGAATCAAAATATATTTCAATTTATGTTAATATATAAATGCGAAAGGTCATTCATAACGTAATTACAAAAACCGCTTGATTTATAAAGCTGAAATTTGGCAGGGAGGTAGCTTATAGTTAGTAGGTATCCACTAAGAACGGATTTTAAATAGAGCCGGATTAAAGAGGTCTAAGGGCGGACGAAGTTGTAGTACTTAATAAGTAAAGAAAAACATAAACCATCAAGAGTAGAACTAGCAAATAAACTGTTCTATGGATACATAAAATAAAAAAAATACAGAACATTTGTAGTTAATCATCTAAAATTAATCTATTTCCCATTACGTTGTTGCATTTAATTAAAACGTGAGCTTGCATACAAAGGCAGTATTTCTGCTTTTTCTCCGAGTGAAATATGCTTGCTTGAGTGGTCGTGGTTCACGGTTATGTTTTTCTTCAGATTTACGACGC
The DNA here is from genome assembly GCF_947172395.1 of Bicyclus anynana. NCBI lineage: Eukaryota > Metazoa > Arthropoda > Insecta > Lepidoptera > Nymphalidae > Bicyclus > Bicyclus anynana. Next base: position 9,819,455 of record NC_069095.1, read on the forward strand.
AAACGCGATTGCGAACGCACGCAAATGCAAAAACGATAGCTAATGTGTATTTGTGATTTATGATAATGGCAGTTAATATACTAGAGTGCTTTACATATATAAGTAGATAAAATTAAAAAGGTTAGTAAGTTGAAAGAATATAAGTTTTTTAATTTAAATTATAATAAGCCAGCGCTGCAGGCTAATCCACTATCTTTGACATAAGCTAGGTGACATTATACGAAATTGGAATTCTATGTAAAAATGTCATCCGATGCTTACTGGTGGATATCATACAATAGGTAAATAACATGTTGTCAATTGATTTGATGTTTATAGGTTGATAATAAAGACCAAAATAGTCTTCTTATACGGCCTCCGTGGCGCAGTGGTATGTGCGATGGATTTACAATCTTGGATCCTGGGTTCGATCGCCAGCTGGACCAATTAAGACCTTAAGTCTTAATTGGTCCAGCTGGCGAAAGACGTACCGCCAAGCGATTCCGGTACGATGTTGGGGGTGAAACCGAAAGGGGTGTGGATTTTAATCCTTCTCCTAACAAGTTGTTAGGAGGAGGATAAAAGAAATATCTTTTTAAGTGGTACCAAAAACTTAAGCTGAAAGAATATTCCAAATCGCTTCGTACGATTTCAAGAGACGTCAACTAAGATTAAGTAGTTACTACGAGTAGACCGTACGTATGGATGAATTTTAGTTGAAGTTGCTTTTGGTTTAATAAGACCCCAAAGTTTCACCCGCGTAGTTTCCGTTCCAATATAAATACGTAGAGAAATTTATAGTACATGTATTTTGCTGATGATGTCGCTTTCCATTGATAAAAGATTCTAACTTAACGACAAAGAACTATTTAAAACTGCTTAAAGGCAAAAGGTCTGTAAGTAGCAGTTTTAAATAGTTTGATGATCGAGTACTTAGAAATATTATGGTTACTTAAAAAACTATACAATTCATGTTCAAGATAGACTTGTTAAGCATATCGTGCAAGTAAGCATTCCATTCCTAAACATGGAATAGTAACGACTTTATTACCATGAAATTATTTCGTTAAGCGTGTATTATAAGCACGTAATTATTTATTAGAAAAGTTTCAGAAATAAAACGCAATCAATCACTTTCCACGACACCCAGGATAAGGTTATTTATCGCGGAGATATTTTTTCAGGAAATGTAACTTTATGCCCTATAAATTTGGCTAATTACGATAAAGTCGTGATGAATAGTCCAAAGGAAATTCTCTCGTACATTAATTAAGGATATGAAATGACCCCATTAGTGTCAAGCAGGGTTTCATTAAAAGTGATTAGTTATTTCGCGATAGCCAGAACAGCATTCTGGGCTCATTACCTTCAGGAGAGGCTGAGCTGCAGCTCAGCATAAGGTTAAAAACAAGGTTTGTACTCTGTACAACCCTTGTTTCTATTTTAAGTTAACAAATATGTACTTGTCTCTGACGCTTTATAACTACGCGTATGAAATAATTTGTATTAGTTTTATATTTCCAATATATTGGTGTCATATACATGGAACACTTGGAACAGTCAAATACACTTGACTACAATAAAGACGATAATTACAGTACCGATTCTACGTATCCATAATTAGTACACGGTAGAATACCTTGTGAAAATGAAAAACTCTAAATTTTATTCGAGTTAGGAATCAAACTTAGACACTCCCAGCGATGCATTTTTAACTGCGCCACTGTCACGGCGCCAAAACAGTACAAGAAAACTTGATTGGATTTATTATTTTGATATTGACTTTGTTATGAACATTTAAAAAACTTTGTAAAATCTTTTAAGTACATCAAATTTTTTACATCGTCTTAACTCCTTAAAAATGTAATGAAAAAGGATTTTCAAGAATGTAAGGCTTATTGAGGCTCGAAATGGACACCCAAAGTGCTTAAACTTATAGCAGTTTGGACAAGTATTAAGCCAATTGTCTCGAATCTTTGTGCACTTTAATGTAATATAGGACGGCCATTTTCATCCAAAAATAAAGTTGAGAATTAGGAAAATTCGCCGGCATCGCTAACGCGAATATTTTATTAAAGAATGTTATAAATTTTTCTTTTTATAGCAATCATTGACAGACCATATGGTCCTTGTAATAGTAACTGTAAGTTTCTGCCTTGAATATTTGCTACAAGGTCACGTATCTGTTATATTTTATTTAAGAAATAAAAGTAGCTTTTATGAGCCAGCTATAAGTATCTAGAAGTACTTTCGAGAAAACTGAATAAATGATAACAGTTTTGTGTTACTACAAGCACCTGTACATAACTAATGCTAACAATGCCTTTTCTGAGATTCTTAAAACATAATTATTCAAAATAAAAAAAATATCAATTAGGTTGCCAGGATCACTACTTTTGTTTATACTATTTTTTTTATATAATGAATTATTTAATTAATTAATCCATAGCTTGATCAAAAATAATCAAATATTAGCCAAGATCATCAGAATCATAAATGCAGAAAAAAAAACTTTGTACTTACAATCTACCGAATAATAACATGTTAAATTGTAAAGTATGTATGCGGTTCACAATCTTTCGACAGTCCACAATCTTGCAAAATAGATTGTAATCTAGAGGTATTTACAATTTTATGCTGACATATACACTGTATCTATTTTTGAAGTCTTCCAAAAAAGGGAGCCTTTATTAACTAAAAACAAGATTCGGACACAATAAAATACGCAGGGATATATTTCCCCATAAAACAGCTTTAACGACTACGCCCACAAAGAAAACAGTAAAGTAAAGAAAAGTAATAAAACGTGACTATATAATGATATAATATAAAGATCTCTAAAAACGAATCGTCAAGAAACTAATAAAGGGCCATAAGGGGGAAAGGGACGTTTTACGTGTCCTGCAAGTAAAACTTACAGTCCCTGTTTATGTCTCCAACTTAGTACGTTCGTAATCGTTATCAACCCATATTCGCCTCACTGCTGAGCTCGAGTCTCCTCTCAGAATGAGGGTTAGGCCAAATAGTCCACCACGCTGGCCCAATGTGGATTGGCAGACTACACACACGCAGAGAATTAAGAAAATTCTCTGGTATGCAGGTTTCCTCACGATGTTTTCCTTTACCGTTAGAGGCACGTGATATTTAATTTCTTAAAATGCACACAACTGAAAAGTCGGAGGTGTATGCCCCTGATCGGATTCGAACCCACACCCTCCGGAATTGGAGGCAGAGGTCATATCCACTGGGCCATAACGGCTCACTAAACTTAGTACGCTCTGATGGTAATTATCATCAACGTCAAGCAAGTAGTTTTTAAATATGTGTCAAGAAAGTAAATGAAAAAATAAAGACCTTCAATTGAATAAAATCTCTACTTATTTGGATGATTTCTTGATTACTCTGTTTTGCTTCTTCGGCAACATCAGATCCAAAACTGTCAATCACAAATTTTCCAATTTACTCCAGACAGGCGAAGTCGAAGTGATCACCCTACTACCACCAATTCCATGGATGTATGAAAACCTGAATTTTACTTGGACAAAGTCGCGGGCGTCCTATAGTTTTTAATAAACTTAGTTTTACAACATTAGGCTTCTCAATGTTTATCACTTACGCTTTATTGGAAAATCTGTAGAAAGTGGAATAGAAATTTCCGGTCACGTACTTACCGAATCCACACAGATTGAATTCGAAAGGATGAGAGTATCAGTCTTCAAATAAACAACAAATTCGAGGTAATACCAAATACCAATAGTCTTTGGGGCGACTTTTAAATTTAATAATAGCGTTGCGTCCAAAATCTATATCTATATTAATACTAGCGGACGCCCGCGACTTCGTCCGTGTGAAACTCGATGTAAACTTTCAACTACCCCTACCCTACGTTAAAATTTTTCCTTAATTTTCTTTGCTATAAACCTCGGAACCCGAGACCTTTCCAACGAATGCAAATACGTAGAAATCGGTTCGTGCGTTCTGGAGTTATAGCGTCAGGAAGGAAAACCCGACTTATTTTTATATAGTAGATTATAAAGCTGAAGAGTTTGTTTGTTTGATTGCTTGCTTCAACGCGCTAATCTCAGGAACTCCTGGTCCGATTTTTTTCAGTGTTAAATAGCCCATTTATTGAGGAAGGCTATAGGCTATATTTTATCCCTGTACTCCTACGGGAACGGGACCTACGCGGGTGAAACCGCGCGGCGTCTGCCAGTATGGTATATAATTAGTCCCTCCTCCAAACCTCTAATTTGTCTGTCTTCAATAACACAAACAGTGTTTTAAAAATACCTGATACATGCAAAGCTTATTTTTCTCAATCATGCTCAATTGAAATGTCAAATTTTTGTAGACCTTTCATATTTAGGAATATGTTTTTGGTTGAGCAATGTTATTTGTACAAAATATTTTTATGAATTGGTTTGCTAATTTTCTCAATGTATAATAATAATTCATCCCAACAAAGTGCATTTTGTAGGTGTCACATCTTTTTTTTTATTTTTTTTTTCATTACAAGTTAGCCCTTGACTACAATCTTACCTGATGATAAGTGATGATGCAGTCTATGATAGAAGCGGGCTAACTTATTAGGAGGAGGATGAAAATCCACACCCCTCTTGGTTTCTACACGGCATCGTACCGAAACGCTAAATCGTTTTGTAAATCGACCGCGCATACTGTTGCTCTGCATACAGTATTATAATTTACAATTGATGATAACATTACAATTTCTTATAGTTTTATTTTTTGTGTGAAGGTGGAAGCTGATCCAATGGCCTCCAAGCGCTTTTACCTTTAAGGAACTCATCAATGTTGTACTAACCTCGACTAACTAAATGTTTTTTAACACATTGCTTAAAGCTATGCATTGGCAGGTCCATCACAGTCTTGGGGATCTTGTTATAGAAGAGAGATCTTATTGTAGATATTTCTTGTTTGTTTTTGGTTTACAAAAAAAAATAATTAATTTACTAAAACAACATTTAATGAAATGCCGTAACCGTGAATTAATTTATTAATTAAAACGAATCAACTTTATACACGAAACCCTTTCTGTTATGTTTTACCCAAAACGATGACGCCCTCCTTTCACTCTTGTCAGGGAGTGCCGTTATTATTAATATAGAGTGAATGGACTTTCCCCCATTTTGCTTCCAATTTCACGTACGTCTGAAGGGCACTCAAATAGATTGGAAAGTATCTTTATATGAGTCGTACCTTTTACTTATTTGAAATTGATTTTTCTACTTACTAGCGGACGCACGCGACTTCGTCCGCGTGGAATTTAGTTCAAATCCCTTGGGAACCATGGATTTTTCCGGGATAAAAAGTAGCCTATGTGTTAAACCATGGTATAATATATCTCAATACTAAATATCAGCTAATTCAGTTTAGTAGTCGAGGCGTGAAAGAGTAACACACATTCATATCATCAAAATCATCAGTTTTCGCAAATCTTGGGAAACCATGGTTTTTTTCGTTATTAAAAGTAGTCTATGTGTTAATCTATATAATCAGAGAACAATATATTTCCATTCCAAATTTCAGCCTAACCGCTTCAGTAGTAGCTGCGTTAAAGAGTGACAAACATACAAACTTTTAGCGTTTATAATTTTAGTAGGTTATAAAATGTTACTATTTAATACAACTGCAACAACGAATTTGTACTTATACAAACATATATAGTTTATTATGAACAGTGATGTGCACAAAAAGTTTTTAACTAGGGTTTCCTTACGTGCCAGGGATGATGACAGTTTTTTTAAAATTGTTTATTAAAAGAGTCAAGAGTCTGCCAATAGTAAAGCGATATTGTTTGAATAACAGGGTATCGGCGATCATTACTTTCGGAGCTACAGGGATTTAAAGGGTCATATTTGCTATGTATTAATTATTTAATATCTAATTTATTTACTCGAATGTTCCATAAAAATCAACATATTCAAACCTAGTCATCAACCTCATTAGACAGAATGGAGACTAAATTATAAAAAATGGATGCAAATTTTGTAAATGTTAAAAAAGCTGTGTATATTTTGACTAAGTTTATTTAACTTTAAAATATAACTTACAATATTATATTAAAGAAAAACTGCATTAATAGAGAAAATTGTGATCCAACATTCCTGTAAAAATATAGGCAAATTATATTATTAATTATGAATATTATTTAAACGGGTACATACCACGATAAAACGACGAGATTTTTAATTCCCCTTCCCGTCGTGAGCACGATCCATGCAACTGGGTCGAAATATCGACATTAAAAATCTCGTCGTTTTATCGGGATATGTACCCGTTTAAATAATATTTATAATAAACAACCACGAAATAAGTTTATAATCATTATTTGTTCAAGATCATTGGCATAATTACAGCCTCAATAATTACACAATTTGTCAATGTGCTAATATGCCAGAAAAATTTAATTTAGATTAGATATACGCAAGGCTTGTATGTGTGTTGACCCTTATAGCCGACTCATTTCTGTCTCTCCAAGGCGAGGTTTTTAATTAAAACAAATGACGTGTCCAGTCATAAATTCTACAAAGTCGTAATTTTCCCCTTGCAATGTAAGCTTACATTTACTTACGTCATGCAAATGCATGAAAGACTCCATAATGCATAATTTCTTAGATTTTATTATTCTTACACATGCAAATAAATTAATCTTCTATTCTTAGATGTGATAACCAAATACACAAACAATATAAAAACATAGTAATGTTTTAACAAGAAAATATAAAATAAAATGTATTTTGGGCCTCCGTGGCGAAGTGGTGTACGTGGTGGATTTACAAGAGTAGTAGTAGTAGGTCCTGGGTTCGATCCGCGGCTGGGCTCGGCGATCGAAGTCTTTTTAATTGGTCCAGCGACAAAGACGTACCGCCAAGCGATTTAGCGTTCCGGTATGATGTGTAGAAACCGAAAGGGGTGTGGATTTTCATCCTACACCTAACAAGCTAGCCCGCTTTCATCTTAGATTGCATCATCATTTACCATCAGGTGAGATTGTAGTCAAGGCCTAACTTGTAGGAAATGAAAGATAAAACAACTTGTAGAGAATGAAAGAAAAAAAAAACACACGGAAACTACTACATTTTATTAATATAATTCAATACAAACAGGTATGAAAAAGGGACTGAAAATCTATTGGAGTAAGAAGGAAGTCATTTTCATCACGTACACAGTAAGATTTGTGCCAATTGAATACCATATTTGTAAGAAAAATATATTACTTTCGTTGCTTTGTATAAAAACCTAATTAAAATTTTAACCCTCCTTTCTTTCGGCTAGTTCTAGTAATGTTTGCCTGAAAAACTACACTTATTTGTAGAAAATAAAGAGAAATATTTAAAAAGTTTTTAGGTCTTTTCGTAGTAAACGGACATTATCTTTTGGACCAACATCGATTAATTTTGCCGGGTCTTCAATTGCTTCGTTTATTATGGAGGATAATGTAGGATATAACATTATATAGTCGTAATAGGAAAATATTCTATCAAAATTTTATTGCTCCCTCATATTTGATAACATTTATATTGAATTGATAAAGTCACCATATTGTAATAGGATTTTTATTATTTTATCAATGTTCATTTAGTTCAATTGTAAAAACTAATTCAATAAAAATATAACTTATATATTATATCAAATAATATAAAAAAAATATTCTTTGCGAAGTTTGAGGGATCAAGCCATCGGTGGTCAGGGTTCCTCGGGTCAGGATCTTCCTCATAATATCGCGCTTATCAAGAATTCCTGCCTTCTATACGCGATTCTTAATCCAACAGTCAAGCGAAAGCTTCTTATAAAGTTGGTCGAAGCTCTTTGTAAACAGTCCATTGAGTCGAATCGGTCGTTCTTTTGTATTTATTTATTATTACAATAATTTATTTTGAACCTAAAAACGACGTACGTAATTGCTTTTTTTTAACAGAGATATCAGAATTTTCCGCGCAGTTGTAATTTATCATTTCCTTAGTTCCCTCAAATGATAAGATTTAATTAATCTCTACAATTTATTACGTCGATTAAAAGAAAGTCAAGGCGAACAACTCCAGCCACAGATAACAAAAAATAGATGACTATTTTGTGTTTTATCTTGTTATTTTTATTATTATACAAAAACAGTTTTCTGTATAGGAATTCTAGACCAGGTTCCAATATGTACATATCCTCTTGAGCTAAAATACGAAAAGTGCGCTTTTACCACTTCTAGCAAATTCTCAAATTTACCAACAAAAATGTCTGTCGTTTTTTTTAATTTTAAAGGGGACGAAGTAAACTCACACATCGTAAATTTAAATCGTAATACACACACGTGTAATTTTAACACTATGAAACAAAGATTCTATACATGCAGTTTATGTGAACACTTTTGATCATGATCTATATTTTTGACAGAGGGGTAACCTCTAGCGAGGCAGGTCCTATAGAAGGTAATTGATCTGAGCTTCATCATTATCATCACGTCAGCCGATGGACGTCCACTGCAGGACATAGGCCTTTTGTAGGGACTTCCAAACATCACGATACTGAGCCATCTGCATCCAGCGAATCGCTTGATGTCGTCGGTCCACCTGGTGGGGGGTCGACTAACACTGCGCTTTTTAGTGCGGGGTCGCCATTCCAGCACCTTGGGGCCCCAACGGCCATCGGCTCTTCGAACAAGGTGCCCCGCCCCTTGCCACTTCAGCTTCGCGACACGTTGAGCTATGTCTGTGACTTTAGTTCTTCTGCCGATCTCCTCATTTCTGATTCGATCACGCACAAATACTCTTTATTGTGGTGTATAAATAAGTATAAATTAATAAAAATACAAACAAAATAAAATATACAAAATAGCTGTATTTTTTTTTATTTTTACGCAATGATACTTCAAACAAGCGAGTGACAAAGGTTAACGAAGTGCGGTGTTGACAACTGGGAATTTTAAATATGGAACAATACTCGCAGCTGCATTTAACTGCACTGTAGTTGTAGTGTTATTAATTATATCACATTACTCCTGTATATTTACGCAACACGTATGTATAATTAAGTAGGTAATTTGGGCACCATTAACACGTTTTCATCATCAACTATGATAGTCATAGTTGTTCGTAGCTCTTTACGCTAAGATTAATTTCAAAAGATATTTAAATTGATAAGACCGCCTTAGCACACACTGACGCTGCTTTCAGAGTTTTATTTTTGTATGTACTTTATAAGCGTAAAACTACTTTCGTATTTTCATGCGGTTTTCAATATATTTATTAAAAACCGCATGAAAATTCGAAAGTAGTTTTATGAAGTAACGTTAACAGACCGTTGTTGTGTTGGTGTTGTGTTGGTTTCTATCCATATTTCTAAACGTCGTCAGTTGAGTTTCAAAGTAAGTATTTAGAGCCTCAATAGCTCAACGGTATGAGCGATCGGATTCATCACCGAGGGGTGGTGGTTCGAGCCCCGCCCCGTTGGTCTATTGTCATACCCACTGCTATTACAGGCTTTCCCGACTAGTTGGAGGGGAATGGGAGTATTGGTCATATATAAAAAAGATAAGGCAAATATTCTTAAATAAAGTGTTAAACGAAAAAAGAGAAACAAACATACACATAATGCATAATCAGCGTCCAGCGTCACCTGCGTAATTTCCGTTCTCGTAAAAATATTATGAACTTGTAGGAGTTAATTGTAGTAACCCACGTTAATTGCTAGAAGCGTTTCCATTGGCGTAAGAATTTTTTAAATGGGTTTAGTTGGTTATGTATGAAAGCGTAACAAAGTAAGAAATTCACATTGGAATCAATAATATTAATTTAGATTGAGATAATAATTATATGGTACAGTATTAATGTTTAAGCCAGTGGAGTGCACTTCATAGATGCACAAATGCACTGCCTAAACTGAGTCATTACGAACTTTGTCGGCCTTCGTGGCACAGTGTTATGCGCGTTGAATATACAAAACGGAGGTCCTGGGTTTGATCCCCGGCTGGGCAGATTGAAATTTTCTTAATTGGTCTAGGTCTGGCTGGTAGGAGGCTTCGGCCGTGGCTAGTTACCACCCTACCGGCAAAGACGTACCGCCAAGCAATTTAGCGTTCCGATATGAAGTCGTGTAGAAACCGAAAGGAGTGTGGATTTTCATCCTCCTCCTAACAAGTTAGCCCGTTTCCATCTTAGACTGCATCATCACTTACCATCAGGTGAGATTGTAGTCAAGGGCTAACTTGTAAAAAATAAATCTGTATAGTAGAAGGAATTTTCCATTTTACAATTTGTAAACTTTATTATGATTAAACTATACCTATTAAAATACTAATGTCTGCCAAATACTGGGTTTTGTAACAAATAGGTACTCGTAACCTCTGAAAAGGGTAATGGAAAAACTTTTAGTATATTATTAGATAGTCGTTAAAGTGGTTTCGACCCATATTGTAATGCGAAGACTAATGAAGGGGAAAGGATAGCATTTTATATATGATAGCATTTTACTTTATATCTCAAAGGAATAGTAATATATTATAAGTATTGGATAACGTTACTAAATTTTTGTACTTTTTGACTGTTTATTTTTTTACATTACACGTCACAAATAAACATTTTTTTGTTGCCAAATATGTACTGGTAAAATGTTTGCCTAACAGTGATACCTTGTTGCAAGAACAATTTCATGATTAAGTACTCCAGATGAGTCCATATTACTCAAATTGCGGAAACGAAGTAAATTAAGCAATGTGTATTTTATTATTTTCACTTCTTTTTACTTCAATGTTTGCTTGCAAAATGAAAAAAAAGCATTACCTCCACCTTTTTAGAAATCTGTTATTTTTTTTTTGTTTTTTTATTCTTTACAAGTTAGCCCTTGACTACAATCTCACCTGATGGTAAGTGATGATGCAGTCTAAGATGGAAGCGGGCTAACTTGTTAGGAGGAGGATGAAAATCCGCACTCCTTTCGGTTTCTACACGACATCGTACCGGAACGCTAAATCGCTTGGCGGTACGTCTTTGTCGGTAGGGTGGTAACTATCCACGGCCGAAGCCTCCCACCAGCCAGACCTGGACCAATTATAAAAATCTCAATCGGCCCAGCCGGGGATCGAACCCAGGATCTCCGTCTTGTAAATCCACTGCGCATACCGCTCCGCCACGGAGGCCGTCAAAATAAAGAAACCAATGTAAACATTAAAATCAAAGCAATTGAATAACGTTGGGGGATATTTGAAAAATCGTTTATCAATTTTATCTCCAAAATGGTACTCACCCTTCATTTGTCATTACAGTCGGTATTCGAGGGCCGATCGCAGAAGTTGGTGAAATCCTTTAATTCACCCGATTGCTTCTGGTCGGACGTTTGAGTCCAATAAATCCGGATTAGATTCCTTCCCGTTGTACGGGATAAGTTTGCTATCTGTACTCAATTTATAGCCATCACTGACATACTTTGAGAACTTTAAAGTCAACGATTTATCTCGGTAAACGGAGTACAGGTATAAAATCGCTTTTCTCTTGGTTTATTCGTTTCGGTCTCTTGATATTACTGACAAGGGATTATTTATTAAAAGATTTTATTTATCCTGCTCTGTTAGTATTTGTCTAATTCTGAAAGTTGCGCCAGTTACAGAAGAAAGTCATTTAGGACGCTACAAGGCGCTACAAGTAAAACGGCCAACTTTCTGAAAATTGAATGCAGGACTTTTTGTACATAGATAGGGTTGGGGGGGGGGGGGCATATGGTATTGAAAAAATCACCACCACTAGGCACCAGGTGGACTGACGACATCAACCGAGTCGCATGTGGTTCAGTATTGTGATGTTTGGAAGTTGGAAGTTCCACAGAATGTTTTGAAATCAAAGACAGACACATAAATTTTATTTATTTGTATTGATGTATTGATTCTTATATCGATGTAACTATTTACTATCTTATCCCGGAGCCTGGAATAGACCCCCCACTAGGTGGACCGAGGACGTCAAGCGGGTTGCAGGGAGCCGCTGGATGCTGGTGGCTCGGTTGTGTTAGGAAATCCATACTAGAGGCCTATTTCCAGCAGTGGACGTCCATCGGCTGTTAATGATGATAATTATATAATGATTTCTTTATTTTGCTATCCTCCGAAAAGCCGACGAACCCAGGTGACAACGTCACCCAGGTCCGACAAAATACTCTCTACGTACGTTTCACCCCGAAACCGGAGCATCCTCAGGAGATGTTGACTCTACAACGTGCAATTGCAAAGATTTAATCAGTATAGTCCCGTAGCAAAGAGAACATTATTCTATTTAAATTTTATTGCCAGTAATAGCTATTCCGTACATTAATGTCGAGGACAGAAATTAAGAAATTTGCGACCGTATAATAAATGAACATTTGACTACTAAACATTAAGAGAGTCTAGAGATTTACCTTCTTTTTATTTAATTCTTCAGAGTCAACACGGAACTGCGTGCTAGATTTACTTTATTTATTTATTAGAAGCGGACTTACTTGAAAAAGGCACAAGTGTAACCTACCTGTACCTCTGACGGTTTCTACGCGGCATCGTACCGGAACGCTCAATGACTAGGCGGTACGATACACCTTTGCTGGTAGGGTGGTAACTAGCCACGGCTTTATTACCACCTGAGCCAATTTAGAAATAATGAAATCCTAAACTAGCTGGGAGAGGAAGTCTGGACCTCTCTGTTGCAGACCACAACGCTACCAACTGCGCCAACGGTCGTCAAATAATGCAAATAAATTGCACAATAACACACAATACCTTTGTACCCACGTTTCATTACCGAGTGTACTATATCCCGCGGATGGGTTTACGACACCGGCTCAGCCAATCCTAATAAACATAGGAAACGATACATCTCGATTTTATTTTTCGATTCGTCCAGTAAGTTGGGCATTCATCAGTTCGGTCGCTATCGATCCGGGGATCGGATTGAATTCGGGTCAACATTCGCTTGGTCGGTGTTATAATCGGTCGGTTCAACGACTTTTACTCTATTTGGAATATTTTACAAGGGCGGTACGTATCATCATTATTATGTCGCTTCTATTTATTACTAGATACATTTATTTAAATTACTAGCCGACTACCTGCAGTTTCACCCGCGTAGTTCTCGTTCCTTTAAGAGTACGGGGATAAAATGAAACTTGAGACACTCACGAATAACGCGGCTTTCTAGTGGTAAAATAATTTTTAAAATCGATTCAGCAGATCCAGAGATTACCCCCTACAACACCACAAACTTTAGCTCTTTATAATATTAGTATAGATTTTGCTATAATTATTATCGCGTGTAATGAAATAAACAAAAATATTTACATAAAAAGAAATGTTACATATAATTATAATCTAAAGTTATATTATAAAGAGGTGAGGTAATGTTATTTTTAGTCGTTCACTTTAAAATAAAAATTATTAAAAACCGATTTATCTTCATAATTAGAAAGCTACTTCTTTACCGAGTGGCTATAGGCTTTTAGGAGTAAAACCTTAAAAGCCTAAAGCTGCTGCTGTAGCATCTATTCAAATTTGGCTGGACAGTGAGAAAAAACAAACAGAAAAGTTTTGTGTTAACATGCTTTATATAAACTCCTCAGTCCTACATCTGAGTCAAAAGAATAAGTAGTGATTAGTAAACATTTTTTTCATGTTTTTATAATTATCTCTTAGATAAACTGCAATTTTATTTTTATAAATCCAAATAGCTTTCCTATTTTATTTTTAATAGCTATAATATTTTATTAATCTGCTGACTTTCCACGTGAAGGTCATTCGTTAAAATAATCGTACATATTCCTGTGGGTTTATTATTTTATTTAACCATGAAAATACAAGTGCATATAAATATACTAATCTATTCAATTCCGTCTGGCTGTCTGTCTGTCAATGCATGGAGGTATCAAGTTGAAATTTAGAACACATACAAAGTCTACGATACCATGAAGTTGTGAAAAAAATCAAACTTCCAAGTTTACGTAAAAGAAGAAATTTATTTTATTCAGCAAAAATGAATATTTCGACAGTCCCAAGGGAATCTAAACTTATACTTTCATAGTTCTACGTCAACTTCCCGTTGACGTAGGGACTCCCCAGGACGATGACACGCTCGACAGATGTCTAGAGTGCCATCTTTCATAATATGTTTCCGGTAGTTTCTCGGTTTTATAGCTTCGTCCGTAATTGCACAGATAAAACCCTCGGTTTCCCCAAAACGGTCAACAAAATACTACCATAATACAGATGTGTTACCGCTTATTAATATAATTTATAACCTATATTTTTTTTAGAAATTTTTCTCCTATAGAATAACAATTCAGATGAAACTCCTTCTTTTGTTCTAGCTATATACAAATCAAAGACAGGAGAAATAGCAGGCTATAACAGCTTGTTTTTAAGATAAAGGGTAAAAAACAAACATACACGAGTTTACATCAAAAACAGGTATATTTGTGCTATTTCGGAGACACGTTTCATCAATCAAGCGACGTCCTCGCCGGCGACCTACATTACCTCTGTACAACTAAGCAACGCTATTTTTGTGCCTTAAAAAAATCGGTCAGCCGTGATTAGGGAGTGCCCTGTCCAGTATACAGGCTTCTGTAAAGCTAAACTAATGTACGCCCGCGACTTCTACCTGGAATCCTTTTTCCATTAAGTACCCGTCTTTTTCCCGAGACTCAGCAAATAATGCCATTGGCCACTTTCATTATTAATAAAATTTCTTTAGGCCATAGATGATCTTGAGAAGAGAGAAATAAAATGTCGACCAATAGCGGCGGAATCTAAAGTATCGCTGTCTCTTTCGTCTCATTGAAGCGAAACAGAGAGCGACATTTTCTTGGTGCGCATCATATGATTACTAATAGCGACTGTTAAATAGAGTCAAACAATATCACCCTGTTTGGTGGGTCTTACCTTAATAATTAAAAAAAAAAAACTTAATAGAAATCAAAAAGAAAGGGCTGGTGCTGAGTGAATCTTGAAAAATGAGTAATGCATGACAATATGAATAATGATTTCGGCTTTTGCATGTTTTTTTCGCAATAGTAAAACTTGTTATTTAGGTTCCATGAATGACATAACAAGTGAACCCAGACTTCTCTTTGACTTATTAAACTTGACAACTTTACCCCATTGACTAGTACAGTTACGCAAGAAACCAATAAGCTATCGGCGACATACAGAAGCTTTAGCCATCTAATATGATCATATTAATGAATAAAATATACAACCATCTATAGGGATTAGAGATACTTAAGTTTAGGATTCCTCAGGGAATTGATTTCTTATTAATTTACGAGAAAGCAACAGCATGGATAATATATCAAAGATGGCACACGATACTTCGACTTGCGGTTAAAGTTGCTATCAAAGGAAGTAATTTGCAGATAGGACGCCGCGCCCCGGTCCTTTACCATCGCAATCTCTACCGCATCTAAAGCACCTATACTTATTACGTATATCATCATTATCAGCCTATTTTAGCGGCCTTCTATAGAGTCAGGTCCCCCCTAAAAGAAGAAGGAATATGGAGCACGCTGTTCATATGGGGCTTAGTGGGCGAAGTAGGGTTATGATGTTATTCTTTAATTACCACTGTCCCTATCACAGTTCGGAATTTGGTGGTGTTACACCCCGTGCTTAGGAAAGAACGTTTAGCCATTGGTTAACTTTTGATAATGTTCGTTAAAGGGTTAAGACTATCACCCTAAGTCCGTCAAATGGGAGTGCCATGGTAGGTCCACTCTACGTAGCCTCTCTCCTATAAGGTGGAGGAGGAAGGCCTACCCTGTTATTCTCTTCTTTTTCTTTCCTGCAGGCCTTTTCCGCACTTGGATTTTAAACTTGGGTTTTATGCGTCTGATAGGTGATGGTCCAGACACTAGAGCTGCGTTAAAATGGGTTGATAATGATGATGATGATGTTAATGAAAATGTCCAGAATTTATGTACTATCCAACTTTGAGAATTCTAACCGAACATTTTTAGTAGAAAGAAAATCTGGACAGTTAAAAAATAGGCTAAAAATTATGACTCCAGTAGATGATTATTATAATGTCACAAGATTCCATATATTAATATTTCTATGGCATCACCTACATAGCGTAGTTGTATAGAAGGGAATGCAAACAAAAGATATCGGTCAAAAGGAACCTTTAATATAGCCTGTGGGCGGATTCCTCAAACAAATGACGCTTCGTGTTTAGCGAAGTATTCGATTCATCATTACGGTGTACAATACATACCTACGTACACTTACATATTAATATTGCGTTTATTAGAAGCTTTGTGCTTTAATACAAAGAAATATCTCAAGAATTACTCGTATAATAGAAGGAATCCCTAAAATATTTTTCCTTTTCTATTCTTATTGCTAAGTACCCCAAAACAATACCTACTCCAAAAATACTTTACGGTTAGATTCTTCTTTCACGATGACAGTAAACACTTTAAAATTTTCATCTTTAGGGAAGAGAAATAACTTAACTTTGTATTACCTAGTCTTTGTTTTTTAAGGTGCAAAAATTAATTACTGTTATGTTAAACATAAATAAATACAAAAAAAACTTGAATAATAGATCATTATTTTAGAGGTTGTATTAAATCCGAGAAGACCTAGTTAATGTTTACAGCCGTACCTTCATAATTACTATTCGCTTTTAAAAAGGAATTTTTTTTTCGATTCGTATGTATTTACACAATAACATTTTTAAGGAACCTAATACTTGCCTTGTTTAAACATAACAACAATTTATATTGAAGCTTATCTTAACTTTTATAATATGTACAAATCTTTCTAAACTTCTTGATTCAGTAATAGTAGTGCTAGTAAATAAACGTGAACGCTATTCGGTGTTCATTTTACGTGACACCTACTAATTTGGGCCAGTGTCGTGTAAAGTACCCAATTACCCACATAGTCGGTTACATGCACGTGTCAGCTTTGCTCTGAACCGTCCGACCTGTCAGATGAATGTCACAGGCTGAATAACTGACCACGTTGCAGCGGAGATAAATGACCAGTACGCGTACTGTTTCACAATGGACACGGTTTTGGGGGCTTGGAGATAATACAAAACCTAATAATATTTCGAGCATACAAGGAGAACTCTCTATCTATCTCTCCCTTTCACTCACACCCTCGGCGAGTAATCTTTCGATATATGATGTTTCTCCATCGTATACGATCCCTGCACTGTAGAAGATAAGTTGAAATCGATGGTCTTGTGTTTCTACTTTTTCAACCACAGTCAATTTCTCTACGTTTGTTTCCATGAATTGTGATGTGTCCAAAATAACTAAGGGTATTTCGGACTTCTATGTGTTGTCTAAAGTATGTATGTCTATCTTACTATATGTATAGTCATCTATGTACTATATAAAATGAAATATAGTCGGTAAGTCTGATGTTTGAGGAACTTTCTCCGTTTTATTTTCTGGTAAAAAATATATTAAATAAACATAATTTAATAAAAAATTGCTACGCTTTTAGCCATTAAACAAATAAATTTCATGATCGTCTTTGCAAAAAATTCCGTACAAATCGGAATCAATTAATCACCGAAAAGCCATTATCGAGTCGGTTTGCGAAATCGTTTTGTTGAAATATCGAATAAATTAACCCACTGAGCATAATGGCTCTACAAGCGAATGAGTGCGGTGTCAATCGTTCCATATCAGACGAAAATATTATAAATTATTCTGACTACCAGAACAATAAGAGGACCTACTCGTAAAGTATAATAAAAACACAAGTTAAATATACGATAATTATTGCGTCTATTTTATTTACATCGATTACTTGAATTTTACTGGCTTTCCACACATCAAAATCAAAATTCTGAGATTATGTTATGAATATAATATTGGATAATAAGTAAAGTTTAAAAAATAATTTATGAGGGTACCAAACGCGTCTTAGTCCGAGAAGAGCTTACAACAAACTCAGCCAGGACTCTTTTTTATCACCATCTTACAATGTTATCTACAGCAACCCAATCATTATGATCCTCATCATCATTATCATCATCTTTTGTTTAACACCCCACTTAAGGGCAAGCCTGTTCTCTACTGAGAAGAAGAAAACGAAGAAGAAAGGAAGAGAATTAGGCTAAATTATAGTTTTAAATCAATGCTCGGTGGGTTTATAGGTATTTTGAACGATATCATCATTTTTAGATAACAGCCATGATAATAGAAATGGAGGATTTAACACCACAAATAGAGAAATAATCAATTATATATAAGATCAATAAATGTAGATACTGCAAAAAGTTAACGAATAGGAAATTTCACGATCCTTCAGAAAAGTTAAAGGCGTATCACTGTCACAAGTATCGCCGCTATTTGTAAACAAACCAAACAAATAGAGCGATTTAGTTTCCACGGGAAAACGTGGAATAATACGACAATGGAAACGTTTTAAGGCAGTTATCTCAGAACTCTTGTCAAATAAACTCAAATACAAACGATCCGAAGAAATTCACGCTCCGTCGACAAAATGAATTCTAATTCAGGAACAGTAAGTAAATAATACGCTCGCTTGGTTACCGCGACGTAAATTTTATTGAAAATAAACTTTAACAACTTTTATTATTTCTTCCGAACGGTGGACCAGGCTGTAAATTAAAATCGGTTTTCCAAAGTGTTTTATTTATTTTTCAAAGCGTAATTTGAATTTGTGAGTCAACGTACCTACAATATTTAAGATTTCAAATAAATAATCTATTTCGCTCGCTGTTTTTCAAAGCTGATATCAATTTGGCAAAACTTTATATTTGTAGGTTGTTCTACTTTCAGAAGACGCAGATGGTAGTGCTAAGATCTCAACAAAGAGGTCCTGGATTCGATTCCAGCACGGATGAGTTGTTTCTCGTCATTCTTGCACCGCGAGATTTTAACGCTCGAGACTATAACATATAACTCTTTTTTGTAGCATTAAATTATGAGTGTTTAAAAATTTTACTATCACAAGCGCTTGCCTTTTTATAAGGCGGTTTAAATTTTATACTTTTCTTAGTTATATAAATTTCACATTTTACGACTACAGATAATAAAATATACTTAAGATGTACGATGCCCGTGGAATATAAAAGCGTGAAATAATTCTCATCCTATTAACTTTATAGCTTTTATAACATCAATAACGGTTAACTTACAAGACATTACACTGTAGAATAATAAAATGTATTACTTATTATTATATTATATGGGTGCTACGTTTATTAGGTTACCAAATCGGTTACTAAAGTTTTATAAGTTTTCATAATGTATCTTTAAATGTAATATACGGATGAGACGTTATATAACAACTTAATTCATAAGAATAATGACATTTTAATAATGTAGACATTATATAATTAGACATGTAAGATTGTATAGCTGGCCTACTCACTAATTTGGTCTTTATTGACAACCTATTAAAATAAACATCAAATAAACCGAGAAAACATGTCATCTACATACTGTATTTATTTATGAATGTTATTTAAACGGGTACATACCACGATAAAACGACGAGATTTTTATTGTCGATATTTCGACCCAGTTGCATGGATCATGGTCACGACGCATGACCACGATCGTGACCACGATCCATGCAACTGGGTCGAAATATAGACAATAAAAATCTCGTCGTTTTATCGTGGTATGTACCCGTTTAAATAACATTCATAATGAACAACCACGAAATAAGTTTAAATTCATTAGTGTATTTATTTATTTGTTAAATTTTTTGAAATATTCAATTCGGACATAATTAAATTAAAACTATCAACTATTAAAACTACCTACTGTATGATATTCACGAAGGGTTGTCAGAATCTCAATTTCGTATAATATATTAACTAACATACGTCAAAGATACTGAATTGGTCTGCTGGTATAATCGTATATTTGTGGATGCCCTGCGATTTCAACTATGTAGCTCTCGTTCCCGTAGGAAAATGAGGACAAATATAACCTATTTTACATCAGCCAGTTTGCCAGTGAGAGTCTCGTCTAAATTGGTCCAGTTGTTTCAGAGATTTGTCTTAATAAACTGACTGACCGGACGGACAGACGAAAATTATAAGAATTGTTTTTTTATTCATTAAGTACTAGCGGACGCCTGCGACTTCGTCACTTCGTTTTTCACAGATCACGCGGGAACCATATTTTTTCCGGGATGAAAAAAAGGGTATGTGTTAACCCAAAGAAAAATCTATTTCTATTCCAAATTTCAGCCAAATCGCGTTAAAGAGTAACAAACATTTATACAAACATTCGTGTTTATAATATTAGTATAGAAATATATATCTATTATATTCATACTTTTGTTTGTATTTAGGTATAATTACAAACAGTTATTCCAATTTCATTTATAATTATATAAAAATAGTATTGAATGTTATAATAGTTATGTAACTTAACATAAGTTATATAACATTTTTGTACATTAATATCCACAGTCGACCGTCACAAAAAATATTATTTAGAACAAAAGCGTTCCATGAAAAATATTGCACTCTACAAAATTTCACTTTCTTTGAAACATACAACAAGTTCTCTTTCTGCCTTTCCTTAGTTGGAGGAAGGGGTAGTTTCTCAAACTGTTGGAGCTTGAAACGTTTACAACCCTCTTCCGACTTTCTAAGGTAGCTACTAGCTACAAAAGTTTTGCAGCACTTTTACGTTGCTTACAGAACACGTGGTGCATTTTACAGGACTCATGTTACAATCTATACTAATATTATAAATGCGAAAGTAAGTCTGTCTGTCTGTCTCTCTGTCTGTTACCTTTTCACCGCTGAACGGCTGAACCGATCAAGATGAATTTTGGCATTATGAGAGACCTTGGAGCAAGACATAGACTTTTTATTTCTAAAATAAAAAGAGTAGGGAGTGAAATAGGGGTTGAAAGTTTGTATGGGAAGTCGTCTTTCCCGAAATTTTTAACCGACTTCAAAAAAAAGGAGAAGATTGTCTATACGAGTCTATGTTTTTAAAGTAATGTGATTCCAGAATTTTTAAAATTCAACCTCTAAAGTTGTGAAATAGGGGTTGTAAGTTTACATTAATTTCTACGCGAACGAAGTCACGCGGGCATCTGCTAGTCAGTATATAGATTAAGGTTTTAGTGGACAATATCTGGGCGACCGAGCTGCTCTTGATATTTTTTTGTGAGACCTCGGTTTTGCTAATGAATGATAAGTTTACTCTACTTACTTGTTTACATCACTCTAGGTTCTAATGGTACTTTGTTTAATAAATTACTGGCGGATATCTGTGTGTTCGTCTGCGAAAAATTAAAGTAAAATTGAAGTAAAATCGATGTAAATTTTAATGTTACATAGCTTAAGTAAAGTTAGTTATACTTAAAGAATAGATATGAGTATTCATAGGCCTTTTTGTAATATATATAAGAAAAATATTCCACTATCAATGTTCTTGTTATATCTCCAAGGTTTTAGAATTATAATAATATAGTGATAAGCTAGCGAACTAGGTTGTTCCTGCAAGGCTAGTTTTTAAGTTAAGATAAAAAATAAATAGATAATAAATAAAATTATTATTATCAAGGGAATAGCGTTTTCTATAAAATCTGGCTTAATTTTTTCCGACACTTTCAACCGATTTGCACAATACCTTGAAAAATTACAATTCTACACCTTCGCCATAAATCACTCTATATTGGTGGAAACTGCATAAAATCCATGTAGTAATAAAAATCCAGTAGGTTTCCATATAATGAACCAAAATTCTTATACATTAACGATAATATAGAACTCATAACTTTAGAAATAGAGAATCACACGTAGTGTAGGTAATTTATATAATTTATCACTAAGAAAGCTTCGACGAACACGTAAAGGAAAGAAATGGAACTGATTGTCTGTGTATGACACGTTTCATCAATCTGACGACGTCCAGTAATCTGTTATATAACATAGGTCGTTGAGGAATGTTTATATAACTACCTTGTTGGCCCAGTCGTAAGTGCCCCGGTTATTGAAGTCCTATGTTTGAATGGGGCATAAAAAAATATTAATACGAATTAATTTCGAAGAGTGCGATGGAGGAGGCTTCAAGTAATTATATACTAGCTAACACCGAGCGAGTTCACCCACGTGGTTTCCGTTTTCGTAAGAATACGGAGATAATTAAATTTCAATAAAGTTTATAACCTTCCTCGATAAACGGGCTATCTAACACTGAAAGAATTTTTCAAATCGGACCAGCAGTTCCTGAGATTAGCGCGTTCAATCAAACAAACAAACTTTTCAGCTTTATAATATTAGTATACATAAGAGTACTTGCAACATTGCATTTAAATGTCATTAATTTAGTCTAATCAAAAATAATCAATACGTGTAAATTTTAGTGTACCTTTGTGATTTTATGATTTCTCAAGTATAGGCTCTTTCTGTGATTTCACTGAACCAGATTTTAATTGGACTTTCATTGGAAAATAGAGGGAGTTATTGAGCAAAATATAAGCTACTATTTATCTCGGATAAATTCATGGATTTCGCGAAACTTATACGCGTACAAACTCGCGAGCGTTCTCTAGTAAATAAATAAAATTGTTATTAAATGTTATAATTATTGACATTGTCACTTTTTCAACAAAAAAAGGTTTTATTTGCTTAATGATTATGTTCTTAAAGCATACACGAGCTTGTAGATAAATCCCGTTCATTATTTCTGTGCGCAAACCTGTTACGTGCATAATGAAGACCGTGTTACATTTTTGCTAAAGGAAATATTGTAGAAGCAACAACAGTTCATTATTTTCAAAGTTTTCAAGAAAATTTCTCTTCGTAGTAATAAAAAGTTTGTATCAGAGTGGTATTATATTTCAGTATAGAGGTAGAGCCGTGATAGCCCCGTGAGAGCCTTCGGTTCGGAGGGCGTAGGGTCGAATCTCAATTCGATGTGTATGTTTTTTTTTTATTCTTTGTTACCTCATAACTTCGTCATTTATTAACCAAATTTGATAATTCTTTTTTTGTTTAAAAACAGTATACTTCCTGGTTGGATTTTTATGGAAATTTTTCATGTGTTAAAATCAAAATAAGTGAAATGCGTCTTTTATGTTTAAAAGATATTATTTGATCAGTATTTCAAAACTTGGTCCAGGACTCGAACCCAATCACGTGATCCGAAGCCACATAGGCTAACCACTGGACCAACAAGGCACTTAATTTAAAGTTATTTCTGCCACTGTTATGTATTGTAGCATGAGTGACTTTTGTGCAATGAGGCGAAGCTGATAAATGTAGCGTAACAGAAGTTTTATGACACGATATTAAGTTAAACATATAATTTTGTTGTGATTATGCACGACCATTATGTCAACATCCTTACCCTTAACCCTAATAAAACTCGACGGAAGTTCCACAACGTTAGCGTTTCCGGTTTATTTATTAAAACAATACTCATTCTGAATGAAGACCTTGCTCGTAGGATAACCGCGACCTTATGAATATTCATTCCCTCGATAATCCGTTTTATTTGGCCTTCAACACAACAATAACGATAAATCTGAAGAATCTGCGAAATGGGAAGAAAATGGTTCAATATTCCATCTTTACTTGGCAATAGAAGCATGCTAGGCCCAGCATCTGACGAATTATGAGTGGTATAAAATAAAGTTTTAACATAAAATAGTATAAAATCAATATGAAATTTATAATATATTAATACACTTACTAGTAATGCTCGCGGTATTCCCAGTTTAGATCCCATTTTCATGGGAAGACGTCAATAAAAAGTAACCGATGACTGTGTCTAATTTTATACAGATACTATTTTGTTTATGTGTTTAGTTAATCTTCTATTCGGAGCAACGACAAATTTAACCATAAAGACCAGAATTTAATAATTTGTCTTAATTCAAGCCTATTTTACAAATCCATTTCCAGGAATAAAATTTTGGCTGCTGGGAAGCTTCGGTCGTGGCTAGTTACCACCCTACCGGCAAAAAAGTACCGCCAAGCGATTTAGCGTTCCGGTACGATGTCGTGTAGAAACTAAAAGGTGTGAATTTTCATCTTACTCCTTACAAGTTAGCCCGTTTCCATCTTAGACTGCATCATCACTTGCTATTATGTGAGATTGTAGTCATTAATAATTATGATATCAATTCATCATAATTTTATTGTTTTTTTTTATTGAATTAACAGTTTATTTAACATACTTTAATACAGATTAAAATATTAAAATGAAATAATTCCGACATCCCATCTTGATCTTGACATTAACTTTGCAAAGTAAAAAGTTACCATTCTCGAAAAAAGACCTATCAAAAGCGACCTACGAGTACAAAGTAACGTAGCAAAAACTGCTACAAAAACGTAGCAAACTGCTACGGAATTCAGAAAATTAATTGCATTTTGTTACAGTGGATCTAGTTGGAATAAAACTGTGAGAGTCTCTTACTGTTTTCTTTACAAAATGAACCAAAAGAGTGGAGCCGTTTCTTGGAATAAACAATGAATAATAAAACAATAGAACTGCTTTAAGGCAGTTTACTCGGAAAGCTTGTCAGATACATTTAAATACAAAGCCGCGAATGAATTTATGTTCTCCGTCCATATTTGGATTTAACAATACCTTGGATATTTTAAAAGTTGGATCATCGAGCTTTAAGAAATTTATTTGAACATATTTGTTACAGACGTGGACTATATTTTTCCTTCTTTGTTATTTTTTTAACTATAAGTAATATACGTAGATTATTTTACTCCATAAATATCAGCCTACTTTAACTGCTAACAAGACCAGGTCAACCTCTTTTTAGAAAAGGGGATATAGAGCTAAGACCCACCACGCTGTTCTAATATGGATTGGTGGGTAACATCAGATATTAATGCTAATGACCGTTAGCATTGTTGTAACATGCTCTCCGAGTCATAGGGGGTGTAACACCACTTACTTTATCAACAAAATAGCGTTATAAATGAAAATATCTTAGAAAAAATAAAGCGTAATTATCTTACAGCTCAAACCAGGACTCGAATCTAGAACTTCGTGCTCCGAAACCACATATTCGCTCCAATCTAATTTTTAACCGACTTCAAAAAAGGAGGAGGTTCTACGTTCGACTGTATGTATGTTTTTTACTTACTATAGATATGTGGATACATAGTAGTATATTATTTTATCTATTTTAAATTTGGAACCAATAAACGACGCAACGCTCTCCCGATCAGTCCGTGAGCTCACCTGGGGTCATGCCTGAAAATCAGCGCTACAGTTACTTAGCTGTAGCATAGAGCTGAGGCAGCGCCCCATTCAGCCGAAGCCTTAGTATTAAGTTAGTATTCATTCTCATGTTTTTTTCTTATTTATGTTATGTTGTTTTGGCTGAATAAATGTTTTTATTATTATTATTTATTATTACATACTCTCATAGGCTAACCACTGGACCAATGCGGAAGCACTCACAGCCCGGTGGATTGACAAGACGGAGGTCCTGGGTTCGATCCGCGGCTGGACCGATTGAGGTTTTCTTAATTGATCCACATAGGCTTCGGCCGTGCATAGTTACCACCGTACCAGCAAAGGCGTACCGTCAAGCAATTTAGCGATGGAGAAACCGAAAGGTGTGCGGATTTTCATCCTCCTCATAAAGCCCGCTTCCATCTTAGATTGCACCTGATGATAAGAGATGACCTTTTACCATCAGGTGCAATCTACCTGATGGTAAAAGACCATCACAGTACCATTGTAGTCAAAATCTGACTTATAAAGAATAAAAAAACAGCTTACTTTACTTGATCTGAAAACCATATTAAACCTTTTAAGTGTTAACATTTAAGTACGTACTATTCCATTTTATGTATATAGATTGCATGGTATAAATTGCAGTGCCATTCATCTCTATCAACTCTGAACGAAGGCTCTTACAAACCGGGGCGTATAGGTACTCGTATCTATCTCTACATACTTGTTGCCTGTATTCATACACTATTTATCTTGCACCGTTGAAATATCGTTCAGTTTATATCCACGGAGAAATCGTTTGGCGGTATACCAACAAAGGATTTCACTGTAAAATTTTGATTAGATAACATTAGATGAGATGATTTGGAGACAGAAGTTGAAGGTATTTAAAAAATCAGTGGTTCAATCAATCACAGTCATTAAAGTTTCAGCAGACTTAGAACTGGATTATAAAAATAAGAAAACCAATGTTGAATAAAAACTATGTATGATTCACAACATTTGTTAGTACAACTTAATAAACAAATCAAACTGTAACCAAAATAAGAACCTAGAATGGACGAGAATGACTTTGAGTGGAGTCCCGAACTTGTGATCATTATGTGTAGGATTAAGGGGATTATCCCCTTTTCCACTCAAGTCACTCTCCCTGCCTATCCCATAACCCATAAAGAATTACAGAACAAGAAATATGGATGGTTCGAACGCCACGAGCATACTGAAGCAAACCGTACGACGAGCGCCTTATATTGCAAGTCGTTCCCGCCAACCGATCGCTACCCCTCTCTAACTCCCTACTATTTACAAAAAAAAATCGCGCCACCTAGCGTCGGAAGGAGCCAAAACGAGATCGAGCAAAACATATTTATAAATTATATATTTCAAAATTTGCAGATGCCCGCGGTTTTATTGACGTAGTTCCCGTTTCCGTAGAAATACGGAAATAAAATATATATGGTGGAAGAATCTTTCAATTCGGCTCAGTAACTTCAGAGGCATATTTAATGCAAACAAACAACCAAACTCCTTTCTCTTTATAATATTATTAAAGATTTCCATATTCTCATATTACGGAGATATTCCTTTAGCACTCTGTCACGGCAACCTGCACAGTCATCAAACTGACTGAAACTTAATGCATATGGTTTGCATAATTTGTTTCTCCAGATTAAAAACTTTGGTCACTTTAGAATAACAAGTTTTAATAAGCAGCTTATTGTATAACTCCAGCGAGATTTACAGACGAACTTTTTAATTAACTGAGGTAAAAGAGGTTTTTTTTTACAAAACGTTAGTTGACAGATACGGTGCGAAAGTAGAACGCTGAATATATTTTGTATGATTGTTGCTTGTAGAATACTTTGTGTTGCTGGTTATTGGAAAAACAAGTTTGTTTTTATTCATGAGTTCTTGTCTGCTCTCGTCTGAGAAAAAACTGTTTTTTTTAACAATAGCAGGCACGCTTACAGTGAGACTATTTATAAAATATGAGCAAAATTTTATCATACACCATGTATTGCGTCGTGTGCGTATTTTATTTTATACTAGCGGACACTCGGGACTTCACACGCGTGGTAATCTGTTTTTCACGAATTCTGCGGGAACCATTTAGTTTTCGGAATAAAAAGTGGCCTATATGTTACTCCATAACCTCCTCTTTTTTCGAGAAAGTCCCATGAAAATCGGTTCAGCCGTGCTAGAGAGTAGCCTGGACAAACAGTCTGACAGACAGACAGTAGGATAGGGGTAGGGAAGAAGTGCACATAAGTCAAAGGGAAGCTTGACTGGGACGGCTAGCATACTACAATGGGGCCATCTACCTAGTACTACATCTACCATTGTGCGTTATATTGTGGATATGTAAGACGACTGAACAATTTTATTAAAATAAATTAAGACATTAAATATTGAAATCTTAATTTTAATTAAATAAAATTATTAAAGAAATACACACCATCTAATAGTTCACCCATAAGCAAGGTACCCATTACGCTGGCGCTGTTACCCTTTTGAATGGTAAGACTTATCCTTTAGGCCAAATAAGCGCCAGCTCTTGGGTCACCTGACGCATGGATGAATTTGTCAGACATATAATTTAAAAAAAATTTGGTATCTGATGACCACAGACCTAAAGTCTCAAAGGCAAGCGCCGCAAATACATTGTCATTGATATGACCGAGTCTTTATGTCCGAAATTTCTCAGTGCTTGAAGACGAAAGTCTTCGACCAGTGCGTGTTGCCAGTGATGACCTACGCTTCCGAGACTTGGTGGCTGACTATGGGCATTATTAGAAGACTCAAAGTCACACAGCGGGCGATGGAGCGAGCTATGCTTGGAGTTTCTCTGCGTGATCGAATCAGGAGATCCGCAGACGAACCAAAGTCACTGACATAGCTCCATAGGTCACATAGTTCGAAGAGTTGTCCCAAGGTGCTGGAATGGCGGCCCCGTACCAGAAAGCGCAGTGTTGGTCGACACCCCACTAGGTGGACCGAGGATATCAAGCGGGTTGCAGATAGCCGCTGGATGCTGGCGGCTCGAGATCGTTGTGCTTGGAGGTCCATGCAAGAGGCCTATGTCCAGCTGTCGACGTCTATCGGCTGATAAGGAGTCTTTACGACGCTTAAACTTTTAATTACTTTGTTTTTTTTTTTAATATTATGTTCAATTTAATATCATTGCACCCGTTATACATATTTTATTACTGTGTTTTGTATTCCTTTCAGTTTGGAGTGAAACGTCTCTTGAATAATTTTGTTTCATATTTACTGCCATTCACACGTTATTTATTTTTCACATGTTTTCACGTTTGCCCGGTTCTTTCATTTTATTATTGTCACAGCAGCTTTGAAACCCAGCGGAGCGAGTAACGCCAGTTCATGGCGCACTTTTTTTGCTATATTTTTATTATTTTACTATTTTCAATAACTAGCATTGGTAGACACTTTATTCAATAAAATATTATACAGTAGGTATTATTTTTATCTTTACTTTATGGTACAAACTTTGGTTGATTTGGATGAATGGATTTTTCAGAAAAGAATTATAACGTCTCAGGTTCGATTCAATACATTAATTTAATATTTTTTAATCTTTTAAACTACTTGCTGTGCTTCGAGGCACAGAATTCATTATTAAGGTTTTACATGCAATATTGCACCTTCTCGCACTTTCTTCACTGGGTTTAGCGCGTCGGAACAGGTTTACTTATTTAGTTTGCTAGTCGATCAGCAGTGTTATTCTGTATTCTCTTCACCTTCATCTCTCCCTGTCTAACATGATACTATAGATAGAGAGCGATAGATACAAATTAGCATGTGTAATTGGATTGTTTGCTATGAGCATGCTATTTAGGAGCATACTCAAAAATAGAATGCATATTTGCATGCTAGCAAAATATGTAAACTGATGGTAAGCATGCTCGTATGGATCATACTTAATAGCACATTTTTAGCATGCTATTTTAGAGCATGTGTAATAGTACCTTTAGTCTCATATTTGTTTGACATATTGGATAAACTGAAATCCAAAATGTTCGAGGAATGCGATCAATTTTACTTCATATTGTATTTGCAAACACAAAATTGACTATCAGCGTTTAAAAAAAATGTAAAGTAAAAAACCCTTTAAGCCATAATGAAGTACTCATATTTGCCAATCAGCCTACAATTTGTAAGCCGGCATACACTCAGGTCCAATGTTGATTACATTCGCTAATAGTGCACAGCGTATGGCATTGTGCGGGTGCAGTCCAATTATGTTGACATATGACCGGGACTAATTAACATCAATCGATGTATGAGATTATGACACGGTTGGTTAATGAGGGGTTTTCAAACTACAATGCAGTTTATAAACCGAACAAAATGTAAATTATAACGCTACAACGTTTCGAAAAGAAGCAATTAACCATTTAAGGTTTGAACATATTTGGATAAAATTTGGTATAGAGCTAAATCGGACCTTGGACAGGACATACGCTACTTTTTATCCCGGAAAAGTCCAGGGTTCGTGTGCGATATGTTATTAGCAGAATTCCACAATAACGGATTCGTGTCCTCTAGTCTTTACTAATATTATAAAGAGGTAAACTTTGAAGTATTGTAGGGCGTAACCTTTGGATCTAATAAACCGATTTTGAAATTTTTTTTACCATAGAAAGCCACGTTATTTGTGAGTATCATATTTGTTTCTATTTTATCATTGTATTCTTACGTGAACGGGAACTACGCACTACGCAGGTGAAACTGCGAGGCGTCAGCTAATTAATAATATAGTAAAAAAATAATCGTGCAATAATTGTTCATATTACTGTTCCACATGACGATAATCTGGTTAAAGCTGAAAAGGAAAAGTATCAGAAAGTCTTGCTCACGAGATTACCGCCATGTGGAATGTTGAGTCAACTATTTTTGTTCCGATAGTAATTTTAGTCAATAGTCTTCAGCGAAAAGCTTCGACCTTAAGAAGCTTCCGCTTAACTACTAGACCAAGGTACCAGATACAGAAGGTAGTTATTATTGAGACGGCCCGTATTGTAAGGAGGTTACTCACTCTGGAACCCTAACCATCGGTTGCTTGGGCATTCAAAATTCCCCGCTGTGGAGGGATGTAATTTAAAAAAAAAAATGTTAATAGTGTTTTGTAGTATATTTTGTATTTTATTAATATTGTTAAAAATTTAAAATGGGGACATAAATATAAAAAAATGAAACTCGACTGCCTAACCTGCAGCTCGCGTATTTTGTATAGCGATTAAGAAGTAACGTTTTTCTAACTATATTTTTTTTTCTAAATATGCCCATAATTAAATACCATTTTGAAAACTTCTTGATGAGCTCTTGAATTTGATACCCATACCGCAATATTCGAAAAAGTCTATACCTACTCATACCTACCGTATCACAATTGTAGTGTTGGTTTTTTTAACTTCACCTATCTAGTTTTAAAAAATCACTTGGGTTATTAAGATAAATCTAACGTTATCATAAATACGTAAATACGTTGATAGGTTTGGAAGATATGAGGTAATAAAGAATATTACATACATACATATTTACATACAAGATACGTAAAATACATAACCCTTCTTGCAGTCGGGTACTTAATGAGAGAAAGTAAAAAAATGCAGCGTACACACTTTTTTTCGTCACGGGTTAAAAACAACAAACGCTAACTATACACGTGCAGAGGCATTATTAACATTACCCAGTTGGTTACAGCGGAGCTAGAGCAGCAGTGTGAGCCAAATTGGCTAGCTGACGTCACGTCCCTCGACATTTCGAGTGGTCCCTTGACACAGATCCTTGCCACGCTCGCGATTGGCGTGAGAATTCTTAACCACACGTTTGCGGAAGTAACGACTAAGCTATTTTCTTTTCTTCTTAAAATTGTACATATACTTACACTAGACTTGACTTGACTCATTCCCTATTCCTATCTTATTCTACTCCCACCCTACACCTCTCCTACCCTACCCCTAACTACCCAAACTACCCCTACCCAACCCTACGCCTACCCTACACTTATCCTAATATACTTACACTAGCGAACCCGGTCAAGCTTCGCTTTGACTCATTTCTTATCCCTATCTTATTCTACTCCTACCCCCACCTACCCAAGCTATCCCTACTCAACCCTATGCCTACCCTACACCTACCCCACCCTACCCCTACCCTACCCCTTCCCTACGCTTACTCTACCCTTACCCTACTCCTACCCAGCCCTACCCCTACCCTACCCCTTCCCTACGCTTACCCTACCCTTACCCTACTCGTAACCTACCCCTACCCTACTCTATAAATTAAAAAAAAAATCATAAGAATCAGTCAAGCCGTTTCGGAGGAATATGGGAAGGAACATTGTGATGAGAATTTTATATAATAGATAAGTCAGCTAGATCGAAACATCCACCGATTAACAAACACAACAGGTTCTGACTTCCGAAATCCGAATCCGAAGAAATGTGAATTACAAAGGAAAACTATTTCATGTCACAAAAGTTCAATGGCTTTAATTTTCTGAAATATATTTCACTTTCATTTGATATGTCAAAAAAAACCAATTTAACGTTTTAATAACGAAAAATGGAATTTAATACAGCAAACGCACTCCACGAGAGGGCAAAATAAGCTCGTTTTCAGTCCAGGAGTACTTAATTAGACTTAATAAATGGGTTCATGGAGGCTAATAGGCTGGTGACCTTAATATGTGCTTGTGTAGACCTTGTTCATATGTTGAGTAATATTAGGCGAGGTACGATAACTTTAAGTTTAATGAAATTTTATAAATTAATATATTTACACTATATACTATTTTAAGAAATTAATTATCACATATCTCGAACGGTGAAGGAAAAACATCGTGAGGAAACCTGCATACCTGAGAATTTTCTTAATTCTCTACGTGTGTAAAGTCAATCGACATTGGGCCAGTGTGGTGAACTATTGGCCTTAACCCCTCTCACTCTGAGCAGAGGCTCGTGCTCAGCAGTGAGCCAAATCATCATCATCATATCAGCCGATGGACATTAACTGCAGGACATGGGCCTTTTGTATCCGTCATCAACCCATATTCGGCTCACTGCTGAGCTCAAGTCTCCTCTCAGAATGAGAGGGGTTAGGCCAATAGTCCACCACGCTGGCCCAATGCGGATTGGCAGACTTCACACACGCAGAGAATTAAGAAAATTCTCTGGTATGCAAGGTTTCCTCACGATGTTTTCCTTCACCGATTGAGACACGTGATATTTATTTTCTTAAAATGCACACAACTGAAAAGTTGGAGGTGCATGCCCCGGACCGGATTCGAACCCACACCCTCCGGAATCGGAGGCCGAGGTCATATTCACTGGGCTATCACGGCTTTTATATCGGTAGGTACACGGTTTTGTTCAACCTGCATAGCTTTATATATACCTAGCTCTATGTATACTATATAAGTTACAAGATGGGAGGCTTGCACACAATTAGTTTGCAGGCGGCGGCTAATTTGCAACTACGAGGCTATTTAGTAAAGACTAATTGTAATCTGAAATGCAAATGAGTTTCACTGTTCTGTGAAATGGAAACATTACACTATTATCTCATCTAGGAGGCAGATGATTTGATGACCTTTTTGACGCTGTTGTGTTGCTTTATAAGTGGAAACTCTTAGGTTCAGTTAGGGTTTATTTACACGAGCAGCTTTTACCGACGACTGCCGTCGACTTCTGCCGCCGAAACCTAGACGACTGCAGTCGTCGGTAGCAGTTGCCTCTGCCGTTGACAAAGTACTGCTTGTGTAAATATAGCCCTTACTAGCTCACTTTTATTATATAATTTTAAAATTAGCTCAGTACTCATCTTGTGGGGGGTCTCTTCAATAAACAATGTAGCTATCCAGTATGATGCCTTGTAAAAATCAATGGATTTATAATAATAATTTAGGGAAAAGCCACACGGTGCGGTGCGGGAGCGGCACCGGAGCGGCGTCGCTGCGGCGTCCTGCATGTAAAAAAGTCAATAATATGCCAGACAGTGCGTTCCGGCGCCGTACCGCAGGCACCACAAAACTCCACTTAGGGAAGTTGAGTTTGTGTGTAACACACTCCCATTTTTTTGTACAATAAAAATATTGAATTTTATTCAAAGGTAAATATTTAATAACAAAGTTATTTTACTACTTATTAGATATGTTACGTGCCTACAAAATCACCGCAATAAGTGAGCCAAATTTAGCTACTCCTCTGAACGCACAC
The DNA here is from genome assembly GCF_947172395.1 of Bicyclus anynana. NCBI lineage: Eukaryota > Metazoa > Arthropoda > Insecta > Lepidoptera > Nymphalidae > Bicyclus > Bicyclus anynana. The sequence goes on from NC_069095.1 coordinate 9,852,871, forward strand.
ATGCACAATCGTGTTTACTTACATTATACATTTATATATAGTTACATTGTATGTATAGTTTTACACTTCTTGAACACACAACTCGACATTGTAGACTATATAGTCTACAACGTCGAGTTAGGTATTATTTGTTTAAATAACTTTTGTTGTTTGCAATGCGACTAAATTAAATTAAGACAATTAGCCACTTTTGTCCGCCTCTGTTTCGACACGCTAGATCTTTAGTATAAAATTGTATAATAAGCACAGACCTCTTATAATAATAAGAGATAAGCGATCTTTTGTTATTAAGCTAGCGCTTCATGCCCTCAACTACGTCGGGGCTGGTATCCAAATAATTTTCTAAAGAATAGAGTTTTCACGTACGGAAAAGATTACCACTGTACTATGTAACAGGAGAATAACTAAGATATACGATGCGGTACCCAAGTGGGTGAAATAATATTTCACTGTGGCGGCTAACTCGTGCAGAAGTGTATTTTTCATCGGTAACAGACAGATAACGTACAGATAGTGTCGAGCAAATAGAAAAGCGGACTATGCACGCTTGCCATTGGAATGTGAACGAATGAAAATGAATGAACCCAAGTGAGTGAAGCAATTGTGGCTAGCCGTGAGTTTGTAATTAAATCTTGTGGTTCAGTAAATGAGGAAGTCCGTTTGCGATAATGCTCGTCCGGGAGTATATCGCTGACGCCAAGCAGCATTGTTGTGTCCCGGTGAAGTTATTGCTACACTACCCTCCAAAATTATTGCCGACGCCCCGTGGTTATATCCGCGTAGTTCCCGTTCCTGTGGGAATACGGGGATAAAATATACCTTATGACACTTACAAATAACGTGGCTTTCTAGTGGTAAAAGAATTTTTCTGGAGATCCAGAGATTACCTAGACTAGAGTATAGATGAAGCTTACTATTGACTAAGGTTGACGGAAAGATAGTTCAAAAGACTGATTAGCAGGGTTATTGCGTAACTCGGTGTACCATTAAAATAATAAGTCACTACATTGTTTTTCATCGTATTTTCGTAATTGTGATCATCTAACATATTTATTTCAACGATATGATCTTGACTACGTCATTTTACATCAAATAGCAGTATTTTTTTTTTGTTTTACGATTATTTAACATGATTATTTCAACGAAATTATATAAATAATCAGTTTTCGATGAAATAATCTCACTACTAGCTACACCAATAGTATTATATTACCACTTTACGTAGAATGAAGATACTTATGTCATTGGGTTGAAAATACGATGTTAGATGATTGAATAAACGAAAATGTGATAAAAAACGTTACAGTGACTCATTATTTGATTGGTACACCAAGATACATATAGATATGAGAGCCGTGATAGCCCAGTGGATATGACCTCTGCCTCCGATTCCGGAGGGTGTGGGTTCGAATCCGATCCGGGGCATGCACCTCCAACTTTTCAGTTGTGTGCATTTTAAGAAATTAAATATCACGTGTCTCAATCGGTGAAGGAAAACATCGTGAGGAAACCTGCATACCAGAGAATTATCTTAATTCTCTGCGTGTGTGAAGTCTGCCAATCCGCATTGGGCCAGCGTGGTGGACTATTGGCCTAACCCCTCTCATTCTGAGAGGAGACTTGAGCTCTGCAGTGAGCCGAATATGGGTTGATGACGTACACCAAGATACATAATAATGCAGCAGGATTGTATTTGCTATTCCATAAATGTCCTATTAAAAGAAAAATTAACATTGTACCAGAATATAAACCAAACCGAGTGAAACAATTATGATTCTGTACTTTATTACAAAATCTCACAGTTTAGTGACCAATAAAGTCTTACAAGTCACTAGATATTGTGATATACCTGGTCCGTAAATATATAGTCACCATGGTAATTTCTTCCGCCAAGCAGAATTACTATGTTCCCATCTGAAAGGCATTTGCTGGTGAAACAAAACAATCTAAAACACAACACAAACACTTATAGAATTTGCTCAAAGCCTTTTTCACTCCAACACTGAAGCAATTTCAGAAAATGTTGACTAAACTATATTTAATTGAAAAAAATATTAGGTTTCAAGCAAATATTGGAAAATAAATGTACTTTACACAAATACTATCAAAATGGAAATTCAGAGCAATGTGCATTTAGCTGAATTTCAATTATTATGCAGAGAGTGCTATCGATGCCTGTTTATTCGTTACCTTATACATATTTTATCCATAGAGATGGTTTAAATTTAGAAACTCGAAATATAATTTCAGTCACAAAACAAAAATATAAAACTCAATAGCTACACGATTAAGTGGCCGGACTCATCAACAAAAATGTGTGGATTCGAGCTCCGTCCATTGGACTATTATTGTCGTACCCGCTTAATTTACAAGTTTTCCATGAAAAGGGAATATTGGTCAAAAAAAAAATCCGGAAATAAGACTTTAAAATAACATTTAATAGGCACAACAAATAGGTGTACAGACACAGAATAATTAAGCACAAATGTTGTCAAGTAAAATATGAAAACCCTTTCTTTTGTATCCAAAACAATTTTCACCACTGTGCATAAACGTATGGGATTATGCAATGAACAAATTAAAATCAATAAAATTACACCCAGAATATGAATTACAACAAGAACATATTTGTATTACACAATGTCATAATTTTAAATTTCTTGCATGATAACTTAAATTGTTGTAGGTTCCGACTTTTTTCTAAGATAGTTAACAAATTTGAGATAGGAATCAAACATATATTACGTATTCACAGCTAGTGAACCTCTTGAAAAAAATACTAAACACATAATTATTTACATAAAGCCATACTGGACTATTGTCTATATATCACAATTGAAACACGTTGTGGAAGACAGGAAAGCTTTTAGCATACAAACTACAAATCTCCGTTTTGAGGTGATGATGATGTTTATAAATAATTCAATTCGGCCTCTAGAAGTAGTAACATCTCAGTGGCCTATATTTGTATTTGCTAGTGTCATTCTGTCGATACTGTTCGCTAAAATTTACGATGCACCTATCGGTAAAACAATTTAGTTCTATTTGTTGAAATGAGTAATGTATTTCCGAATTCTGTTATTAATAATTAATTTAACTAAATTATTGTAAACTCGAGTTCTGACAGTGTTCACTCGTCTAGTTAACGCTCGTCATAATTAATTTAAATTAGTTTATACACTCTATCGAATAGTATTAATGACAATTACAACTATAATTAGTTATGGTACAAGTAAAACATAGTAATTTCATCATCATCATCATCTTATCAGCCAATGGACGTCCACTGCAGGACATAGGCCTTTTGTAGGGACTTTCAAACATCACGATAATGAGCCACCTGCATCCAGCAAACCCCTGCAACTCGCTTGATGTCGTCAGTCCACCTGGTGGAGGGTCGAACACTGCGCTTACTAGTGCGGGGTCGCCATTATAAGTAATTTAATACTGATTAAATGACCATATATGACAAGTATATTTCATGTCTTGTCTAGGCTTAAGCTTCTATAATGCTTGATGGAATGCAGTTATGCGCACTTGTCTAGAAAAGCCTACTCCTAGATAGTTACAAGTTAAAATGCTAGGGTGAGTTCCCTTGTAGTCGTTCAAATCATAGAGATCTGGAAATACAAACTCCGAAAAGGCATTTAGCACTTGCTGTTTGAATTAGAAACGTGGAAGCTTTATAGTATTTATAATTTAAACAATTAATACATAAATATGGAAATTTTATATGTAGACAATTACCTAACAATAATTGTAAAAAATGAACTCAAAAGACACAAGCACAAAGTTTTGTTGTTGTGTAGCTTGCTCTATTTTTTTATACTAACAAAGATGGACTTTTACACTAACTATCACTTATATATTTATATTATTCTAATATTATAAATGCAAATATTAATATTTTTGATAATTACTTGAATACAAATATTCCTTTTGTGGAAGACTGCTTTGCTTTGTTTGTATAGGTGTAATACGAACAGGCGCGGTTGTGTGTGAAACTGGAAGAGTATCAGTGAAGAAGAAACTTTTTTTTATTCTATGATAAGTTATCTGAAAGCGCAGTGTTGGTCGACCCCCCACTAGGTGGACCGAGGACATCAAGCGGGTTGCAGGAAACAGCTGGATGCTCGCGGCACGAGACCGTTTTGTTTGAAAGTCCATGCAAGAGGCCTATGTCCAGCAGTGGACGACCATCGGCTGTTAATGATGATGATGATGAAGTTAACTGCGATCTCACTTCATGTTAAGTCACAATGCAGCTTAAGATGAAAGCGGAGGTACAAGTTCTACCCAATACCTCTAACGGTTTCCACTCCGAATTATACCATGTCGTACATTTTTGTGACTACGTGTCACAGAGACTGTGAGTGGTTGTTGAGCAGTGGCTTTTTAGAAAACGGGTTAGAATATCACACTATTTTCTATATCATAATTTACAAATATATTTGTAATTACTTTAAAAATCCGTTTCTGTTACCGTGAACCGTCTTCCGAAAATAGAGCAACTATGGTATACATGGTGTGTACACAGAACAACTTTGTCGTAGGTTGTAAGAAAACGGTATCGGTTTATAATAAACTATATTTAATTTTTAATCTGGCACTTCAAACTGAAGAGCAAAAAAATAGCTCTCTAAGCTATACAAATTGCACGAATAGCTTGCATTGAATGGAAGAGCGAATGGAACGCAACAACAATAGCCGCCGATATTCCTGACCGAGTCGTGACCAGCAATTTATTGGTCGCCTGATAAAGTCGGCTTAACACCTCATTCATTTATCGGTCATAAATATGACTTGTATTTTATACTATCAGAAACCCGCTACTTCGTACGCGTGAAATTCAGTTTTTCACAATTTTTGCGGCAACCATGGATTGTTCATTTACATTATAGTGAAAGTCCCATTACAGCCGTTTCTAAGATTACCACAACAGACAAAAACCTGAAAAAGGTTGTTTGTATTTTTACCCGTCTGCAAGAAGGGTTATGTTTTTCGCGCGTATCTTGTATGTATGTATGTATGTATGTAATATTCTTTATTACCTTATATCTTCCAAACCGCTGGACGGATTTACATAATTAAGATATCATTAGATTTGTCTCAATAACCCAAGTGTTCTTAGATAGGTGAAATTAAAAAAAAAAACAACAAGACGACCGTGAGACGCTAAAGATTCGAGGTGAAAAAAATTTTTTTTTTTTACTATTGCAACATGGGTATTATTACACTTCTGGAATGAGCTTGTTTTTTTTCTTTTCAGTTTTGTGTTTTGCAGTCGGGTTTTTTTATTTGTTTAATTAATTTATTTATTGTATCCTGTAAATAACTACATATATTTGGGAAAACGTTGTTATTTTGAAATCTCGGACGCATACTTCAGTTTTATTTATTGTATGTATTAATGATCATAATCTATAGATAGAAACTACGAATATCTATAATACATCTCCACGTTACGTTAGTTTTAGTAGCTAGGAGTTTAACAAGCGTTATTTTTGCAAATGATAAAACCTTTTCGCTTGTTCAAACTATGCACAATAAATACAAATTGCACCAAAAGCTTGCATTGAATGAATGAGCGAATGGAACGCAACAATGGCCGCCGATATTCCTGACCGAGTCGTGACCAGCAATTTATTGTTCGCCTGATAAAGTCCGCTTGACACCGCATTCATTCGTCGGTTCATTAGATTATGTGAGCTGATTTATTTGATGTTCCAAACTCGATATGAAACTCGATAATGACTCGTGGGTTATTAATTGAAGTTCGTTTTGAATGGAAACTTTTGCAAGATAAGAAATTTTCCAACAGACTCCAGAGATCGGTTTCCACGTTAATTTATTAAACAACTCTTCAAAGTTTGTTGCGAAATTGTAATCGTTATCAATTATTTAAGTATTATTTCACTGATACTTTGAAAACAAAATGTTTGTGTATTGTTACTTCCAACAATCCGCAAATAAAAATGTAAGTCTAATAAAACATAACATACGAGTATGTTTCGAGACGTGACAAATATTCTTTTGGCTAGGATTTAACATATTTTTTCACATGATACTGTTATAAGATTATTTTTTTACACAAAAACTAATCTAAATTATCTATACAAATACTATAAATTTATATTGAATAATTGATATTAGTTTGTATTGAATAGGCTTCAAAACGTACTGGACTAATCCTATATTATCCCTGATGAACATGGACTACATTTTATACTCGTATTCCCACTGGAACAGGAACTACGTGGTTGAAACTGCAGGGCGTATGCATTTCAATTATTATTCACTGAGGAAAAAACCTGGAGCGCCATACGAAAAGTACGTAGCAAACCATTACCTACACTTGTAGCCGGCACCATGTTGTAAACAAGCTCCTTATGAAAAATTACACAATAAGCTGCACCATTACTTAGTACTTATAACATACACTTCCAGCACCTTTTTAGGGTTCCGAAATCTACAAACCCTTATAGTTTCGCCATGTCTGTTTGTCCGTCCGTCCGCGGTTTAGCGCAGATACTATTACTACAAAAAAGTTGTAAAATCATGAGTGTGTACTTTAAAAATGTTAACAAAGTCCTACAATAAGTCTTGAAAAAAATTTTTGGGTTACATGCAAAGCGAGGATGAATTTTTTATCGTTTATCCCATTGTCTGGAGTATCGGTATTTTTGTGCATTATATAAGGGATTAAAGCTCAATCAATAGCTCAACGGTAAGAGCGGTCGGACTCATCACCGAGGGGTGGTGGTTCGATCCCCGCCCCGTTGGTCTATTGTCGTACCCACTCCTAGCACAGTCTTTTCCGACTAGTTGGAGGGGAATGGGAATATTGGTCATATCTACGGAACCCTGCCTGCACGTGGCCGGACTCGTACTTGGCCGGAAATGCACTTGGCCGGTTTTTTAAAGTTCACTTCTAGTAAATAGAAGTAAGTAGTTGCAAGCTCCATAAGAAAGTAGCTCATAGGTAACTTATTTTTTAACCGACTTCAAAAAGGAGGAGGTTCTCAAGTTGACCGGTATCTTTTTTTTAATGTTGGTATGTACATCGATTACTCGAAGACGCCTGAACCGATTTGAAAAATATTTTTATTTATTTTAAAGGGTATACTCCCCATGTGGTCCCATATTCATCATATCAGGATCTGATGATGGAAACCTGGAGAAATCGAGGGGAACTTTGAAAAATTATATGGATAACTCGTGTGTTCGTAATTTTTTTTTATTGAATATTTTTTTTCTCAATGTACAACCTACCACCCCTACAAGCTACCCTGTAAAAAGGGCTAGATGATAGATAGGGACGTGCCATCAATGCACAATGTTCAGGAGGCAAAGATGACGTAATCTGGGCCACTGGAGCGTAATGCCACAGCGGGTATCTAATCGAGTTGAGTTATCGCCTAAATGAACGGTTTGCGCAACGTCCCATTGTTATAATGTAAGCTTTGTATGTACCACTGAATGGGAATGGAATCGGTCTGAATGAATGTAGAATTGATTGGAGACCGACGTACAGGGAATTTGAAATTATTTCCAAAATTGCATTTGTACATGAACGAATAAATGAATGAATGACTTTTAGTGGAAGTCATTTTACAGCCAACTGTACCTATTGTTATGCAGAGACTTGGTTTTACATCTAAAAATTAGTAGTAAAAGATGGCATAATATGACTTATGTACTTTCGCATTTATAATGTTTAATATATTTACTTTGTATTCATGTATAAGTTTTAAGTTAAGACACGTCACGTAGACACGTCCGTGAACTCACAAGGTTTCACCTGAAAACCAGCGCCACAGCTCGCTGTGGCATCGTGCTGAGGTGGATACCTGTTTTGTCCACGACCAGATATTTGTATGTTCTGTTTGTTTATTTTATTACTTGTGTGTGGACAAATAAAGATATATTCTATTCTATTCTATTCTATTACATAAAAATGTATGGATTAAAAAAAAATTAGGAAAAATTTCCAAGGATCGTCTAAACGAAATCTGTGATATACGAATGAAATGGCTAAAAAATATAGACTGACTACTATAGTAAGCAAAAACTATCTCTTAAAATATGCAGTTTATTATAATCCAGAGTCAGTAGTGCTCGAGGTTTTCTTTGCTCAACGTCCCTTGACACAGATCTCTGCAGTTGTAAAACTTACATTTTTCTAGGAAAAATTCTTATAGCTTTGCAAATAAGAAAAAAATTCTCAAAGTTTAATAAGTCGGATAACTTACTGCGTATTTTATTTTCCGGATTTTTTTTAAACATTTTTTAAACTTAATAAATAATTTGTAAGTTTGTTAAAGGAGATTATTAGCCATGTGCATACAGCTTCGTGTAGAAAGGTGTTTCGTTTCACTCTTGAAAGTTTGCCGGGATTCACGATAGTACGTATTATGTACGTCATACAGGCGACTGTCACCGTATCCATGCTATCTGAAGAGAACTTAAAGAGCCGGCACTAAAAGTTGATGACGTAACGTCCAGCCGCGGGGTTCAAACCCAGGGACGTAGGACGCCATGTAGGACGATTCTCTTTCTATAATCGCAAACGTTTAAAAATTAAAAAAATGTTTGGGAATGACATTCGTTATCGACAGGTCACTTGATCAACCAAATCCCATCGTCAATCTTCAATCGTCTATACAAACTACGTGTTAGTCACCCTTTGTTTAAATAAAATAAGAGAAAAAAACCTTAAACCTAAAGAATACTGACAAAATAAATATTGGTATGAAATCCCTAACTATATCATGATAAATGCGACTGGGAGTCTGTTTGTTACTTAGTCTCGCCTTAACCACCTAACCAATTTTTAAAATTCTATCAGCTATGAAAAGCTACATTATCAGCGAGCTACATACGTTATATTTTATTACTGTATTTTCACTAGAGCGGCGTTGCGTAACCGCCAGTATTAATATAAGTGCAAAGACGGCCTTATTGCTGCAAGCATTATCTGTAACTATTACTAAAACAGTGGCAATTTAAAATTCACAATGGATTTGACCTCATCAGTATTCCTTACAGCAATTTGTCATTATTAATGGACTCGTAGTTGCTAATAATTAACAGGCGCCTAGTGACCCAATTATGTACTACCTTTGCCTTAGTTAATAGGAGTGCTTGTTATATTAGTATGCAGTTGTGTGATTGGTACAGGAACCAAATTGCATAGATTATGTGATTAGTGGATGTTGGAAATTTATCATGCTTAAAATTATATACTAATTCAAATATCACTGACGGCCGAGTGGTGCAATGGGTAATTGTCCTTCCTTCTGTCCGTGGGTTCGATGTTCACAACTGGAAAATGTTTGTGTGATGATTAGGACTTTCTTCCAGTATCTGGGTATTTTTATGTACTAATGCACTAGTGCAGCGAAACTAAGACGGACAAATGTTCATAATTGTCTTAATTTCATTTAGTCGCTTATTAAAGAACAAAAGTTATAAACTAAACACATAATACCTAAATGGTCTAATGTCGAATTGTGTATTTAGGAAGTATAAAAACTATATGTATATACATAAATAAATATGTGCATGTGTGCGCTCAGTGGAGTTCACTTTTTGTGGTGATTTTGTACGCACGTATCATGTCCAGTATACATACATATAATCATTGATTATATGTATGTAATACATATAAGTATTTATATGTGTTACATACGTATTTTCATCAGCCGTCTTGTACCCATAACACAAACTATGCTCATACTTCGTGGCTAAATAGCATTGTGAACCCCTCAGTTGCACAGGGGTTGCAGAGGTTTACGGGGGTGAAATTTAGCCTTTATTGCTCGCTGATATTATAGATCCCATTGCTAATTTTTTGATGAGTATGGTATTAGGTGTGAAGGCGTCTCAAATAAACTTCGAACCCTAGAGATTTTCATTATAAAGCACGTTATTTTTAAACTGCAAGAGACTTTATCCAAATATTTGTCCACAACGTCGCTGAAAGAGTCAAATCTACGGATTTTTGGCCCGCATGGAGTAGTTAGTTTTTTATTTTGTGCTACGGGAATTGTATGGCCGTCGCTTTTGAAAGCCCAGGCTACTATTTATGACGCTCCTACTGTATATGTAACAGTGTATTTTGTATCCAAACCCGTATGATCTCACCTTGCGTGGTGTAAAAGTGGCCGTTGATTCAGTAATTAACATATGTGGCTTTAAATCGGTTTGAGACTATATTTCTTCAGCTCAGAGCTGGAAAATGGGTTTTATATCTACCCCAGTACCTCAAAGAGCACTATCATAAACATTTTATAGTGATCATAAGAAGCCGTAATAGTCCAGTGGATATGACCTCTGCCTGCGATTCCGGTGTGGGTTCGAATCCGGTCCGGGTATGCAACTCCAATTTTTCAGTTGTGTGCATTTTAAGAAATTAAATATCACGTGTTTCAAACCGAATAGGGGTTGATAATGATAGTGATCATAAATGAGGAGATCCACAGAAGAACCAAAGTCACCCACATAGCTCAGCGAGTCGCAAAGCTGAAGCGGCAAGGGGAGAGGCACATAGTTCTAAGAGCCGATAGACGTTGGGGTTCTAAGGCGCGGAATGGCGACCCCGCAGTAGAAAGCGCAGTGTTGATCGACCCCCTGACTGTCGACAACAAGCGAGTCGCATGGATTCGCTGGATGCAAGCGGCTAAGGATCGTGATGTTTAGAAGTCCGTACAAAAGGATCCAAAAGGAGTCCTGCAGTGGACGCCCATCGGCTGACATGATGATGATGATGATGATTGAAAAGCCGCAAACCCGCATTGGTGCGTCTTAAATTCGAATCCTTAGAAGGCTTAATCCTGTAGTTAGTCATCCAAATAGGCTGATAATGATTCTTTGAAACTTATAAAATTTATCATGGCAATGAAACATCCTTATAAGTTTTTAGTTTTCGAAGTGTTAACAATTGTAGAAAGAGAATCGATACGTAACATGGCTAGAACGGCTGCTTATTACATTCATTGGAATTACTATTACTATAAAAAAATATTCTGTTAAAACTTGCATGACACAGAAAATAATGAAGTATGTCGAGAGTGTTAGTCATAATTAGGTCATGATACTCACAATTGGCATATCGTAGCCACAAGTCATTCGCCCTTTGGCGCCTCGAGTGCCTCTGAAGTCCCTTGACATAGAACATCGCTGAGCGAGCGAACGAGCGCTGCTTATGAAATATAAAACGTATTATAACTTTTTTCTGTCTAAAGCTTATATGAATGATGAGATTGTTCGTATTTCATACATTACGCAGAACTGTCATGTGTTCTTTTTCAAACGAATACCAAAAAAAGCCGTATTATAAGTTTGTCTTGTACCTTTTTATTTTCTTTACAAGTTAGATCTTGACTACAATCTCACTTGAAGGTAAGTGATGATGTAGTAGATCTAAGATGAAAGCGAGCTAACTTGTTAGAAGGAGGATGAAAATCCTTTCGGTTTCTACACGACATCATTTCGGAACGCTCAATCGCTTGGCGGTACGCCTTTGCCGGTAAGGTGGTAACCCGTCAGACCTAGACCAATTAGAACAACCTCAATCGTCCCAGAACCTCCGACTTGTAAATCCACCGCGCATACCACTGCGAGGCCGACAAAAAAGCTATCTACGTCTTTAAATGGCACCGTAGCTTTTATAGAGATGAACCAATTTAGATAAGATTTTTTGGTTAGTTGAGTGAGTTCTTAGATAACAATCGGTTTACAAGATACATACCCGACTGGGGTATCAAATAAAAGATCTTAATCACATTACCAAACGGTAAGTTATATGAAAATCGGTCAAATTGCCAAAAAGTAGGTACATACATTATTACTGAAAAGAATTTCTTGTTGTTTTAGCTCAATTTATGACGGATGAAGTTTTTTTTTAAATTCCTAATTTTAATTAAATATTGTGGTATGTCATTGTTCAGTAAATTACTTTACTTTACTGGTACTAAAGTACAATATCAAATAAGTAAAGCTGCTGATTCTTCTGTTTCGTCGGTTAAATTTCGATTTACGCTCCTGGAACCAATTAGTTCTAAATAAATGGCCTGTTAGCCCGCCGGTTGCGAATTAAATGTCGACTAGGTAATTCTGAAAGCGGAATTAGTAGGTGCTACGTACGGCAGAGCTGTGGTATTACGCAGTTTAGTTAATAAAGGCTCTGGGCTTTGAGTAATTGGGATCTGATAGGCCTGAGAACTTCATAATTTATGCGGGTTCCAGCCATACGTCTATGGGTACATAGACGTATGGCTGGTCTTGACGGCCTCCGTGGCGCATTGGTATGCGCGGTGGATTTACAAAACGGAGGTCCTGGGTCCGATCCCCGGCTGGGCATATTGAGATTTTCTTAATTAGTCCAGGTCTGGCTGGTGGGAGGCTTCGGCCGTGGCTAGTTACCACCCTACCGGCAAAGACGTACCGCCAAACGATTTAGCGTTCCGGTACAATGTAGTAACCGAAAGGGGTGTGGATTTTCATCCTCCTCCTAACAAGTTAGCCCGCTTCCATCTTAGACTGCATCATTACCTGATGGTAAGTACATCAGGTGAGATTGTAGTCAAGGGCTAACTTGTAAAGAATAAAAAAAAAAACGCGTATGGCTATACACACATATAAACACGTATACACGTATAGCACTTTTGCTAAACCCATTCAGTATTACCCAGTTATAACACAATTTAAAGTAAGTACAAGAAGTTTAAAATCCAAATTAATTTATTTCAAGTAGGTTTAGACTAGGTAGGTAAAGACTCTACCACCGGTTAGGAAGGCAGTTACTTAAAACACCTATTCTTATCTAAAATTAGATTAAGAGTACCCGTAGATGACGCGGCAGTAAGCACGTCCATCCCTCTACACCTCAAGTGCCTTGACCCAAATACTCCTGACGCCTGCGGTTCTTAAGTGTTAGAAATATATTAACACTTCTTAAACTTGTAATGAAAATGTTGTACTAAAAGAAGCGTTTCATTTTGAACAAACATAATAAAAACTTACTCCGAAACATAACACAAGAGGTAATGTTTTTGTGTTTCTACTTTTGAGTTTTTCGAATGCGAACCTTGGAATCTTAATTTGACCCATTTCCCGCTATTCAAATAGGATGAAATTTTGCACACGCTCTGAGTTCTGATGACAACATATGACTAGCTAAGAAACGTCAATACAAATCCAAGTTATTATAAATATAAATATTATATATTGATGATAATGATATGATGATGATGATATGATATTATATATTGATTGATTATATATTAAATTAAATCAATCATTACACTAATATGACATGCCTACAAAGGCCATCTATTACAAACATGGATTTAAACCTCAATTTTCTTCAAACCACAGTGGACCTAATCAATACTATATAAAGTTTATTTTACTTTGAAGAAAACTTTAATCTTTGTTTACAAAATTTGGCCAATAGTATTTAATTTAATCTGTATATTTAAAATAAATATTTACAAAGTTTGTTAAACTTATCTATCACAACTGAAACAGTAGCTGCAGGCATGAAAGCGATGTTCTTTTCTTAAAAATTCTTTATTTTTCACGAAAAAGAATCCACGAATTTATTAGCAAGTTTACGTGTTTTGTCAATTCCTGCAAAATTCTTTTTCTAAAAGTATTTTTCTCCACAATGCCCGCGGGCGTGGAGTTCATATAACTTATCTTTTTATTATTTCCTCTCGTGTATTGGTGCGAAAAATGGCTTCGAAGCAATGCCTTAATTATTTTCTTTTGTAAAAGAGTATGACAGAAATATAAAAATGAATTCCTGCCTGCAAATTCCGTAGGGCGTAGGTTCGAATCCGGTCCGGGGTATGCACCTCTAACTTTTCAGTTAAGTGCATTTTTAAGAAATTAAATATCACGTGTAACAAACGGTGAAGGAAAAACATCGTGAGGAAACCTGCATACCTGAGAATTTTCTTAATTGTCAACGTGTGTGAAGTCTGCCAATCCGCATTGGTCCAGCGTTGTTAACTAAGTATTAGCCTAACCCTCTCTCATTTTGATAAGAGACTCGTGCTCAGCAGTGAGGCGAATATGGATTGTTAATAATGATTTTTTTCATTCTTTACAAGTTAGCCCTTCGTACGTCTTTGTCGGTAGGGTGGTAACTAGCCACGACCAAAATCTCCCACCAGCCAGACCTTGACCAATTGAGAAAACCTCAATCGGTCCAGCCGGGGATCGAACCCAGAACCTCCGTCTTGTAAGTCCACTGCGCATACCATTGTGCCACGAGGGCCGTCGATGATGGTTTTGATGAAAAATTGAATTATTAAATTAAAATTGTTTCATTTTCTTAATTTTTTGTTTATTTATATTTGACGTACCCAATTTTTGTTTTCAGGTTAGCAGTCAATCAAATGAGCACGTACTTTGAATGTAAGTTTTAAAACGATTTTCAGTTTATCTGTATCTGCATAGCGTAAACGTAAAAAGGAGTTATTTTTTAAATTAAATCAATGTTTCTCTTATTTATTTCCTTATTCTTTTCTTTTTACATTTTTACAATGTACCTACAAAATATAAAAAAAACTTTTTTCAAATTGACCTACTATACTTATTATGTGCGCTGTAGCATGGTGCGGGTGATAGACGCCTGTATGACGTTCATTATACGTACTAATATCGTGAATCGCGACAAACTTCCAAGAGTGAAACGAACTGTCACTCGCACCATGCTATAGCGCATGAACTGTAATAATATCACTAAATTGCTCAATGTAGAGGCTTTAATTTTACAATTTATTCAGAAAAATAATACAACGTTGCAATGCATCAATAATAATAACTTAGTACAGACATTTTTACCTAAAATTACACTATTTTGGTTACTTATCAATCTTGCAAAGTTCCTCTGTTTTAGTTATCTATTTACTCGATAAATCTCGAAACTTCTACATTACATTCACTCACGCGAGTTTGTCAACCGAAGTGATTGATAATTCTTATTTTGCGACAAAACTTTGTAGTTACTTACATACTTGGAAGATGTTGTTCACGAAACTTTACTTTGTATGCCACATTACTTGAGAAATTGAGATGTTTGCTGTGTGGAAAATTGGAAACCCCAATAAAATCTCTCTGCCACTTCTATCCAGAATGAGAGTATTCATCATTAGCAACCCATTTTCAGCTTACTGTTGAGCACGAGTCTCCTCTCAGAATAAGAGGGGTTAGGTCAATAGTCCACCACGCTGGCCCAATGCGGATAAGTAGACTTCACACACGTAGATAAATAAGAAAAATCTCAGGTATGTATCTCACGATGTTTTTTCTTCACCGTTTGAGACACGTGATATTTAATTTCTTCTAATGCACATAACTAAAATTTGGAGGTGCATGCCCCGGACCGGATTCGAACCTACACCCTACGAATTGAAGGCAGAGAGATTCACTGGGCTATCACGGGTCCAGGTTATAGTATTAAGTACTAATATACCTTTAAAACTTTAATTAAACTTACTAATGCTCAGTTAATATTAATTAACTTTGCCATTACATAGTTTACTCTACATCCACGTCATATCTATGTTAAGAGTAAAATAAACATCATTAACTTTGGAAATTAATGGGGAGCCAACGAAATAAATTGCCCTTGAGTTCAGAACAAATAGAACCTTAATACATTACTTAAATCGCGTATTTGCTTAGGACTTTTGTACCGTATAAATCGGAAAGTTAAATTATTATTTTTTTGCTTCAACAGCTGTACGGTTTAGGCGGTTTAGTATATAAAAAGAAAGGTCGTATTTTTTTTAATTTGACAAGTCAGCCTATATTCATCAGCTAAGCCTTAATGGCCATGCTATTCTTTCTATTGGAAAGAGGATTTGAGTCTTAGAACAGGGGCATAGCTACCAGCGTATCAGCCGTACCAGATACGAACCCCCGGACTATAGGGTCCACTTATGTGTGAAAGCAAAAATTAATAACATTTAATCCACAATCTCACCTAATCTGGTACTTACCGGAGGAATAAACACATAAAACCTGCTAATGGGATTTTCGGGATTTGTCGTTCTAAAAAATTCCAAATTCAAAATTCATATATTTCAAGTAGACTCAGTTTACAAGCATTTTTGTATAGTTAACTATTTGTAAAGATTCTACCACTGTTCGGAAGGCGGGTTCGGCTGAGAAGAACCGGCAAGAAACTCAACAGTTTCTCTTTTTAAAAAAATCATACAGTATTATAATTATAATTTCTTATAGTTTTACTTCCTGTGTGAAGGTGGAAGCTGATCTAATGGCCTACAAGTACATATATCATTATGGAACTCATTGATGGTGTAGTAACCTCGACTAAGCAAATGTTTTTTTAACACATAGCTTAAAATTATGCATTGGCAGGTCCATCACTTGATGCTGGACCCCTCCAAGGCAAGCTACGCCACTGACTTACACCTTCAAGGCTACTCCGGTTTTGAGGGCTTAGAGTGACTTTTTAACGATTACTATTAACGTTGATGATTATAATAAACCGGATACTTAACATGCTTACCGGGGCACGGAGGTGTGACACCACTAACTTTCTTACTTCGGGCCACTATGGATTGTTTCTAAACAAAATCAGGTATCTTAGTACCCATAGCATAGGTTACACTTACTTTGGAGTTAAGTAGGCATAGGTTAAGTAGGAATATTAGTGCGTTTATTTATTTATTATTAAACCTGAAAATAGGCTGTTTTTCTACTCTCATTTAAAATCTACTCAATATAAAACCTCAAACCATATCACATAGTTATTTATTCCTTCAGCGTAATGTTCCACACGGATAAACCGTGCTACGTCGCGTTTTTTTTAATTTTAAATAGTTCCATGGTATTTACTACAAACATTCAGGCTTCCTTAAAAGAGACAAAATCCTCGTCCATACAAAATCGAGAAGGCCATGCCCAACACCAATTATATTATTATTTAAGAAGTTAGTTTTAGAAAAAATATTGTATGTCACTTCACGTAATCAGCCATTGCAGCACTCGTGCTGTCTATTGTGCAATTTGGCTTCGCCTCATTGCAAAAGTCGCTCGTACTGCAAGGCCCTCATTACACGCAATGGCATAAATAACTGCCCATTAGATAGTTTATTTAGAATAGTATGCGAAGATACTTCGATATTTCTTCTATGTAACAATTTTAAAATATAATAAGCTGCTAAAATTTTAAACGCACCCTTGTCTTCAAGGAATCCAACAAGAAAGTCAGGATTTCTTGACGATTAACCTTTTGTTACGTATTAAATTTCGAACTCCAGTAAAATGGCACTGGGTACTCGTACCTATCGAAACAAAAGACATTTGCACACGGATCATTAAACAATTGGTATTAAAATAAAATATTTCCACGGCCAAAGTTATATTTGCTTTTGAATTTCACTTTGCGAGTTAAAGTTTGAAGTGAAATGACTTTAATGTCGAAAGTTTTCACTTTCGTTATGGTTTAGGAATTTTCACCGATAATACCTTTAAGTTTTCCTTTAAAAGCGTTAGGTTATAAGTGTAAATATGATGAAAAGTTATGTAGGCTTTGCTCGTGTCAATTTTTTTTATTTTCCCTCGTGAACAAACAGTACTAATTTTGAAATAAAAAGTGTCGTATGTCCTATTTTCTAATGACGGCCACAAAAAAACAAAGAAACAAGGTGCGGTTGTTACTATTTTTCTACCACAATTAAGACCGTTAAAATAGATATTTTTATAAATTTAATTGACTTATTTTTATTACGATTTTAGTTTTTTTTCCAATATTGTAATAAATAATTATGTAAATATTTTAGGAGACATCTTTTCTGTCATATATATCTCAAACACAATTCATCTTTTTTTTTATTCTTTACAAGTTAGCCCTTGACTACAATATCACCTGATGGTAAGTGATGATGTAATCTAAGATGGAAGCGGGTTAACTTGTTAGGAGGAGGATGAAAATTCACACTCGTTTCGGTTTCAACACGACATCGTACCAGAACGCTAAATCGCTTGGCGGTACGTCTTTATCGGTAGGGTGGTAACTAGCCACGGCCGAAGCCTCCCACCAGCTAGACCTGGACCAATTAAGAAAACCTCAATCAGCCCAGCCGGGATCGCACCCAGGACCTCCGTCATTAAATCCACCGCGCATACCACTGCGCCACGGAGACGGTCAAAACAAGTCAACGTTCCAGATTAATCTGTCTATCGGATATTATAGCAACGCAATAAAAATGCCAAGAAAGAAATGAAAGGTCTGCTCTCCTTCAAGTTGATTACAGAAACTAAAACAATCAGCGGCTACGTTAATAGAACCGAGGGACCGGCGAGCACTTAAAAGATTACGTGCAAATCCGAGTTTTCAATAAAAGAAAATAAAAGGTAAACCCCGTTACAGTCTCGCACGGGCTGCGGAGATACTGGGACTACAGACCGACCTACATTGCGAACTAATGTAGACTAGTGGAATGGAAATTTTATCGCCTGTTGATTGTTTCAAAGACTTTTTTGTCTTGTTGCGGAAAATGGGGTATATTTTTTAAACAAGACTAAAGAAATGTTTACTGCAAGAGCGTTCTATTTTAGGTTTTATCTACACAAACTGGTTCCAGGAAGACTATAACTACCCTGTCTTATCAGGAATCATATATCTCTAAAGGATATTCTGGACACTAAAGCCCATGTGTATATAAGAAATTAAAACTTAAAATACGTCACTATACGAGACGAGATGACACTATGAAACCTATTCGGTGTCTTGCAGCTCAGACTAATTACATAAAGACCTGCTTTGCTAGACGTTACTTTTCTGTCAAGGTATATGGTCAACGATCTAATGCTTAGTTGTAATCATGTTCGTCGGTCAAAGAGCTCCGTAAAAATATCTTTTTGTGTAGTTGAAAGTGTAAAAAACGGTCAACAACCTCTAGTTTAGTGTAAGATATTAATCTAAGTTCGGTTTCCTAAAAAACTGTTTGATGACCTATGTAATTAATTATAAATGTAGTCTGAGGGTGTTGAAGATAATGGTATTGGTGGTTTGTTGTGCTCTCCGAAGAGAATGTAACACCTGCCCAACTTCAAGCTTAAGCTGCCCATTTCTAAAAGTAATTATAAACCGAATAAAAATAAATAAATCAGTTAATTATTTCATAACCCTACCCAGGAGTTTAACCTAAAACCTCATGATCCGAAGTTATGAAGTTATGAATTACCGAACCGACGAGGTATTCTGAAGTAAAGTAATGAAAGTGGGAAATAGGACTTCCGGTAGACTGTCATTCGTTCGTCGAATATACTGCCCATATTTTTTTCATAATGGCGGCTATATATTTAAAATCGATTCTTAAGGAGTAAACTCCAATAAACTCCAAAAAGTAACATTTTTTAAATTGGTTAGTTAGTCTAAGTTTTTTAGGTTAGTTAGTCTAAGTTTTTTACTTTAAAAATTGAGCCAGTAGATAAAACTTTTTAAAACATCCTCATTTTAGGCTAAAAGGAAAATTAAAAGAAACTTTGGAAAATTTCCGAGAATAGTAAATATTCTAAAATATTACAATATTCACCTACGTTGCGCTCGAGAACTTTGCATAGTTTACTTTAACCGGGCTAACGCAAACATTTTTCAAAGTTTTATTTACGGCAAACTAATATACCCGACTATTCCAGTTTCAGTCCAGTTTCATCTGAACTTAGCTGTAGGGATATGTACTACCTACCTAGTTTTTGGGTCATATAAATAAGGCCTAATTTACCTTGCATTTAGAATTTGGAATGTTTAATTTTAATTTCAACATATGGAGACTTGTAAGCAACTTTCTTCTTCATTAACGAAACAGCTGTGCTAAGTGTATGTACGTGCGTAATTATATTACACGCTTTATATTAGTTTAACTAGTATGTATGTAAAAATTCTTGGAATCTTAACCCACTTCCCGGTCTTTGATTAGAATGAAATTTTGCACACGCTCTGTGATCTGATGACGATACATGACTAGCAAAGAAACGTCATTAAAAATCCAATATGGCGGCCTCCCCAACCCAGATACGCCCCCAGAATCGAAAAGGCCGAGGTCATATCCACTTGGCTATCACTGCTCTTTTAACTTAAAAAAATATAAGATCACAAATTTTTTGTTATTTTCAACCAACGCAAAACACAGTGAAACATATTTTGTAGGATATACTTGTGTATATAAATATAGTATAACTCAAGGATGACTGACTGACTGACATAGGGATCTATCAACACACAGCCCAAATCACTGGACGGATCGGGCTGAAATTTGGCATGCAGGTAGATGATATGACATAGGCATCCGCTAAGAAAGGATTTTGATCAATTCTACCTAGAAGGGGATGAAAGTTTGTATGAAACTTTGTCAATTTATACCGATTTGGCTGAAATTTGGAATAAAAATATTTATTTTTCATCCCGGAAAAATCCATGGTTCCCGTGGGATTTGTGAAAAACTAAATTTTACGCGGACGAATTCGGGGGCGTCCCCATGTAGCATATAAAAGGCAATTTAAGATTTGATACCACTTACTCAAAAGTACCATAATTGCTTACCAAAGTCGAAATCCTAATGTAATTATTTGACGAAACTTCTCGAATCCTTGATAACCGACAAAGTAAGTTTAATCGTAGTCATCCCTTTAGATAACGTCATTATTTTCCGCCAACCAAGTAGGGAGCTCTATACATTTTCTAAAGCAAACCGGCCATCAAACGTTTCACAAATTATTACTGAAACTTATAAAACGAGAGTATGCGATAGTCAGACATACCTCTTTTTTTAATTCTTTACAAGTTAGCATTTAACTAAAATCTCACCTGATGGTAAATGATGATCCATTCACTCCTGTTATAACGTATTTATTTTGAAATCACAGGCAGACACTTTAATTTAATTTGACGGCATCCGTGGCGCAATGCGAGATGAATTTACAAGTCGGAGGTCCTGGGTTTGATCTCCAATTGGGCTGATTGAAGTTTTCTTAATTGGTTTAGGTCTGATTGGTGGGAGGCTAGTTAGCCATATTAGCCACCCTACCGACAAAGACATTTCGTCAAAATGATTTAGCGTTTCGGTATGATGTCGTGTAGAAACCGAAAGACGTGTGGATTTTCATCCTCCTACTAAAAAGTTAACCCGCTTCCATCTTAGATTGCATCATCACTTACAATCAGGTGAGATTGTAGACAAGGGCTAACTTGTAAAGAATAAAAAAAATTATACATTAGTATGAAATGATTATAACATGAAGAATATCTGACTATCGCAGTCTCTCCAGTAGTTTCGTTACAACCGCCTACGATGACAGTGACGCATGTTCTAATTTATGGACCTACAAATAATTTTGTGCCATCCACATGGGGTTATTCTATTCGCTTAACGTCGAAAATCGCGTGAAGTTATGGTTTTGTTAAACTTGTACAACTTTGTATGGCACTCTGGGCGGCCATTGTCCCTGGAAAATAAAACAGGGCCAACATCTTAGTGGAGTGAATTTTAACAGCGTGATTTTTTATAAACGTCGTAAGCACAATAAATAAATACAAAACTTCTAGACTTTCTTCTTGTAGATAGAAAATATAAGTATTTCAAAAAAGGTTTTATATAGTAAAACACTTTTAACATACTATAAAGTAAAATTTACTAAAAAAAACTGTGGTCAGTGTAAAACTGATAGATAGACGAAAATATTAATTAGGATTGCGTTTTAGTATCATAACAATACAATAATAATAATAATATACCTACCTAAGCACTTCAGACAATCCAATTTTATTTTTATTATTTATATGGATAACACTCACGATAGTTTAACTTCATTTCAGTAAAGATTTCACAACTCACAAGTGTCACCAACCCATCCTTTGCAGATGTTTTTCACATGGCTGGCCTTAACGCTTGACATAAGTTATACGAGTAGAAACGTAATAATTCAAACTTAATGTTCTTACGATCGAATTTGGGCCACGAAGTTTATTTTTATATTGTCGATTATAGATAACACTCACGATAGTTTAATTTCATAAAAAAAGGTTTATTCATAAATTAAATTTTACAGTTCTGGATGTTATAGTTGCAGAGATCATTTACATATATCAGAAATAAGGTAGGTCCAAGGACGCTTCCTTGTGCCACTACGTAGAATTTTATTTTAGTACAGATTTCACGACTCAAAACTGTCACCAACCCATCCTTTGCAGATGTTTTTCACATGGCTGGACTTAACGCTTGACATATACGAGTAGAAATGTAATAATTCAAACTAAATGTTCTTTCGACCGAATTTCGTCCACGGAGACAAATTTCACCTAGGAATTAGTTATGACATAGTGCACAAGTGTACGCGCAAACTTTTTAACATTTAAGATATAAAAATTGCGTAGCACATGCTGATTGGTGATCATTTTAATAACACACACATCATCCTTTGATTTTATTTAATGTCTATACCGTTTTGTTACTTTATTAGAGTTTATTCCTTAAGAATAGATTTTTCATATATAGCCCCCGGTATGAAAAAAATAAGGGCAGTAGAATTCGATGAACGAATGACAGCGTTACTTTTTAGTGCAACCTATTATGCGCACCTTTCACCGTGCACTGCCGCCAATGCGTGCACATGCGTGTGGGCGCGCTCGCCGCGGCCTGCTGCTCCTCGGTTGCGCGTCTTTCACTTTTCAGGCGTAAGTATTGAGACGTACATAGTGTATGGTGCGGGGCAACATACACCTATTTAGACAGTCGATCTGGAAGAGAGAAACTCCATTCGGGCGTCGGAGCTGACACACACTTTTTTATTTAGTTTTTTTTTGTGTCTTCTATGTGTGTGTATCAAATAAACAAATTTTCTTTCTTCCTTGCTTTATTTCTAGATGCACTCTGTTTTCTCTCTGACTCGACAAATATATAAATAAACTGTATTATAAACATAGCTTTATTATGTTCCTCTAAATATCTGCCTCGTTGGTCTAGTGGTTAGACTATCCGGATTTGGATCACAAGGTCCTGGGTTTGAGTCCTGTGCCGATACTAACCTTTACTTATTAGAAGTTTTCCATTAAAATTTTCATTCCGGAGATCGGAAGTTGGGAACGTTACACCCCCGTAGGTACCTGGGAGAGCACGTTAAACTGTCCCAGTTATTCTCATTGACTTCTGATAATGGTTTTTAGTTAATTTAACGTCAACCCGCATTAGTTCAGTGGGGTGGGTCTAAGCTCTATAGCCCCTCTCATATAAAGAGGAAGGTCTGGCCCTGCTGTGGGCCGCTGAAATAGACTGAGAATCCTACTAATATTATAAACGCTAAAGTTCGTATGAATGTTTCTTTGGATGTTTACTTACTCTTAGGTTACTCTTTAACGCCGCTACTACTGAATCGATTTGGCTGAAATTTTGAATAAAAATAGATTTTTCTCTAGACTAACACACTATTCATTACGGAAAAATCCATGGTTTCAGAGGGATTTGTGAAAAACTTATTTCCCCCGGAAGTCGCGAGCTTCCGCTAGTGATAAAACATTCCTCGAAAAAAGAAACATATAGAAACATTTTTAAACTACGAACGTGCCGTCTTTTTTAGCCACGCGCCAATAAATAGTACAAGAGCGCGTGGAAAAGTTTTCCCCGCATGTGTACCAGTACGCTGTACGTGCCTTTGATTTACATACTCCGGTAAAATCCAATTCTAATGCAAATCCGACTTAAACAAGAGACAAACTCAAACCACTTTCATCGATGTCTGCGTTTCAGAAGATTAGATAGCAAAGTTGCTACAGAAAGTTTTAACGAGACTTGCGTTTGAAACTCGGTGACGTTACATATTTTACAACTAGCTGACGCCGCGCGGTTTCACTTGTGTAGTTCCCGTTCCCGTAGGAATACGGGGATAATATAACCTATAGCCTTCCTCGATAAATGGGCTATCTAACACTGAAAGAATTTTTCAAATTGGAACAGTAGTTCCTGAGATTAGCGCGTTCAATCAAACAAACAAACAAACTCTTTAGCTTTATAATATTAGGATAGATTACATATTATAATTACGATATAATATAAACAGTTCAACCCATATTCGGCTCACCATTAAGCTAGAGTCTCCTCTCAGAATGATTGGAGGTGCATGCCCCGGACCATATTCGAACCTACACACTCTGGAATTGGATGCAGAGGCTATCACGGGTCAAGAATATCTGTTTTATTCTGTTTATAATTATTATGTTTATAGACAGTTCTCTTTCTCTAACTTACAAGTTTATCAATTCGATCAACAACTGGCATCTTGGTGGTTATCCTATGTTTTCTCAAATCATAAGGCTTTGGGTTCGAGTCCTGGGTCGTGGTACTTAATATTCAGTATTAATTTTCCAATAAAATAGCTTGAGAGTAGAATTTCATATATATTTTTGATGATAACAACGAAAAAATAATGAGTTTGTTGTGGACTGCTCATGGCGCGTTTCACATCCTATACTCGTATCTATAACTCTCCGTTAGCAAATTTAATTTATTATCATTATTTTACATCTAGACACAAAAAAAGCGCTAATAAAGCAAAATTTAATAAAATCTAATTCAACAAAAGCGTAAGCGTAACAAAAACCGCTAGACGTACAAAGATGAAATTTGGCCGAGAGGTAGCTTTTTTTAGCAAACATTCACTAAAAACGGCTTTTGCGACCTAAAAGGTCGTATTAAAGAGGTCTAAGGACGGACGAAGTGACGGGTGACCTCTAGTAATTTTATAAAATGTTACATCATCTAGGAACTAAACACTGAATTTTCAGTATTCTTTCTTTGATGTAGATTAAAGAAATTAATGCAATACCTACGATTAGATAAATTATAGGATCAGCATGGTCAATACGTTATAAATCACTGACCAGAAGAAATATAGATTGTTTGATCTGTCGTTTTTATAAACAATAATTTCTCGAATTTATTTCGTGTGGCTAACAAAACTAACACGCAGATTTTCTTTGTTCACAGATATCCGGCTGTACGCTTTGTACTAACGCTTCGATCGTGTTTCACTAAAAAATTCTAATCCAGAGACCGCTTTAACAAACTTTCGCTAACAAACGAGTGAACTTGGAATGGAGTGATTAAATTTTAATTAAAAAAAAAAACAGTTGGTGTTACAAGTTAGTTTGTGTTTTAAAATAAATGTCTAGTTAAAAATTGTATATAAATACTTAATACAGTAAGTGTGTCCAAAATAGTGTAAATAGTACTCATTAGAGTAAGTGTGAAACAATAGTGTAAATATATGTAAGTGTGACCAATGGTTGTGCGAACAGTGAGCGCTCGGTGCGTGGTAAAGGTGCGGTTTCACTGACGGGAGGGGTGTTAAGTGTAAAGCTGGGTGCGCAACGCCACGGCGTCGTCGGTGGAGGGCCGAGAGGGTGCGGGCGAGGCCGAGGCGCCGCCCGCGCCCGACGCGGAGGCGCCCGCGCGTCGCCGCCGCCACCGCCCGCTCTACCGCCGGCTCTTCCACTATGTCCGCACCGCGTGGACCGGTGTCAAGTTCGCACTAGGTAATTTGACGTTCCATTACAATTTTATTTTTAAGCAGTTTTTTATTTTCTATAAAAATGCGTATCAAGTTTTTATTACATAAAAAATTTAAATAAAAAAAATTGAACCGACTTCAAAAACAAAAAAACGTACCGACTAAACTAAAAAGCGTAAAATAAAATCGTATTATGTTCAACCTACTGATCAATTGATCAGTGTGAAGGCGGCGAATTTTTCAAAATCGGTTCAGGCGTCTTCGAGTAATCTGTGAACATACCTACATTAAAAAAAAAATCCGAGGAATTGATAGAAGTTCTCCTTTTTTTGAAGTCGGTTAAAAATGACGTCTGGTATTGTTTTTTTAAGGAAAAATATAATTTTTTTCGCTATCAATTAACCTTTTAAAACATGCTTGGAATTTCATTTGCGAGATTTGTTCTATACAGATGACTTAGCACGTTAAGTAGCTCTAATGATATTACCTATACTATAATTTATTATGAGATGTCTATTTGGCTTTATACTGGTAAGATAATGGACAAATCGCGTTTGTGTGTACAACTAAAGGTTCGTGGTTTGTTAAAAAAAACGTCCCTTCAGTTAAATACACCAACATACATAATATTTCATATACATCCAAAGCCTTTCAAAAGTAGACAAACTACGTCAGATTAACTCTTTCAAAAACTGTTATACATCACAAATATACGATAGTTCACTTAAGTAACAAAATTACAATGATTGTCCCTCTAGCAGGCATGAAACCTCTCCGCCTGAAAAAAAAAATGTTTTGATGTTTTTTAGTTTTTCATACATTTTTTTAATATGACTTTTACAAAGGTTGGTGCCAGCCATATTTTAGTTTTCCTTTTTTTATTACATATTGTTATAAAAAAAGAAAACTATATAAAAACTAATTTTAGTCACCGAAATAGCCTCTATGTTATTTGCCACTGAATAAAATTACTCGGCATATTCCCATATGGCAGGAGGCTACAACTCCACATGCAAGCCGAGCTGATGAAAATTACTTTTTGTCTATTTTCAACGTTTTTATAATGCATATGCTAATTTGTATCTGATAAAAATGTTGCGAAGTTTTATAATATGTTTAAACAAAAAGCTCTGCAGTCCACACAATATATTTTAATACCACATTATAATAAATGTAAATTCTGAGGGCAACTGTTGAATCTAATTTGCTTTTAATTTATTTTATTTTTCGCAGAAAGTATTAATATCGTTTATTTATTTTAAAAAAAGTAAAAATAAAAGGTTACTATTTACTTAAAATAAATAAACGATTTCTCTAGTGCCTTGCTCATTGGCGTATCTAGGTTTATTTCCTGGGGTGGGCCTGGTCCCGATTAAATAAAAATCACGATTCAAAATAAAAATTGTTATTATTTGACAATTTTTTTTTTGTAAAACATAATAGAATTTTCCAGTAGTAGACCAGAATCCCAGGGTGCACACAGGAACTTTCTAGGGTGGGCACGACCCACCTTTTATTAAGCCAATGGCCTTGCTTTAAACAAAACAATATATAGGTTATTTTTCTTGGGTTCACTGAATTAAACTTCGGTTCAATGTAGGATTTTAAATTGAATCCTAAATTAGCTAACTAGTCTCTGATTATATCTGGTAAAGATGTTGTTATAAAGCGGCCTATTTATTTTTATATATCATAAGCGATATACTTCACACATAAACAGTGAACATATAGGTCACCAAATCATATAAATACCTGCAACGTAAGTAGTATATGACATTTCCATACAATATATAACTATTATTGTATGTAGATCGCCCTATAAGTGTATCGTTGTATAGTGATTTATTAAAATTTTCATTCAACCTTTACTGTTTTAATTAATTATTTCATTGAGTTAAGATAATTTTAATTTAAAAATCGGTACTTAATTAAACGCTTTGGTTACCGTATGGTTAAAAACATTTCTTCTACGATACAACTATATACTTAAGTAGTTCACATCTTATATACAACTATATTGTAGTTACCTAGAAATACAATACACTAGAAAAACAAAAGTTACTCGCCGAGTTTTTCCCAACTCAAAGACTGAATATTATTTAAGCTTATTTGCTTTCAAAATGCTTACAAAGCAAGGTCGTCAACTTTGAGCATTTCACAAGTTCTTTTATATGGAAGCGACAAAAATATTCAAACAGGGAAAAGTTTTTGAGCCACTTTTCATTGGAGTTAGAAGAGCTGTTAAATAAAAGTTTCACGATTTTAAACGTAACAATGTGTCTTGAACTTTGTATTGCGCAAAATGGGGCATTTATTATCTTCTGTCCACTCCTCTACTATAAACTTACTAACTGTTTAGCTGGTGGGTGGCTTAGTTACCACCCTACGGGCAAAGATGTACCGTACCGCCAAGCGATTTAGCGTTCCGGTATGTCGTGTAGAAACCAAAAGGGGTATTGATTTTTATCCTTCCTATCGGATTATAAGGTCCAATCTAGAGCGGGCTTGTTAGCAGCCCAGATTTTCAGTAAAATAATTATAATTAACCCCTCCCATTCATTAAAACTGGATGTCCAAAAGGAGTCTATGCCAGACAAAACGCAACCGTAGGACTTCGTTTTATAAAACAACAAAGTAGGTATTAGTGTTGTTCAAAACCTACTGAAATATATTTTTGAAACCACCAAAATGGTACTGATTTTATTCTTTAAAAATCGAATTCACATTGCGTTTTCACGAATCTGCATTCAGTCATGAATATTCCGGTACCCGGTGAAATCTCTTTCAGTATCGGAAAATTAATTGAAATTGATTCGAGTATTTTGAAACAGAAAATAAAATACAAGAGGCGCCGGGGAAGCATCCGCTGAAGGTACAATTTAATATTCAGTTCTGAAATAAGATTTTGCAAGCTGTTGAACTTAAAGAAATACGGTAATAGTACGAGTTATATACTAGTGAACTTAAAGAAATACGGTAATAGTATGAGTTGTATAATTATAAATTTACAGAAATACGATAATAGTACGAGTTATATACTAGTGAACTTAAAGAAATACGGTAATAGTATGAGTTGTATACTTGTGAACTTAAAGAAATACGGTAATAGTACGAGTTGTATACTTGTGAATTTAAAGGAATACGGTAATAGTACGAGTTGTATACTAGTGAACTTAAAGAAATACGGTAATATTATGAGTTGTATACTAGTGAACTTAAAGAAATACGGTAATAGTACGAGTTGTATACTTGTGAATTTAAAGAAATACGGTAATAGTACGAGTTGTATAATTGTAAATTTACAGGAATACGGTAATAGTACGAGTCGTATAATTGTAAACTTACACAAATACGGTAATAGTACGAGTCGTATAATTGTAAACTTAAATAAATAAGGTGATAGTACGAGTTGTCTAGTGAACATAAAGAAATACGGTAATAGTACTAATTATATAATAGTGAACTTAAAGAAATACGGTAATAGTACTAATTATATAATAGTGAACTTAAAGAAATACGGTAATAGTACGAGTAGTACTTCGTAACCGAAAAATACAACTAGTACTATTACCGTATTTCTTTAAGTTGTGTGATATTGGAGCTGCTGGATGTAGGTAGCTCGAGACCGTTATACCTATGTCCAGTAGTGGACGATCATTGGCTGTTAATGATGATAGAGATGACAAAGCGCTGCTCAGTTGTATGGTTTTGTACTTAGCACCAGCTATCAGCTTCTTCATCAACTGTAACGATTAAGCCTCAGTAACACCACGGTTAGAGGGTAGAAAGTCTAGAATTCTATTCCTGGCCGTTAAAGTATAGTTCTAAAACAGTTGGTAATGTACTTACGGTCAGAGGTAACTATAGTCCTTTAGCTGCTTACAATAAAAAGGTGTAATGTAACGTCCTCAACATTATTTTAGAGCTTTCACCCGCACAATATATTCAGGAGGCATTTACAAAAACGTCGTAGCTGTCATAATGTCCGGAAAAATAGTAAATTTTCCACTGAGCTCAGAACGCACCCATATCGCGGTTATATAGCGTCATAATTCTCAATGTTATAGAGTATTTTATTAAGGGTCTAGGGTGAGTGGCTTATGATAACATTTGATTAGGGTTCACCCATTCGTCGTGATATCATGAAATTAGTGCTAAGTAACAAAGTGCTGGTGGTGTAAAATTACTTTCTGCTTCGTGCTGCTTGAATAAAGGATGTTTTTAGTTAATTAAATATTACTACGTTCTGTATGAAAATACTAAAGTATATTTGTATCATAAATGAACAAGTTAGATATATTCTGAATATAAAGAAATGTAGATTTTATTTTAAACTTGAAGCTATCTAAGTCTGAAAAAATGTATATTATTTTTAGTGATTCCACATTAGTAAGTTAAGGCTCACTTTAACTTACTGTCATGCTGTGTATATAATTACTATGTATATAGATACAATTCGCAATAATCATGCATTGTTTGATATTATCGGAACGGTGAAAGCCCAGTGGATATGACCTCTGCTTTCGATTCGGAGGGCGTAGTTTCAAATCCGGTCCAGGGCATGCACATCCAACTTTCAGTTATGTGCATTTTAAGAAGTTAAATATCACATGTCTCAAAAGGTGGAGGAAAAACATCGAGGTAACCTATGCATACCTGAGAATTTTCTTAATTCTTTACGAGCTGCGTACCTAATATTTTATTAACTAGAAAAAAAGATTTTATGTTTTCATACAAAGTAATTCAAATAACTCTGACTATCTATGAAACACACACAGTTATCTATCGTTACTATTTATCAATTAATAAGTCTGGCTACATCATTACCCTAAAGGTACGGCTATACTGTACCTTTAGGGTGACAATTTAAGATCTATTTACAAAAGAAATACTATTTACACCGAAAATATTCATTTAAGAACACATGTTCTTTGAACATTTTAAATTAATTTTAGATAAATAATATAATCCCAGAGTTATGAGAAATTTTCCTCAGTATATTTCAAACTCATATAACTCTTCGCGAATAAAATCTATTATCTCGATAACATCGCGTGTATTGTTGTTATTTATGTGCGGGAGCATTGTCATGCATTCGGATTAATTTGTTATGAATATCTTCATTTGGTTCATATTTAAGTGCGCCCTAAAGTCGGGAGTTGACACAGAGCCAGCGGCAGTCTAGACGCGTCGTCGAGTTGCAAATGATTGGCGTCACAGTAGAGAACCACTCAGTACGGCATTGTTGTGTACGTACAAAGACTTATCGTGGTTATTATCTTAGCCAGATCGCAGTTCAAACACGGCTTTGGAAAACAATAGACAAACCCAAAGCGTTGAAGCGAGACCATTAAACGTTGAAAGTAAAAAAGTCAAAAATGTAGCCAGTACTTTTGATAGTGTTCTCAACATAGTGAGTGACAATGTGTTTACGATAAACGAGCTGCCCGGTGGAGTGACACAAAAATCTAATTTAGTGAAGGGCAAAGGGTTCGACAAAAAAGATAAAGGACACGGGAAAAAGAGAGTTAGATTTGTTGATACTGAGTTAATCCCCGAAAAGATTTCGTTCACGGAACGTTTTGTCCAGTTTTTTCATTACATTTGGAGTTGCACGAGGACGACCGTCCAAATTGTTTTGAGTAAGTTTTATCGCCCCTTTTATTGCTTTTCTATTTTGGAAGTGCTAAAACATACACTGACCTTTATAAACTACGTACATTAAAATACATTAACTGCGGTCCAGTTT
The DNA here is from genome assembly GCF_947172395.1 of Bicyclus anynana. Taxonomy (NCBI): domain Eukaryota; kingdom Metazoa; phylum Arthropoda; class Insecta; order Lepidoptera; family Nymphalidae; genus Bicyclus; species Bicyclus anynana. Next base: position 9,884,168 of record NC_069095.1, read on the forward strand.
CACAGGAAAAGCTTTTGCAGGTTTGCTATGACATTTAAATAAGTTAATACATTTTATATTGTTTAATAATAAATTTGTAGAGAGGTCAATTCTGTACATGAAATATATTTCGAAAATAACTATCAGGGGGTGACTAGTGATCGATACGGATGCCAAAAATACAATCAGTAAAATTTTTGTCTATCTGTCTGTCTGTTATAGAAACAAAAACTACTCGACGGATTATAACGAAACTTGGTACAATTATTCTTCATACTGCTGGTCAGGTTATAGTATACTTTTCATAACACAACGATCAATAGGAGCAGAGCTGTGAAGGGAAATGTAGGGAAAACTGAAGAAGTTACTCAATTTTTACAGCGATACTACTGTAAGGTAAGGGCTGGATTAAAGAGATCTAAGGGCGGACGAAGAAGGGCGTCTGCTAGTTGTAAATAAACGTAATTGTTCAAAGAAATTAGTGTATAAGTTATAACTCATCTTCTCAATATCACGTGATTTTTGTCGGAGTCGGTCCGACTAGTTTCCATTCGATACGGGGTTCTTAATCACTAGCTTGTTCATGAAAAGCAGAAACCAAACTATATAGCTACAATTTCAGTATTGCAAAGCATTCACGATGGTTATTCTAAAATTTCAATAAAAAATATTTAACCGACTTCGAAAAAGCGGTGACCTGTCTGAAAATCTAAATAATTTATTGAACTGGTTGGTTTAACTAGCCTAATTAATAGCACCGCCAGAGCCTAGAAGTGTCAACAGCTTAACGGTATAGGGGTCGGACTCAATCACCGAGTGTCGTGGTTCTATCCCTGCCCGATGGACTATTGTCGTATCAACTCCTAAGACTGCTTTTTTTGACAAGTTGGAGGGGAATTCGAATATTGGGCATACATGCCTTATACTCACATTCCCCTCCAACTTGTTACCTTATAAAAGTATGGGTAAAATTCTTTTTATGGAGTACTAACGGACGCCCGCGACTTTGTCCGCGTGGAATTAAGTTTTTCACAAATCGGGAACCATAGATTTTTCCGTAATGAAGCCTATGTTTCTGAATAAAAACACACCGGTACACCGGTAAATCGTCTTGCCTTTCGGCATAGGCCTCCCCCAAGATTTTCCATGCCTTGCGATCATGAACTTTCCTTTTCCAAAGTGTTCCTTCCCATCCATCTTCCCATCTTCTTAATGGCCTGCCGCGTTTCCTTTTGTTGTCTCTAGGGTACTAAACAACCTTAAAGAGTAACAAACATCAAAATAAACATACACATCCATACAAACTTACGTGTTTATAATATTAATATAAAGTAGGATGGATTCTTTTAAAAACAAAGAACATTAACTGCCTTAATTAAATAAATAAAAAAGTAAGAATAAATCTTTTCTTACGAGTACAAAAGTACGTAGCCTGTTTCACAAAGTAATTATAATACACTCGAAACTTGAGAAATCTGTTTGAGAATAACAGGTTAATACAAATTTGCTTTCGAGATCCCAAAGTTTAATAAACAAAGCTAAGCGAGATTAAAGCAGACGGATAACAACATGATACCGTAATTCAACAAATCTACTGAAATATGGAAATTATGAAATAAAAATAAAAGTTTTGATGAGCCTGTTACGTTTAACCGATTTTCAAAACGGAGGATTTTTTTTGTTCTTTAGAAGTTAGCCCTTGACTGCAATCTGTGATCTGCACCTGATGGATGGTGGTTGTTAGGAGGAGTATGAAAATCCACACCCCTTTTGGTTTCTATACGACATCGTACCGGAACGCTAATTCGCTTGGCGGTACGTCTTTGTTGGTAGGGTGTTAACTAACCGCGGCCGAAGCATCCCATCAGCCAGACCTGGACCAATTAAGAAAATCTCAATCGGCCCAGCCGGGGATCGAACCAAGGACCTCTGTTTTGTAAATCCACCGCGCATACCACTGCGCCACGGAGGCCGTCAATCTACTCAAATATGGAAATTATGAAATAAAAACGAACGTTTTGATAAGCATATTACATTTTAACCGAATTTCAAAACGGAGGATGTTTTTAACAAAATAATTTTATTACAATTCTAGCTGTTGTCAAGCCTGCGTAGTTTCTATTTCTGTAGGACTATCGGAAAAAAAATTAGCCAATGCTACTAGCCTAGCTGTGAGATCCCCGTCAAAATATGTCCAGCCATTTCAGAGATTAGCCGAAAAAAACAAACAAACAGACAGAGAAAAATAAAAAACAATATTTTTAATAAATAAGTAATATTTTGAATGAAGAGTTCAATAACTCTACGTCCTTTACGCAAAACGCAAGTAATAACACCCTTCAAACCGGAACACAGCAAACTGCTAGGCGGTAGAAATAACCGGCAAAGTGCGAGTCGACCTCGCGCACGAAGGGTTCCGTACCAATATCATATTTGTTGTATCGGAACCCTTATTTTATTATTGAGTATTTTTTGATATAGCAGCAAAAGAAATACATAATCTAAAATTTACAGTCTATCACGGTTGTTGAGATAAAGCCTGGTGATAGATGGATAGCGAAGTAATTCACACGTCACACGGAGACACGTCGATTCTCTTTCTACAAACGCTAACGCTTCGAAAACTACAAGATTGTATGGGAATGACAGATCCGATGGATAACTTGATCACGTGACCTGTCGATAGTAAATGTATTCCAGGCGTTTGCGATTGTAGAAAGAGAATCGACGTGCCACAATTAAATCATTGAAGTGTAACAAGGAAACACACATTCGCCTCTATAAAACTACAATGTATCACATACAGACTTGAATTTTATTTATTAGTACCAAGTGATAACTCATTTGAATTACTGACAGTGCCAAATTAGCATAGATATAAACTTTCGTAATCTTGCCAAAGTATTTAATTGTTGCGGATCTACAACGAGCTATTGAAGACGGAGTTGGCAGAAGTGTTTATAGCCAAACAAGTTGGACGTAATCGAAACTCGTCACAAAACTTTCACATTTTCCGGGAATAATGAAATTTCCGAAGCGGATATCGAATTACGTGGCAATTTTTTGCCTTAAAAGACTGCCGTTAAATTACTAAGAATTGAATTTGGCGTTATAATAATTTACGTACCTTATTTTTTGTTAGTAAACTATTCATCATCATCATTATCAACCCATATTCGGCTCACTGCTGAGCTCGTGGCTCGTCCCTGAATGAGAGGGGTTAGGCCAATAGTCCACCATGCTGGCCCAATGCGCAGGCAATGTGCAGGTTTCCTCACGATGTTTTTCCTTCACCGTTTGAGACACGTGATATTGAATTTCTTAAAATGCTGAACACAATTGAAAAGTTAAAGATGCATGCCCGGACCGGATTTGAACCCACATCCTCCGGAATCGGAGGCAGAGGTCATATCCACTGGGCTATCAGGGCTTTAGTAAACTAATATTGGGATTCATTGGAATTCAAGTCGGTAAAGTAAATAGTACAACCGAGTGTATACTGTGTATTGTACTCGTATTCATTTATGCGCAATGGCCTGAGCAATTTATTTTAATTATAGTTTTTTTTAAGTTAAGCATTTGAGACTTACATCTTATCTATCTATGTACTAAATTTTGTCGAAATTCTTTCAGCCGTTCAGATAGCCTATTAACTGACTTGGTCTCTAATAACCTATTATATTAAACATCAGATCAACTAAGAAATGTCATTTACCTTCTGTATGATATCCACGAAGGGCTGTCAGTAGGCACCGAATGACATTTGTTACTGTTACGCTGAATCTCAATTTCATATATGTCAACTAACATGCGTCAAAGTTAGTGAATTAGCCTGCTGGTGTCATGAATGGCTTAAGAAACCTGACTTTGTTTTAGTAAGGTAATACTAGGTTCTGCGACTTCGTTCGCGAGAAACTAGGTGTAAACTTTTATTCCTTTTTAAGCCCCATTACACTTTTACTTTAGCTTTTTGTGTTATTTTGGGGAAGTACTATCACAACTTCTGCCGCCCAGAAGTTTTGATATGGTATGTTCTGAATGTCATGTCATGATTGCCAGTTTAATTACAAGCCTTTTATCGTAAAGTAAATTTTAAATAGTAGTAATTTAAAGTTCACTTTAGAGGAAGTACCTACTACTACAATTTCTACCGCCAAGTAGCACTGCTGTAGCATGGTCTGAAGGTCACGGTTGTCGATGTAATTACAAGATCTTCAAAGTAAAGTGAACTTTAAATAGTAGTAATTAAGAACTTCCAGAGAGGAATATAACAATACTGCTTGCCGGCATAAATAAGCGAGCACCTATCCTGGACCAGCTTCACAAAAAGCTCTACGAATGTAAAAACATACTCATGCTAAGTTACAATTTTCTAGTATTAATGGTCTCTGCGCTAAACCACGGACAGACGGACGGACGGACAGACAGACATGGTGAAACTATAAGGGAAGGACCCTTATAGTTTCACCATGTCTGTCTTATAGTTTCACCATGTCGACTACGGAACCCTAAAAATGTCGTAAATCTGCATGCAAATCTAAACAAACCGTGTATCACGGTATAATCGTGATAACGTTGATAAAATGTAAAATATATTCAGAACTTAGTTTCATAAAAAAATCCTAACAGCTCCCGCGTAAACGAAACGTGCCATGGAATTTTCACGTTCCGGATTACAAAAAAACATCCCTTAATTCTATATCGAAGTGTAAACTTTGATATAATTGCATTTATATGTATAAAATACACAAAATTAATTTAACTAGGATAAAGTTTGCAATTGGAAATTTAAATAAGATTAAATATTATCATGTCCTTTTATATTAGGATTTTTGCAAGTATTTTGTGAATTTGAACTATAAAGAAAACTTTTATCTTCTAATATGATCAACTAACCGATGCCCGCGACTCGTCTGCGTAAAATTTATTTTTTCACAAATGCCTCGGGAATCATGATTGTTGTGGCGTTAAAGAGTAACAAACATCCAAACAAACGTGCATACTAACATCCATACAAACTTTCGCGTTTATAATGTTAGTAGGAAGTAAATTTTGCGTTAATATTATATTGTAGGTGATTTTATTAAAATTTACTTACTCATTTAAGAAAAACTCGCTTGTAAATCACTTAGCAAGCCGTTATTTCATGGCACAAATGAGCTCATAGCTCATTTAAACCACGCGGCACCCGACATGCATCGCCTCGTTTCGTGCGAGTAGTATTCTTTATTTATGAGCTACTATTAGACATAAAAGTACATCTACTCTATATAGACTACAAGCCCTTGAACAAAAATTACATGTGAAATGAACCTACATGAATAACGCTTAGAAGGCTCCATTCACTCGCGTACTCACCACTGTACTGCTCAGAAATGACGGCATAGTGCTTAGAGTTATTTTCTGATATAGTAACAGCCTTCTAAGCGTTATTTACGTTGGTTCATTTCACAGGTAATTTTTGTTCAAGGGCTTGTAGTCTATTAGTATCATCGATGTACTTCCAATCTTTGACCTAGCGAGTCCAATATACAATATAGAGTACACAAGGTTATTAACTAAGATATGCACTATATTTACAGAATTGTCTAACCACTTTTTTATAAAACGTATAAGATGACTATTAATAACTCTGTAATGATCACTATCAGTAATTGTTATCAACAATTATACCAATTTTAAAAATCCCTCCCTAATAATGAGTTCGTGACAAGTCTTCAGTAGGCAGCGGAATTTTGCATGTATGAATGTAGTGAATGAGTGTCACTGGTTACATTCGTGGACGACCCATGTAAAAAAAAGGGGGCGCCGCGCTGTTAGACGAGGTGGCAACATGTGGATTTAATGAGCTGGAACCTTAAATTCATCATTTGCTTAAAATCACAAATCACTTACAGATATTATTTATGTTCTTAATTTACGATTTGTGTATTTATAATCGATTTACCGGCAATGTATTTTCGATTGAATACTAATATTTCAAGTCACTTCCATTAACCGTGGTACAAGACACATCCGAAATTAATTTATAATTTTGTCTGTTCACTGCGAATGTGTAAAATAACTTTGATAAATGATCATGTTTTAATTGAAATTCCACCGCCGTGAAATTGTTTCTGTGTTACATGTGTTTTGAATTGTTAATTAATATTTTGAATTTTACATTATTTTAACAGCACATAAACACAAGCTGAAATTAAAGTCTAAAATAAGGCTAAAACCAAATAGGTATACCTAGAGCAAGAAAAAATAACGTCAAGGTTAAAAATTCTTTCTGAGCAACTGTCCAAAAATTATATATAAGGATTTCTAAAAACCACTTTAGAAATCCTTACATATAATTTTTGGACAGTTGTTCAGAAATTATTTTAAAATACAACCGGATCTTGTTACTGAAGAAGCTACATAAAATTGTATAGGAACATTTTATATCTGTCGGTTTTTTTTATGATTGGTTAATGCGTTTTAGTTTAGTTATTGAGTGTGAGAAGTTTGAAAAGATGGACCTTTTTAGGCGCATATACCTCAATTGAACCGTGATATCCCAGTGCGTAAGACCTCTGCCTCCGATTCCAGAAAGTGTGTGTTCGAATCCGGTCCGGGCCATCTCCAACTTTTCAGTTGTGTGCATTTCAAGAAATGAAATGTCACGTGTCTCAAACGTTGAAGGAAAAACATCGTAAGAAAACCTGCATACCAGAAAATATTCTTAATTCTCTGCGTGTGTTAAGTCTGTCAATCTGCATTGGACCAGCGTGGTGGACTATTGGCCTAACCCCTCTCATTCTGAGACTAGACTCGAACTCAGCAGTGTGTATATGGGTTGTCATTAGGGTGCCTCTCTATTCTCTCCTGATATCTGGTTTTGTATTTTTGGATTTCGTCATGGACGGTATCAACCTTTAAGTGATGGCGTATTTGATTATTAGTGACGAACCACGGAACACCGCTTATTGTACGAAGAATAATATTTTGCATTCTTTGGATTATATTAATATTGGTCTTGCAAGCGCTCCCCCAGAGTTGAATTCCGTAGAGCCATACAGGTTTAAGGATGACTTTATTCGTTGAAAGATGTCGAGTTTTTCAAAACAAATCGAACGACTACTAAAACATACTTAGAACAATTGACGTAAAAGTGATATAATAATAAAGGCGGGTTTACACGACTCGAAATGCGGCAATAAAACCAGATGGTTGAGGTCACGTCTAGCCCGACCCGCTGTCGCTGCCAGCCCGTAAACTTGTGCCTTTCGGTCCCAAACATTAAACATATTGCCTGCAGATGTCATTATTCATTTTGTTTATACACAAATCTAGAAACGTACGAGTACTAAACATAATGTAAGGTAAATACGGTTATGTTTATTAGAATTCTTTTCTTTTATTTATTATATTTCTAACCATTTTACTGCGTAAACGGGACACGCCCCAAGTACGCAACTGCTCGAGCTCGCGCGACCGAATCCGCCCTCTCCGAACCGAATAAGCTACCTCTGTGCCAAATTTCATCTTTGTACATCAAGCAGTTTTTGAGATTTCGTGAAGAATAACCTTTCGCATTTATACATATATTAAGATTATAAAAAACTAAAAACCGATTTAGAAAATTATTTTAACAATAGAAAGCTATATCTTCACCCAGGAACATTGGCTATATTTAATCCCCTTATTCCCAAGAAAACGGGAACAATGGGGGTAAAACCGCGCGGTATCTGCTAGTCTTATAAACGCGAAAGTTTGTATGATTGGATGTTTGTTACTCTAACACCGCAACTACTGTTTTAGGCAGAAAATTGGAATGGAAATAGATTTTACTCTGTATTAACACATAGACTACTCTTTATCCCAAAAAATCTATGGTTTCCCGAGATTTGCAAAAAAAACTGATGATTTTGATGGTATGAATGTTTGTTACTCTTTCACGCCGCGACTAGGTACTCAACCAAATCTCCTAAAATTTGAAGTAGAGATATATTAACACATAAGCTACTTTTTATCCCGGAAAAATTAATGGTTCCCGAGGGATTTGTGAAAAACTTAATTCCACGCAGACGAAGTCGCGGGTGTCCGCTGTCAAGTATAGAGTAGTAAAAGATTTTTTATTTGCAACATTCCTCACTCTCAGATTTACTAACCACCATTATGTTCGCGCACTTCGGTGTTGATTGAACGGAGTGTATGAGATAAGTCGTAAAACAAAATTAGAAACAGCATTGTTATGATGGCGAGGCGCTAAGGTCGTCTGTTAATGAACCTGAAACTGACGGCTTTCGACAAGAATAGATCCGTTGTTTACATCGGTGTATACAACGATGTAGATAGGCCTTAAATTCATCAAGTGCTAATATGTTAAAATATTGGGATTCATTGAAGCTGATGTTATCTTATATATAAGCGTGTAAAAACCCTGTTTGTCGCAAATGCCTCTCTTGCGATCGCTTGATGCGTAACTGTCAATTAGCCAATGGGGGATGTCGAACTCGAAAACAAATTTTCAACTCTTTAGGGTAGATAGATCCAAAGATTACCTTATTCAATATCACAAACTTAACCGGTTTGTATAGAGAATATTTGTATAGATAAAATGTACCCTTAGCCTTAGACCAACCTGGTCAAGTGCAGAAAGGGCCCAGAAGGAAGAAGAAGTATCCTTTGCATTGCTCCAAACAGGATAAAGTACCATGCTTTGTACATTTTTTTCTCTTGTACTCGATACCTCTAATCAGTTACTTGACTAGCCAGTGAGTTGTGTGAGCTTAGGACAGTTTCTGACAGCAGAGTCCATAGCTTTGCCTCCAACTATTGAGCCACAAACTTATATGACTTGGTGAGGGTGTCGCACCTGTTGTGCTTTTAGTATAATGTTTCGAAAAATGTAGGCAGGTCATCTCGTCCCAGATGATAAATCCGGGTGAGGGTACGGGCCTCGAGACTTAGCCTCCTTACCCGGGTAAGAGGCGGGGGATCTTGTTACACCGGTCATTTTCTTCCAGGCCCTTTCGGGGCTGAGGCTTTGTGGCCGATGGGTTGACTTAGGTGTCAGTCCAGGTGCCCCACGCGGACTGCGATTGCTTGCTATCCTGTGGGACGATCTCAACGACGTTAGTTCCAGTTTTGGCCACCAGGTCAGAAAAGTTTGTGACATTATTGTCATCGAGCACGTCTCACGCACTTTGCGTTACCAACAGTGGTGAAGTATGTTGAATTTGATTCTAATCGCACACATCTATGTACGCTTTGATGATGGAAGTTTAATTTTAAGTTTTCGACTAATTAGTATTACCATTATCTTATGCGTGCGTGTAAACTAAAATTAATTAAAATAAATGATATTTTAGTTATAGTTGATCATTGATACTTAATAATATTTTTTTAAATTTAATCGTAAAAACTTTTCAATGACGACTCCACACATTTCCGTATTCGATGAGAATTTACTTGATTTTCGCGTTCAGACTGACTGATACTGATATGCATTTCAGTATATCCGCGGCTCCGCACACAATAGGTGCGTTTAGAACAAAATGTCCGTAAACATAGATCTGGAAACGTTTTCCTTCAAGAAGAATCTACGACGTCGAACGTTGAACACGATTCGATCGGCCGTGACTGCGCTGAGGCAAATCGCTAGTAAGTGCTTTTAAATTGAGTTCCGAGAAACAAGTTCAGATTTAGTTCCAGCTTTTAAGGTTGTGTGGAACTTTGTTTCTTTGTTTTGGTACTGCGGAGTTTGCTGACACGAAGTTTTAATTAGGAAAAAAGTATAGCCAAGAGTTGTTAAAGATTTAAAACCTCCGCTGGGATTCATTATGAATTCAGTATCTCGGCATCTTTTAAAATTTTCTCTCCAAACTGTCACCTTGAAAATTTTTCGTAAGTTCAAGCACGGTTATCTAAGGTAAGTTCCGAAATCTGTGTAGAATATTAAAACGAGAAACTTGTTCTAAGAGCATATTTTATTTTAGAACTAGCGGACGCCCGCGAATTCGTCCATGTGGAATTCAGTTTTTCACGAATCCCTCGGGAACCATGGATTTTTCCGGGATGAAAAGACACCTATGTGTTAATCCGGGGTAAAATCTATTTCCATCCCGAATTTCAGCCAAATCGCTTCAGTAGCTACAGCACAAACGAGCAACAAACATACAGATATACACACACACACTAACACACGAACTATCGCCTTTATAATATTAGTGTGATTTCAGAACTTGGGTCCATGTTTCTAGATATAAACATCAAAGAAATGTTTTTGTTTTGTTCTAAAGAAATAAACAAAACTTTGCTTTCACTCCGTAGTACATTCACTTTGAGTCGTAAATACAGTTGTAACAGAATGTACACAGAACATAAAGCGCTTAAGCAATTTCACAATTTCCTCGAGAACCAATGATAAATTTTTTCGGGGTCAATCCAGGGTGTAATCTAACTTTTTTCCAAATATCAGTCTAATTGGTTTAGAAGCTGCACCGTGAAGGGTTAACAAACATGCATTACTTATACACGAACTTTTATAATATTAGTCTGATCACAATATTGTTTATAATAATTGTGATCACGATAAATATGAACAAGCATTTTCTAGACAAACGATGACGAATCTGATCACACTTTTCATCAGGCCACTCCATCACAATTATCAAGTTAGCTCAAGAATTCATTGCGCATGAAATGTCAAAAGCTCTAGACAAAATTTCTAACAACTAACATAATCAAACTATAAGCCTCAATAGCTCAGCGGTAAAGAGACCGGACTCATCACCGAGAGGTCGTGGTTCGATCTTCCCGCTGGATATTGTCGTAGCCATTCCTAACACAGTATTTTTCGATAAGTTTTTTTTTATTCTTGACTAGGTGGAAGGTATCAGGAATATATTGGTCAATGGTCATATTTAAAAGATTGAAAATGTAAGAGTGATTAAGATAGTTAACTACTGTTAACTATATCTCAGGTTATTAATAAAATTGAAAAGTTTATGTAATCTTCAAAACCTTTCACAGATTTTCCTTTCGCATCGAAAGTGATGTTCTAACATAAACATTTTTACGGCCGTTTCAAATTTCCGCGTGTTGTAGAGTTAAATTAAAAATAATTTTGCGTTTCCTATAAATTAATCGTAATTTTGTCTTTGTTTACAATTTTCACCAAGTTTACAATTGAATTCCAAATGTAATACGCAAAATTCAAAAATCAAATTCCTCTTGTCCACAGTTTAGATTCCTTTGTAAACTTTAATATTACTGTTCGCTTTATTCTCATGAAGTCAAATTTTTTGTCACACACTTATTTGGCTTTTAGCCCTGCGAAAGGCCAAAACCTTCAAAATTATATAAAATCTGAATTTTTAATAATGAGAATTAGAAGTTAAATCATGCCCCTAGTCGACAACACAGGCTTTCTAAAAAAATAAAATAATTATTTATTTCAGTTTGTTTCATAACTTTTTATCTACACTCATATTACAAAGACGTGAAATTTGTGGTCTTTTAGGGGGTAATCTCTTAATCTACAGAACCGATTTTGAAAATGCTTTCATCGGTAGAAAGCCACGTTATTTGTGAGTTTCATAGGCTATATTTTTTACCCTTACGGAATGGAACGGGAACTACGCGGGTGAAACTGCGCCGTCTAGTTTATTATAAAATTTCAAATAAATAAAGCACTTCAGACTCTTGATAAGTAGATATGTTAACAAAGGTTTTCAATTTTCATCAGTTTTCAAAGTTTCAAACTCGAGCATACGAGTACTTGGTGAAAATAAACAGCAAAAATTATCATGAATGTATAAGCGTTGTTTTAAAACAATAAAAGTTTAACAAGTTGGAACGTGTCGACACAAGTGCTATGTTCGGGGGGATTACGGGATTTACATTTTAAATTCGTTAAACATTGAGCTTTTTATCAAACAAATCTCAAACGCATTTATATTTTTATTTTATTTTAAAATAAAAGGCTATCTGAAATCAGGGAGGCTTTTCTGTAACGATGTCTTTATTACTTCGACAGTGAGGTTCGAACTCATATCTATGTTTTTCTGTCTATAGTACTGTGTTAGACAAAGAGAGATAGAGCTGTATTCGAAACTCGCACTTGCGAGTTACACAAAACATCATTGCTGAACATGCCTCCTGGATATGAAGTATCTGTCACTTCTTTTTACTTTTGTCACCCAGGGACTTGGAAAAGAATGTGACATCCCTGTACCTAAGAGAGCACGTTCGATTTCTATCAACCAACCACCAACTGTTTAGGTCGTCTTGTACATTAAACCTAAACATTATCACAGTGAGCCACCACAAGTAAGGTTTGTTAACGCCATACACACACATTACAGATATATACTTGTCTCCCTTCTTCTCCTACCTTTTCCATTTCCTTATTCTCGTGAGAGGGAGACAATTGCAACCCGCAACGCCAGACGCTTCGATCAAATTAGTCAATTAATGTACGCCGCCTGATAACTACGCATAAATTTGGCTCGCGCGCTTTCTAAATCAGTGATTATTATAAACTATAATATGTGTTGTGAGTGCATTGGTGGGCTTCTATGAGCTGTCGAAGGCGCCTAGCAGCCCTGTGAGATTTGCTGGTTCACAAGGTCAGTTCACGAGATCCTTTGTCTCCAAAGTTCACCTATTTCCACACCAAGGTTGGCCATCCGCATTGAAGGAGCATGGTGTACCTAAGCTGTCGAGCTCTGAAGGGAGACTCGCCCTGTTGTAAACAGGGCGAGACTCCCGCCGGTAAAATATACTGATAATTATGAATATAATAAATGTTTTGATAATTTTAATCAATGTTGTTTTAACTTAATAACGCTTATCCTTACATTCGCACGAAAAAGGGATCTACACTAGTGAAACCGTGGGACACATTTAGTTAATACGAATATAATAAGAGAGGAACAAACTCATAGCAAAGTTTTAACAGCAATACCAGTTGGCCATACGTTTAGAAGTGTGGACATGTGCACTCTGCATGCGGTCGAAAGCTAACGCATAATAATGTGTGCGGTTTAGACAATATGTTACGCTGTGTTTGTGTTCATGCTGTGTGTATTTTTTTATGCTACGCACACTTTCCCGTTGTATCAAAACATCGGGTTTTTATATACTAGTTAGAATAATAAATTCTATAGAATAGTTTAATTTGGGTATTAAGATAATATTTATTGCAAATATAATAGTTAGAGCTATATGGAGATCACTAAACCTTATTAATACTTGAGGTAAACAAATACAAATATTTCTTTTGTTTATACTTTTATGTGCTGACTTAGGTAAAAATAACTAGATTTTTTTTGAGACCCATTATTAAATATTGTTATTCATATTAAGTGATATATTCTCGTTTAAAAAAAATAACTAATTTCTCAATAAATATTTATATTTTGACGCGTTTAAAAATACAAAAAATATGTTGTGAGTTTTTATGTTGAAAATTCATTAAAATTACTCCATAATTAGAAACATTTTTAGTTCTCAATTCATGTTCTTTAATTGGTGACATTTTCCCAATTCAATCCAGTGTTTTTTATTTGACCCGATATCACGTTTTTCTGTTAAACAAGCTGAAACTAATGAAGCAGTTAGTGATTTGAACAAATTCATCGAGTGGATTTTTTGAAACGTTAGCACCTCTAATGAAAGCGCCATTAAACATCTCCAGGTGTTCGTGCCCTGTCTAAACCCTCATTCGCACTAGAGTTTTTTTAACGGACGTTAAAAAAGCGTTCAAATATAGTATGAAGTTAAATGAAGGTCTATTTCTAACGCCCAAAATTGAAAATGCAACTTCTTCTTTGTCGTTACACACTTGACCACACCCAAATGACGACCACGACCACTCTGGTCGTCATTTGGGTGTGGTGGCAAGCCTCACTATCCTTCACCATTCCTCCCGTAGTGTGACTCTCCTAGCACATTCGTGGAGCGATCTTAATGCAACACTGCTCAAAAATGCGTCGTGTTTTAAAAACGTTGTTGTGTGAACATATACTTGGGAATGCATTTGTTGTATTTGAACGCTTTTTTCGTCGTCGTCATCAACCCATATTCGGCTCACTGCTGAGCTCGAGTCTCCTCTCAGAATGAGAGGGGTAAGGCCAATAGTCCACCACGCTGGCCCAATGAGAATTGACAGACTTCACACACGCAGAGAATTAAGAAAATTCTCTGGTATGCAGGTTTCCTCACGATGTTTTCCTTCACCGATTGAGACACGTGATATTTAATTTCTTAAAATGCACACAACTGAAAAGTTGGAGGTGCATGCCCCGGACCGGATTCGAACCCACACCCTCCGGAATTGGAGGCAGAGCTCATATCCACTGGGCTATCACGGCTCACGCTGTGTGTCACGCTTTTTTCACTTCCGTTAAAAAACTCTCGTGCGAATGGGGGCTTAAGAGCCTTGTCGGCCTTGTCGGCTGTCATTACCGGAACATCTTATTCTCGTTATTCATTGTATCAGAACTGCTTTCAAATTTAGATGACACGACATTTTAACCGCCTTGTGAAAATTCGAAAAATGGTATTTTTATTAGTAAATTGATTTGTCTTCTTTCATTGGTACACAAATAGAGTTTACTTTGTCATAGTTCTTACAATGAAGCAGTTGTTCTCTTTCAAACTTTTATAAGTATAATCTTTATTACATAATAATAGAAACGACTTCAAATATGTATTTCAGTTATTTTGATTTTAACACAAAATTACTAAGCCGATGAAAATAAATTGGTTAATAAATGACAAATTTATGAAATAGCAAAAAAAAAACATACGCGTCGAATGGAAAACCTATTACTTTTTTAAGTCGGTTGGTTTTCAAGAAGGTCGTTTCAAAAAGACAACAAATATTAAAACTTTTTTCAAATAAAATGAGACAGACGTCGTAAAAAGGGATTTAAAAGGAGACAAATACAGAAATATTAATGTTAAGTCATTTAAATGCAAAATTATTCAATAAGTTCGCTTGAACTAAATTGAAGTTCATAAAACATAGACTTCAAAAACTGCCTGACCTCTTTGAATATTAATGATTTCGCTCTGTGTTATTTGAAAGACAAAAGAAAGATTATTCCATTACAAGATAGATTTTGAGTTCACTTGAAAAACGAAAGAACTCAAAATGATTCAATTGATTTTTCATACGACGCAGTGAGATTTATTTTTCACTAAATTATTATTTACGTAATATGGATAAAATTATGCATTTTAATATTTTATAAAAATAAATTATAGCTGCGTCGCTCTAAAAAATCATTATGCGTTTATATAAAACAGTAACATATGATGTTAAGTATTATACGAATGTTTTATATCAAGTTACAAAATTCAAAATAATAATAATAATCAAAGAGTCTCCCATGTCGGCATTTTTTTGATTATTTACCCCAAATTATAACTATGAACAAACACCAATAACATAGCCATGACATCATTTAATTCACCTTTAACTATGGTTTTTTTTTTTGTTCTATTATCCTCTTGCGATCCGTCGACAGACTAGGAGCAAAAGTGATATATGGCTCCATGTAAATGTCATATATGGCTTTCAATCAAATTAACTAAACTTAGAAATTAACTTAACTGACTTAACTATAGAAATAAATATTATTTATTAATATTTAGAATATTTCTAAGATTCCATCACTCGATAAAGCAAACACTCTTTCATATCAACTACATATATTTCACTGTTCGCCATAATGTACGCACATAATTTTCTTCATGCCCGTCATTTCTCGAGAAGTACATTCGTACGTCCTAAAGCCTGATGTGTAAGCATTTCCTGACCGCGACCTTTTCCATTTACGAAAAGGTCAACGTATTATCCATTTCTTGAGGAAATTTTCAAGAAAACAACTTTTTTTATGTAAAATGTTTTTTCCTTAAAATCTCTGGGTAAACTACTCTGTTTGTAGAGTTCAGTAAGCCTTGATAGGTTAACTAAGTTAAGAAGTTTGTAATAACTTTGCATCTTTACTTTAATAAGTTCTACAAACTTGACATTGCTTATCCTAATATTATTAAACTATCCGTGGAGACTATAAGTAACGTTAACAAGGTTGTTCTTAATAAAATATTCATCGTCAAACTCTATAAGTAATAGAGCTCGTACCCAACATGCTAAATCAAAGTGACGTCTTCGTATCAAAAATATTAGCACTCGCAATTCTGAATTCTAGAATTATTACAATTATCATCATACAGAACCAGTCCTCCCCCTTTATTCTTTGCGTTACTAAAGCGTTTGGTTTGGTTGGTTAAAAATAATACTATATTATTTTTAAAGTAATACTATATTAAAGTTATTGAAGTGATTAGTTATAATAAATAAGTCTTATACTCAATTAATCACATTAAGTCAGGGTTAGCCACACGTCTGGATATGCCGGCGTGTAATAAGTTTGGTTAGTGCGTTAGATGTTGCGGTTACGTGCCCTTGTAGGTTGCCGATAATAATGTGAGAGCAGATTTCTGTGATTTATACTAATATTATGAAAAAATAAAGTTTATGGTATTGTAGAGAGTAATCTCTGGATCTACTAAACCGATTTTGAAAATTCTTATACCACTAGTAATCCACGTTATTTGTAAGTGTCAAAGGCTATTATTTGTTGCCGTATTCTCACGGAAACGGGTGAAACTGTGGGGCGTCGGTGTATAAGGTATAACTTGGTGCTTCCATTTGCGTTAACTTCTCTGTTCATCCTAACTACGCTCGCGGGAAACGGGGAAAGGGGGAAAGGGGCAAGGGGTGTAAGGGAGAGGCTAGTACCAGTCAGTCTTTTGACTTTGACAAATGCCAACCTCACCTGCTCGTGTTGCACCCTCGTTCACAATGGCTTGATTTTTAAATGCCACAGGCCGGTATCGGGCAGCAGCGACACCGGTGCGAGAAATCTGGCCTTGCACTGGCCAACCCGCATGCCCAACGTGGTCAGTATCGGGCAAATCTTTGGACTAATCTGTGTGGACCAACAAAACAAAACACAGCCCCGCTATTCCTGGCTCAAGCAACGGTTACGGTAACGGTGGAGCAAGGGGTGTTACACTTGCTCGCTAACTATGGGCCTCATAAGAAGGCTCAGAGTCAGCGGGCGATGGTACGAGCTAGACTAGCAGTATGTCTGTGTGATCGAATCAGAAATTATGAGATCCGCAGAAGAACCAGAGTCACCGATATAGCTCAACGTGTCGCGAAACTGAAGTGGGAATGGGTGGGGCACATACTTCTAAGAGCCGATGGACGTTGGGATCCTAAAGTGCTGGAATGACGGCCCCGCATCAGAAAGCGAAGTGTTGGTCGCCCCCCTCCCCCACCGGTGGATGCTGGTGGCTCAGGATCGTGATGTTTGGAAGTCCCTCGGATGACATGATGATGAGGCTCGCGTAAAATTCAGAATTACTCAAACAGAATTTTCTTTTTCTTAAAATTATCTTTTGAATAACGATTGACAAAATCTACCTTAACGCGAGCAAAGCCACGGGCAAATACTTGCTGAATATTTTTAAAATTCTCTTAAAATTATATCGAAATATTTGGTAGATATTTTACAGAAATTGAATGAATATCATCTTTAGCTGTTTACGACTGGGACCCAGTTAATTTATCTCCGTCACGAGATTTAGGGTCAACCATGATTAAACACTGCCGTTGTAATTAAAATATAATTTTGTGTGAAAATCCTTATATAAATTTTGTTTTGACTTCCTCGGAAAGTTGCTGCTTTTGCGCAAACTTCGCTTAACTTACTCGTATACTTCATTTTGACTCACTCACTTCCTAACTTGAGACTGTATTACACGAGATGTTGAAGTTGATGAAAAACAATAATTAGATTTATATATATATATTATTTTTATAATAAGTTTAGCCTATTTAAGTATTATCTTCATTAATAAAATAAATATTCTATATAATTAGATTTATATTAATAAATATGTCCTCGTAATGAAAGGGTAATTATAAAACTAAGAGCTTTCCGAATATTTGTATATAAACTTGATATTATGATAAACAACACTATCTTCTATTTGTTACTTTCTACCTTTATTTCCTTACCTTACCACTCATTTCGTTTATGTAAGGTATAGAATACTAATTGCTTTTTCAATTCGTGACACAAAGCATTATTTGACGTTTAATGATTCATTTCGTCTCCAAAGAGTAAAAAAAATCTTGTGTAGATTTGGATGTACTGCCAATGCATAGCTTTAAGCAATGTGTTAAAAACATTTACTTAGTCGAGGTTACTACATCATTCATGAGTTCCTTAATGATAAAGGTGAATCGAGGCCATTGGATCAGCTTCCACCTTCACACAGGATGTAAAACTAGGTATATATAAGATTTTTTTTAAAAAAAGAGCAACTTTTGAGTTTCTTCTCAGTAGAAACTGCCTTCATGGTTAAAAAAAAGTTAGTGAATTGGCCAGAAGATCTGACAGAAAATCCTTTAAAATACTCATTTCAATGTTGATTTCGTTAACCATGCCACTGTGCAGTATACATTTATACTTTATTATCTTTGCAGAAAGGGATGGTAATGTGGAGGGTGTGAGGTTCGTGAATAAATTATACCCTTAAACCCAATTTCAAGCGGCGCACCTAAATTATGTAGAGCGGCACTTTACTACGACACTGATTTTAAATCTCGAAAATACTGCCTTTCGTTTCGAGACACCCAACGAGTATTTTCATTTGCCTTAAAAGGTAAGAAGCTTATAAATAAATCATCGACGACAAAGTAATTTTTACAGGTAAATCAAAGTTGTCGTTTCGACAAACAATCATTATAAACTTTTTTTTGTATTCTATAACAAGATAGACATTGACCGCGACCTCACCTGATGGTAAGTGACGATGCAGTCTAAGATGGAAGCGGGCTTACTTCGAAGAGGTATCATCGTAAACAACCCATATTCGACTTACTGTTGTACGAGTCTCCTCTCAGAATGAGAGTACTTAGTTCACCTTGCTGGCCCATAAAAAAAAAAATTCTAGCAAGGTAAAAAAATAGTTTTGATTTAGTAGGTATTAATCGTTTTGTTGGATTGGGTATTTGATATTTTACTAACGTTGTAATATTGCTAACATTCATACAAAATTAGATGCTCGATGCGAACAATTTTGTGGATAATTGCTGAAGATATTATTATTATTTCTAAGCAAGTTCAGGTTACTATTACTTTATACAATGTTTATGAGATGAGCGTTAGTGGAAGAATATTCGAGAATCAGCTTCAAGGCAATTACGAAGGCAAACATTTGTCTACAAACACTGTATGAAAACAGAATCCCGCCAATTGAGTTACAAATTGTAACCTCAGTGTTTCAAAATTGTATCTGTGTTTGCTTTACAACTTAAATTGGTACTAGCTTTACATACGGATCATATGTTACTGTATGTTGTTATTAATATTAAATGATCCGTACTTCAGTATTTTTTTTTATTAATATATCGTTAGGTTAGGTAAGGTTAGTTATATACTATTTAATGTACAATTATTTAATTTTATAAACGAGTTTTTAACATGTATTCGGCTAAATAAAATGTCAACAAGATGGGTTTAGAGCTAGGGGGAATTAGGTTAAAAGTTTCAATGACCACCTCCATCATCAGACCAGCTTCATGAAACCATACTATTGCAAAATCAACGAGGACATGCAAGTATATATAAAATTGGAACCAACTTCAAAGAAGTATTTCATGAAAATAAAATGGGACCATTCTGAAAGCATACTCTTTCAAACAAAAAAAGAATTTTCAAAATTGGTTAAAAAATGACGAAGTTATGAAGTAACAAACATTAGAAAAAGACAAACGTGTCGAATTGAGAACCTCCTTTTTTTGAAGTTGGTTAAAAAGAGTACATTGCGGAAGGGTTCCTAATTTAAGTTTTCATATTAATGGACGAGCAGGTGGCACACCTCGTGGTAAGAGAAAAACCATCGGCTGTAAAGATAATGGTTAGGAGATTCTGAGCAATACTGACTGACATCAATATCCAACTTCTGACGCTAATCGTAATAATACGTAATTTAACAGTATAACTCGTGCGCACTAACTTGACACCGGGCTACCAATCAAACACATTACAGATATCATTCGAGCCAGGTATCAAGGTAATCTGCACGAGCTGTACTTACCTTTTATGAAACTCACTAAGGAAGGACTTTTGATGATTTCATCTTTGAGAGTGGGAAAATAACCGGTCGTTTTGTGTCATACTGTCTCAGTATTTGTTTTTGAATTTGTATTTGAATAATTTGGAATGGCTACATCACTGTCGTGTTCCGTGCCTATTATTCTTTGGTTCTGAGACTGACATTTTCATTTCTAGTGAAACTTGCAATAAAAATAACAAAGTTATGAAAGTATCTTAACTTTCAAACTCTGGATAAATTCCTTGAATTTCATCTGTAGTTAAAAAGTATCAAGATTTTCTAGCTAGTCAAGGAAAATATAAAATCTTTTCTTAATTAAGTACTAAGCTTTGGAGTAAGCTTGCGATAAACTTGTGAGCTCTTCTACTGGTTTTGATGTTAATGGACGCTCCGTACAGAAATATATTTTTGATGCTAAATTTTAAAAACTAAATATAGTAGGTAGAGCCAGCACACTCTGCCATCCAATCCTAAAGTAAGCGTAGCTTGTATGGTACTAACTGCTGAATACACATCATCATTATCAGCCCATATTCAGCTCACAGCTCGCAATAAGAGAGATTAGGCCAATAGTCCACCACGCTGGCTTCACACACGTAGAGAATTAAGAGTGTGCAATATGTAATTTGGTGGTTAAAAATGGTTCTGGATCTCAGATTCTGGAAAAGTTAGAAGCCTGATATTTGGGGAAATGATATTTCAAAGTGTTTTAGCTTCGTTATGACTACACAAAATACACAATTTGTAAAACTTTTTTTCGATAGTTTATTTTTTTGAAAAATACATGTTTTGATCACATTTTGCTTTCAATCTCAGGAAAAGCAAACTTATTTTCTTAAATTTTTGTTTTGTATAGAAAATTAGGTAGGTATATATCTTGAACATGGCAATTTTGTTTTTCGTTATGTTGTTTAATTTACTTGAAATTAGGTAAAAATGGTTTTGGCGGTCACGTCATGAAATTTGCGTCGCGCATCAATCGCTCCGTGCTTTTCACTCACGTGAAAGTTATAATTCGGCGTCTCGTTTGCGCTTCGAATTTTATCCATATCGTACCGACGCGCTGCGCGCTCTCAAGAAAATTTTCTGGTATGCAGGTTTCCTCACTATGTTTTTCCTTCACCGTTTGAGACACGTGCTATTTAATTTCATAAAAATACATATAGATACTTCTAATATATAGATAAACTACCTAGACATTTGAATACACCCACCTACGGGGTTTTGGTAATTCAACACTGGCGACTGTACAACTCTAAGATACAACTGAAAAAGCCGATAACATTTTTTATTTGCCTGACCTAAAGAGTATCCAAAATCGAACTACAGCTAACCGTTGATTGAGATGAACCTTAGGGGACATCAAATTGTTAAAATATTTTTTTTACTTCAGTATTAACAGAAACTACATACAAAAGTAACTCACATGTGAAATTGAAAATTATATTAACTGCGACCGGTGTCTCACCACCGGCAAGTTAAGTTTTCAGACTTGTTTCTAAACAGAGCCAAAAGCACAACTTGAAAACCTCCTCATTTTTGAAGTCTTGACCGACTTCAAAAGATATTTTCAAGATGTAAATAATAATACAATTATTAAAACATATTATCTTAGAAGACAATTATTATTACATATAGCCCTAGATTCATTTTAGGTGTACCTTCTCTGAACTTTAGAATTTAAATGCCACACTTTTGTACTCAAGTAGTCTTAGTTTATGCTAAAGGGGCAATTTATATGGAGATATTCCGTTTTAGTATTCGCATGACGTCTTTTTTTACCGCATTTGTGGTAGAAATTGCTGGCATTTGACAAATTAGATGCAAATCGTTTGCATTTCAAAATTACTACATTTCTACTAAAAAGTATGACTAAAATGGATAGGAATAACTTGGTTGCATTGAAATTGTGAAGACAATCGGACTTGCCAAGCACAAAATTGTCTATAAATTGACTTGTGAATTTTACAATACCTGAAGTCACGTGAATAGGAAGGCTGGCGTTGTATCGGCGTTATTTTGAATTGGTGCCTTTTAGCGAGTAAAACGAGTTACACTCAGTTAGCGTGAAGCAAATACGCTTGAGGTCTTGCTAAACCAAACCTCATTCGTATACGTAGACATGATAGAAATCGGTCTCATCATCACAGCATCGCCTGGAAATTTAAACATATTTGATATAGAGTCAACTAAAATAAAACCCTTGTATTGTAGATGAACTATGGTTCTGAGACTTGATCGCTAACTATGGGCTTCAGAGTCACATAGCTCGTGATGGAACGAGCTATGCTTGGAGAATTTCTGCGTGATCGAATAAGAAATGAGAAAATCCTTAGAAGAACAGCAGTCACCGAGACAGCTCAACGTGTCGCGAAGCTGAAGTGGCAATGGGCGGGCACATAGTTCGAAGAGCCGATGGACGATGGGGTCCCAAGGTGCCGGAATAGCGACCTCGTACAAGAAAGCGCATTGTTGATTGACCCCCACGATCCCCACGTCGACGACATAAAGCAAGTCGCAGGAATCCGCTGGATGCAGGCTCAGGATCATGATGTTCGTAAGCCCCTACAAAAGGCCTATGTCCTGCAGTGGACGTCCATTGGCTGATATGATGATGATGATAATTGTATGAGGATTTCGACTTTTGACAATGCAGATATTCGTTACGAATGATAACACAACACAGCACGTAGACACAAACGCGATGGCGCTCGTGCCTCGTCTTGAATTCTCTTTTAAATCGGACATATTGTCAAAAGAGCCTAGAGAGTTGTTTCTCAGGGTGACAGAGAGAGTTTTTACACGCGGATAGTGTATTGTACAATATTCTCTTTATGTGACCTGAGAAAATTAATAGTTTTTTAGTTCAAGTGGCTAAAAACATTGTTCCGTTCGCTCGTGGAATTAAAAAAGTTACTCATACATCCGTTCAGAATATTCGCCAATTAAAACTTGGACGATTTCAATTTCCAGGTCCCCGGTTCGTATCACCTTTATTTGCCAATTTTTCGCATGTTATTGAAGTTCCGTGTCGCAGTAGAGCGCTCGCTACGTTAAAACTAGAATGAACAACCAACGACTCCCTGCAATTTTGGACTGCATTTTTTGTTAAAAAGGTCTTTTTTATTGACAAGACTACGATATCATCTGATACACATAATATAACATATTACTCGTGAACCCATAGGTACGCTACATCGTACCTTTTGTTTCACACGAAGCTTACTTCACTGAAGCCAATGTAAAAAACATAAAATACTAAATTGATCCTAACAACTTTCTATACCCAAGAGTTACTCAGATAAGTATAAATCAAAGTCAAACTAGGCAAAAGTAGTCACATAGGAAAACAAAAGTAGTAACGTAGGAAAACAAAAGTAGTTACATAGGAAAACAAAAGTTGTCACATAGGAAAACAAAAGTTGTCACATAGGAAAACAAAAGTAGTCACATAGGAATACAAAAATAGTCACATAGGAAAACAAAAGTAGTTACATAAAAAAACAAAAGTAGTCCACACAGGAAAACAATATTCTATAAATGAGAGTTAAATTTATATCCATACAAATAAACTTTTTACAACAATTTTAAACATCTTGCTTTAGTGTTTTCCGTGAATAACGCAAATCTTTAAAGATAATAAATACTTGAATCGAATGGCTGTATTGCATGCATTTTACAGTGCATTGCGACACCGCAAAATGGATAGCCTCTCATTGTGAGGCGCTGTGAGGTGTTAGCTTGCTTGTTTAGTATTCGCTCTGCATTTTATACTTCTGAATAAAATATTTTGAGGGTAAGCTGAAATAAAATGAGGAGTATGTGATAAAAAGAGCTGTCAGATATTATGGTGAGCATGTCGCGCAAATGTAAAGTTCTTTTCATAAAAGAAATCCCCAGACGAAAAATTCGCATTTGGCCAGCGTGGTGGACTATTGGCCTAACCCCTCTCATTCTGAGAGGAGACTATAGCTCAGCAGTGAGCCGAATATGGGTTGATAATGATGATGATTATAAAAATAAGTGATTTAACCTTAGTAAATATTTAATCTAAAAATCCATACTATTTTTTTTTAGAATAAGAAGAAAAGACCAACATTCCCATGCCCCTCAAACTAGTCGGGAAAGAAGGAGCTAGGAGTGGGTACGACAATAGACCAACGGGGTGAGGATTGAACCACCTCAGTGATGAGTCCAACCGCTCTTACAGTTGAGCTATTGAGGCTATTCAGTTATCTTATCTCTGTGTAAAAAAAAATACTTAAACAAAACTCGTGGAGGCATAATAGAAATTTCCTTCGCAAATGTAGGGAACATTCAGTCAAGAATCATGATCTGTAGCGCAACGAACGGACGGTCTCGGCCGTAAACGTCGACCCAGCGAAATGTACGGAATGACAAACGAGACGCTCGCAACCATTTGCTTTCATTTATTTTATTCACTCGAGGGCCGAAAATAAAATCCTTAATTGAGGTTCAATTTGCAAAAACGCGATACGATAAATAAATGAGTGGAAATATTCACTGGGCTGGAACAATAGAGGTACGGTAATACGAACTGTTGAACCGAGGTGACTTTGATAAGCCATTGTAGTATTAACAAAAAATATTATTATAAAAACAACGACCAAAATATGTATTGACGTGACAACGTCTTATAATTCGATGGAGACTGCATACTCGAAAAAAGATGACGTCATGCGTCGTTCCCTCGCACTAGGGTTCGTTTTTTACACGAAATAAAGTATATTCTGGTCTTTGAAGATTATTAAACAGTATTTTAGAAAAACTAACATTTTTTTTTTAAAAAATGCAACTATTTCATCAGTATTTTTTAGGTTTTTTTTTATACCTATCTAAAAATCAATAGATATAGACACATGATCATCATCATCAGGACCCCAACGTCCTTCGAAATCGGCTCTTCGAAATATGTGCCCCGCCCATTTCCACTTCATTGTCGCAACTCGTTGAGCTATGTCGGTGACTTTGACTTGTTCTTCTGCGGATCTCCTCATTTCTGATTCGATCACTCAGAGATACTCCTAACATAGCTCGTTCCATCGCCCGATGTGTGACTCTGAGTTTTCTTATGAGGCCCATAGTTAGCGACCAAGTCTCGAAACCATAGGTCATCACTGGCAACACGCACTGTTCGAAGACTTTTGTCTTCAGGCACTGAGGAATTTCGGACGAAAACGAACGACGAAAGATATAGACACAAGCATAATATAATTTACTACATTTAACATTCACTTTTTTAAATGAATAAACTAAAATAAGATTCGGATTTGTAAACTTTTAAACATCCTCAGTTTAAGAATATAGTCTTTCCTAGCTTATTTTTGAATGAAATATAAAAAATGGTAAGTATAACTTATATTTCCCTAAGTATCTATAAGATATTTCACAAACCGATATTCCAGTTGAAACTATACATACGAGTATACGTATTAACGTTGGAGAATAATTTTAAGATCCCGCATTACTTATTTATAGGACTAACTTTGATTTATATATCGTGGTTGTGAAACTTGTTATCTGATTTATTTATTTTCAATAACGTCCTCGACTCTACAGTATTGCTTTAAGAGAATGAAGACCAAAAAGTTGTAGGTATATTAAGTTACAAACTTTGTATTTGGGATTTCTGAAAACAAGCGTTCTTGTATCCTACTAATATTATAAACGCGAAAGTTTGTATGGCTGTTTGGATGGATGTTTGTTTGGATGTTTGTTACTCTTTACCACCGCTACTACTGAAGCGATTTGGCTGAAATTTGGAATGATGATATGGAATGATTGGAAATAGATTTTACTCTAGATTAACACATAGGCTACTTTTTATCCCGGAAAAATCCATGGTTTCCGAGGGATTTGTGTAAAATAAAATTCCACGCGGTCGAAGTAGTAGGTGATATAAGGCCTAAATCCACGTTTGCAATGCTGGTCAGCGAGCAAAGTTTTACGACAATTTCTCCTTGAAAGATATTAGACACAATCCAGTCAATCAAGCAAGAATATAGTCAATTAAAATGGATGTACGAAGCATTTAACCGTATCTAATGCGGTAAACAATTCAGCTCTGCTCGACTCATACCGGAATACCAAACTACATGAGCGAAGCGAAGCCACAAAATCCAATAAACGCCCGGAAACTATGTCGTGCTCTTCACGCCTGCAACGAACACTATATTACGCTTGAAGATGAATTAATAAAGAGTATTTTGATGTATTACTCTGTGATACTACCTTTGTGCTATACCACATGAGTCTGTCTTGAGTTTTCATACTTTTTGTTATGCCAATCCAAGATCTTATTCATCTCATTATTTTATTTATTTGTTACGCTTTCACGGCTAAACCACATAACTGAAAAATATTTCACTAATGATAATTATGATGATGATGAATGTTACTTTCAATTGTTGCCCTACCATAGGTCGCTGGTTCAAATCCGGCTCGAAGTACCATGTGCAGGGGACGAAGCTTCCGTTAAGTAAATTAAATCACTCGCTGGATACAATATAACTTTAATTTCAGTTTTATCACCAACGTATACTTCACGCACGCAAAAAATTAAGGATATTCTCAGGTATGCGAGTTTCGTCACGATGTTTTTCCTTCACCGTATGAGACACGTGAATGTGAATATTTCTTAAAATGCACATGACCCCCCTGACCGGATTACCTACACCCTCCGGGAATCGCAGGCAGAGGTCATGTCCACTGGGCTATCGCGGCTCAAAAGAAAAGTTACATTATAAGCGAGTACCGTATACAGTTTATATTTTATTTCCGTACTCCAATGGGAACGGAAACTATGAGGGTGTAACCGCGGCGTGTCCGCTGGTACATTCGTTATACTCAAATGGAAAAATGGCGCATAGTCCTTATATTTCTAGATTTTGTCGCAACACGCTAGGTTCAAACTCATCTGGGATTCATAATAATGACTTTGTTCGTGAAACGCAGCATAAAACAAACTGCGTTGCATGTTCTTAAAATTGTTGTTGGTGTTGTTGCATTTCATAAAAATTAGCATGTTCTTATTTTTGGCGCCAAATCTGTGTCGAATTTCGGTTTTTAAGTTACAGTAGCTGCTAAAATTTTATACTCCTTTTTTTATTATTCTTTACAAGTTAGCCCTTGAATCAACTCACCTGATGGTAAGTGATGATGCAACCTAAGATGGAATCGGGCTAACTTGTTAGGAGGATGAAATCCACACCAATTTCAGTTTCTACTCGACGTCGTACCGGAACGCTAAATCGCTTCGCGGGACGTCTTTGTCGGCAGGGCGGTAACTAGCCACGGCCTATGCCTCCCACCAGCAAGACCTGGACCAATTTCACATACTTGAAACCTTAATCGAAAAATCGAAAGAAAACCTTAATCGGCCCAGCCGGGGATCGAACCCAGGACCTCCGTCTTGTAAGTCCACTGCGCCACGGAGGCTGTCAAAAATAAGTACGAGTATGTAGGTATGAGATGTAATTATTATTGTTGTATTGCCATCCAAATTAGCTACAAGATGGTCTAGCTATTTCATACATTTAGCAAATAGAAGCGATACTAGACTACGTTTGAAGAAGGTGCCATTTATATGTTTACATAAATCAATGCCAGTGTCGACGACAAGTATTACGTAAATATATGACAATATTACCATGTCTCCGGGGAATTGCCGAGTTATGAGATAGAGAACAATTTTGTGAATACGTCAATATTTGTACCGACGTCATTCCCTCAACGCAAACAATATCCTGCGGTTTCATCGACATATTATAATATCGACATATTACCTACTTTATAAAACATAGAATTATAAATTACTATAATATTATATTTGTTTCAAACGATAGAGGAAACATCGTGAGGAAACCTGCATACTTGAAAAGTTTCTTATTTCTCTGCGTGTGTGAAATCTGCCAATCCGCATTGGGCTATCGCGGTGTACTATTCCTAACCCTAAGGCTAACCTCTCTCATTCAGAGAGGTAACTGGTGCAAAACAGGGTGCCGAATATGGGTTGTCAATTATGATGATAATGATGATGATGATAATATAATACTCGTATTTATAAATGCGTTGAGATTGTTCAGGTTCAAGCTTTCAGGTATTAACCACCTAAAATTCTTTCACCTAAGAAAAGTTACATCAGCCAAAAATGTATGCTTCATTATCGCCGTATTTTTTCCCCGTAATTCCAATTCAGACAATTAGGTATAGCCCGCGGTTCACTCGCCTATACTTTGGAAAAGTCTTATAATTATTATCTATCTTTAGCTTATAGTTTAATATATACTTTATATATATATACTTTTTGTTTTATTTTATTATCGAAACTAAGTGATTATGAAACACGGCTAAAACTCACGTGATACGTCGGAGTATGCTCGACTAGTTTCGAACCCATACGAGGTCCTTAGTCATGATTTGGTTCTTGCAACGCGGCACATAAATAACACTCACGATAGTTTAAATTCTAAAATATCACGAAACTCTTAACACAACAAAACTTCTAAAAATTCTACTACGATTTATTGACAGACCACGGAATTAGGTTCCGATTACCTACCCTTATAAATCAATGGTAGGTACCATTAATGAAACATTTACATTCGCAACTTTTCTAATACAAAAACTGGTTACACACTTGTAGTGTTTGTGTCTACTAAATAGATGACCTACAATACTACATACACTAGCTCATTCCTACACTGGTATCAAGTCAAGCGCCTGTGACAGACTGTCCCAGTGCCCCCACTATTACTTTGTTTTAATATAGTATTGTACATAAACACTAGTACTACACTAGTAGACACAAACACTACAACACTCTTACGTTACTACACGTGAATAATGAAAAAACCAACTTGCAATAAAAGCTACTCACTGCTCGCGTAAAGTATTCCGCACAATCAGTATTTTAATCTAAATCGCCCTTTCACTAGCAACAAAAGGCATTTTCATTATTCCCGTACTACGAAATCAGAACAGGATGTATAATGCACGGCTCCGAGATTATTAATTCTCTAACAACCCATTACCATGATGCCTCCTTTAGAATGTATCAAAGATTAAGAGGCTCGCTAAGTGCCTTGCCTCCGCGACTCTGAAATGGGCCCCGATGGGCCTATCAGCCTCCGCCACGTCATCAGTTTTAAAGCCCTCTCTCGGTCCCCTTTAAATGGAAATTTCACCATCGTGCAAAAATTTCTAGCTGTGCAAATTTCGCTGATTAGACTTTTTGTTGTAACGTTCGCGGAACAACAGTAACAAGGTGGTAGTTGTTGTGTTTTTATTTCGTAATAAGCTTGGAGCGGTGGATGGAAACTTTTTATGTGGCATGAGATACTGCGAGTGACATTTCGCTCTACTTTTGTACTAACGGAAGACCGCGACTTCGTTTGCGTGAAATTCTGTTTATTTTTACAAATCCCGCGGGAGTCATGGATTTTTCCGGGATAAAAAATGGTCTATGTTCTGCTCCAATTCCAATTTATATCTATACCAAATTTAATCCTAACCGGTTCAGTGGCTTAGACGTGAAAAGGTCAGTAGTATGGATATGTGTTTTTATTTAAGCACTATCCGATGCCCTGCGGTTTCACCCCCACAGTTCCCGTTCCCGTGAGACTATGGGAATAAAATAAATCCTATGACACTCACAAATAACGTGGCTTTCTAGGGATAAAATAATTTTCAATATTGATTACCTATTCTCTATATTCCTACGGTAACAGGTACCATGCGGCTAAAACCGCGCGGCGTCAGCTAGTATATGATATACATGAGTATTACGAGTATGTAAAATAATCTTCTCCATAACCAAACCTCATCTTAGTTACGAAGTTTTATTGCGTATACATTATTAATTATACAGAAAATTAAAACTATTTATCTCGAAGTTTGAACATCTCAAGAGGGAAGACAAGAGGCTTCTGAAATTTTGAATGGGTCCCGTTGGTCCTATCCTCTCTTACAGCATCATCAATTTTAAAGTACTCTTTTCTGCCGATTACATAGACATCTTATTATTAGCTATCCACCGCCATCGGATATCTTATAAGAATACTAGCTGACGCCGCGATGTTTCACTCGCGTGGTTCACGTTCCCGTAGGAATACGGGAATAATATAAAGCCTATAGCCTTCCTCGATATATGGGCTATCTAACATTGAAAGAATTTTTCAAATCGGACCAGTAGTGTCTGAGATTAGAGCGTTCAATCAAACAAACAAACTCTTCAGCTTTATATTTAGTATAGATTAAGAAAGGTTTTTTAAGCTGACTTTCTTGTTTTCTTTTATATTTACAAGTTTTTTTAATTGCTGGATTAGGTTACACTATTTACACAAATATTGTTTTTTAGTTTGTTTATAAAATAGACATTAGTAAAATATTATAATATAGTATAATAAGTGGCACTTGGAATTTGGTCCTAGCTGAAAATGCTTTATGCTCTTTGTTTATGGGGAGCATCTAGTAATATGCTGAGCTGAGACCTTCTTCTAGGTTATGCCACATATCGCAGGGTATTATTCTTAAATAATTGTGATGTGTGGCATAATGTAGTAATAAATATATTATATTTCTAATAATTAGACTCCGCGCCACGTAATAAGTCTCGTAGACGTGGCGCTAATGTCATAATGGCGCTCATTGCAATCTGGTAATGGCGGTCTTATTGTCATATCATATATATCATATCATTTGTGTAAGGCGCTGTCAATTTTAGTTCATGTTTTAGCCGTGGGACTTCTTTCATGGCGTGGAGTCTGTAGTAAATTCGCATCAAAAAACGCTTCCAAATTATTTTCGAGCTAAGATGTCATAAGTAAACAACCATATATTTTTTATTGTTGTTATTATCAACCTATTTTAATGACCACCTTCAGGGCCAGGCCTACTTCCTTATAGGACAGGGGATATGGAGCTTTCACCCACAATACTGCTCCACTGCAATTTGGCGGGTTTTATATAAATACCCCTTATATTTCCTAATAGTAATAATTATAAGCTATAAATGATACATTGTAAATATATTTCTTTTTTGTTTGTTTAAAATTTTCTTTGTTTAAAGTATCGTACCTAAGCGTAAAATCTATTTTATTTTTATTTTATTTAATTATTTATCTCTTTTGCATTGTGGTTAAAAAATAATACATTATAAAACTCCGTCAACTGCATAATATTTCTGTTAGTTTTCAATACAAGAGCTATCATTTGTTCCAGAATATCTTTATTGAACAAAGACGAACAATGCCAGAGTTTCGATACGGCATTATCGTGAAAACTAACAACTCTGTTCCGTTGCATAACAAAATATTTTGTAGACTTCAAAGAATACTCGTGCAATACAGTTATGTATAACGGGAATATGAAACCCGCCAACCAGGGTTGTTTTGTTTAAAAACTCAGTTTTTCTCAAATCCCGCGGGAACCATGGATTTTCCGGGATGAAAAGTAGCCCATGTGTTAATTCCACATTTCAGCCAAATCGCTCGAGTAGCCGCAGCGGAAAGGAGGAACAAACATACACACTTATACACACACTTACACACAAACTTTTGCCTTTATAATATTACTAGAGGACGCCCGCAACTTCGCCCACGTGAAATTCGTTTTTCACAAATCTCGCGGGAACCATGGATTTAGTAGCCCATGTGGTAATCCTGAGTAAAATCTATTTTCATTCCAAATTTCAGCCAAATCGCTTCAGTAGCCGCAGCGCAAATGAAGAACAAATATACACACTTACACACACACACAGACAAACCCACACACACACACTCAAACTTTCGCCTCTAGAATATTATTATTAGTGTGATATAGTGAGATTATGGATGCTACGTAGATACTAATATTACGATTAGTTTATACCCGGGACGACATTACAGTTACCCAATTCGTCTTCTCAGGCTACAATAAACAATAGAAAAAAACCTAATTTTTTCTTAGCGTCGGCAAAGAAGAGAGAAAAACGTCCAATTCCAAATAGTTACTAATGAGATAATTGAGCAAGATGCAGCGCTAGTGCCATAGGCGCGTGCTAAGTCAGTATTGTTCTGCTATGTGGTCATCTACATCATTATCAACCTATATTCGGCTCACTGCTGAGCTCGAGTGTCCTGGCAGAATGAAGGTTAGGCCAATAGTCATCTCATCATTAATCATCATTATAAAGCCATATTCGGCTCACTGCTGAGCTCCAATCTTCTCTAAGAATGAGAGAAGTTAGGCCGATAGTCCACCACGCTGGCCCAATTCGGATTGGCAGACTTCACACACGCAGATAAATGGATTCGAACCCACACCCTCCGGGTTCGGAGGCAGAGGTCATATTCACGGGGCTATCACGACTCATAGTCTTATATATCACAGCATTAGTCTTCTACACGCAGAGAATTAAAAAACCTCTGGTATGCAAATAAATTGCGACGTTGTCGATTATGGCGCACTCGACCCGACCGACAACCGCTGCGAATCGGGCATATCTAATTATGAAGAAATTTCATCATCATCATCATCATCATCAACATCATCATCATCATCATCACCATCACCATCATCATCATCATCATCTTCATCACCATCATCACCATCATCGTCAGCTTCATCATCGTCATCATCATCATCATCATCATAATCATCATTATCATCAGTCTATTTCGGTACTCTTTTGGAGCTTAAATCCGCCACGTGGCTACTAGGGCTGATTGGAAATTCTTTGATAACGTTTTTTTGAGGCAAACTCATATTTTATTATAAACGTGACCATAACAAACAATATCATCACGTCCGTCACATTAACACCGAATAGGCTCTGACTAATATTTTACTTGTTATCCTGTGTGATACATGACAGCGATAATAATCCAATTTCAGTGTCGTGGCTTTCTTCAACAAGGAAAATGTATAAGCATTTTCTTATTCAATAAATATTTTTCTTTAGCCAAGAAGAAAAGCACCTGTTACGTTTAAAATAGTCAAACTTTATGTGTTTTTGCTAATTGACAACTTTTTAAAAATCTACCAATTGCATTTGGATGATTTTTTTTTTATTTTTTTTTATTGAGGGCTTACAAACAACATCATAGTACATAATCATATTATCATAATAGTAATATAAATAAAAATTATAACTATGACACTAGCTTAATAATAATTAATAAAGTAGACTACTACGTACCTAATTATTTAATATAAAATTATTACAAACAAAAAATAAAAAAATAAAAAGTGAATAAAAAAAAATATATGAAAGAAAAGACTAAAACTAAATTATTAATTAACTAATAGCTATAAACTCTGTAAGCGTTTTATAACCAACCTCTTGAAGGTACCTACACGTGTAGAAAAAATAATGATGATATATGTATGTATTATATTTTTGATAACATATTTATTTGCATTTAATAGCTGATAATTAAACTATCATAATTATTTTCCGTGAACAGAGATTTGGAGCTTTGACCACCACACTACTTCATCATCATCATTATACTACTTCAGTAATGCAATAATGTGCTTTTTACGAAATCGAGTGAGATTTAAAAAGCGCTTTTTTTACAACTACGTTTATTATGGTTGCTCTTTTCTGAATGCATTATTTATTTATTTAAATATAAATATACATTTTTTTAACTATTCTTAATATAACTTATCAGTGTGACATAAACTCGATTGAGTTTTTCTGCACACCGGCAATCGTCGTCAGCACTCGGAGTTCGCAATTAATAAGCACTTCTTCAACTTCTATCTATCTCTATCTATTTCAACTTCTATCTATTCAACGCTAAAAATACAATCATAATTATAATATCAAATAATTGCAACATTTTCGCTCGACAAAATATATCGCTTACGTAAAAATGCACTTCTGCACTTCAATAAATAAAAATATTTTTTCCACGTATTATTAAATTTTCACGAACATGTTCCCGTCCTCAACGATTATATGCCCCATTTAATATATTGAAAACCGCCGCCATATTTTAAATTAATATATTGACAAAAGTGTGCTTTTAAATTTCAACCTTGTGTAGTATTTAATTTATTATATCTACCTTATTTTAGCTTACCTACTTATTATTTTTACTATGGGATAATTTAACAGTGAATGTTAATGTAACATAACCTAAAAATAATGACAATCTTAACTTAGTTTAAAACAATGTCACTTCATATTACGCTTAGATATTTTAAACAACGCAAATGGTTTAATGCGGTTTTCATATATACTCTATACTAATATATAGAGCTGAAAAGATCGTTTGTTTGTTTGATTGAACGCGCTAATCTCAGGAACTACTGGTTCGATTTGAAAAATTATTTCAGTGTTAGATAGCCCATTTATCGAGGAAGGCTATAGGCTATGTATTATCCCCGTATTCCTACGGGAACGGGAACCACGCGGGTGAAACCGCGCGGTGTCAGCTAATCACTAGATATAGTGATTAAAAAGAAAGGCTTATAAAACGGTATTTATCACGCGAAAGTCGTGGGCATCCACTAGTGAATTACTAAATTGCTTGATGCTCCGAGTTAAAACTACCTGAATAATTTAATATACACCGGTAGTTACGATTTGCATTATTATAGTACCTATTACAATGTTAATGTATCCGCAAATAAATAAATTCATTGATTGAACCTTGAAGTTTGGTTCATTTTAAGGTGCTGATAGACTTGGGCATTCACTTGTAATGATCATGCAACGTTACATCTCAGAAAAATACGAGAACATTTCAATTAGGCTTAGTTTACAAGCACTTTTGAAAATTCAGGATTATGTCATAATTTAATTTAATCTAATGGTGGTAATAATACTCCAAAACTTAAAAATTAATGTTACGAGAGTTCCATACGCGCCTTGGGCCGAGAAGAGCCCACAATAAACTCATCCAAGGTTTATTTCTTCTTAAGAGCATTTAGGAGCATTCTGACGAGCAGATTAGCTTGGAGCTTAATTTGCCACCATCTTCTATTTTTGTACTTCTTTTTTTTAATATAATAAATGAGTATAAGTGCAACACACGCGACCGTCAAGTCTGACGTCTTCATAAAGAATATCTTTGACGAGCATCGAATTTTGCTAGAATTTTCAAGATGTTCGTAGCAATATTGCTCTATTCTTGGCTCGGCTCATTGTTCAGTTCAACAAATATAAAAACGGCGAATGCTCGATGTTATGTTACAAGTGAATGCTCAAGTCTATCAGCACCTTTAGGAAAAATTTATAAGAAAATCACTGAAAATACACACGTAAAGCGTGACTTCCTTGCAAACGACCGTGTCAAAATAACACCAAAATGGGCCCCTGACTAATACGCAGCTCGTTATCGTGCATGAAACATGACAGCGATAATAATCCAATTTCACTTTGTTGGTTTTCTTCCCGCTATGGGAAATATAAATTTAGACGATCTTCTTTGGTGTTAAATATACGAGTAGT
Organism: Bicyclus anynana; assembly: GCF_947172395.1. Classification (NCBI taxonomy): domain Eukaryota; kingdom Metazoa; phylum Arthropoda; class Insecta; order Lepidoptera; family Nymphalidae; genus Bicyclus; species Bicyclus anynana. The sequence goes on from NC_069095.1 coordinate 9,919,788, forward strand.
GTGTTCATACGTAGCAAATATTCATTGCAGTATGTAATATTTTCTTAATTGTCTCTAGTATATAGTATAGTATAGTACGTTAAAACAAACACAAACTAACAAACTGCAGTACCTATTCGAGACTAACCCTAGCATGTTACATACGAGTACATCAAAATGCAGTATTTAATATCACAATATAGCTAGGAAGTATACTCTACATAAGTGCCATTTACGGAGCAATATGGCTCCAGAAAATGGATAACTTCTCATTGTGAAGCGGTAGATGCTCATTTTGTATGCGCTTGGCATCCTTGGATGACTCACTTCATACCTAGAGCACCCGAGCTTTGTGAACGACTGAGATAATAACAATAGTTAGATTACTGTTGTAATAAACTTGGACCCGTAGTAATAGACGTATCAATATCGAATTTACAGTTCTAGCAACTTGAGATTATAATTGTGATATTTATTTATATTATGAGCACAACATTAGACTTATACACGTGCTAATAAGAGCTTTATAATATAGCCCTAATAAATCTGATCTTTTTTATAAAAGTAATATTTAAGAAATTAAATATCACGTGTCTCAAACGGTGAAGGAAAACATCGTGAGGAAACCTGCATACCAGATAATTTTCTTAATTCTCTGCGTGTGTGAAGTCTGCCAATCCGCATTGGGCCAGCGTGGAGGACTATTAGCTAAACCCCTCTCATTCTTAGAGGAGACTCGAGCTAGTAATGATAACGAACGAAATTTTAGAACATAAAAACAACTGAATAATTCCAACAAACAAACAGAAAATCACCAAAACACTTCTCTATTGGACACTAAATCTATTTCGAATAAGGTATGAACTTTAATGTATAGTTGTTAAAATACGTGGTTGCTTTATATCTTTGTTAGGAGATTTAACAACCAACCTTACAACCAGTGACGTAGCGTGCCTTGGAGGGGCCCTGTATGAACATTCGTTGGGGGGCCCAAATGGGGTAGGTAATGCTTGCTTGCAAAAAAATGCTTGCTTCAAATAAATATAACCTGTGACTTTTTAACCTATGTAGGATATTTTCAACTTTTGGGTGCTCACTTAACCCAGGAAAAAAAGGGATTGTTCTTTTTATTTTTGTCAGCTCCGGAGTGAAACTCTAAAGGCTTTTTTTTTCGGAAAGCACTAGCATCATTGATATGGCTGATACAGCCCTAGCTACGCCCTTGCTTATAACCCAATACTGGGTTCTATTCAGTTTCTTAAATCCTTGACGTTTATCTGTCACATACGCTATGTTGCACTCATTAATACATCCTGTATGTATGTATGTATGTATTTACGTTTTATTACGATGTTTATTTAGTCATTCTACAACCCTACTTAACGGACATAATTTAAGAGCTTAAGGAGGTCGTTAAAAATCTCCTGACATTTAAATAGAGCTCGATGGCCCTATCAGCTTATAACACGTTGACTCGCCAGTTCTTAAGTGCTCTTCATTCCACTTTATGTTAACGGAGTATTTTAATATTTGACATATTTCTGCAAGTTATCTTATATCCAGCTTAAAGTTAACATGATAATTTTGATGGGTTAATTTACTATATATGGACCGTGATAGCCCAGTGGATATGACCTCTACCTCTGATTTCGGAGGGTGTCGGTTTGAATCCGGGGCATGCATGTCCAACTTTTCAGTTGAGTGCATTTTAAGAAACAATATATCACGTGTCTCAAACGGTGACAGAAAAACATCGTGATGAAACCTGCATTCCAGAGAATTTTCTTAATTCTCTGCGTGTGTGAAGTGTACCAATCTGCATTGGGCAAGCGTGGTGGACTACTGGCCTAACCCCTCTCATTCTGAGAGGACACTCGAGTTCAGCAGTGAGCCGAATATGGGTTGATAATGATGAAGTTACTATCATAACTTTATTCAACACATACCTACTCCTTATAGGTTTTTGTGGCACTCAATGGCTAGGTAAAATTTACAGACTAGACTAATTTGACCTAAGATGGGTATTAAATCACTATACAACAAAGTCTTTCACATCTACATAATAGAGACCGACATTATTTTTCCAAAACACAATCAATGGCACATACTTTGTGCAATGAAACAAGTCCCGTAGACGTTGCTTTAATGTCTTAATATCTCGTTGTCATTTGGTAATGGCGGTCATTTAAATAGGGCGCTGTCAATTTTAGTTCAGGTTGAAGACGCGGACTTCTTTCGTGGCACGGACTCTGCGTAGAATATTAATGGCTCTTTAATCTTACGTTAAAATCATCATCAAAACTTGGTGTTCTTCTCATAACGAAGATTGGCAGTTAGTATACGAAAAGATTTCCCATTTTCCACAACGCCCTTCAGCCAACCTTCAGCGCTTTTATACTATGTAACGATGTTTTTTATAACTCGACAGTGTGAGTTTTGAACTCGTATCTATCGCTCTCTATCTAACACGAAACTATAGACAGAGAGCAATAGATATGAATTCCAAGCTCACAATGACGAGTTGTAAAACATTGATACAGAATAACGCTACAGTTGTGGGTAGTTAAGTCTGATTCACTCTCTAATGTCGTCCGAACATTTTCGCCTTTAAGGACCGGGTGCTTTATTGTCCACGTTTAGAATGATTAAGTTTAATTTTAAATATTATTCCGCATATGAGTTTCCAAACAATTCTTTATTATATTAACAAATTCTTCTACTTGTTGTAAAGAAAAATCATTTCGCAGTGTCGAAAATCTATCATATTTCCGATGCATTGTATCGTTCATACAATATTTTACAGATTCGGAAAACGGATTTTGAATGATAAATAAAAGAGACTGTATCAAATCGGAGTCCGTTCAGAAAACGTTCGATGTGGTGTCGAAATCACGAAATGGAAACGAAAAAATGATCGGAAACCAACGATTTCGCTGATTGGGGGACGTGTATGGAAAAGCGAAATACGTGTCCATTTTTACGTTCTCATATTAAAAGGTAATGATAATAAAATGATTATGATATTTATATAATTACACTGATTTTTTAATTATGATTGTAAGTCGTGTACATCGCCATCATTAGCAATACTTAGGCCCACTAACTTTATAACTGTATTTTGACGGCCTCCGTGGCGCTATGGTATGCACGGTGGATTTACAAGATGGAAGCCCTGGTTTCGACCCCCGGCTGGGAAATTGAGGTTTTCTGAATTGATCCAGCTTTGTCTGGCGTAGTTACCACCATATCAGCAAAGACGTACCGCCAAGCGATTTAGCGTTCCGGTACGATGTCGTGTAGAAACCGAAAGGGGTGTGGATTTTCATCCTCCTCCTAACAAGTTAGCCCGCTTCCATCTTAGATTGCATCCTCACTTACCATTAGGTGAGATTGTTGTCAAGGGCTAACTGAGGTTAAAAAAAAACAATTTTTTACAAACTGCCACGCGAAATTTAGGGTTTCGTAGGTCCATTTAGCACTTTACACCTAAATAATGTATTTTGTGATAAATAAATTTCTGCTTTCAGTAATAGTCTCCGAGCTAATTATCAGACGGACAAAAGGACAAGGCGAAACAATAAGGGTACCATATTGACTACGGAACCCTAAACTAATGTTGCTTTTAATAGAAAGAAAAATAAACTGTAAATTTAAATTTAATAACAAGTCAAGAAGAAAAATCTTGTATATAATCCACAACTAATCACATAACACGGCGGCTCGAACGGTGATTCCAAATCATAACGAGGCGAGTGTTGGCATAGGAAAATCGAAATCAAAAATACGGTACTCAGCAATAAGCATACAATTTCATACGTAGTAAATTGCGGCGTAAGCGATTGCTGCATACAAAGTAATGACTCCGCCGGATATTGGAGCACTCGCGAATCGTACGTCAATTTATATTAAAGCGATTGAAAAATATATGCAAAATGAGAGTGCTCTATGATCGTTTTAATATACCTAATGTTTATTTTCCAAACTGGAGATCGATTCTTGCTCTTTATACTCGTCGATGTAATATTGGCCTATAACAAGTTATAATACAATTTGAACTTTATTTTTATGGGATGCCAAAATAAAATGTCAATACCAACGACGTTGCCATGGAAACGAGCGATGTCCCATCGCTGTAACTATACAGAATGCAAGGGATGTTTACGAGTAAAGAGAAGGTTTTGAAGCTCGAAAATTTCTTGCACTTCTATAGCTTCGGTGTTTTATGTTTAAGGGCTATTTTAGGACTGCTTTTTGGTTTGCTTAACCTCTCCTTGGTCCCTAGTACAAGCCCTGGGTCGCGCTTTGAAATATGAAATCAAAATCCATAATAACCAAATGTATAGGACAAAGAAAATGTTCTTTTTTGAAAATCATAATCAGGAGAAAACTATTCTACTTGATAAGCTATCATCACATTCTTCATCCTCCGAAAGTTCAACCTTTTCATCAATCAATCAATCAATACTTATCATTTAGTTTCCTATATTCTAATATAATAAAGCTGAAGTGTTTGTTTGTTTGTTTGATGGAACGCGCGAAATTTCAGAAACTACTGGTCCGATTTGAAAAATTCTTTCAGTGTTAGATAGCCCATTTATCGAGCAAGACTATATACTATCCCCGTATTCCTACGGGAACGGGAACCACGCGGGTAAAAGAGCGCGACGTCAGCTAGTATTAAAATATATATCAAATAAGTTAGCACTTATACAATTGTAACAGAAAGTAAATTATGCTTTGGAATTTATAGCAGGTCGTTTCAGCTACCAAATGAACTGTCTTATTAAGCCCACTCATACATTTCAGGAAATGTTTGTTTTCATTGGACGACAACGACACGATATAATATTTATTATTTATTCTATCGGTGAAGGAAAAACATCGTGTGAAGTCTGCCAATCCGCATTGGACCAGCGTGGTGGACTATTGGACCCTCTCACTCTGAGAGGAGATTCCAGCTCAGCAGTGAGCCGAGTATGGTTGTAGCAGAACATAAAAAAGCCCTATCTCTTTCTAATATTAGCTTAGATTCTTATATTTTTTATAGTTTATAAGAATCTTAAGTAATATTAGAAAGAGGTAAGATTATTTGGTTGTTACGATTTAACTCAAATAACGATTTTAAAAATAGACAGCAACATTTTCACCGAGTAACATTATATTTTATCCTAATACTCACACGGGAACAGGAATTACGCAGACGAAACCGTGGAGCATCTTCTAGTATTTTATACTTCTTAGAGTGCCTCTCCATTACTGAAGGTCGGCGTCGTCAGCTTTCTAAATTTTTCCTTGTCCATGGCTAGGCGGAAAGTTCTTCGACTAAAGCCTGTTAAGCCAGTCCACTCCCTTATGTTCTGTAGCCAGGACTTCTTCCTTCTAACTACTAATCTTTTGCCGGCAATCTTGACCATCATAATAGTTTGAAGCAAACAGTATCTATCGTGTCGTAATTCTATACAATTTCTTAAAATCATAATCGTGTCGTCGTTATTAAATGGACCAAAGACTCTTACCTAGTAACGCTTTATTGCTCTCACACAGCCGCGTATAAAGGTCTCGGCATGTTTAGATTGTCGCTAACTTCCAGCAATAAAATAGAACGTAAATTATTCAATACGAAAACCGCCCAGCTTCAGTTACAGAGTGTAGGATTACAAATTAAACTTGAATATCATTAGAATCTATTACTGCGCCAAGTTACTGATTGGTTTAATTATCTAGAGCTTCTGCTCGGATCTAGTCGCTAGCATGTTCAAGTACAAGTTCTGAGAAATATATTACATTAATACTTAGTTGACGGCCTCAGTGGCGCAGTGGTATGCGCGGTTGATTTACAAGACGGAGGTCCTGGGTTCGATCCCCGGCTGGGCCGATTGAGATTTTCTTAATTTGTCCAGGTCTGGCTGGTGGGAGGCTTCGGTCGTGGCTAGTTACCACCCTACCGGCAAAGACGTACCGCCAAGCGATTTAGCGTTCCGGTACGATGCCGTGTAGAAACCAAAAGGGGTGTGGATTTTCATCCTCCTCCTAACAAGTTAGCCCGCTTCCATCTTAGACTGCATCATCACTTACCATCAGGTGAGATTGTAGTCAAGGGCTAACTTGTAAAGAATAAAAAAAAAAAGTTGTTATGACAAGTAAAAACGTTGGAGTATTTATGTTTTACCTCTTTCCAGTAAGGCATAATAAGGCTTCGAAGAAATTCTCAGCAGGAGCCCAGAGTTGGGAAGTTGTGGCGTTACAACACCTTGAAACAGCGTTGTGGGTTTAAGTTCCATATCGTTTCGTGTAAGGAAAACCATCTGGTCATGTAATTGGACATTAAAACGGGCTATTAATGTATCAAAATTACAATGTTTTTTTTTCATCTTTACAAGTTAGCCCTTGACTACAGTACACTACAGTGATGTTGCAATATAGGACGGGCGCTAACTTAATAGGAGAAGGATGAAAATCCACATCCCTTTCGGTTTCTACACTACATCGTAACGGAACGTTAAATCGCGGGACGCCTGCCAGTAGAGTGGTAACTGAGCCACGGCCAAAGCCGCCCACCTGCTAGACCCGGACCAATCTAGAAAAACTCAATCGGTCCATCCGGAATTTAAACCCAGGACCTCCGTCTCGTAAATACACTGTGCCACGGAGGCCGACAAAAATAAATAGGTGTTGTTGTTATTCTACAAACAATCCCTGCCTACATGACAAACACAACCAATAACTATGCGAATTATGAGTATTTGTTTGTCGACGTAATCACGCAGTTACCAGCCCCAATGGCTGTACATGTGGATAATAAAAGCCTACTGTTGTCATGAAAGTAATAAAATATATTCGTATGAAATAACTAACGTTTAGGCCTGTTTTTGACCGTTAAGGTACTGTTACACATGCTCTAAAATAGCATGTTAAAAACGTGCTATTAAGTATGCTCCATACGAGCATGTTTATCATCACTTTACATTTGCTAATAATAAAAATGCTATTATTCCCAAGTATATACCCATAAAAGAAAGTAAGATTTAAAATCTATCAACAGTATATAAACTGGCTATAAATTGTTCCCATTTACTTTTACTGCTTTACTTAAATGTAAACAAAGATTGATTAATAGAAATACGAAGCTATTAGTAACGTGAAAAAAGGTGATGATTTGTCAATTAGAAGCATTGTGTCAAAAGGTGAAATGTAAAGTAAAGGGCGCCCTTTCTGAGGCCAAAGCTCGACGGCCTCTCTAATAACATGTTGCTATCGGATTGTGTGTTTCCATTGTGCCGTCTTTTTAAGCATTTGACGGACTAGTTTCCCGAACAAGTCGTTTTCCCTTATCGTTTAGTACAACGCTCAGCAAACATCTTGAACAAAAAGCGGCGTAGTGGGGAAAAGTTCGCGCAGGTACACTTTATGGCAATGGACAAGGGCGGCTGATTTACCAATAGCAGGCACGTGCGCGCTCTGTATTCCCCCGCGTTCCCTTCGCCCCACCAAAGAGACCGACAAATCGACTTCTGCGCATTTAAATGGATTGTTTAAGATGTTTGCCGCGAATTATACCATCCACAGCCATACGCTTCTGCACTCCGTCCACTCATCGTTATCATCATAATGATGATAACGATGAGTGGACGAAAAATTTGCCTGTTGTATTTAAATAAACTGGAAAACCACAATCTCTCCACTATTGATGTAGATAATCGGTAATTTTTGTATAAGTTGAAAAAGTTTATTCCTCTTACGTTAATGTAACATAAAAAAACGGTTCAGTAGAATGCCAACTTTTTCTCTACTAAGCTTCGGGGTATATAATTTTATACATTCCTTCGTGACCTTTCTGTTAACATTCGTTATTAAGAGAGAGATTCCAGGTTCGAGGAAAGGAGTCGTTTTTCTGACATTAACATATTAAAGCTTTTTTATGTGAACTAAGCATCTAGAGTAGGTAGAGTCAACATAATATGAAAGACATTAATTTTCTTTTACCTTTTTTCTGAGAATATTTTAGTTGTATTTCATCCTGCGCCTGTTTTAATGGCCTGCTATTGAAGCAGGTCTGTCTATTTTATACTAAAGGGAATTTTAAGCTTAAACCCATCATGCTTCTCGAATGCGGGTTCATGGGCTAGGGTGATAACGTTCTACTTCGTATTCATAACGATTAGCGACATCATCATCATCATTCGCAACCCATGTTCGGCTTACTGTTGAGCACGAATCTCCTCTCAGAATGAGGAACCTGGATATCTGAGAATTTTCTTAATTCTCTACGTGTGTGAAGTCTGCCAATCCGCATTAGGCCAGCATGGTAGACTAAGGCCTGACCCCTTTGATTTTGATAGAAGATTCGTGCTCAACAGTGAGCCGAATATAGGTTTTTAATGATGATGATACCATTACAGAGAAAATTATACAGCATAAGTAGTACTTCATAAAGAAAATAAAAACCTCAAAGTATTGAATAAACCGAGGAATTTTCCACGAACCGTGACTTATCAGTTTTCCTCTGAAGCTGTTCGCTTCATACTTTTTACTTTAAATCTCTACCATCTTAGTTCTACTGAATAAAATATCAAAGTCATTTTTAACCAATTTCCATAACGACAGAGCGGATAATTTCGTTTTTATAACATCTGCTACCATTATGGTTTTTTTTTATTACAGTGCTTTGCCCTGATGATTAATTTATTCATAACTAGCAGACCAAAGCGATTTTATCCGCTTAGTTGCCGTTTTCATGTCAAGATGCGGATAAAATATAGCTTACGTTACTTGCTGATAATGTAGCTTTCTATTGGTGCAATTATTTTTAATTAGTTTAGTGGCTTTGGCATAAAACTGCTTGCATTCGCATTCATAATATTAAGCGAGGATTATTTAAAAATCATTAGCAACATCAACTAAAAAAAAAACTTCAATTTTATTTAAAAAAAAATTGCAATTTTTTTTTATTCTGACCAATATTCCCATTCACCTCCAACTAGTCGGGAAAGACTATTAGGAGTGGGTACGACAATAGACTAACGGGGCTTTGATCGAACCACCACCCATTGGTGATGAAGTCCGACCGCTCTTACCGTTGAGCTATTGAGGCTCTTGGTAATTGCTATTCGAGTAGGTATCACAACAATTTCAGATCACTCAGCGAATCATTCAGGATATACTGTTACCATAACTGGTAGTCTATTAACAAAATGTATTCCCAAAAATGTTAAATTAAATAAAAACAATAAAATACAACACGGGCCAACGTTAACGAGTGGACGGCTGTTTTTAATGGCTCTCCAAAGATCACAAATACACAGCACGCAATGATTAACGATGCGAACACTGATATATTGATGTACTCGTACCAAAACAATGTACTCAGATCAAATACATATGGACTTGTACCTCACCCAAATACACCAACAAAATTGTATGTCGTTTTTTGAGACGGGCGAGGTACACTCACACATCGAAAATATTTAACACCTATAAATATAGTCTGTGTCCTTACTTAAAACTTTTTATTCTAAGACAATTGCTATTCGAGTAGTTACTACAATTTCAGATCACTCAGCGAATCATTTAGGATAAACTGTTACCATAACTGGTAGTCACTTTAACAAAATATATTCCCAAAATGATAAATTAAATAAAAACAATAAAATAGGACGTGGGCCAACGTTAATGAGTGGACGAACTACATATGGATTTGTATCGCACCCAAATTCACCAACAAAATTGTATGTCGTTTTTTGAGACGGGCGAGATAAACTCACACATCGAAAATATTTAACACCAATAAATATAGTCTGTGTCCTTACACTACAAATTACTATAAATGAGGTTCGTAGTACACACATGTGTATTTTTTACACAGACTAACAAACACATTGCTTAAACTTATTGCACAGAATATTCGATTACTTGATAGATGTTTTGCTATACCGGCTAAAGAATCGATTCTTTCTAGATAATGTATTTATTACAAATTTGATATAAGTAAGTTAGAAATAGGTACTAACAAATTAAACATTCATATTTCAGTGAACTAGAAGTTGTTGACCGTTTTTGTGTACAAATCGGCATTTATACACGACATAAGCGATTACAACAATGGAACATCGATTTCATAGAAACAGTTTTTATAAACGCGTTAGATCGTTGATCTTATATGAGTACTTTGACAGAGGGGTAACGTCTAGCTAGGCAGGTCCCCGTATAATTAGTCTGAGACTCGTTCGGACCAACCACGCTAACAACTACCGGTACGGTCACAGTGATTAATTGTGTCAATTTCATCAATATTTTCTATTCCATTGGACAAAAAGCCCGCGCTGATTCTATTAAAAAGTTGGAATTGCGAGTGAAATTTTTGCGTTCAATGTTTTTTAAATAGCTATATATTCGTATATAGTATTCAAACTTATATTTTTTAACAACATGTTAAGATTGTTAGTAACGTACCCGCATGTCGTTGGTTTTCACTGAGAATAGCGATAACTATCTATATTAAAAACTGATAAAGAACTTGCGTAAATTAATGATTTAATTTCAATGTGTTTTTTTTTGTTTAGAAGTTAGCCCTTGGCTACAATCTCACCTGATGGTAAGTGATACTGCTATCTAAGATGGAAGCGAGCTAACTTGTTGGAGGAGGATGAAAATCCGCACCCTTTTCTACACAACATCGTAACGGAACGCTAAATCGCTTGGCGGTACGGTTTTGCCGGTAGGGTTGTAACTAGCCACGGCCGAAGCCTCTTACCAGCCAGACCTGGACCAATTAAGAAAACCTCATTCGGCCCAGCCGGGGATCAAACCCAGGACCTCCATCTTGTAAATCGACCGCGCATACCACATGCATGGATAAAAAATGTATATGGACACGTAACTCTTAAGCTGACTTCAGAACTGTGTGCCTAGTGGGAGTCTTCAATATTTTTATACTGTTACTATCGCGTTAACGTAAACGCGAATTTATTTTGAAATTGAATCAGTTGTGCATAGTGCTACTAGATGGCGCTGTTTCAATTCCTTAGAAATTCGCGTATAGGTTAACGCGATCGTCTCATTAACAAACTCCCACTAGGCTCTCTGTAGTCAAACACACAGCCATTAGCAAATCGGCTTTACCAGCAGAGTAACTAATCGTGTTTTAAGCTTGCCACATTTTTGTTTCAGCAAAACGAAAGCCAATGATTTAGTACAAAGTAAACAACGGAATGGATTTTCAAGAAAATGTGGACCGTTTCCATAATAGCGAACTAATATTACGTAATGTGAGTTTTATAGCATATTACACAGGTTATCGTGCGCCGTAAATGAATAACGTCATTCGTTATTGAATATACAAAACTTTATTAGCTTATTCTTAAAGTAAATAACACTTTAACTACTGTTTTTATTAAAAGATATCATTATAATCATCATCATATCAGCCGATGGACTGCAGGACATAGGCCTTTTGTAGGGACTTCCAAACATCACGATACTGAGCCGCCTGCATCCAGCGAATCCCTGCGACTCGCTTGATGTCGTCAGTCCAACTGGTGGGGGTCTACCAACACTGCGCTTTGTGCGTGGGGTCGCCATTCCAGCACCATGGGACCCCAACGTCCATCGGCCCCGCCCATTGCCACGGCAGCTTTGCGACTCGTTGAGCTATGTCGGTGACATTGGTTCTTCTGCGGATCTCCTCATTTCTGATTCAATCACACAGAGACACTCCGAGCATAGCTCGTTCCATCGCCCGCTGTGTGACTCTGAGCCTTCTTATGAGGCCCATAGTTTGCGACCAAGTCTCGGAAGCATATGTCATCAAGATATCATCATCAACTTATTTATTAGTCTAAACTGGACTGTGAGGGTCTCTTCTTTTTTAGAGGACAGGAGATTTGGTGCTTAGAACCCCAATTTTGGACCTCCCACCAAACATTGGGGCAAAGACATTGCCCCAATGCTTGGTGGGTTTAGGTCTCGTTTGTCTTTGGAACACAATTATAAAGACTGAAGCCGAGGGGTATACAACTTATCATCGTCATTAAAAACCTTAGTCAAATAATAGCATTCAGCAATTTGCAATCATTTGTAACTGTCCAACTGAGAAACTGCAGCTGAGAACTCAAAAAGCACAATTTTTTGTCCTAAATTTTGGTCGTATATTTTTATACGACGTATATTTTTATACCGTGGATAGATCCATGAAACATAATAAGAAAACACATAGTGCCTTACAAAAATACCGTAACGTAGTCCAACGCCACTACCCAATCCAGCATAATTAATATTCTGGTTGAGGCTATACTTTTTTAGCATTATAAGGAACTTGACTGGTAATATGATATTGAGAGAGAAAGAAGTCTCAGTCCTGTATAAGCTATATTTCCATATTAATTGATTATGAAACACGGCTAAAACTCACGTGATGTTAGGTCGGAGTATGCCCGACTAGTTTCGAACCCACACCCCTTCGTGTCGCGATGCAAGAACCAGCTCATGACTAAGGGCCCCTTATGGGTTCGAAACTCGTCGGGCATACTCCGACCTAATATCACGTGAGTTTTACCCGTGTTTCATAATCTTTTAATATGAGTAACACTCACGATAGTTTAAATTCTAAAATAGCTATATTTTCATTGCGTGCCACTGCCAAGGATTTGGATAAAAGAAAGACTTGAAGTTATTTAAAGTTAAAACACTGTTTATGAAATCGACGAATGACTAACTTGAAAATGAATTGGTCAACGCGCGTTGGTTATAAAGCTGAGTTAGCATGCCAATTAGGGCTGCTACAATTTTATTAAAATACTTCATTAAGAATGTTTTTATCTAGATAGTACCATTTGTTTTTATTTAAACCATTAATATAGATATATATATTTATTATATTACCCTATATTACTAACAAGATACTGTATTTCCCAGGTCTCACAGCGCGTTCAGAAAGTAAGCAGACAAGGATACAAGCATGTTAGATTCACTATCCATACATCTCTTCCACACATACGAGTAGCATTCATGTAGACTTCGATGAATATCCTACTATACTATACTGCCTTATTCAGTACTAAATTCCATACGTCATGGGTGAATTTTTTTTACAAAATCTTAGTTAGTTGCAAGTCTTAATCGTCAATACTTCATTAATTTACAATCCCACTTCTGATAAGACAATTGAATAATCACACTACGAGACAAGTTATTAATAATTATGTACCTAATTGTTAATAAATTGTAAAAAAGAAACTAATCTACTCTATCTACTGCGTTCAAATTCTAGGTGGGACTTGCAACTAAAACTTTTCTTACATACTTTCATGAGTTTCATAGCCGTTAGTAGAACCCTATCTAAAGCAGTGTTTCGAGTGGGGTAAGCCCAGCTCGGAAAACTGACTAATTTCTTGCCAGTCCTTAAGCATGAGACGTAGTGAGTTTCAGAATATTTTCCATGGTTTGTTACAATTTTCCGACAGAACATCATAGTGTTTGAAAACATTTTGTGCTGATTTTCTTATCTTAGTGTTTTATATTTAATTTTAGTGAATCTCAAATGGTAAGTACAAGAAGAATGTTAACTGAAATTCTGTTTTATTATAGTTATTGATCATTTTGGAATGGTTTTATTCCAACCCGCTCTAGTAACAGCGTGGTGAATTTCGTTCGACAAATAGAATATGGAAATACAAATTGTAAAACGTGAGAATGAAACTACAGGAATGAAAAAACACGAATTGAAGGAATATAATTATTAATCTTCGACCTGTGTCGATCTGACTATTTAATTGTCCTCAAAAAATGAAAAAATGGTTGTCTGTAAAGTCGGTTTACTGACGATAGTTGAACGTGTCAACGACATAAGAAAATACTGTATTTTACAAAAGAAAATGCTCGTTTTTCTAAAATACTGTTTAATAATCTTCATTGACCAGAATATACTTTATTTCTTGTAAAAAAAGTTTGCAACCCTAGAGCGAGGGAAAGACGTATGACGTCATCTTTTTTCGGATCGGCCGGCTCCATCGAATTATAAGACGTTGTCACGTCAAAAACCACTAATCTGATTTAGATGCAGTTTTCTGTTGAAGTTCAGTTTTCTGACATTTTATAAGGATATTTAATATGTATTAAAAATAAATATCAGTTTGTTTTCTTTGAAAAACATTGCTGTTATATTTACAAAGCATTATGTCATCATTATAACAGCCGGATCGTTTCCGAAGGATGTATCGTTTCCGAAGGATGTATCGTTCCCGAAGGATGTATGCACCCACCTACATGTACGTTTTATAATCTACTCGTACCTATTATTTTAGTGTTTTATTCCTATTTTTGGTTTATTTCTACAAACTTATAAGAACAAAAGAATAAGACAATATAAAAGTTCCATCCCAAATATGAACCGAAATAAAATATTCATAAGCTGGACCTAAATCAAACCCACATCAAAACTTAGCAACATTTGACTCCAGAAAAAAAAGTAAAGGAGAGATAATAATAGAGTGATATTATTTTTGTAATAAAAATGACTGTATCAAGTAAAATGTTAATATTGAAAATATGTCAAATAATATATTTGTTACGGACGGTGCAGGTGCTATTCTGTAACCATGTTTTTGTAACTCGACAGTGTAATCTCGAATTCATCTTAACCTCTCTCTGTCTAACCCGTTACTATACATAGAGACGGATAGTGAGGAATGCGTAACACATGTTGTCGTGGTATATTTTTATTAATTACTAGCGGACGCCCGCGTGGAATTCAGTTTTTTACAAATCTCGCGGAAACCATGGATTTTTCCGGGATGAAAAGTAGCCTATGTATTAATCCAGAGTAAAATCTATTTCCATTACAAATTTCAGCCAAATCGCTTCAGTAGCCGCAGCGTAAAGGAGGAACAAACATACTTACACACTTACACACAAACTTTAGCCTTTATAATATTAGTGTGAAGTGTGAAAGATATGAAATAATATATTTCTTACAAACGGTGCAGTGTATTCTGTAACGATGTTTTGTAACTCGACAGTGTAATCTCGAATTCATCTTAACCCCTCTCTGTCTGACACGCTACTATAGATGGAGACGGATAGTGAGGAGTGCATAACTCAGGTTGTAGTTGTATATTATTATTAATTATGAAACCGTCGAAAGAACAACACTACAGGACTATCTTGTCTGATAAACCTACGAATGCTTAGTATTTCCTGCATTCAGACGTCCATTGCTTGATTTGACGATGAATTTATAAAGTTATTTTTTAATTACTTACAAGTTAGCCCTTGACTGCAATCTCACCTGATGGTAAGTGATGATGCAATCTAAGAGTAATGTGAGCTAATTTGTTAGAAGTAGAACGAAAATCCGAAATTTCAAACCGAAATTTCGGATTTTCGACATCGTACCGAGACGCTAAATCGCTTGGCGGTACGTCTGTCTTCTTGGGTGATATCGAGCCACAGCTGAAGCCTCCCGGCAGCCAGACCGGGACCAATTAAGAAAACTTCAATTGACCGCGCCGGGGATCGAACCTAGGACCTCTGTCATGTAAATCCACCGCGTACACTACTACGCTTCGGAGGCCGTTACAAAATTTTACAAGCTAAGATGGTAACTAACTAAGCTTGTAGTTTACTTATCACAATAGGCCGACAGGGTGATAATTTACATCGACACGTCTTTGCCGACAGGGTGATAATAATAATTATTATCGAAGGTATATCTAGAAGGTATACATAGGTCCTTCGATAATAATTATTATTATTATCGAAGGTCCTACCAGCCGATCCGGCCAGAAATAATTTAAGAAAAAGTAAATCATACCTACTGTACCGTAGCTGGGATTAGAATTTAGGACCACTGATTGAAATGACTAGACTTTTCCAATTGCGCCAGAAAGATCTTCATAATATGTCGAAAAATATCCTTTTGAAATAAACTCAACGAACTTTTGTTAAAAGCTTTCCGTTTATTATTCAAAAGATAAAAAACAAAAAGTTTCTCGTTAACTCAAAAAGTCCAATTAAAAGCACTTTTTATAAATCCGTTTTATATACAAAAGAAGCCGCTTAAAGTCAGTGCTAATGAAAAAAAATGTTTTTAACCGGAAATAAAAGCGTGACTTGCTCAAGCGGTGTCGTGGTGAACGAATTTCCACATTGTTAAAGAAAATGATTTTCACTTTATCAAAATTACCCTTCACACTTTAGTGTGGTTATAAAAACCCACTTGGCATACTCTCTCATGGAATCCTTTGACTATTATACTCACAGAAAAGTCAAAGCACTAAATCTAAGCGTGTCTATACCCATTCTAAATAGTACAAAAGACAGACGGTATTAAAAATCATTTAGTGTATTACAAAGTTGATTCCCGCCGCCTGTCTGCATGAATTTCATCACGTTTTGACATCCTCCATGGCGCAGTGGTATGCGCGGTGGATTTACAAAACGGAGGACCAAAGTTCGATTCCCGGCTGGGCCGATTGAGCCTGGTCCATGTCTTGCTGGTGGGAGGCTACCACCGTGGTTCATTACCCTAAAAAAGAAAGACGTCTCGCCAAGCGATTTGGCGTTCCGGTACGATGTCGTTTAGAAGCTGAAAGCGGTGTGATTTTCATCCTCCTCCTAAAAAGTTAGCCCGCTTCCACTTTAGACTGCACCATCACTTACTTAGGTGAGATTGTAGTCAAGGGCAAACTAACAGACAGAATATCCTGGATTTCTAATTTCATATTGTTACAGATTTAAAGGAAGGCAAAAAAGGAATTCGAAAGAATTATTATCCCAAGTATTTTCCCGTTATCAATAAAAGTAAACTGTTATTAGCTTACTTTATTGATATGGGATAACATGATCTGAAATGTAATAATGTTTCCATACAAAATAATAACATCTAGTTAACTTGATATCATATACAGAACCCATTATGTGAAAACCCAATCGCACCCAACCAATTTATTTTTATACGTAGGAGCAAAGAATTTTCAGGTTCGTTTCACAAGTTATTCAGTTTGTGAGAGTTTTGCAAAAAAAGGCCACTTTGATCCCTTGCGACCGACTTCGGTCTTTCTTTTCCAATTTTGTTTCATTGCTCTTCGTAATATTATAGTTTTGAGTTATATTACTTATCACGGACGCCTGCGACTTCGTCTTTATAAACTTCCAACAACATTATTTTAGTCCTTGGGCCCAAGAACAAAATATTTATTCATGACGAGACAAACGTACTGGCCAATCTATTCTAATATTATAAACGATTATCTGTACAATAATGGTTGACTCAACAGTATTATTATTAATAATAATATAGTTAATTAATTTAAAAGTTAAATAATACTTATCACAATTAATTCTTTTTAGAATATTATACTACTCTAAAAATGTATTAAAGCAAAGAAGTGATATTACATTTCGCAGAGTGAATTTCTTAATTACACGAATTCCTCGGCGTAATCGCTGGGGGAAGACTCAAGATGGTGTCTGACGAAAACCTTATTATACTCACAAAATTGTGTATACGTTAAATATTTTTTGTCGTTGATCTCCCTGACAGTATTTTCTGTTTTATAGTTGGGATTCTGTGTTCAATTCCGTACTCGGAATCCTTCAATATCTCAGACAATAGTATCTAGTAGGTAATAGTGTATGTTGTTGTGCAGCATTAAGCCCTCATTCGCACGAGAGTTTTTTTAACGGACGTTAAAAAAGCGTTCAAACACAACAAATGCATTTCCAAGTATATGTTCAAGCGACAAATTACAGATGAATTAAAAATGTATTAAAGAGTTGTAGCAAACATTTTCTGATAAAGTAAATTTATTTAAGTAGGATTATCAAGATTTTTTAAATATAATTTTAGCAGACTCAGAACTGGATTACAAAAATAAGAAAACCAATGTCGAATAAAGGTTATGATTCAAAACATTTGTCAGGACTACTTAATTAAAAAAACAAACTGTAACCAAAATAAGACCCTAGAATGGCAGCTTGTGAACGTTGTGTGTAGGGTTAAAGGCGCCTTTGACAGTTAACCACCACTCAAGTCACTCTCCCCGACTATCCCAAGTACTATCCATAAAGAATTACACAACAAGAAACTCTGTGCCAAGAAAAGTGGCTCAAACGCCACGAGTATACTGAAGCCGACCGTACGACGTGCTCGTTATATCGCAAGTCGTACCCGCCAACCGATCGGTACCCCTCTCTAACTCCCCACTCTTTACGAAAACAAGTTGCGCCACCTGATGTCATATCCATCTCAGACTACTATTTCCAATAATAAGTAAATTGCTGGACGGTTAGGATAGGCCTCGGAGTGCTCCCAATGATGATGCAGAACATACAATTTTTTTCTGTCCTCGGTTCCGAGTTGAAAGAGAGTTAGTAACGAAGGACCTGGGACAAGAGCTGACAGCAGACAATGTAATAAATATAATGCTGGAATGCAGTGAGAAAAGGAATATAATTAGGAATTATCTGGATAATATAATGAAAATCAAGGAGAAGGATGAAAGAGAGAATGAGAGGTAAATAAGACTCGCAACGTTGGTGGTAGGCTTTATTGCAGGGACACCAGCGTCTTAAAGGTAGGAGGGGTTTTTAGCCGGTAAGAGTCCGGCACTACCCAACATGGGTGTCTATGAGGATTTTCCCCCAACCAAAAAAAAATTCATTCCTTTTTCTAGAGTTGTGTTCTTTTCGAATAAGTTTAATAACCGAATAAAAGTTATCCGAAAAGAATCGGACTCCACAACATTTCCAAGCGGCCGCTACAAATAAATAGACGAAATACCTCCAACATAACGGTTTAAAGCCCCGATTTTACCTTATTGTCACAACAAGAAGGCTGTATTGTTCTGAAATAGCATTTGTACAATCCGCACTATTGTCTTTGCTCGGTATCGGTAATCTTGTAACTATTGTTAAACTTACTCCAACTAACTTTGTTCCACTAATTATAACTGGTAGTTTCTGTGACCGACCAATTGTGTTTTAATAATAGATAGAAGTGTTTCATATATGGGTCATAAGTAAGATTAGGTAATGTATGCAGTATGCTAGTGATCTTTCTCAATCCTAAAACTCACTAGTGTTCCCACGAACCTCTACGTGACGGTCAATAGCACGACTTAAGACTTGGCTTCTCTATCACGAAGAAAATCACACTAACAGCGAAAGTTTGTGTTTGTGAAAGTGGGTGTGTAAGTGTGTGTATTTGTTTCTCCTTTACGCTGCGGCTAATGAAGCTGTTCCGTACTGGAACATAATAAAAAAAGTATAACCAACCTTGATGAAGTTTCAAATGTACATAATTTTTTATAATTCTTATAAGACTAATTGCTGTGGGCACGACCTCTAGTAAAGGAAGCGTTACATTGAACAATATATTCATTTATTTAGTTACCCACAAAACGTCGGGCGGCTATCACCTCATTCCCGTTAAAAATTACCATATCGCAATAAAAGGACATACCAGTACTAATCTTCGTTGCTATCTAATTATCAATTGTGTGGTGACATAACGTAAGGTGAAACCAACATATCAGCGACCTACTCCCACCGAGAAGACGACGGGCCTGGCTCCACTTGATGTTTAGTGATTACAGCAGCGTTGAAGGTACTACTAATGTATGTAGAAAGAGAAAGAGAAAGAAATTACTTCCACAACTTGTAGGTGCGTGGAAACTGGATCTAACAGTACGAGTATGTTCTAAAGAAATTAATTTATTATTCATCATTATCGACATTTGACATATTACTATTTCCTTTCACGGTTCAAAAATCGCTTCGTCGATAAAGCTCGATCGTCGTCTTTTCCAATTATAGGTATTTTTAGCAGAAGCTTCAAAAGTGGATTTAAAAAATAAGAAAACCAATCTTAAATAAGGGTTATGATTCACAATATTTGTCAGGAAAACTTAATTAACAAATCAAACTGTAATTAAAATAAGACCCTAGATTGGCATAGAATGACCTTGAGTTGAGTCACGCACTTGTGAACGTTGTGTGTAGGGTTAAAGACGAGTCGAGATCGAGCGACGTCATATCTGTCTCAGACTACTATTTCCTACAGAACAGTTACCGACGGATACAAGAGGCTTAGTAGTGTTACGTCGACCACCTTTGTGTACGTAACCCTGAAAAGTTACCCGCAAGCCCGGAAAAATAGTTTCCCGGAAAGCAAAGGAACACAGACCTGTTTAATAATTCAGCGGTCTGTTATTGCCGTGTTTGTAAAACAACAAACTCGGATGCACTCGCCGTTGAGCACACATTGCATGGATGTTTTATTCAGAACTCTTACTACAACGTCGCGAAAAACTATGCGCTTACAAATTCTACGATTACCGGTAACCCACAATCTGAAAACGACCTTTTATACTGGAACCTCAGTAGCTCCAAGAGTAAGGGACTTGTCGTTATTAACCCTTATACGGCTCACTGCTGAGCTCGAGTCTCCTCTCAGAATGAGAGGGGTTAGGCCAATAGTCCACCACGCTGGCCCAATGCGGATTGGCAGACTTCACACACGCAGAGAATTAAAAAAAGTAAGGGCCTTGACTTAAACTTAAATCCGGGAATTCTTGTCATCCTCTAATTCAGTGTTATAACTAATGTTATTAATGACAAAGATACATTATTATTCCTGTTGCAAAATTTTAAATAAATTTGTTACAATAGTTCTAAATACCTTACTCCTGTGTGATTGCTCAGTCACAGGAAATAAACAGAAAAATCTCTTACAAAGTCTTTGAACGTATTGCCAGTGATGGATTACTTACATGTTTTCTTAACGGAAAACTCGCAAGTCACTCAGAGGGAGAGATAGGTTCGAAAATCTGTAAAAGAGTTGCGATGCTGAAGTGACAATGTATGGGCACATACTTCAATCTCCGTATTATGAGGATTAAAGATATTGAGCGAGTCGTATTGAGTCTTTGAATGTAGGCCGCTCAGGACTTTGGTTTCCAATGTCCTGCAGTGAACGTCCATCAGGACGATGATAAAAATGCATATCTGTAAAATAAGTACTTAAGAACTGGTTTGAGTTTGACTGAGATCTGTGCCGTACTTTATCAGAAAGAAGCCGAAGAAAAGTCTGACCAAAACTAATCTGACCTCTGAATCTAGACCTAGACCTAGGCCTAGGCCTAGAATCTGAAAACTAGGTCTGACCAAATTAGAAAATGTAAATATTCGTAAAACGACTCTGGAATCGATGTTCCCGCCTGTCTAAGTACCATTTGTGTTGTCGTCGTTATCAACCCATGTACGGCTCACTGCTGAGCTCGAGTCTCCTCACAGAATGAGAGGGGTTAAGCCAATAGTCCACCACGCTGGCCCTGGCTGGCTTGGCGGACTTCACACGCGCAGAGAATTAAGAAATTTTCTGGTGTGCAGGTTTCCTCACGATGTTTTCCTTCACCGTTTGAGACACGTGATATTTAATAACTTAAAATGCACACAACTGAAAAGTTAGGGGTGTAGGCCCCGGACCGGATTCGAACCCACACCCTCCGGAATCGGAGGCAGAGGTCATATCCACTGGGCTATCACGGCTCTCAATTTCTCATTTGTGTTGTATATTTCCATATTTGTAGATCTATATCTATATCTATGTGTTTGTAGATCTAGGCCTGTTGTCGTACAAATATTTTTGTTGCTCGCGGGACAACATGACTTTTCCAAAATAAAAAGAAATATTGAAATCTCTTTGTATGTTTTTCTCATACCAAGTTGTTTGAACACTCGACGAAATAATATTTTTCAAGGAGGAGGCTACATTTGCTTTTATTCCGTTTTGGAAGATTATAAAAGCTTTTACTTTTACTGCGTCAGGTAATTATTAACATTATGGTCAAGTAACTGTGATAATTGAAATATCAAAAGCTTTGTAAAAATTTAATTTCCATAATAATATTTTTGATTTAAAAAAAAATATTAAACAAATCTTTTCAGAAAAAGTCTTATACACATTTCTTAAATGAACCTTATACATCAAGTTCAATTTATTTTTGTGCCAAAAAGTCAGCGATTTAGTTGTGAATCATCATCATCATCATAATCATCATCATCATAACAGCCGATGGATGTCCACTGCAGGACATAGGCCTTTTGTAGGGACTTCCAAACATCACGATACTGAGCCACCTGCATCCAGCGGTTCCCTGCGACTCGCTTGTTGTGGTCAGTCCACCTAGTGGTGGGTCGACCAACACTGCGCCTTCAACGTCCAACGGCTCTTTGAACTATGTGCCCCGCCCATTGCCACTTCAGCTTCGAAACTCGTTGAGCTATGTCAGTGACTTTGGTTGTTCTGCGGATCTCTTCATTTCTGATTTGATCGCGCAGAGATACTCCTAACATAGCTCGTTCGATCGTCCGCTGCGTGGCTCTGAGCCTTCTCATGGATCCCAAAGTTAGCGAACAAGTTGTGAATAGTAAAATATATTGTATCATCTAATAGTGAAATTATTATTATTATTAAATTACGCATTGTAGTTTTGTGGATAGATCTATATTCGCCTTTAATACTAAATTTCGAAATCTCTCTTTGTCTCGAGTAGTGAATTCTGTTTTGTTTTGATAACATTTTGGTTTAATTAAGTTGTCCTGACAAATATTGTGAATCATAACTTTTATTCGACATTGGTTTATTTTTGTAATCCACTTCTGAGTCTGCTAAAAAAATAATTATTGCTAACGTGTAATTTTAATTAACCTAATTTCTTAAAAGGTGATCCGAGCCTTACTAAACCTAAGTTGTAAAATCAATAAATTGAATATTATTCATTTCACGTATTTTATATACTACTACATTTTGGATAAAAAAAAGTTTAATTGATTCTTTTTATTATCTCCACTTTGTCTACGCTGTTCTCATAACTTCAATCTCTCAGAATGTTATTTTTCCTTTGTCTAAGAAATTTCTTTTACCTCAGTTTTATCAAAAGATTAATATAAAAAGGGTGAACGTAGGTTGTTTTTTAAATGAGCTGGAATTTTCAACTTGGCTACGCAAACTTACCGGCCGCTGAGTGCTTTGTATAGCACTAGAAAAGAGATGCTTTGATCCCTTGTGCCCAATGAGGATAATGTAATAGCTTGATGCTCCAAGCGTGTAGTTTATCGTGTGTTTTTACAATAAAAATGGCAAGCTACGAGCTAGCACGTAGAATGAAGTTTTCTCAACCCTGAACGTTGGTGGCGTGTCAATTTGGCTTAGCAGTTTAGCAGTGCATTAGTTCACTGCTACATAAGGCCTTAGTCACATTTATCAACATTCGTTCTATTTATTACTTAACAATCGCTAGTAGCTTTGCCTGCTTTTTATTTTCTGATTGTGTAATTGCCGCAGGCTCCTTATGGCACCTCAGCGTCGTCACCGGAGGGTTTAGGCGACAGAAGCATCGCCTAATGGGACCCGAAGGCAAAAGCAGAGTAGATGGGCGAAACGACTCTCTAAGGGCGTCTCCTCTGAGACTCGGACCTCGGCTTAGAGGGACGTTGTCACGTCAAAAAATCGGTTGTCTGTAAAGTGGGGTTACTGACGATAGTTGAACGTGAAAAAGTCATAAGAAAATACTTGCATTTTCAAAAGAAAATGTTCGTTTTTCTAAAATACTGTTTAATAATCTTCATAGACCAGAATAAACTTTATTTCTTGTAAAAAAAGTTGGCAACCCGCAGTCGGCTCCATCGAATTATAAGACGTTGTCACGTCAATAATCAATGATTACCTACAAAAATCTTATTTTTTAGTTTTTAGTAAAAGTTTTATAAATATTTAAACGCCATCTTTCTTGAATAATAAAAAAAAATTTAGTTTCTGTTTGCAATGGCCATGTTCCGTACGCTCTCTCTATATATAGATGTATAAAAATAACTATTTAAATGAAGATGAAGTCGGTTATTAAAACTACACCTTAATTTTTATTTCAATACTCAATTTCTGTAAATGATAATATTTATATCACTTTAAAATGGGTTTTTATTGATAGTTACGTCATCAGATCCAGCAATATGGTTTTAGACTCAAGACACATTATCAATATTTCCATAACTATCCAGTTGAAGAATATAAACCAACTGTTACAAAAATGTGAGTCAGGCTTAATATTGTTGTGCTTTAAAAATTGTAACATCTTGAAAAAGGCTTTACAGAGATAATTAAAGTTTTAATGAGACACCATTAGTACTTGTTGGGAAAAGGCGCTTTGTACCGGACATCATCTTGAGTAAATTAATGAGTGCTATTTGTTTAACACTCTAAAAAAAATAAAACAAGAGTTTCTTATATTTATATTAACTATGATTCCGTTTTTATACAATACAAACAAATAATAAATAAATACATTTCATTTATTTTTATAAATGCTAAAACCCACAACGCTACTCTGATAAGGGTCCGCGTGCTTAAAGTGATGATCACGTGATGATATTACTACTTACTCGTTAGTGATAGGTTAACATTAACTTAAATACAGAACATAAAAAAACCCTAAAGCTGCTTTAGCAAATTTTCGTTTTAATGACCACAGAACATAGATATCGAAATTAAACTAAGCCTAATTGAAATGAATGAATTTAGAATTTTTGAATTTCTTGGTTCGTCATTTATAACTAATAAAGAGATAAAGAAGAAAATCGTACTTGCTCCATCAACAATAAATTAATATAAAAAACCGCATTAAAATATCAAAGCTAAAAATTCGTGACAAAATTTTCTTAATCCCACGGGAAATCTGAAATACGTAATCTACGCGGACGTAGTTGCTAGCGACGAGTTATAAATATAGAACACTAGCAGACGCCTCGCGGTGTCACCCACCCACGCAGTTCCCGTTCTCGTGAGAATACATAGATAAAATATAGTCTTGGTTAAAATATACTAATATTATAAAGAGGTAAAGTTTGTGGTACTGTAGGGGGTAATCTCTAGATCTATTAGAAGGATTTTGAAAATTCTTTTGCCACTAGAAAGACACGTTATTTTTGAGTAGCTATAATTTTAAAGGTAGCATTCCGATCTTGGCGACCTCGACGCGCGACTGCAACCTGCGACCGCAACCGGGTCGCACGACCCACTGCTTAGTGTGAATTTTTATGGACCACTAAACAAAGAGGTCGCGCGTCGCGGTCTCGGGCTTGTTTAGTGCTCCATATAAATTCATACTAAGCAGTGGATCGCGTGGTCGCAGGTCGCGGTCGCCAATAACGGAAAGCTACCTTGGCTACCTTTAATATGAATTTACATGGAGCACTAAACATAAGTAGTCGCGCGTCGCGGTCTCGGGCTTTGTTTAGTGCTCCATATAAATTTATACTAAGTTGTGGAACGCGCGGTCGCAGGTCGTGGTCGCGCGTCGCGGCCGCCAAGAAAGGAAGGCTACCTTTACACCGTATTATCACTGGAACGCGAACTACGCGGGTGAAACAACGGGGCTACGCTCAATGTATAAGAAGTTCATGCTTACTAGTACATATTATGTACGTGAATGCTCCTACTATAAGATTTTCACAACGTTCACAATTTTTACACAGCTTATCATTACATTAGCTATTTATGTTATTAGTTTAGTGGTAATGTCGCTTTTCGGATTACAGATTAAGTATTTTAAAAGGTTTTTTTTATTGATTGCATAGATTGCATAGATTGCAGGCTGAAAGCCTTCGATAGCCTCGATAACTCATCGTAGGTCACTAAAATGCCACTCTTATAAGGTAAGTAATTTTTTGAACAATCCCAAACTTCTTCCAAACTTCATTGTCAGATTTCTGCACCGTTTAACACTGAGTAAGGCCAATAAAATAACAAAGACCCATCCACTATTTTAATTATTTCTAAAAACATATTTTTAGAAGTACAGTAGTTTTTATATGATCT
This sequence comes from Bicyclus anynana, assembly GCF_947172395.1. Taxonomy (NCBI): domain Eukaryota; kingdom Metazoa; phylum Arthropoda; class Insecta; order Lepidoptera; family Nymphalidae; genus Bicyclus; species Bicyclus anynana. The sequence goes on from NC_069095.1 coordinate 9,945,637, forward strand.
ACACGAGTCAACGTTAGTAAAAAAAATTCAGAATACAGAATTCAGAATAAAAAAAAAGAAAAATATTAAAAAAAAGCAAAAAAATATTATTGTTCTGCATCGGCCGGGAATCGAACCCGGGCCGCCCGCGTGGCAGGCGAGCATTCTACCACTGAACCACCGATGCTTATTATCGGTCGTTCAAATGTTGATTAGGCATTCACGAATAGCAAAATTTCGCACAGTAATAATTTTATTTTGTGCATTTTATTTTGTTGACACAGCTACTTGTACATATGTTACTAATTGTACATATGTTTTCTGTGATACATCAATAATTGTGCATTGTTGCGTTAAATATAAACGCAAATATGTTGGTAAGTAAAAATAGTTATTGTCAGCTTGATCTAAAACGTGACTCATTACCTACAATCATAAACCTACCTATATCTAAGTATTATTTATTTTGTATCTAACAATATTTATCTACCGTAATTCATGGATCTGATAGAAAAATTAAAAGAAAATAAAAAAATATTTATGATAACTAATAATTGAAAAAACAAAAGTGCTGTCATGCTAATGCAATTGAACATCGTAATTATTTCAGCCGATGGATACACTGCTGGACATAGGCCTTTTGCAGGGACTTCCTAACACCACGATTCTGAGCCGCCTGCATCCAGCGACTCCCTGCGACTCGCTTGATGACGTCACTTGTTGAGGAATCGACCAACCAGCGCTTTCAAGTGCCGTTCCATTACATTAGCAATGGAATGGAACGGTATCAAGGACGATACGAGTTATCACACACAAATCCCTAATTACATATAGCTACTGTAACCAAGATAACGTGCGCGATCCGCATCGCGTCCACTCAGCGCGATGAGTTTTTTTTGGCTTATTTACGAATTAGTGAACGTGACTCAATCCAGTCGGTTCGTGACCAACGAAACGACATCACGTAAACCGCCACCGTAGCGCTGCGAGAGAAGATTAAAACAGATTAGTTAAATCGAAAATCGATTACCGATTTGAAATCTTCAGCTTTGATATTTTTAACATCCAGCGCTAAAGTAAGGGAACTTTAAGTTGGGTCGCAATGTGGGTCGCAATAAAATTTTAGCCAAATCGCTTCTGTAGGTAGTAGCGTCGTTAAAGAGTAACAAACATCCATACAAACTTTCGCGTTTATAATATTAGTAGGATTAGTGAACGTGACTCGATCCAGTTGGTTCGTGATCACGATATGGAACACGACGTAAATAACCGATTCGGTAGCATTGTGCGAGCTTTAAACAGATTAGTCAAATTGAAAATCTATTACTTGATATCTTAACTTAGTATTTCGGCTATGATGAATGAAATGAACTCCAGAATAGATTTGGATAAAGGAGATACTCCAAAATTGTACGGAGCCCAGGATCAGTCATTTTAAACTGGCGGTAATAAAAGAAAATATTTTTTTTAAACTATTTTTGATTATACAAATCTACGAATTTACTTTAATTCTTTTGAAATAATATTCATTCTCTCCTAATAAATGCAACACTATTATGGGTAATAATGGCGGACTGGTGAGGTTTTCAATGCAGTAGTCTATTTGACGTTTGCTGTCAATTGTCATGTCATAATTGCTTTAAGGGCGCCATCTTGATATAAGTCAAAAACATGAGTTTTAATTTAATTTATTTCTTTTTATTTAATTAAATTTATTCACTTATTTAGATGTTAATAAAATCCTTGTATTTTTTAAATTTTAATGATTCGGGGTACAAGAGTGGACAATCTCCTTTGTCACAGGACGGCACAGCTAGTAGTTATATGATGCCAATTTGTATACAAACCGATGTCCAGTCTGATTGCGGAATATATTTGCCATGTGGACTAAATTGCACCACATGTATGTAGAAATAGAATGTATTTATTTTATAGCGCATATAAATACGCAGTCGCCCGATGTCAACAGAGTTATACGGAACTATGGACACGAGTATGTAAATACGTTAATATATATAAAAGGATATTGGAATACAGTTTTATTTTCACGGACATCCAAATAGGTTCTATAATAGGGATGATGACTAGGTTTGAATATATTGATTTTCATGATACATTCGGGTAAATAAAGTCAGTGTTACTAATTTATACATACAAAGCAAGAATTGCCTGGATATTTGCAAGTTAAATAGGATTATAAAATTTCAGAATCTATTAAAAATCTTTTATTATAATTAGATGAAAATTCATACAGTTCTAGCTTACTTACTTTAAATGTGACATTTTTTTAATACATGAACTATAAACATAAACGCACAAATAACAAAGATATTAGTAATTTTATTAGAACGCTCATAGAAATATAACGATCATTAAGTACCTACGACGTCATTAATTCGTACCATTTTGTATGGGGCGTTTTTCAGGAAATCTGGCCCTTTAAATCCCTGTAGCTTCGAAAGTAATGATCGCAGATACCCTGTTACTTTTACAAAATTGCTTTACTATTAGCATACTAACATTTATATACAATTTTAAAAAGCTTAAGTTTTGGTACGTATGGGTTTCGTGCCTGAAAAGAAAATTGGAAACCTTGCAGTATCGGAAACTTTGGAAGGACCTTCTCAGGAATGCGTGGAAGTATAGAGTTGAAATTTGATATCAAATATTATAGACAAAATTAAACTTTAGATAAAATAAGAAATACTTGCGTTAGGTAATAGAAAGTTACGATACGTATGAGCAATACATATAGTTGACTGCTATACAATTTCCCCACCTCCTGCGTTTTACGGCGCTATTTTTTTAAATAACTTGGAAACTGTTTATTAAAATTACAAAAAATATATATTTTATATTTCCATCTTAGCCCCCAATAATCAAATTTCACCTATTCACGGTACACCTATGCGTTTGGGTCACAAGAATTGATATGTGTACAACATTACAACTGGATTAGTCCAGTACATTCGGAGAACACATAAAAATATCTGCAAGTGTAAGGGTTCTGTTTTTGTACTAAAAAACAGCATTATTCCGTAACCGTACATAAGATTTTTTTTTTATTCTTTACAAGTTAGCCCTTGATTACAATCTCACCTGATGGTAAGTGATGATGCAGTCTAAGATGGAAGCGGGCTAACTTGTTAGGAGGAGGATGAAAATCCACACCCCTTTTCGATTTCTACACGACATCGTATTCGCAATCACTTGGCGATACGTCTTTGTCGGTAGGGTGGTAACTAGCCATGACCGAAGCCTCCCACCAGCCAAAAAAAGTCCTGAAACTGTACCTACATATGCTATAATAACAAGGTAGCAGAGAAAAAGTATTCACACTGCAATAATAGCAGCATTCATATTAAAATAACATTCCATTCGAAATGTCCACCCCAACGCGGCCATAAAATCGGCTAATAGATATCACCGGCAGCAGGCAGCCTTCATCAGGGATTTCACGCCGCCTGTGCTCCACACAGACATATCAAATCCGCTCAGGTATAAATCGGAATCTGCACTATTGTTTGCGAATGTGATTTTAGCTTCCACGGAAGTGTGGAAAAAGATTTTGTATAATCCACAATGGCTCACACGTGGAGTTGCTTCTTTGAAATAATTTATAAGCTCTAACCCTTTCTTTTAGAATTGTCTTTTGAATTAGTTAAATTACTAGTTTGGTAAATTTGTAGAATAACTGTTATCCTACTAATATTATAAACGCGAAAATTTGTATGGATGTTGGGATGTTTGTATTACTCTTTAACGCCGCTACTACTGAAGCGTTTTGGCTGAAATTTGGAATGGACGTAGATTTTACTCTGGATTAACACATACGCTACTTTTTATCCCGAAAAAATCCATGCTCCCGAGGGATTTGTGGAAAACTAAATTCCACACGGACAAAGTCGCGGGCGTCCGCTAGTTATTCATAAAACCACTATTGTTATTTTGTTTTTTCTAGAATGCAAGGAACGGAATATAATCGAGCACCAGGTTTTTTAAAGGTTTTAGGTACTTAGATAGTAATTCAGAATCCTGAAAAAATTTATTTTTACACAAATTTATATGACAACAATAGTTAATATTCTTTCATACCATGTATTGGATGATTCATTGGGATATTTGTGGGAATTTTTAAACGATCAAAGTAAATGAAGTTAATGAATATTAATTGATTAAAAGTCAGTCAGAAAACAAACTGGATGGTATTGCCGTATCTAGTCTTGTGATTAATACATTTTCGTTGAAAATAACAAACCTAACACATAATAAACCTTAACAAATAAGCACCTATGAAATGTATTCTTAAAGCTATGATTACTCCACTTATCAGGACCTGCTTTTATTGAAATTTTAAAAGTTTATCAGTATAAAAAAATTCATTTACCTACAATTTATTCCTTCCTCCTCTTCATTTTCTTTTTCCTATTTCAAAATAAACAATAACGTTGTTGTAATAGCGATTCTTACCGGTTTTCTTTTGAAACCGGCTCTAACGAAACAAAAACAAAAGCTAAAGCAAGTCAGCCTCGGTAAAGCTTTTAACGATTTCATCAATCCACCAACAACGTTTCTAGCTTTAAATGTGGTGAACAAAACCAATAAAACAAACAAGAATAATTTTATTTTTTGTGCGTAAATATAACTTATAAAGTTTAGGAATAAATAGTCTGAGTTGCGCTATATGAGTTATTGAACTTTTCTTTCTTCTAAGAAATTTTTAATGAAATTTTCAGGCCGGAAGGGTTGGTTGGGAAGTTTGTAATGTAAACATCCGTGCCTCGGAGAGCACGTTAAGCCGTCGGGTCTGGTCATTATCATTAACATCTGATAGTGGTCGTTAATGAATTTAACAATAACACCCTAATTCCACCAATTGGAGTACCGTGGTGTGTTTAAGCCCCATACACCTCTCTTATAATGCTGGGGGACCCCGCACTAGAAAGCGCACTGTTGGTCAACCCCCGCACCAGGCGGAGTCACGACATCAATCGAGTCGCAGGGATTCACTGGATGCAGGCGGCTCAGGATCGTGATGTTTAAAAGTTTTTAGCTGGTGGGAGCCGTCGGCCGTGGCTAGTTACCACCCTACCGACAAAGATATACCGCCAAGCGATTTAGTGTTCCGGTACATTGTCGTGTAGAATCCGAATGGGGTGTGGATTTTCATCCTCCTCCAAACAAGTTAGCCCGCTTCCATCTTAGACCGCATCATCACTCCATCAGGTGAGATTGTAGTCAAGGGCTAACTTATAAAGAATAAAAAAAGTCCCTACAAAAGGCCTATGTAATGCAGTAGACGTTCATCGACTGACATGATGATGATGATGATGATGATGATGATGGAGGGAAATGGGAGGATTGACCATATTTAAAAGATTTGGTAGAAAGATTCTTAAAAAAATATATTATTATTACATAATATTTAGTTTCGTTAAACGAATATATTCATTTAATTTATTACTGTTTCAGTAGTAACTTGATTTAGTTTGATTAGGTAGTCTAGTGTATACCGCAGGCAGTTCTACTGTAGCTAAGTTTGTAGACAGAACTAGGGCTGGTATGTGAATTATTAAGGTCTGCCATTCTGTTTTTGATTTACGTCCTATTGTTGAATTGGCACGTAGACTGTAGAGATAGGCCTAATGGTGCTAAATGGCTCCATTTCTATGCCAATTCCCTTATTTTACCTTCGTAAGTGTAATAAGCGGTTACATGCTTTTATACTGTCTCTATTGGTTGAGTGGTTAATCTTCGGTGCTATATGTTCTGGAATCGATTTATGGTTCGGGTAAGGAATTATAGTGATTTGAATTAACACCTAATTTATTCATAATTTGCTTAGTAATCTACGCACTTACGTCATCTATCATCATCATCATCATTATCAATCCATATCTGGCTCACTGCTGAGTTCGAGTCAGAATGCGTCGGGTTAGGCCAATAGTCTACCACGCTGGCCCAATGCAGATTGGCAGACTTCACACGCAGAGAATTAAGAAAATTCTCTGGTATGCAGTTTTCCTCGCGATGTTTTTCCTTCACCGTTTGAGATACATGATGTTTAATTTTTTTTAATGCATACAACTGAAAACTTGGAGGTGAATGCCCCGGATCGGATTCCAACCCACACCGGCCTCCGGAATCGGAGGCAAAGGTCATACATACGTGGTATTGTAGGAGGTAATCTCTGGATCTACTCAACCGATTTTAAAATTTCATTTACCATTAGTAAGCCACGTTATTTGTGAGTATCAAAAGCTATATTTTATCCCCGTATTCTCACGAGAACGGGAATTACGTGGTTAAAACCGCGAGGCGTCGGCTAGTACTCGGTAAAAAGAAATAACAGACTAGGTAGGTACTTATGCAAGATGAACATTTTATGATTTACCTGAGTTAAAAGTATCCGAGTTTATGAAGTGCACACAGATCAAACGAAGAGAGTAGTATAAAAGTGTGCGGTGTACCACGAATAGATAGATCAAAGTTTTTTCTCCCTATCACAAATTCCACCACAGTGTAGAGAGAATAGGAACGACGGCAAATAAATAAACACGAAAACGTAACCACATTGTGTATCCTATGTCAGAGGTCGACACATTTCACTGGAGCTGCGAGAGCGAATTCAAATTTCAATGGAAAGAATAAACCTATGTTGATGTACGGTTCACGGCAGCGAATGGATGGTCGGATAGACTTTGGTTTTTATGCTGCAGGATCGAGTATACTAGAGCATCCAATTGATTATGTTTTTATGCAGAAAGACGAATAAGGGTCCGTTTATATCTACAGACATTTAGCGTGCGTACAAAATAATATTCTCCTATAGAGCCAGTGGATACGACCTCAGCCTCCGATTCCGGAGGGTGTGGGTTCGAATTCAATTCGGGGCATGCACCTCCAACTTTTCAGTTGTGTGCATTGTAAGAAATTAAATATCACGTGTCTCTAACGGTGAAGGAAAACCATCGTGATTAAATCTGCATACCAGAAAATTTTCTTAATTCTCTGCGTATGTGAAGTCTGCCAAGCCATTGGGCCAGCGTGGTAGACTATTGGCCAAACCTTTTTCATTCTGAGAGGAGACTCGATCTCACAGTAAGTCGAATATGGGTTGATAATGATGACAGTGTTTATTAACGTATTTATATCTATCGTAACGCGGCCGCGCAGACGCTGACAGACACGGGCCGCGCCCGTCTAGTATTCGCGAAAAAAATACTTTGTCTGAGCGGTTCATGTCTGTAGTTTTTCCTTAAATGTCCATATCTATCTGCTGCGCAGTGTAAATAGAGTGTAAATTTTAATAAAAGAAGTCCCCCAGACGCGGCGCTAATGTCTTAATGGCGCTCATTGTCACTTGGTAAAAGCGGTCTTATTGTCATTTGTGTAAGGCGCTGTCAATTTTAGTTCAGGTTGAAATGGACTCTACAGACATGAATCGCACAGACATAATATTCTTTCTGCGAATAGTGACCGGGCGCGGACCGTGTCTGAAAATACAAAAAAAAATATATGAAAAAATAATTAGAATACACATATAATTTAGATATTTTTTTTTTATTCTTTACAAGTTAGCCCTTGACTACAATCTCACCTGATGGATGGATGGATGAAGTCTAAGATGGAAGCGGGCTAACTTTTTAGGAGGAGGATGAAAATCCACACCCCTTTCGGTTTCTACACGGCATTGTACCGGAACGCTAAATCGCTTGGCGGTACGTCTACTAGCCACGGCCGAAGCCTCCCACGAGCCAGACCTGGACAAATTAAGAAAATCTCAATCTGCCCAGCCGGGGATCGAACCCAGGACCTCCGTCTTGTAAATCCACTGCGCCACGGAAGCCGTCAAAATATAACACGAACATGATGTATTGAACTTTTATATGAGCTTAGCACAACAAAGATATAAAATTATAATCTATTTTCACGTTCATCTCTAACGGAATTTGATTAGAATGTGTAGAACACCGCAACGCAAGCTTATATAGCAAAGTCACAGATTAAAGAATAATAGGCAGATAGAGTGCACGGAACACGTCAGTGATGCAGCTATTCCAAATACAAAATTCAAAACGAATACATTCTTGAGTCAGTACGACACAAAGCGTCGTATCAGTAATTTTCAATATTATTCAAGAAAACTGGCGTCTTATGTTTTGAAATATTTTAAAAACTGTTCATAAAAACTAAAAAAATAAGATGGAGTATTTTATAGACGTATTGATTATTTAGTCTGTTATGATATTAGTTAACGTAATTGTTGTTAGTGAAATATAAATTATGAAAAAAATATCTATATGCGGATGTCAAGGAGAGGCGTGGCGTTTGTTTTTCTATCGGTTTCACCAGCCTAACATTGCTGCTTGTCTCTCTCATTCTGTATAATTCTATAATCTATGAGCAAAGTGCAAAGTTTGAGCGCTTAGTTGGGATGTTGGTATATGATAAAGTTTAGTTTACCTGGCTTAAGGAGAAGCTTGGGTGCTCAGTTGCTTCCCAATAGCAAATAATTCTGTAGTTGTCTCGTAAGCTTACGAGTTTAGAATATAAAACAGGGTCTGTACTCTGTACTGCATGACATTTATCTATTTATATGGAGGTTCGAATAACCGGATAATCAATTTCTATCGTTAATAATATTCAATGAGTGTTATAACGATATTTATTACTAGCGGACGCCCGCGACTTCGTCCGCGTGTAAATCAATGTAAACTTTCAAGCCCTATTTCACTACTTAACATTGAATTTTAAAAATTTTTGAATTCCATTATATTTCGTACTTTTTTATGATTTATGAAAACTGTAACTCCAAAAATGAAGGACTTTCCATACAAACAATTCCATACTTTCAACCCCTATTTCACCCCCTTTTTATTTTATTTTCGCAATAAAAAGTATTTTATAACCTTTTCCGTATTATGCTCTTAATTCGTGCTAAGTTTCATTTGAATTCATTCAGTAGTTTCAGCGTGATGCTCTAAAAACAAAAAAACACGGACAGAGACAGACGGACAAAAAATCAAAAAAAAAATATTTTAGGATCAGTATCGATTATATAATAATGCCCCCCAACAAAATTTTTCAAGATCTCTTCAATGTACAAAATGTACAGAATTCGTATTATAAGTATAGATTCTAGATGGCGCTAGTAGTACTCTATGCCACGGTAACATTTAGTGTCACAAGTAACATCTCAAATTTCGATTAAATGTATAGAATTCGGCCACTTTTATTATAAGTATATAGATGTAGATTATTTCGTACTTGTGAAAAATAGCGATTATAAAGTTAAATGTGACCGGAAAACTATAAAAAAGTCTCTGTTAGGTAGCTGGTAGTCTGGAGGTAGCTTATAGAGTAGACGTCAGCTTTTGCTACGGATTTTGCAAGAGGGCCAAATTACGGAGGTCTAAGGGCGGACAAAGTCGCGAGCGTCCACTAGTTATTGATAAAATATCTCAAACAGGAAACAATATTATTATATGTATAGAATAAAACGGAAAATTGTAGTTAATCCACGAGATGTCGCCACATTCATCGGAACGAAAGCTCCGGATTATCACCCTAGCTTAATCCAAATTAAGCTCGTAACAATGCGACTCTACCGCCAGTTGCCGGGAAAATGGCGTCGCTTTTTCAACCTTGCCACGTAATGAATGGCAATTATTATTGTCAGCAGCCACTGAATTATATTAATAAAATATTACACCGCGAGATATTATGCTAGAAGTTAATTACTTTTAATGTGGCTCCATTCGGTTTATATATCTTTTATTATCATGACAATTTAAATCGCTCTTTTGTGTTACGACGGTTTTATGAACAAGTAGCCGACGCCCCGCGGCTCTATCTCTCTTTATCTGCAGCGTAGTATGAGATAAAATAGAGACAAATTCCATACTCGCACTGTCGACTTTTATACTTATACTAGCGGACGCTCGCGACTTCGTCCGTGTGAAAGTCGATGTAAACTTTCAACTCAACATCGCCGCGCGTTAAATTTAGTAGTAAGTATGTTTTATTTAAAGACAACCCTAACGTTGTTTGAGTCGATTTAATAAAAATAAAAACTGTAGGTAAATAAAACGGCTTGCTAATAATTTTGTTCGAACAGAATTGTGCCGTATTGTGTCGTAGCGAGAGTCGCTATTTATTTAAATGACTTTACGAAGTGAATCTTCTGTACTTGTACATATGTTTTCTGTGACCTAGATTCGTTAAACTCCGTCGGGTAGTTTTTGTTTCAATAACGAACATACAGACAGACAGACAAAAATTTTACTGATTGCGTTTTAGCGTAGCGATCACTAATCACCCCCGAATAGTTATTTTGGAAATATATTTCATGTAGATAATTTACCTCTCTACAGATTAATTATAAGTTAGATTTATATTTATTCACATATTCAGCTAACCGTAACCGAAGTCTTCAGGAATCCTGGAATTCTAGAGTTATAAGCCGACGCTAAAATGATTACGACAGAGCGATAGTCAATTATTATTTGGTCTCCTAAATAAGATAAGAGTCTTACAAGAAGACTTATCAGGTATATAACTATGTTTCTCAGCAAGGCCCTTATTTTCCTAATGTATTAAGTTCCCGTAGATAACGTTTTTCTTATTCCGTCAATCGCGCACCATCTGGCGTATATAAGAAATTGGTCCGTCCACAAAAGGGATCCTTGCAAAAGTCAATACAAAGGTAAATACCGGTAAAAGTATGATAAGTAGAAGGCTTTCGATAGCGAAATAAATCTTTTATAGGCATCAATAAAATACGAAATGTTTTATACATTTAAAGGGAAATATTTGAAAATCAATTTATGTTTTTTACTTTGAAAACTGTTATCCTAATTGGTGATACTAAAGTAACCCTTGCTTATGTAATTTGCTGTTATCCAAAAAAGGGTGTCCATTTTAATTATTCTTCAACGAAATACAACTTAAATATGAAGATCGATTTGCGTTTTGAGCAAGCCAAAAGGAAAAAACGTGATTAAATAAAACATTCACAATCTTATAATTATAATATTACTAGCGGATTCATCTGCGTGGAATTTAGTTTTTCACAAATCCCTCGGGAATCATGGATTTTTCCAGGATAAAAAGTAGCCTATGTGTTAATCCAGACTATAATCTCAATATCTCAATACCAAATTTCAGCTAATTCGTTTCGGTAGGCGTGAAAGAGTAACAAACATTCATATCATCAAAATCATCAGTTTTCGCAAATCTCGGAAAATCATGGATTTTTTCGGGATAAAAAGTAGCCTTTGTGTTAATCTAAAGTAAAATCTATTTCCATTCAACATTTCTGCCAAATCGCTTTAGTAGTAGCGGCGTTAAAGAGTAACAAACATCCAAACATCCATACAAACTTACGCGTTTAAAATATTAGTAGGATAGTCGATAATAAAAGTTTAAGTGATTGGTCAGAGAAAGAAATTAACAATTCCTTTCAGAAATTAATTGCAGGGTTAGTTTAGTTAAACTTAGTTGAGCACTAACCAGCGCCCGGTGAAGTTAGTTATTCTTACTTTTCATCCTCCAAGTATAAGTAATTATTGCAGTAGATCTACAAGCAAGGAACTTGTATGTGTGAAAGTTTAGTTAATTGGCCTTTAATCTTTTTTATTTGATTTATATACATACACAAAGAGATGTTTTGGCTAATAGAAAAGCTACGTTATTTGTGTCATAGGCCATATTTTATCCCCGTTTTGACAATAAACTTATCTAACCGAGGGTTCATAAGTTTATTGTCTTTTGATGTGATTTCGTAAATTGAACAACAAGTCCTTTTTTTCTTTACGAGTTAGTCCTTGATTACAATCTCACCTGATGGTAAGTGATGATATAATCTAAGATCGAAGCGGGCTAACTTGTTCGGAGGAGACATCGTACCGGAACGATGAATCGCTTCGCGGTACGTCTTTGTCGGTCGGTAATTTAGGTAACTAGCCGAAGCCTCCCACGAGCCAAAAGGTTTCCAGGTTTAGCCTAAGCACAAAGCAATCTTTTGCGCTCATCATCTCACAATATTAATTATTTTAAAACTTAAGAACCCAGTTTTACCCTCTTCAGCAGTTAATTTCCAAGCTTTTTTCATTTAATTTAATGTAACGGAATTTCCTTTTGAGCTTGAAAAATACCCTAATACCCTTATACAGAGGTATATAACTCTGACGACGTAAACCGTGCCATATCGCATGTGTCGCATTGGTTCACTGCAAATAATCTACTTTTGAATGCCAAGAAAACTAAATGTATTGAGTTTTCATTGACAAATGTTATAAAATTAGATAAGTCTAGTCTATAATGATCGATGGTGAAACACTGGAAATGGAGAGTTCCACAGTTTTCCTGGGAGTGACCTTGGATTGTAAACTTCAGTGGGGTGCTCATATAGAAAAACTGTCTGGTAAACTTAGCTCAGCGGCATTTGCCGTGAGAAAAATAAGACAGTTTACTGATGTTGATACAGCGTAATGTCTTACGGTATTTTATTGTGGGGCAAGGCTGCCGATATACAATCTATATTTGTACTTCAAAAAAGAGCAATTCGAGCAATCACGCGAGTCCCTTCGTCAAAAGTTTAAAGAAATAGGTATACTAACAGTAGCCTGTCAATATATATAACAGTATAGTATATGTAAGACAAAATATTAATTTGTACAAACGAAAAGGAGATTTAAACCCACGTCTTACTAGACACGGGCATAAGTTAGTTATTTCTGCATATCGTCTCCAAAGAGTAAAAAAATCTTTTGTAGGTTTGGGTGTACTCTTCTATAATAAGATCCCCAAGACTGTGATGGACCTGCCAATGCATAGCTTTAAGCAATGTGTTAAAAAACATTTACTTAGTCGAGGGTACTACAACATTGATGGGTTCCTTAATGATAAAGATGCTTGGAGGCCGTTGGGTCAGCTTCCACCTTCACACAGGAAGTAAAACTATAAGAAATGTAAACAGTAATTGTTATCAATTGTAAATTATAATACTGTATGACTTTTTCAAAAGAGCAACTGTTGAGTTTCTTGCCGGTGTCTTCTCAGCAGAACCTGCCTTCCGAACCGGTGGTAGAATCTTTACAAATAGTCAACTGACGTGTCAAAAGTGCTTGTAAACTGAGCCTACTTGAAATAAATGATTTTTGATTTGATTTTGATTTTGCCGTGATTTCAGTTATCAGCTTCAGGTCAAAATTAGTCTATTTTATCAAATCCTAACGTATGCATGTTAATTTCCATCACACTTATACTTCTACAGACTTTTAAATGTCCTAAAAGTTGAATCAGAAATCAATATTTTGTAACAAAATGACAAGAACAAATTATTTTACTAGTATATTACAAAGGAAAATACCAATAATTTAACCTTTAGGAACTTCCTAAATTTCGTAATCTAATTACTTGTACGTCACATACTCGTATCGTGCGGTTGACATTTTCCTTGTTCTAAATATAAAAACTTGTTATAAATGTGCCTTTGGAAAAACAATACAATAATATCTGTAAACGAAAACTCCAAGGAAGGCCTAAAAGCCTCCAGTTTATTGCTCTTCGCCTTTTGCGGCAGTTCTCGAAACAGTTTACGATATCTAAGCTGAGTGGATATCGACCTGAACTAAAGTGTTTAGGTATTGATACGTCTAGAATATCTTACAGACTAAACCGCGAAATGCCACACAAATTTTGGGCAGTTCGATATTTTTATATCATCTCTAGCTGACCCGGCATACGTCGTTTAGCCTTATTTCTTTTGATTTTAGAAGGATGAAATTAGGGTTCAGTAGCGAAGACTGAAATTTTTTCGTAGGTTCATGTGGCTTTTAATCTGAATGTGATTTTGGCTGAGCGCTTGAAATTCTAAAGAGTGCCTAAATTATAATCCTAGTCAACCGTAGACGGTGCTGCGCCTGATACTCATCTTCTTCGCGTTCCATTCTTACTTTACACCCATAATTTGGTATAGGTATCTACATATTAATAGGAATAAACAGGAGAGCGCCCATAATTTGATCTCGCTCCATTTTAAAATTTACTTCGGGCCGGCGCTGACTCTACCCCTACCATACACGTACCCTAGCCACATACCGTATCATTTTTTTTTAATTTGTATTAATCAGTAGGTACCTACTTATAGTTATTTACACGATACCAAAACACAAACGAACTTTTTTAACGATTGAATTCTGTCTGTCTGTTTTTGATAAGACTTTCACTGTTTGATAGAGAAGATTGTTGAGCAATATATAGACTACTTTTTATACCGGAAAAAAACATAGTTTCCGCCGCATTTATAAAAAACTGAATATAAGCTGGACGAAGGCGCGAGATTTCGTTAGTCCATCAATAATTATGCAAGTTAAAGAGCAAATAGGTACGATAAAAATAATAATGTTTTTAGATTAGAAGAAAATTTTGGTGTTGTTCATAATTTGGAAGATGATTAACAACCGATGTAAATCAAAATTAAAAACCTTCCTTAATTAATTACATTACGCCAAGGAGCTTAATCAGAGTGAGGCACGTTAAGTGTGAAATTAATTAATTTAAGCCTTTCTCATTATAATTTACATTTACAAAACATGCTTCTGACAACCGTCTGAAAGCGGATGGAGTTATTTCGATTATTTTATTATTTTGATTTAGGTATGTACAGGATGTTTAACAAATGTGCTATAGCAGAATTACTATGGACTAGCCTACGCTCCGCGCCTTAGGTATCTACTAAACTGATTTTGAAATTTCCACCACCACTAGAAAACCACATTATTTGTGAGTGTCATGGGCTATATTTTATCCGCGTATTCATACTGTAACGGGAACTACGCGGGTGAAACCGCGGGGCGTCAGCTAGTGCTTTATAAGTCGCAATTATCACTAGCAACTCATTTTTGGCTCACTGTAGAGCTCAAGTCGTCTCAGAATGAGATGGGTTAGGCTAATAGTCCACCATGCTGGCCCAATGCGGATTGGCAGACTTCACACACGTATAGAATTAAGAAAATTCTCAGGTTTCACGATGTTATTCCTTCACCGTTTGAGACACATGTTATTATTTACTTTTACTTTAAATGCACACAATTGAAAAGTTGGAGATGCCCCGGACCGGATTCGTACTTTGAGGCATTAGTAGTACGTAATTTGCCAAAAACTTTTTCCGAATCATTTCACCGCGGCTGGTTGCCTCGACTGGTGAAAGAAGCGTGGGATCTTTTCAATCAATCAATTAATTTATTTATTTGCAGATACATGCATTATATATATATACAGGTGGTCGGTAGATGTAGATAGTAAATGTATCTTGCCAATTTGGCATGCAAATTATTTATTAAATATTTAATGATTTATTTATTTATTTTTATCTTTGCGCAAAGGATCAGTCTGGCTGTCTAGTGTGGAAATGCAGCCAGTATTCTTACCACTATTTCACGCGGGCATGATTTGTATAGTTATTAGGATAAGTTAGCTTAAGTTCTTTATTGCATTCTTCCTCATAAACAAAAGTAGTACGTAATTAGGTAATTACAGTTAAAGCTAGTGAAACACAAAGTCTATGCGAAACCCCGTTTTACTCTACTGCAAGGCTGACAAACTACTTCGAGATTTTCAAAAGAGAAATATTAAAAACGCGACACAAAGAACGTATTGTTTTCACGTGAGTACGTATTTTTACCTCCATATTGACTTTTGTGTAACGTTGAACGTACAATTTCGACCCAATTTCTGCGTGCACCAGATGTTACGCGATTGATGGAATAAGAAAATATTACGTCGACTCGATACACTCGGGAAATGAGCCGTGTATAGGACTTTCCTCTTCCTAATAAGTCGAATAAATGTCACAGCATCTCTAAGATGGATGGGTTTATAAGTTTTTCTGTGTGATTGGCTCGTTGGACCAGTGCTTAGCCTGAGCCTACCGTTCAAATGGGTTGATACTTTAAATCATTGGTTCCCAAAGTGCTTCAGGTAGACCCCGAAAGGTCCACGGGAGACTTAACAGGGGTCTACGTTGTCATAACAAAAAATGGGAGTTCACAGTTCGTAAGCGAGGGTCCATGATATCTAGTTGCATACTGAATGCGGCGATTTATAAATAAAACAAGTGAAAAATGTTTGAGTCCTTGTGCTGCGAGTTCCTAGATGTCAAACAGTAAAGTTTTTGACTTTCCAACTTTATTACATCCACTCACGGCACGATAAAATAATTAATTCAGCAATCAATTCTCACTTTTTCATCACTTTCTCACTCACTCACAAACGAAAATTGATTATTTTGTTGTTAATTTGCTTGGAACTGAGCTGATAATTTTTTTTCATAGACAAATTTCCATAATTATATAGATATATTATATTTTATCGAAATTCGGGAAATGTTAAAAATGTAGCTGCAATCCACCGGAACTGAACCAGCTAGATTTGGAAAGTGGAAGAAAAATAGTTTGGGAACCTCTGCTTTAAAACGTCTACTCGTTTCCCGTGATTACAATACAATACAAAAACTACCTACATAAAAAAATTAATATTTAATTTGACATAGATTGATATTTTGTTGATAGACAAAACAGTGAAGGTATAAACATAATACCCGTAAAATAGAAGGCTTTGGATAATTATAATAATTTTACTAAACTTCATTATGAGCGAGGCAGGAAAGACAAAATCAATTTTCCGGATTACTGGCGGCACAGTCCCATTGTTATGAGCTTAATTTGGATTAATCCAACAATCAGGGGCCATCGGATCAACAAAATCGTTTCAATAAATACGATCTATATTGTCTAAGGTTCGAATCCCAGCATGATAAAATTAAAAATATATATTGTCATTACATGCTCAGGTATGGTGGTTCTAATAAGCTTATTTGCTCAGGTCTAGTGGCTAAATCCCATGTTATATGATTATTTATTTAAAATTTTATAATTCATAGAAACACGTGTAATTTTTTAAACCTAAGCTGTTACTCGAATGTTTAAACAATGTGCTAAACAAATTTATTATAACAAGTTTACTTTTATTTAGAAAATTTACAAATAGTAAAACTTGTCTTTTGTCAAACAAAACATGTAACCTAAACCTACGCCTGACCTAAACCTGTATAAGCAAATTTTGAATTCAAATTAGAACTTTAAAATAATTGGAACAAAATTTACTCTTGCAGCAAAATTTTTACTCGATAGTTAATTTTCAGGATCTACTTATCTGAAAAATTTCTTAAGGAATGAGTCTGTAAATTTTAATACAGCTAAGCAAAAAGATCCTAAAGATACTGGAACTCTCCATGGAGTTCGTTTTACGTCTGATATAAAATAAGTTAGACCGTGACCTGAGTTGGAATATTCTACGGGAATATTGTAGCGGCTATAATATTATGAAAAGTAGCCAGTTCACTTAAAAGATAGTCGATTCGATAGGTATTCTGTGTGCTTAGTGGGAGTTTTCAATATGTTCATACTGTTACTATCGCGTTAACGTAAACGCAAATTTATATGGAATTGAAACAGTTGTGCAGTAGTTCTACTAAATGGCGCTGTTTCAATGCCTAGGAAATTCGCGTTTACGTTAACGCGATAGTAACAGTATCAAACTGCCACTAGGCCCTCGAGTGCCTAGTGGGAGTTTTCAATATTTTCATTCTCTTACTATCGCGTTAACGTAAACGCAAATTTGTAAGGAATTGAAACAGTTTTGCAGTAGTGACACTAGAAGGCACTGTTTCAATGCCTAGGAAATTCGCGTTTACGTTAACGCGATAGTTACAGTATCAAACTGCCACTAGGCCCTCTGTTCGGTCAACCTACGTTTAAAGACAATGTTAATTTTAATCAAATGTCAGACTCTCAGACAAATTAATATAGAAGGACCAGTATGGCTTTCAAATTCACAAAATTGTCTGTCATTTTCTGAGGAAAACGAGCGTATTTTTGCCGTAACGTAGCGGAGCATCTTTTACTAAACTAGAAGGTTTTGTCCGTTTTTTACACCATTCAACTACACAAAATGTATTTTTACGAAGCTCTTTAACCGACGAAAACGATTACAACTATGAAACATCGATACTATATAGACAGTTTTTATAATCGTATTAGATCATTGATCATATACTTTGACATAAAAGTAACGTCAAGCGAGGTAGGTACTATACAATAATTGGCCTGAGGAATAGCTGTTTATGCATTATTGGTGACCTGGTAATACAGAAGCTTTCAAAGATTTTGTGTTACAATATCCGTTTCTTCCTATATTAGTATGAAACATGTTTTTAGCTAAATAAATAATTTATTTATTTAGCTCTCATTCGTCATCGTCGAGTCTATTATCATCGGTGTTCGAGGTACCTCTAACGGTACGAGGTACATCAAACAATCTGAATGACTAAACACATATTAGGTACGTAATATGTATGTATTGAAATTCGAGTTTATTGTCGCATTAATTAAATGTACTGCAAATTATACATAATAATATAGTCTGCTCACAATTGTTTAATAGAACTAAATTGCATATTGCATGTTTAATACATACCAGCAAACCCTCAATAATTACAATGTATTATACGAAATTCACTCACACGAAGGTACATTTAATATAGTGAAATACATTCGAAATTCAATGTCTATTAAAGGAAACTGAATTTGAAATAGATGTGCTAGTACAAATGTTAATATTGCAGCAAACACTTGACGTTATCATTGTATAGAGAGATAATATCTCAAAGGGTTTGAGATTGAAACGATATTTGTGATTTTTTTTGTGTTTAAATGTCTCTGTTTAATTAAAATAAGTTTCGAGGCTACGAAGCTACGAGGTGGCGTTACAGTCGGTTATACATTTTTTTACAGTGTTCTACTAATGATTATTGATTTTTTTGTAAACTTTTGTGTCGGACCTCTTTAGAAGAAATAAAAAGCTCAGTAATTATAACCCGACCGAGATTTCGAAAGAAGAGTTATTCAAAACCACATAAACTATACACACCTGGACCAACAAGGTGAGTAGCCTTTAAGTTGACCTATACACAGTAACACATTTTCGAATGTTATGGACGAACGGACGAGTATACTTAGCTTCACCTTGCGACGACAATAGAGTCGCGTACGAAAATTCCAATTACTGGGCAACAGAGCACGCGTTTGATACTCTGGATTATTATTTAACAGCTTTGATGACCGCCGCTTTGGTTCAACTTACTTGCCAGGGTCTATATCTAGTGTTAGAAGAATATTGAGATGACGCCATTATAGAAGGGTGACAAATGACGGTAGAGCCAGGAAGTCTAGAAGTATATAAGCCGCGACGCGCTTTATTCCAGACGATTTTTTGTGTAGTGACATCAAGTATAAGGTTGATTTTCGATTCTATTAAGCTTGACTGGTTGAAAGTAAACATGCCGAATTTGTTATTGAGTTAGTGTTGTAATATTGTTGGTTGTTAGAATAGATTTGGATTTTATTTAAATTCTTATTACAAAGTACGTGTAAATAATTGATTGTAATTCTTAATTTTTGTTTCTTAATTAATTTCTTAATTTCGTTTGCATCAGGGTTTTGAAATAAACAAACACGCCGCCATTTTGAATTTATTGTTAAATAGGCAATAACGTTCAGTTATATCGTCGATGTTTATTCGCCTTCATCAAAATTTGAATTCGCCTCCGCAGTTCCGGTAAATTGTGTCAAGAGCAGGGACACTAGACACACGTGTTTACATTTGAATGTGTATTCGCCACTATTGCGGCCTCAATCCACGTCACGGCAAACACAGGACCTCTACTGCCTTAGAATTGCATCGACGTAATGATTCTACTAAATCGTGATACTATTAGTAGTATTAGTAGTAATAGGGCTGGTTGAGAATCAAGCGAGCGAGCGAACTCTTCCTTCTGAATACATATACCATCATCCTCATCATTAAGAGCGCGCAGCACGTCGGTATGATGTGGATAAAATTCAAAGCGCAAGCGAGACACCGAATTATGACTTTCACGTGAGTGAAGGCACGGAGCGATTGACGCGCGACGCAAATTTTATGACGTGAGCGCCAAAACCATTTTTACCAAATTGCAAGTAAATTAAACAACATAACGAAAAACAAAATGGCCATGTTCAAGATATATACCTAATTTTCTATACAAAACAAAAATTTAAGAAAATAAGTTTGCTTTGATTGAGCAAAATGTGAGCAAAACATGTATTTTTGAAAAAAATAAACTATCGAGAAAAGTTTTACAAATTGTGTATTTTGTATAGTCATAACGAAGCTAACACTTTGAAATATCATTTACCCAAATATCAGGCCCCTAACTTTTCCAGAACCTGAGATCCAGAACCATTTGTAACCACCAAATTACATATTGCACACTCTTAAAAGCCGATAGACGTCGTTTTGTTTGAAGATCCTTGCATCATTTTGACGGTCTCCGTGGCGCAGTGGTATGCGCGGTGGATTTACAAGACGGAGGTCCTGGGTTCGATTCCCAGCTGGACCGATTGAGGTTTTCTTAATTGGCCCAGGTCTGGCTGGAGGTGGGAGGTTTCGGCCGTGGCTAGTTACCACCCTACCGACAAAGATGTACCGCCAAGCGATTTAGCGTTCCAGTAGGATGTCGTGTAAAAAAAAAAATCATGCTACGTTTTCCGGTGCGGGGTTGCCATTCCAGCACCTTGGGATCCCAACGTCCACCGGCTCTTTGAACTATGTGCCCTGCCCATTGCCACTTTAGCTTCGCGACTCGCTGAGCTCGCTGAATACTTCTGATATAAGAAAACACAGATATGGCACATAATAATTAATGACAAATCTCCATGGAACATATCGATTCCGATTTCTTCTCCACAAAAGACTGGAATATCATTACCTATTATAATGGCCAATTTCAGGGCCAGAGATTTCCTTGTAAGATATGGGATTTGGAGCTTATCCTCACCACCTCAACTTCTCCTCACAAGCTACGAGGCAGGATAAAATATTCTTATTATTTTGTTGTATAGAAAAAAAGAAATCAATGACAGTCCAGAACTTTGTAGACGTTTTTGCATGTTATTTGCATGTTTTTCACTTACCATTAAATAAGCTATCGGCTGGATCAGTCAATATTATAAAGCTGAAGAGTTTGTTTGTTTGAACGCGCTAATCTCAGGAACTTCTGGTCCGATTTGAAAAATTCTTTCAGTATTAGGTAGGCCATTTATCGAGGAAGGTTTTAGGCTATATATTATCCCCACATTCATACGGGAACGGGAACCACGCGGGTGAAACCGCGCGGCGTCAATAGTTATAATATAAAATTATTAAAGCATAACCTCCTCGCCTAACCGAGAAAGTATCTACATCCACAAAAGTGTCACATTGGGTATAGTATAATCTGAGCACCTACTCGTATCTAAAAGACTTTAGTCATAAAAATCTGTTTGATGGCTTTCCCGACAACAAATAGCAATTTAAAACGTTCCATTTCCATGTATATCGGCCCATCGGCGCATTACTGTAATCCCATTATTCGGCTGCGCACGTGGCAACTGCCTGTTCCGAACGTATCGTAGCTTACCTATATGAGTTGGAATAACACCTCAATAAAGGTGGGTACAGATTGGTGCAATGCAACATGTAATGCAACATGCAATGCAAGAATTTGACGTCCACATTGCTGCAATGTATCACGAATGCTCGTGGTTTGGACGCCTCGCGCGCACGAACTGCGCCTGGGTCGCGCACGCTCCGAGCGTTACAACTCGTGCGCGGTTCGATCCGAGATTTGTCGGTTTTTGGTACGAACACAAAGGGGCGCGCAGTGTGCGCAGGACTCAGCCGACTGATTCGTAGTCAATGCGCGTACCGCGCGCGCCACACGTCCAAGGCAGCAGGGAACATGCAATGTAAGGCAGAATATTACATTACATGTTGCATTGCACCAATCTGTACCCACCTTAACACATAACATCCAGTGTTTAAAGCGCAACACACAACGAAATCACCGACTCACCGAAATAGCTGGCAAATACATATTGTGGTCTAAAATCCGGCTTTAGAAATATATAACTACCCTCATCTATTATTTATTAGTGTCTAGCTGACGCCACGCGGTTTTACCCGCATGGTTCCCGGTCCCATAGGAATACGGGGATAATATATCGCCTATAGCCTCTCGATAAATGGGCTATCTAACACTGAAATAATTTTTCAAACCGGACCAGTAGTTCCTGAGATTAGCGCGTTCAAGCAAACAAACTCTTCAGCTTTATAATATTAGTATAGATAAGAAATAAATGATAGATAATATTCACAGTGACACATTGCAAATAGGTTGCCTAGTTAAATTGCAGCCAGACACATTTTTCATACAAAATCTAGGAAACCATGAACTAGATCGAAGGCAACCTAATACAGTTAATCTATCTATCTATAATATATAAAGCTGAAATCCTATCTATAATATAAAAAAAGTTTGAATATGCGGATGTCAAGAAGACGCGTGACGTTTGTTTTTTTCACTGGCTTTACAACGCTGCTTGTAAAGACTTATTCTGTATGTTATTCGTTATATACAAAAATACAAATCTTTCCTCGTTATAATATTAGAGTAGGTGAGGTAATTGTTTAAAATTGTTTTTTTCAGCCCTATATTTTTATAAGCACTATCCTTAATCACTCACAAGCAAATTGCGTGAACACCATCTGACATTAATTCTCTTTCAAACGTTACACGAATATGAACCGTGTGTTCTCAGCAATAAGAGCGAAAATCATCAAAATCGTCGACACCAGGCCTAGTGCTACGCAGAATGAATACATTACAATCGCAATTTACTTAGCACCTTTTAATGACAGCGCTTAAGCCGTCGTTAAGAGCCTTTGTTAATTTGTTTTAGTACTTTTTGTAATTACGTGAACAGCTACTGCAGGGTGCGCTTCGCCTTTAACCTTGTCTGAATTTGAGCTGTTCAAAAATAATGATGCAGTTAAAAGTTAAGTAATTAAGTACAACAAAATACAAGAGGACGCCCGCGACTTATTCTGCCCATAAACCTTTTTAATTTATGCTACCTCCCTGCCAATTTTCAACTGTGTAGGTTAAGTGGACTTCGACGAAGGCATGGCTTGTACCTCTTTCGTGTAAGCCCACTTCCATGTTATAGATCGCTTAATCAATTAACACCAGCAGGGTTATTATGTAACTCGGTGTACAATTCAAGTAATCAGTCACTACATCGTTTTTCATCGTATTTTCGTTTTTGCAATCTTAAAACATTGTTTTTTTTTTTAATGAAATTACATAATTATCGTCATTTCACGGAAAGTTTCATTAGTATAATAGTAGTAGCAGCTAACTAACGTTATTTTAACGAAAAACTGGTATATACGTAATTTAGTTGAAATAATCATGTTAGATGATCGTAGAAACAATAGAACATTACCACTTAATGTAAAATTATTATTATTATTTCGTTGAAAACACAACGTTAGATGATTGGAAACACGAAAATTCCATGAAAAAAGATGTAGTGACTGATTACTTGAATGGTACACCGAGTTACATAGTAACCTTGCAGGTGAGATCGCTGTCAACTTGTAGAATATTAATAAAATCACAGAACATAAAGCAATTAAGCTACGCTTGTAGAGATGGCCAATGAGAATCCTACTAATATTATAAACGCGAATGTTTGTATGGATGTTTGTTTGAATGTGTGTTTGGATGTTTGTTACTCTATAACGCCGCTACTACTGAAACGATTCAGCTGATATTTGGAATAAAAAAATATAGTGATTAGTTTCAGTTTTATTTTCAGATACGTTCATTTTAAGAAATCAAATATCACGTGTCTCAAACGGTGAAAGAAAAATGCATACCTGAGAATTTTCTTATTTCTTCACGTGTGTGAAGTCTGCTAATCCGCATTGGGCCAGCGTGGTGGACTATAGGCCTAACCCCTCTCATTCAGAGAAGAGACTCGCGCTCCACAGTGAGCTGAATATGGGTTGATAATGATGATGATAATAAGAATAAAATAAAAATATAAATAAAATTAATTAAAACTTTATTTCCCCTCTTTTTTATACACCATTATGGCTATAACGCCCAGCTCTGTACGCTGGGTTGGGGAAGCTGGTAGCGGGCGGCTGATACAGCGGGTTCCGTACGTCGTAGCCGGCGGCGGTGGAGTCCTTTTCGAACTTCTCGTATTCTTTCTTATCGTGGAAATCCACAAGGAACTTCCAGGCTACTAATGTTATGATCCCAATCAATACCATGGCTCCTATAACACTGCCGACCGTAACTGTGGAACGATTATAAACTTTTATTACGCAAACTCAATTAAAAATTGAAAAAAATATACTAATTCTCAATAAAAAAAATGTAATTAAGAAATAATGAAGTTTTTGAAATATATCTGCTCAATCATTAGTACGAAGACCCGGTGGACGTTGGGGTCCCAAAGTGCTGGTATGGCGACCCCGCACTAGAATGCTCAGTGTTGGCCGACCCGCCACCTGATATGATAATGATGATGATGATGAATCAATATTTTAAATTCGAACTCAAACTAATACTCAAAAGTTAATTCACGTTAATCTAACTAATTACGTGTTATTTTTTTGTTACTTTTTTATATTATTTGATGAAAATTGTTAAAGCCTTTAAGTTTCAATGGCTTCATGTTGGGCCGGGGTCTTTACTTCTTTTCTTTTTTTTTAATATTCGCCATATATTTTCAGTATGACTTATATTACCCTCCATTTAATTAATCAAAAAAACTGTTTTATCAGTGGTAACGACAATAGCCCAGCGAGCGGGGTTCAAACCCATGACCTCTATCGTTGAGCTTTTAATTTGAAATTGAGGTTTTTAATATACTTGACCCAGTCAAGCGTCGCTACCAATCGCAAGAAATCTATCGGCGACAAACAGTGTTTTTAACGGCTTGTAATAAGATTTATACGATCTATGAGGGTATTAAACCCAAATCTCTCCAAAATCGAAGGCTTAGACAAAGGTTAAATACTGGACCAACGATATAATTAAATACTTAAATACCAACTAACCCCATATATCAGCAACTGCTGGCATATCCAACTCATCCTGGATTATCAATCTCATAGTAGTACTGGAAGACTTCGGGTAATGGTATCTGAATACAAGTATCCTGCCGTCATCAAGTACTTGTTCACACCACATCTTAGCCATGTACCACGCACTGGAGTGGATCGAAGTCTTGTTCACAAGGATGACGTCAGTGTCTGTAAAGTTGTATTTCTCGTCGCAGATCGTTTTGTTGTCGTTGAAGTTGCAATACGCGTAGCCTTCTAGCTCGGCGCATCGCTTCGTCGCCGATTCCGCGCATTCGTCGCAGTATGTGCCGACGCAACTGTCTGTGATTGATGTCGTGTTTTTACAAACGCACTGGCCGCAAACGCAGTCGCCTCTACCGTAACATGGCTGTAAAAGAACAATGTTGTATATAAAAACAGAGCCGTGATAGCCCAGTGGATATGACCTCTGCCTCCGATTCCGGAGGGTGTGGATTCGAATCCGGTCCGGGGCATGCACCTCCAACTTTTCAGTTGTGTGCATTTTAAGAAATTAAATATCACGTGTCTCAATCGGTGAAGGAAAACATCGTGAGGAAACCTGCATATCAGAGAATTACCTTAATTCTCTGCGTGTGTGAAGTCTGCCAATCCGCATTGGGCCAGCGTGGTGGACAATTGGCCTAACCCCTCTCATTCTGAGAGGAGACTCGAGCTCAGCAGTGAGCCGAATATGAGTTGATGACGACGATATAAAAACAAAACAAACGCACTCGTCGCTTTTATTTTTATTTTTTATTTACAAGTTAGCCCTTGACTACCATCTCACCTGGTAAGTGATGATGCAATCTAAGATGGAAGCGGGCTAACTTGTTAGGAGGAGGATGAAAATCCACACCCCTTTCGGTTTCTACACGACATCGTACCGAACGCTAAATCGCTTGGTGGTACGTCTTTGTCGGTAGGGTGGTAACACGGCCGAAGCCTCCCACCAGCCAGACCTGGACCAATTAAAAAAACCTCAAAAGGCCCAGCCGGGAATCAAACCAAGGACCTCCTCATGTAAATCCACCGCGCATACCGCTGCGCAACGGAGGCCGTCAATCCCTCGCACGCTCCCTCTCGCTCCCACAATTTTTGAAATTTCCTCTTGATTTCTCCAGGATCGAATTATCAGATCCTGATATAATGACTATGGGACCACCTGGAGAGTATACGCTTTCAAACAAACAAAAAAATCCAAATCGGTTCACACGTCTCCGATTTATCTATATACATTGATTGAATTGAGAACCTCCTCCTTTTTTAAATTCGGTTAAAAAGAGTCTTTTACATCGTTAGAAATCACTTGTCAATAAGTCAGTGTTGGTAGAGCTTTTTGGATGGAAGTGCTATCGCCATTATGTGGCATAAAGCTATGCCATCTAGCCCGTGACTCAATGGGCCCTAGAAAAATAGTCACTCTAATTCAATTTTAAATTAAAAAAAAAATCTAATTCTCAATTTTTAAAAAATCACCATTAAACCAAATCGCCAGAGAGGTCGTCAATTCATTTCTATGTTTACGAAATTAAATATACTAAATATACTTATACTTAAACAATACACATCACTATCTAGCCCCAAAGTAAGCATACAGAGTAGCTTGTGTTATGGGTGCTGAGATAGTTGATATTATAATATTAATATACAATTATATACTACATATAAATACTTACATAATGTATAAATACACACAGACACTGGAAAACACCCATGCTCATCACACAAATATTTTCCAGTTGTGGGAATCGAACCCACTGCCGTGGATGCAGAAAGCAGGGTCACTACCCACTGCGCCACGCGGCCGTCTAAAAATTTGAAATGGAGGTCAATATGGGTGAATGTTTACCTCTTTGGAGTGTGGTGCTATACACGCATCATCGTTGTCTGGACAACGGCAGTCGTTGGGCAGCCAGTGCGGTTCGCATTGGCATTTACCGTAGGTACATATCCCACGCCCAGAACACAGAACGCCGCCTGGTCGTTCGCACGAGTTGTCGTCAAATTCACAGAAATCGCCAGAAAATCCTTCTTCACACTTTATACATTTGCCACATCTAAAACAGATACGATCAAATAATCATCACCAAAATCAAAATTAATTTATTTTATTTATGATTAATTTACAAGCACTTTTGAAACGTCAAGTTTGACTATTTGTAATATGGCCCGAAAAACGAATCTTGAAAATTTTACGTAAATTTAATGAAAATTAACGAAAAATAATAATGTAAAGATGATGATAAAAAATCTAAAAACTGCAGTTTTATTGACAGATTAAAATGAAATTAATATGATTGCGAGCCAATTTATCGAATTTCAAAGGTCATTTGAGGTGGAAAATCAGCGGCGGCAAATTTGCAAACCCACCAGTGCAGTAGACACTGGTTACATCATTATATAGCAGAAAACGAGCATTCCCTATTCTCACGTTTAAATAATAGTCATTTAAAATTGGCCGAAACAAAAGTGCTTAGTTACATTTATTTTCTTCATACCTGCACGTGCCGCGCCCACTGCAAGGCTTAGCATCGTCTATATTTGTTTTGCATTTTTCTAAATCCTCTGTAATACTTTTTCCCATGCAATTACAGGTATCTCCATAGCTAGAATATTAAAAACAATTACTCAGTGTTTAAAATGAAAAAAAAATATTTACTGTATTTTTTAGCTAACCGACGCGGTTTCACTCGCGTAGTTCCCATGCCAGTGAGAAAACGGGGATAAAACATAGCCTATGACACTCAAAAATAACTAAGCTTTTTAGCGGTAAAAGAATTTTCAAAATCAGTTTAGTAGATTCGGCGATTACGCTACAATACCAATCTTAAGCTGCATCGTCACTTAACAGCAAATGAATTCAGTCTTCTTCTTCTTCATTTATTAATTTCAGTCACTTACCTGTTCTCATTGCATTTACAAATACCACATTGGTATATCCCAGCATTACTGCATTGGCTTGAATTATTTTCTCCCTGACCTGGCTTCTCGCAATCACATTGGCAAATTACTTCTAGATGTAATGTTAATTTTTCTTCAATCGATACTGGTCCAATTTTCACGTCATAGCTATATTTATCGTCCGTAGGACATGAGTTAAATATTAATGTACTACTTATATTAAGCGGTTCATCATTTTTGTAGAAACATTTGTCTTTGACGGTACAGTCCGGTTCAAATTTTAAACTCATAAAAGGTTCAATACTCGCTTCTATTTGTATGCTACTAACAAGGTTCTGGAAACAAAAAGATAAAGCTCATCATGACATAAAATTCAAAATATAGAAAATAGTTCTAGCATCATGCCCAAAAATGCATAATTATTGATTGATTATCCGATCCACATCAAAAACCAGTTTTCAAAAAAAAAATACATCATTTTGATTGTTACATTACCATATGCGGACACAAGTTAACATATAGATGAAGTAATGACACTCCTTTCTTGCACAGATGGTTTAAAAATATGTGTATAGCTTTGCTTTAAAGATGAATTACACAAAGGTAGTGAAAAATCGTCGATTCTACTTAGGTAGATCAAATGTTAAGTTTTTAAATGCATAAAACGTCCGATACTCTAAAAATGTGCACTAAATAAATATGAATATTGTCATACAAGCACATATATTTGTTTCTAGTTGATGATTTTCTAATTAATCAAATTTTTCTGCTATCTATTGTTTTACTCACCTTATACTCATCTAATATCATATTAACTACATCGGATTTTGCCAACAATTTTACATATTTAACATTTTTAATTTTCTTCTCCAAAGCCATGTAATCGTTTTCAACATCAGGTTTAGCGGCAAATATAATCATAGTGTTCGTTTCAGTAGCTACTTTATTAATCTTACTCACAGATGGATAATCATAAGTAAGAGCCATTTCATATTCGTTATTTATTAAATTACACTTTATATTAGGTGGTTTTATTGCACCTACAAATTTACCATCACCCGCACTATGGTAAGTAGAATCAGTGCTAGCAACTATGATGCGATGAGAATTGTTCCTCCATCCAATTTCGTCTGTACAAATCATTGCTTGCAACAAAGCATCTAAATCTGCTTGAGGGTCGTCATTATTAGAGCCGGCAACTTTTTGGAGATCTTCTAACGCTTTTGTAAATAGGGTTAGGTCGTTGGTTAAACTCTGGTGGTGCTTGAATGCATACGATGTTTGCGTTATAATGCTGAAAACGAAAATATAATAACACAGCCGCCGCGTGGTTTCCGTAGGAATACAGGAATTAAATATAACCAACAGCACTCGGGGATAGTAAGTGTAACTTCCTAACAGTGTAACTTCCTAACAATAATTTTTAAATCGATTCAATAGTTTTAAAGCCCATTCAATGCAAACAAACATACAACAAATCAAATCTTCACATAATGTATTGTTTATTTCGTCAAA